>NC_053393.1:555799129-556999129 GCF_905171765.1 Bufo bufo | reverse complement strand
GATCTGAGTTAATTAAATATTCTTCTGAAATACTTTGTTCTTTACATAGTTGAATGTGCTGACAACAAAATCACACAAAAATTAAAAAATGGAAATCAAATTTTTCAACCCATGGAGGTCTGGATTTGGAGTCACACTCAAAACTAAAGTGGAAAAACACACTACAGGCTGATCCAACTTTGATGTAATGTCCTTAAAACAAGTCAAAATGAGGCTCAGTAGTGTGTGTGGCCTCCACGTGCCTGTATGACCTCTCTACAACGCCTGTGCATGCTCCTGATGAGGTGGCGGACGGTCTCCTGAGGGATCTCCTCCCAGACCTGGACTAAAGCATCTGCCAACTCCTGGACAGTCTGTGGTGCAACGTGACGTTGGTGGATAGAGCGAGACATGATGTCCCAGATGTGCTCAATTGGATTCAGGTCTGGGGAACGGGCGGGCCAGTCCATAGCATCAATGCCTTCGTCTTGCAGGAACTGCTGACACACTCCAGCCACATGAGGTCTAGCATTGTCTTGCATTAGGAGGAACCCAGGGCCAATCGCACCAGCATATGGTCTCACAAGGGGTCTGAGAATCTCATCTCGGTACCTAATGGCAGTCAGGCTACCTCTGGCGAGCACATGGAGGGCTGTGCGGCCCTCCAAAGAAATGCCACCCCACACCATTACTGACCCAATGCCAAACCGGTCATGCTGGAGGATGTTGCAGGCAGCAGAACGTTCTCCACGGCGTCTCCAGACTCTGTCACGTCTGTCACATGTGCTCAGTGTGAACCTGCTTTCATCTGTGAAGAGCACAGGGCGCCAGTGGCGAATTTGCCAATCTTGGTGTTCTCTGGAAAATGCCAAACGTCCTGCACGGTGTTGGGCTGTAAGCACAACCCCCACCTGTGGAAGTCGGGCCCTCATATCACCCTCATGGAGTCTGTTTCTGACCGTTTGAGCAGACACATGCACATTTGTGGCCTGCTGGAGGTCATTTTGCAGGGCTCTGGCAGTGCTCCTCCTGTTCCTCCTTGCACAAAGGCGGAGGTAGCGGTCCTGCTGCTGGGTTGTTGCCCTCCTACGGCCTCCTCCACGTCTCCTGATGTACTGGCCTGTCTCCTGGTAGCGCCTCCATGCTCTGGACACTACGCTGACAGACACAGCAAACCTTCTTGCCACAGCTCGCATTGATGTGCCATCCTGGATAAGCTGCACTACCTGAGCCACTTGTGTGGGTTGTAGACTCAGTCTCATGCTACCACTAGAGTGAAAGCACCGCCAGCATTCAAAAGTGACCAAAACATCAGCCAGGAAGCATAGGAACTGAGAAGTGATCTGTGGTCACCACCTGCAGAACCACTCCTTTATTGGGGGTGTCTTGCTAATTGCCTATAATTTCCACCTGTTGTCTATCCCATTTGCTCAACAGCATGTGAAATTGATTGTCACTCAGTGTTGCTTCCTAATTGGACAGTTTGATTTCACAGAAGTGTGATTGACTTGGAGTTACATTGTGTTGTTTAAGTGTTCCCTTAATTTTTATGAGCAGTGTATATTTATATTCTGTCTATATAATGTATTTTCTTCGATCCCAGCTATTGCTTCTTCCAACTGATCTGATCACAAAAATTGAAAAAGAAAATTTTTGCACTTCTTTTTATTTTAAAGAACATAAATTGGGCAGTGCAATGTCTTAAACAGGCTGCTTGTTACCACCGGCTACCATATGTTTACCCATAGCTCTATATGTCACTGCTTTAGCAAGCTTGAAAAATGTTGGATACAGTCCTAGCCGACCGATTTATTCAATTTGGACCTAAAATGAATATCAAGACTTTCACTCATCTCTAGTAAATTCATGGTAAGCAGGATAAGAAAAGAAAAGTCCATCTCTGAAGGTTTTGGGGGGTATGGCTGCCTGACATCTGGTGGCATTAGAGGCAGAGCTCGTTAAGTAATTTGCATCCCTTTCTTCTCTGAAGGTTGTAGCAGACAAGTGTTCTTCTCTCTTCTTGGTCTTCCACTGTCAGTGATGTTTCTGTGGCTCATGTTCGAAATGTCATCTTCCATGTGGAATAACTGAGTAATTGTAATCTTGACTGGATCAAGCAGCAATGTTGCAGTACCTCTTGGCATGCAGACCTCGGTAACAGATATTCAATATTCACTCTACAGCCCCTCGTACGAGTCCAGCACCACTTCATACCTGCATCTTAACATTTTCTTGCACTCCTCCGGATTAATATTCAAGAATTTCTTCAAAATCTTTTAGTAACATCTTGTTGCAGAAGAGGTTTAGGTCACTGCAAATAGCGCTTACTTCTGTAGAGGAACATGGAGTAGAATTATAAGAAAACAAAAAAGAACTGTGATTCGTAAGGAAATAAAAAAGAGAAATGTGTAAAAACAGAAATGATAAAAATAAGAAAACCATTGACCCTGACGATACTCCTTCTGCCCCTTCCCACTGAGTGAATGGGACGGAGGAGCTGGGATTACACCTGCTCGACACTGCAATGTTGACGGCGCGCAGGTAAACGGCGAAGAGAATGCAGCGCTCACATAAGCGACGTGTTCTCTTCAAACAGCTGATTGGTAGGAAGTCAAACCTCCGCCGATACAATATTGATGACACCAGCGAATGCCTTCGATACATTGCCAGAGGGATCCACCCTTTGTCTTGACAAAGATGAATCCGGCACCTGCTGGTGAAGAGGACTTCCGAATGAAGCCCCTCTCCAGGTTTGCTTTAATGTAGACAGATATGGCGTACATGTATGTTTGTGGCAGAGACAATGGGAAGACATGGCCACGTGTTTATGCCTTTTATCACAGATTTTATTCAGTAAATCATTTTTCACTTACCTGCTGTTTAAGACTATTTGTTCCCATATCCCAGATTCCATAGTAAAACATCCATAGAGTACTGCTGATGCCACTACTACCCCTACACAGGCGCAGACACGGCTCTAACTGTACCCATTGCCTATCTATGTGCGCCTAATTCTCTCCAGTCCTCATAGTGCTCTCAAATGGTAATTATTACCCATTTGTGCCTACCATACATCAGTTATGCCCTCACAAACTAATTATGCCCACATTGTGCCCCCAGACAGTAGTTATGCCCACATTGTGCCCCTATACAGTAGTTATGCTTCCATTGTGCCACGAAACAGCAGTTATATCCATATTGTGTCCCTATACAGTAGTTATACCCACATTGTGCCCCCACACAGTAGTTATTGTGCCCCTACATGGTAGTTGTGCCCAAATGGTGCCCCCACACAGTACTTATGCCTCCATTGTGCCCCCAGCAGTAGATATGCCCAAAATGTTCCCCAAAACAGTTTTCTCGTATTGTGTCCTAACACAGTAGATATGCCTAATGAGATATAGGTAATTGATCCTTTTTTTTCCCCCTTTGGGGCCAATTAGATAAGGAGGTTGTGGAGAAGGTAGAGAAGACGGGGGAATTCTGCCGCATTGAGTAAATTGGCCTTGTGTACATATGATAAACTAAAATCCTTCCATTTACCTAACGTGGATTCTGAATTATTAATATACAGATTGATACTGAATATAATTTGGTTTCTCGTCACGTAAACTGCCAAATATTTTAAGTAGAACCGAGAAGGAAATCCGAGGACCAGAACAGTTTAGAAGGGCCCCACAGCATCGTTATTATTTATGGTAAATGCCCCACATCCTCCAGCTCCGTATAAGGGAGGTCATAGTGACCATGAGCAGGATATCATCCACAAACGCTGCGACTTTCAGATCCCATCGTGAGTGCCTTAGAAGTCGGGGTACGCAGTCAGTGAAGCAGAAAGGGGTCAATAGAAAGGTTAAATAAAAGAGGTGACAAAGGGCTTCACTGGTTCCCCGGAAGAGATCTATTAGCGGTGAATAACGCCCATTGGCCGCCACACTGGTAGTTGCATTCATATGAAGATACTGAATAGACTGATGAAACCTTGGGCCAATTCTCCCCGCCTAACACTCTATACAGACGGGGTCACTCCACCTTATCAAAAGCCTTTTTGGCGTCTGCACTCAGCATAGCGGATGGTTGTAATGGGTCCTGAGCCAAAACCATAGTTGTGACCGCTAGCCTAATATTTGCCACACTACTGCACCCCTGAGTAAAACCCGCCTGAGCCCCACAGCGAAGGCCAGGGAGGAACAATTGTAAATGATTTACTAAAATTTTCTCCAGTAGTTCATAAAGGTGGTTGAGAAGTGGGATCGGGTGGTATGACTGGGGCATTAGAGGGTCTTTATTAAGTTCAGTTAGGACATTAGTACGTGAATCAGTGTAATGGTCAATGGGAGCACCCCAAAGAAATGCCGAATTGGAAAGTTTCGTCAAAATGGGATCCATGTTGGGGGCCAGAATCTTGTAATATTCGACTGAAAAACCATCAGGGCCTGAGGTCATGCCCGGTAGACGCAGCAGATAGCCTGTCTCACTGTATCCTCAGTGATTGCCACGTCCAAAGCTTCCTGTTCTTCAATGGTCAGAGAGAGCAAATCAGTACAAACAGAAGTTAATAGCGGGGCCAGCGGAAAGGCTCTGTAAAGTCCCTTGTAGTAGTCACAGAATATCTGTGCAATCTCCGTGCGGTCAGTCGTGGAGGACCACAATAGAAGGGCACCAGCCGTGGTGTTGATGGGTCGGCGATCCGCAAGATACGACCAGATAGGACATTCTTATCTTTTGCGGAACGGATCAGAAACCCACTGAAACACTACGAAGAGCTTCCGTGAGCTTTTGGGTCAATGCCTCCGTATCTGTCTTGGCTGTATATTGCGGATTGTGAACCTATTCAAGTCAATGGGTCGGCATCCGCACGACAGAGTACACATGACTGGTGCCTGTGCATTGCGGACCGCTATTTGCGGGCTGAAACACGGGCACGGAACCCTTACTTTTGTCTGAATGCGCCCTTAGGGGAACTAACAATTTACCAGTCTTGTTTCCCCAACGGTAACATTATTTTGGGATGGTTGGGAATGTATAAAGTAGTCTATAATGTGCTTGGCCATAGAGTGCGCTGATGCATTTCAGGGGAAGGTATTGAAGCTTATGGGGGCATGATCTGAGATAAGTATGGGGGATGTGGACATGATTTGAGATCAGTTTGGGGGAAGGGGGTGTGACCACCACCCGCCAATCCCGTCGTACTATGCCACAGTTGCCATACAGGTCTCGTCCACTAGAGACTTCTGGAGGCGAATCCACTGTGAGCACCGTAGACGTTTAAGATTGGTTGGTGTGCCCATACATGATACAATCGCGATTGTATGTACAATCAGTAAAATAAAATTATCGATTTTGCGCTGGAAATCAAATTAATTTGCTGCCACCACTCTTCGTATTGAATCGGGCGAAGAGACCCCGGCTAGCTAATCCTAAAGGGACGAAACGGTTATTTGCAACCTAGCTAACCAATTAACAATGTATAAAAATAAGACAAATGCGGTAGTATGTCTCCTCTGAGGACAGAGTTCTTAGCATAGACCAGATAATACGTAACAAGGGCAAAACTAGAACGATTAAATCATTAGTTTTATTTTAAAACCTATACACAAAAATCTACGATGAAACTGACAGATAATATACCTGCCAGTGGAACAGATTTGGTTGGATGGAAATAGGTAAGAAATGGAAAGGAGTAGAATGTCTGTAAGTTCAGAATTACCGTGGTAGAGTCCAGTAAAAGATAAAGTCTTTGCAAGGAATAATCCAAGATGGCGGTGTGCCCGTGTCCAGCGGGCGGTCGTGATGTTAATCGACTTCAGATAGCAGGTGAAGGACCAGGACCTGAGTGGGTCACTGTGTTTTTCCCACTCTGTAGCGGGGAGTTGCTATGACACGTACAAATCCAGCCCTGTGTAATTGGAAGAGGAGCAGTTCTTACCCTGAGAAGGAGAAAATCTGGCAGAATCTTGGCTTTGACAGTTTCTCCGTACCCGTAGGTCAAAGTAAGAAATAAAGTTAATATTTATAATCAGGACAATTTTACGCATCATCTGATATCAAATATGACTGGAAGATAATACAGGGTGCCTGAGAACCGTTATTTTTCAGAGCGGGAATTTCCAATTGACTTGCAGATTTCCTGGAAGGTGGGTTAGAAGAACCGAAACATTTTCTGAAGAGATTGTTCATTTCATATTTTCCTAACCCAGGAAATATGAGGGAAATATGGGAAAAATATGAAGTCTATGGATTGGAGGTGACCTTAAGGTCATCGTCCTTCTTGTACCAACCAGCTGTGTGATAATGATCTGTCCTTCTCTTTTGAAGGTCTGACCAGGTTTAAGGAGTGTGAAAACTCATGCTGTGTTGGGGCCGCTCAGATTAGAGAGAAGGCCCGTTTATGAGGTTTTGTCATGATGATATCAGATTGATGGATGTATAACCTGACAGTGGGTCAGTAGGAATCTTTGGCCAGAATTTGCTAATTAACCTCTGCTCTGTGAGCTGTAATGGAAAGTTTTAACTCTTTGTGTGCAGGAGAGGGCTCTGGCGATTCTGTGATTTTAGAACATGATGCATTTGCGATTTCTTCGTATTGCCGAGATCGCGAAGCGTCACAGGGGGCATGATGTGAGATCAGTATCTGGGATGGGGGCATGATCTGAGATCAGTATGAAGGCATTATTTGAGATCAGTATGGGGGGATGGGGGCATGATCTGAGATCAGTATCGGGGGATGGGAGCAATATCTGAGATCAGTAGGTGGATGGGGCATGATCTGAGATCAGTATCGGGGAATGAAGACATGATCTGAAATCAGTATAATGGCATGATCTAAGATCAGTATGGGGGATGGGAGCATGATCTGAAATCAGTATGGGAGGATGGGAACATGATCTGAGATCAGTATGGGGGAATTGGGGCGTGATCTGAGATCAGGATGGGGGCAAGATCTGAGATCAGTATGGGGGATGGGAGGGCACAATCTGAGATCAGGATGGGAGCAGCAGACAGTATCACACGGGATAGGATTAGATACACAGCTCAGCAGACAGTATCACACGGGATAGGATTAGATATACAGCTCAGCAGACAGTATCACACGGGATAGGATTAGATACACAGCTCAGCAGACAGTATCACACAGGATAGGATTAGATACACAGCTCAGCAGACAGTATCACACAGGTTAGGATTAGATACACAGCTCAGCAGGCAGTATCACACAGGATAGGATTAGATACACAGCTCAGCAGACTGTATCACACAGGATAAGATTAGATACACAGCTCAGCAGACTGTATCACACAGGATAGGATTAGATACACAGCTCAGCAGGTAGTATCACATGGGATAGGATTAGATACACGGTTTAGCAGACAGCATCAAACAACGCAGGATTAGATACACAGCTCAGCAGACAGTATCACACAGGATAGGATTAGATACACAGCTCAGCAGACAGTATCACACAGGATACGATTAGATACACAGCTCAGCAGACAGTATCACACAAGAGAAGCTGTGATCCAGGCTCAGCAGGCTGTATCTCACATGAGAGGCTTAGATACGGCTGTGCTGGCCGCTCCCAGTGATTGGGACTGAATTCAGTGTTGGGGGTCGTCTGACAAACTGTCTCCGGCCACTAGACCCAAAAAGAACAATCTTACTTTCATCAGTCCACAACATGTCTCGTTAGGCCGTCAATGTGCTCTTTGGCAAATTGTAACCTCTTCAGCACATGTCTTGTTATCAGCAGTGGGACTTTGCGGGGGCTTCTTGCAGATAGCTCGGCTTCACACAGGCGTCTTCTAAGAAATCTACATGTATACCGGTAGGGATTCTATTTGTATACATGTACACTGCTCAAAAAAATAAAGGGAACACTTAAACAACACAATGTAACTCCAAGTCAATCACACTTCTGTGAAATCAAACTGTCCACTTAGGAAGCAACACTGAGTGACAATCAATTTCACATGCTGTTGTGCAAATGGGATAGACAACAGGTGGAAATTATAGGCAATTAGCAAGACACCCCCAATAAAGGAGTGGTTCTGCAGGTGGTGACCACAGACCACTTCTCAGTTCCTATGCTTCCTGGCTGATGTTTTGGTCACTTTTGAATACTGGCGGTGCTTTCACTCTAGTGGTAGCATGAGACTGAGTCTACAACCCACACAAGTGGCTCAGGTAGTGCAGCTTATCCAGGATGGCACATCAATGCGAGCTGTGGCAAGGTTTTCTGTGTCTGTCAGCGTAGTGTCCAGA
Source organism: Bufo bufo (assembly GCF_905171765.1). Taxonomy (NCBI): domain Eukaryota; kingdom Metazoa; phylum Chordata; class Amphibia; order Anura; family Bufonidae; genus Bufo; species Bufo bufo. The sequence continues at coordinate 556,990,888 of NC_053393.1, read as the reverse complement.
GCATGGAGGCGCTACCAGGAGACAGGCCAGTACATCAGGAGACGTGGAGGAGGCCGTAGGAGGGCAACAACCCAGCAGCAAGACCGCTACCTCTGCGTTTGTGCAAGGAGGAACAGGAGGAGCACTGCCAGAGCCCTGCAAAATGACCTCCAGCAGGCCACAAATGTGCATGTGTCTGCTCAAACGGTCAGAAACAGACTCCATGAGGGTGATATGAGGGCCCGACGTCCACAGGTGGGGGTTGTGCTTACAGCCCAACACCGTGCAGGACGTTTGGCATTTTCCAGAGAACACCAATATTGGCAAATTTGTCACTGGCGCCCTGTGCTCTTCACAGATGAAAGCAGGTTCACACTGAGCACATGTGACAGACGTGACAGAGTCTTGAGCCGTGGAGAACGTTCTGCTGCCTGCAACATCCTCCAACATGACCGGTTTGGCATTGGGTCAGTAATGGTGTGGGGTGGCATTTCTTTGGAGGGCCGCACAGCCCTCCATGTGCTCGCCAGAGGTAGCCTGACTGCCATTAGGTACCGAGATGAGATCATCAGACCCCTTGTGAGACCATATGCTGGTGCGGTTGGCCCTGGGTTCCTCCTAATGCAAGACAATGCTAGACCTCATGTGGCTGGAGTGTGTCAGCAGTTCCTGCAAGACGAAGGCATTGATGCTATGTACTGGCCCGCCCGTTCCTCAGACCTGAATCCAATTCAGCACATCTGGGACATCATGTCTCGCTCTATCCACCAACGTCACGTTGCACCACAGACTGTCCAGGAGTTGGCAGATGCTTTAGTCCAGGTCTGGGAAGAGATCCCTCAGGAGACCGTCCGCCACCTCATCAGAAGCATGCACAGGCGTTGTAGAGAGGTCATACAGGCACGTGGAGGCCACACACACTACTGAGCCTCATTTTGACTTGTTTTAAGGACATTACATCAAAGTTGGATCAGCCTGTAGTGTGTTTTTTTTACTTTAATTTTGAGGGTGACTCCAAATCCAGACCGCCATGGGTTGAAGAATTTGATTTCCATTTTTTAATTTTTGTGTGATTTTGTTGTCAGCACATTCAACTATGTAAAGAACAAAGAATATTTAATTAATTAAGATCTAGGATGTGTTATTTTTGTGTTCCCTTTATTTTTTTGAGCAGTGTATATATACCAATGCAGTACTCATGGTGCTGAAATCCCATCCAGACTGGAATTTACTGCCATCAGGTGCGGGATTCCTATTGATATATATTATATATATTTTCTTCATTTTACATTTTTCATGCTATATATAGTAATTCTTATATGTATATTTATATTTGTATTTGCTCTAACTGTAAAGTACTAACATCAAATCCCGATATAGCTACGTGTAGATACTAGTATTCCCAATCCCGGCATATAGTGATACACATAGGCCCCTCCACTGACTGCTCTCCCTGTGAGTGCGTTCCATCTTTGGAGCGCACCGAGGCGGAAGTGACGCCTTTCACAGCCGACATGCGTTCCACAGGACCAGAAGTCGCAGACAATATGAGACTTCCGGCTTTCCTATGCGTTCCATTTGACCGGAAGTCGCGGTAAACACGCCATTTCCTGTTTTTTAAAGCATCCGAGGCGCGGGAGCGAGATGCGGTGGAGACGTGGGAGCATATAAAAGCGTGTGAGTTACATGTACAGTACAGACCAAAAGTTTGAACACACCTTCTCATTCAAAGAGTTTTCTTTATTTTCATGACTATGAAGGCATCAAAACTATGAATTAACACATGTGGAATTAGATACATAACAAACAAGTGTGAAACAACTGAAAATATGTCATATTCTAGGTTCTTCAAAGTAGCCACCTTTTGCTTTGATTACTGCTTTGCACACTCTTGGCATTCTCTTGATGAGCTTTAAGAGGTAGTCCCCTGAAATGGTCTTCTAACAGTCTTGAAGGAGTTCCCAGAGATGCTTAGCACTTGTTGGCCCTTTTGCCTTCACTCTGCGGTCCAGCTCACCCCAAACCATCTCGATTGGGTTCAGGTCCGGTGACTGTGGAGGCCAGGTCATCTGGCGCAGCACCCCATCACTCTCCTTCATGGTCAAATAGCCCTTACTTTCAAAGTTTTCCCAATTTTTCGACTGACTGACCTTCATTTCTTAAAGTAATGATGGCCACTTGTTTTTCTTTACTTAGCTGCTTTTTTCTTGCCATAATACAAATTCTAACAGTCTATTCAGTAGGACTATCAGCTGTGTATCCACCTGACTTCTCCTCAACACAACTGATGGTCCCAACCCCATTTATAAGGCAAGAAATCCCACTTATTAAACCTGACAGGGCACACCTGTGAAGTGAAGACCATCTCAGGGGACTACCTCTTGAAGCTCATCAAGAGAATGCCAAGAGTGTGCAAAGCAGTAATCAAAGCAAAAGGTGGCTACTTTGAAGAACCTAGAATATGACATATTTTCAGTTGTTTCACACTTGTTTGTTATGTATATAATTCCACATGTGTTAATTCATAGTTTTGATGCCTTCATAGTCATGAAAATAAAGAAAACTCTTTGAATGAGAAGGTGTGTCCAAACTTTTGGTCTGTACTGTATGTATTGTCTAATATTCTGCTCCTGAGGAAGGGGTCTTTTATGTACACCCCGAAACGCGTTGAGCCTTATCTAATAAAGAGAGTGAAGAGAAGCCCTGTTTGATGCGTGCTGACTTCTACCTCTAACACACTACAAGCGAACCTGGCCGGGGGGGTACTGTCTCAGGCGTTTTAAGTTTAAACCTGTTTGACAGCCCCCCAGTGAAGTGAGTAAGAATTTTTTCCATATTGCATGTTTATTCAAGATCTGGTGTGATTTCCTTAAGCGACCTTGGCCGGGGGGGGTACTGTCTCAGGCGAACACATGCCTGTTTGACAGCCCCTCAGTGAAGTGAGTAGTAACTTCCATAGTGTTGATGTTTTTATAATATAAATTTGCAATACTATACAGAAATTTTATTGATTTTTATCATTCATGTTTGTGGGGATTAGGCGCTTCTTTGTGTAACTGTGAATTAAGAAGGTCAAGAACATTGTAGACCAAACCTTACATGTACCTTTTCTTTGAGGATTTAAGCGCTTAGCCTGGTGCTAAAGCTACTTTTTAGCAGCCTCCCCTATTGCTGTTGTCTGTATTCCCTTTTTTCTATATTTCTCTATATACTTGCGCCTTGTTAGTGGGATACCTCTTGTCCAATGGTTCCCTAACCTCCTCTTTTTGTCTTTGTTTTACTTCCGTCTTCTAATAGTATCAGTACTCACAGGTAACTTTAGATCTTCTTTCATCTTCCTGGAGCTGATTGTTGGCTGAGTCCTCGCCATTTTGGCTATTCTTCTATCCATTCGAATGGTAGTTTTTCGCTTTCTTCCACGTCTTTTAGGTTTTGGTTGCCATTTTAAAGCATTTGCGATCATTTTAGCTGAGCAGCCGATCATTTTCTGCACTTCTTTATATGTTTTCCCCTCTCCAATCAACTTTTTTTTATCAAGGTACGCTGTTCTTCTGAACAATGTCTGGAACGACCCATTTTCTTCAGAATTTCAGAGAGAAATGCATTGTAACTGGCATGTACAATATTTGCTGCCTTCCTTCCTTAAATAAGGGCAATAATTGCCACCTGTTTTTCAAAGAATGAATGACCTCACTCATTGAACTCCACACTGCTATTATTTTGAACATGCCCCTTTCAATCAGTGATTCAATTACACAGACTCAGCAGCACGCATGTCATGACTGTTGGGTCTGTTGAATTTCTTTTACTCTACTACACCTGCTAGTAAAATATTTGCCATGTAGAAATATCATTTCTACCAAAAACAGTGTAGTGATGAGCGGCAGGGTAAATATTCGAATTTGCGATATTTTGCAAATATTTTGTAGAATATTTGCTAATATTCGACAAAAACGAATATATAGCAATATATTGAATATAGTGCTATATATTTGTTTTTCAAAATATTCTAAAACAAGAATATATAGCGGGGAGTGGAAAAACTGTACAGATTGAAAAAAAACTACGAATATTCTAAAAAACAAATATATTCAATATAGTGCTATATATTTGTTTTTTAGAATATTCGTCTTTTTTTCCATCTAAAGTCATGATTCCTCCTTTGCTTAAGTTACTTGTGGGCCAATGTCTCATAGGCCCACAAGCAAGAAGCAGGGAGGAATCATGTGTTTAGATGGGTAAAAATGACGAATATTCGCTATAACGAATATATAGCACTATATTCGAAATATTCGCGAAGTTGCGATATTCGAGATAAAAATTTGCTATTCGAATATTCGTGCTCAACACTAAAACAGTGATTGATCAGGTTAGTGATGTCTGACTGCTATTATTTTGAACCCAACTGTATAATCCATACAAGGTGCCTGGGTATTCGCAGGGATATTTTCGATATCAGATAACGCCTTTAACATTATTTGTTTAAAAAACATATTAGAAATTTTCTATATTCTCAAAAAGAACCTTTTCTCTCTATTATGTACTAGTGAGGATTCATACTGCTCAGGTCCTTTTCAAGATAGGATTTAGCCAACTTACCCTGAAGTGGCTATTTCCCGTACTACAAAAGGACCTTTTCCCTCTATTATCTTACCCAGTACATAATCTCACACAGCAGCCCCCCCAGTATATAATCTCACACAGCAGCCCCCCAGTATATAATCTCACACAGCAGCCCCCCAGTATATAATCTCACACTGCAGCCCCCCCAGTACATAATCTCACACAGCAGCCCCCCCAGTATATAATCTCACACAGCAGCCCCCCAGTACATAATCTCACACAGCAGCCCCCCAGTACATAATCTCACACAGCAGCCCCCCCCCCCCCCCAGTATATAATCTCACACAGCAGCCCCCAGTACATAATCTCACACAGCAGCCCCCCAGTACATAATCTCACACAGCAGCCCCCCCAGTATATAATCTCACACAGCAGCCCCCCCAGTATATAATCTCACACAGCAGCCCCCCCAGTATATAATCTCACACAGCAGCCCCCCAGTACATAATCTCACACAGCAGCCCCCCCAGTATATAATCTCACACAGCAGCCCCCAGTACATAATCTCACACAGCAGCCCCCAGTACATAATCTCACACAGCAGCCCCCCCCAGTATATAATCTCACACAGCAGCCCCCCCCAGTATATAATCTCAAACAGCAGCCCCCAGTACATAATCTCACACAGCAGCCCCCCCAGTATATAATCTCACACAGCAGCCCCCCAGTACATAATCTCACACAGCAGCCCCCCAGTACATAATCTCACACAGCAGCCCCCCCAGTATATAATCTCACACAGCAGCCCCCAGTACATAATCTCACACAGCAGCCCCCCAGTACATAATCTCACACAGCAGCCCCCCCCCCAGTATATAATCTCACACAGCAGCCCCCCAGTACATAATCTCACACAGCAGCCCCCCAGTACATAATCTCACACAGCAGCCCCCCCCCCCAGTATATAATCTCACACAGCAGCCCCCCAGTACATAATCTCACACAGCAGGCCCCCAGTACATAATCTCACACAGCAGCCCCCCCCCCAGTATATAATCTCACACAGCAGCCCCCAGTACATAATCTCACACAGCAGCCCCCCAGTACATAATCTCACACAGCAGCCCCCCCAGTATATAATCTCACACAGCAGCCCCCCCAGTATATAATCTCACACAGCAGCCCCCCCAGTATATAATCTCACACAGCAGCCCCCCAGTATATAATCTCACACAGCAGCCCCCCAGTATATAATCTCACACAGCAGCCCCCCCAGTATATAATCTCACACAGCAACCCCCCCACAGTATATAATCTCACACAGCAGCCCCCCAGTATATAATCTCACACAGCAGCCCCCCCAGTACATAATCTCACACAGCAGCCCCCCCAGTACATAATCTCACACAGCAGCCCCCAGTATATAATCTCACACAGCAGCCCCCTCCAGTATATAATCTCACACAGCAGCCCCCCCAGTACATAATCTCACACAGCAGCCCCCCCCAGTACATAATCTCACACAGCAGCCCCCCAGTATATAATCTCACACAGCAGCCCCCCCAGTACATAATCTCACACAGCAGCCCCCCCGGTATATAATCTCACACAGCAGCCCCCCCAGTACATAATCTCACACAGCAGCCCCCCCAGTACATAATCTCACACAGCAGCCCCCCAGTATATAATCTCACACAGCAGCCCCCCAGTATATAATCTCACACAGCAGCCCCCCAGTATATAATCTCACACAGCAGCCCCCCCAGTATATAATCTCACACAGCAGCCCCCCAGTATATAATCTCGAACAGCAGCCCCCCCAGTATATAATCTCACACAGCAGCCCCCCCAGTATATAATCTCACACAGCAGCCCCCCCAGTATATAATCTCACACAGCAGCCCCCAGTATATAATCTCACACAGCAGCCCCCAGTATATAATCTCACACAGCAGCCCCCCCAATATATAATCTCACACAGCAGCCCCCAGTATATAATCTCACACAGCAGCCCCCAGTATATAATCTCACACAGCAGCCCCCCAGTATATAATCTCACACAGCCCCCCCAGTATATAATCTCACACAGCAGCCCCCCCACAGTATATAATCTCACACAGCAGCCCCCCAGTACATAATCTCACACAGCAGCCCCCCAGTACATAATCTCACACAGCAGCCCCCCAGTATATAATCTCACACAGCAGCCCCCCCAGTACATAATCTCACACAGCAGCCCCCCCAGTACATAATCTCACACAGCAGCCCCCCCAGTACATAATCTCACACAGCAGCCCCCCAGTATATAATCTCACACAGTAGCCCCCCAGTACATAATCTCACACAGCAGCCCCCCCAGTACATAATCTCACACAGCAGCCCCCCCAGTATATAATCTCACACAGCAGCCCCCCCAGTACATAATCTCACACAGCAGCCCCCCAGTACATAATCTCACACAGCAGCCCCCCCAGTATATAATCTCACACAGCAGCCCCCCAGTATATAATCTCACACAGCAGCCCCCCCAGTATATAATCTCACACAGCAGCCCCCCAGTATATAATCTCGAACAGCAGCCCCCCCAGTATATAATCTCACACAGCAGCCCCCCCAGTATATAATCTCACACAGCAGCCCCCAGTATATAATCTCACACAGCAGCCCCCAGTATATAATCTCACACAGCAGCCCCCAGTATATAATCTCACACAGCAGCCCCCAGTACATAATCTCACACAGCAGCCCCCAGTACATAATCTCATACAGCAGCCCCCCCAGTACATAATCTCACACAGCAGCCCCCCCAGTATATAATCTCACACAGCAGCCCCCAGTATATAATCTCACACAGCAGCCCCCAGTATATAATCTCACACAGCAGCCCCCCCAGTATATAATCTCACACAGCAGCCCCCCCGGTATATAATCTCACACAGCAGCCCCCAGTATATAATCTCACACAGCAGCCCCCAGTATATAATCTCACACAGCAGCCCCCAGTATATAATCTCACACAGCAGCCCCCAGTATATAATCTCACACAGCCCCCCCCCAGTATATAATCTCACACAGCAGCCCCCAGTATATAATCTCACACAGCAGCCCCCCAGTAGTCACATCCCCCTCTCCAGCGCTGTCAGACTCTCTCCTCTCAGTGCTACAGACGCTGCTGAGCCGCCATCCCTGACCTTCCCTCTCTGCAAACAGTCGGCCACTGCCTGTGACAGCAGAGCGCGCGATGTTCTATCAGAAAACCTTCCCTCGTCAAATTCCCTTCCCCCCGTTACTTTATAGTATTTAGCCTTTACCAAAGAGGAAGTTCTGCTGGAAACGTCCTGTAAAGAGGCTCTGATGTCCGGACAGCGGGAGGGAGAGCCCCGGCATGAGGAGGAGCAGGTACCGGGGAGCCGGGGGCCGCAGTCAGTAGTGCAGTGTGTGATGTCTGTCACAGCTGATGCTTCAGTAGTGCAGTGTATGATGTCTGTCACAGCTGGTGCTTCAGTAGTGCAGTGTGTGATGTCTGTCACAGCTGGTGCTTCAGTAGTGCAGTGTATGATGTCTGTCACAGCTGGTGCTTCAGTAGTGCAGTGTATGATGTCTGTGGCAGTTGGTGCTTCAGTAGTGCAGTGTATGATGTCTGTCACAGCTGGTGCTTCAGTAGTGCAGTGTGTGATGTCTGTCACAGCTGGTGCTTCAGTAGTGCAGTGTGTGATGTCTGTCACAGCTGGTGCTTCAGTAGTGCAGTGTATGATGTCTGTCACAGCTGGTGCTTCAGTAGTGCAGTGTATGATGTCTGTGGCAGTTGGTGCTTCAGTAGTGCAGTGTATGATGTCTGTCACAGCTGGTGCTTCAGTAGTGCAGTGTGTGATGTCTGTCACAGCTGGTGCTTCAGTAGTGCAGTGTGTGATGTCTGTCACAGCTGGTGCTTCAGTAGTGCAGTGTATGATGTCTGTCACAGCTGGTGCTTCAGTAGTGCAGTGTATGATGTCTGTGGCAGTTGGTGCTTCAGTAGTGCAGTGTATGATGTCTGTCACAGCTGGTGCTTCAGTAGTGCAGTGTGTGATGTCTGTCACAGCTGGTGCTTCAGTAGTGCAGTGTGTGATGTCTGTCACAGCTGGTGCTTCAGTAGTGCAGTGTATGATGTCTGTGGCAGTTGGTGCTTCAGTAGTGCAGTGTATGATGTCTGTCACAGCTGGTGCTTCAGTAGTGCAGTGTGTGATGTCTGTCACAGCTGGTGCTTCAGTAGTGCAGTGTGTGATGTCTGTCACAGCTGGTGCTTCAGTAGTGCAGTGTGTGATGTCTGTCACAGCTGGTGCTTCAGTAGTGCAGTGTATGATGTCTGTCACAGCTGGTGCTTCAGTAGTGCAGTGTATGATGTCTGTGGCAGTTGATACTTCAGTAGTGCAGTGTGTGATGTCTGTGGCAAATGATGCTTCAGTAGTGCAGTGTATGATGTCTGTCACAGCTGGTGCTTCAGTAGTGCAGTGTGTGATGTCTGTCACAGCTGATGCTTCAGTAGTGCAGTGTATGATGTCTGTGGCAGTTGATACTTCAGTAGTGCAGTGTGTGATGTCTGTGGCAAATGATGCTTCAGTAGTGCAGTGTATGATGTCTGTCACAGCTGATGCTTCAGTAGTGCAGTGTATGATGTCTGTCACAGCTGATGCTTCAGTAGTGCAGTGTGTGATGTCTGTCACAGCTGGTGCTTCAGTAGTGCAGTGTATTATGTCTGTGGCAGTTGATACTTCAGTAGTGCAGTGTATGATGTCTGTCACAGCTGGTGCTTCAGTAGTGCAGTGTGTGATGTCTGTCACAGCTGATGCTTCAGTAGTGCAGTGTATGATGTCTGTGGCAGTTGATACTTCAGTAGTGCAGTGTATGATGTCTGTGGCAGTTGATACTTCAGTAGTGCAGTGTATCATGTCTTTGGCAGTTAATGCTTCTGTTATGGACTATTGATACAAAGTGGATACTTGCTTGTTGAGAACTATACTGTAGTTAAAATGGCGGCCAGGTACCCAGCCAACGCCTAGAACAAGAATCTTGCTCTTTGCTTTATCATGTGTCACAAGACGGTTTCCGTTCAGCTCAAGCAAGCAGCTTCAAAGAAAGAAGAAGTAACGGCTTCACCCACCAGCAAGGGGGGGGGGGGGGGGGACTTCCTCTTGTCATCGATGTGACAGAAAATACAGAGTTTATAGCCAATAGAAAAGCTACACGCCACCGTGCACCCCCCACTCCTCCCCGTCCTATATACTGTCTACTGTTCCACAAATAAACCAGAGATCCTGCTATAACCCAGCTGTGTGTTGTCTCAGTATTGATCTCTCAGTATACGTATACTTTAATATTAATTAATTTGGAGCAGTACATCAACCAAACTGCCAGCTTTGCCAGAACCAGAACACTTCAGTAGTGCAGTGTATGATGTCCGGACAGTGTAAGGAGGAGGACAGGACGGCTGTAGAAGGAGGTGATAATGGAGGAGGATAGGACGGCTGTAGAAGGAGGTGATGATGGAGGAGGACCAGCCCCTCACATCTCCAGGTAACGGACAGGACTAAATACAAATGTCCTGGAATTCTCTGTCTGTAAAGTCTGAGTCCAGTCTCTGTGTCTCCTGCAGAGAGATCCAGTCAGAGGACAACACCAGAGAGATGTCCGCGTCCTCTCCTTCCACAGGACGGTCAGGTAATGGAGATGTCCCCTCCTCTGTAGGAGGACGCCTTGTTTTATCCAGTACTATTCTAGGTTTATACTGGTTTATACTGGTGTAATGAGCTGGAGATAGCAGGATTACAGCCGACCATAGACACTCCATGTTCTCTGTGCCCCCCTGAGAGTAGTAATGCCCTCTCTGTGCCCCCTCAGAGTAGTAATGCCCTCTCTGTGCCCCTATACAGTAGTAATGCCCTCTCTGTGCTCCTACACAGTAGTAATGCCCTCTCTGTACTCCCTTAACAGTAGTAATGCCCTCTCTGTGCCCCTACACAGTAGTATTGCCCTCTCTGTGCCCCTACACAGTAGTATTGCCGTCTCTGTGTTCCCTTAACAGTAGTAATGCCCTCCCTGTGCCCCCTGCAGAGTAGTAATGCCCTCTCTGTGCCCCCGCAGAGTACTAGTGCCCTCTCTGTGCCCATCGAACAGTGGTAATGTCCTCTCTGTGCCCCCTGAGACTAGTAATGCCATCTCTGTGCCCCCCTGAGAGTAGTAATGCCCTCTCTATGCCCCCCCAGAGTAGTAATGCCCTCTCTGTGCCCCCTGACCAGTGGTAATGCCCTCTCTGTGCCCCCCTCAGAGTAGTAATGCCCTCTCTGTGACCCTACACAGTAGTAATGCCCTCTCTGTGACCCCTCAGAGTAGTAACGCCCACTCTGTGTTCCCTTAACAGTAGTAATGCCCTCTCTGTGCCTTCCGCAGAGTACTAATGCCTTCTCTGTGCCCACGAACAGTGGTAATGCCCTCTGTGCCCCCTGAGAGTAGTACTGCCCTCTCTGTGCCCCCTGAGAGTATTAATGTCCTCTCTTTTCCCCCCTGAGAGTAGTAATGCCATCTCTGTGCCCCTACACAGTAGCAATGCCCTTTCTGTGCTTCCTTAACAGTAGTAATGCCCGATCTGTGCCCCAACACAGTAGCAATGCCCTCTCTGTGCCCCCCTGCAGATTGGTGATGCCCTCTCTGTGCCCTGCTGCAGATTGGTACTACCCTCTCTGTGCCCCCCTCAGAGTGGTAATGCACTCTCTGTGCCCTGCTGCAGAGTGGTAATGTCCTTTCTGTGCCCCCCTCAGAGTGGTAATGCACTCTCTGTGCTAACCGAACTGTGGTAATGTCCTCTCTGTGCCCTTCTGAATGTAGTAATACCTTTTTTTGTGCCCCCCTCAAAGTAGTAATGCCCTCTCTGTGCTCCCTTAACAGTAGTAATGCCCTCTCTGTGCCCCCCGCAGAGTAGTAATGCCCTCTCTGTGCCCCCCACACAGTAATAATGCCCTTTCTGTGCCCCAGAACAGTGGTAATGCCCTCTATGTGCCCCCCGCAGTGTAGTAATGCCCTCTCTGCCCCAACCTCAAAGTAGTAATGCCCTCTCTGTGCCGCACTCAGAGTGGTAATGCCCTCTCTGTGCCCCACTCAGAGTGGTAATGCCCTCTCTGTGCCCCACTCAGAGTGGTAATGCCCTCTCTGTGCCCCACTCAGAGTGGTAATGCCCTCTCTGTGCCCCACTCAGAGTGGTAATGCCCTCTCTGTGCCCCCCCCCTCACGGTGGTAATGCCCTCTAGTACTCCCCTGTGGGCACAGATGGCGCTGCAGTGCAGTGTGGGAGGAGTACAACCAGATTCCCGGCTCCTCCTACACGGTCCGGCAGCGCGATCTGTGTCTGCAGGTCTGAATGTTGAAGCAGAGAAGGGAAGGAGCGCGGGGAGCAGAGCGGTCAGTGAGCAGTTTATTGGGGCTCTAGCAATGAACACTTCCATCTGTATTGATAGAAGCCCCCCCCCCCCCCCCTGCCACGCCTCTGTGTCTAGCTTTGCCGAGGATGCATGTGTACAAGGTTTTTGGCTGTGAGCCGCCATCTAGGTCCAGCTTCTGGAAGACCTGCAGACTGTCGGCTCAGGTTGTCGGGGGGGGGGGGGGGGGAGTTCAGAGCTGGATGCAGATGAAGGAGGGAGTTATATTAGAACTGGTGCAGGGGGGGGGCATTGGCCTCCAGGGCAAAGTGAGGATTACCATATCAAGGTGGCGGGTGACATTTTTGAATTGGCATTAAAGGGGATCTTGTAGTTATGGGTGACTGGTGTAGACTGGGATATTTCCAGTGCTCTTACATGTCGGAGCAGGAATCTAATGGATACACACAGGAGCAGCAGCTCGTCACATCCCCCACAGAGGAGAGGACGTTCTAGATTTAGGCTAGCTTCACACTAGTATTGTGAGATCCGGAGAACAGTCTGCGGGTCTCTCTGGATCCAGCATTGCTGGAATCCACTGTGTGCAGCGGTAAGTAGCGCAGTGGCTTCTAGCAGATCCAGAGAGACCCAGTAGGCTGTTCCCTGCTGGATCTTCCAATGCTAGTGTGAAACTAGTCGTAGAGATCTGGTGTCGGAGGTTCATGTATGCATTCTGAGTATGTAAGAGGGTGGACGTTCCTGGAGGGGTTTGTAACATGGAGAATATTCATCTTCACTAGATAAATGGTCCAAACAATGGAAACCACAGTTTAAAATCAGCCGGGGGTACGATCAGGAGCAATGTCAGATATTATTTTACTGAAAGACTGGCTGAATCTTGGAACAAACCTCCAGCAGATGTGGTTGAAAAGTCTACAGTAAGTGACGGTAACCTGCCCGGGATAAGCCCAGGTCTATCCAAAGATAAAGGGCGACTAGATGGACCAGGTGGTCTTTTTTTCCCTTCGCCCATGACAGCACCACGAGAGAGATAGGATCTGCCCCCACAGACAGGAAACCTGAAGAATAAAAGGACGGACACTCTCCTCCCAATTCAGTGTGGTTTCCTGTCTCTGGAGAAGCCTGCAGTTTTTTTTTAGGTCCTTCCCTCTGGTTGTGCTCCCTAACATACCTGTAGTCCCTGAGTAAGTAAGGCGGCATCAGTTGGTGCGTCTGAGGGCGGGCAGAGGCAGAGCTCCGGAGGGGGTGATTGTGTGCTGGAGCTTGTAGTGCCCATCGGCATCGCTGATGCTCTAGAAGCACAGACGCCGAACCCCAGGGGGAAGAAGAGGAGCTTCCGGCAGTGAGAATGTCGGGGAAAGCAGGGAGGTCACGTGATCGTCTCGCAGCGTCAGATGTGACATCATCTCAGGAGCGCCTATGAGTAGGGCGCGCTTTGAGCTACAGACTGGCGTCCTAAGCAGCGCTTTGGTTACCAGCAACAGGAAGCATGGAGGAGGACTGTGACAAACTGCCATTTGCCACTGGGCATTATAGAAAACTTATGGCTAGCCTCCTGCCCTACGACTATGGCCCCGGGACATATTACCCTTCAAGAACAGTGTAACAGAACTATGCCGCATGTCTGGACTGTTAATAGGACCGAACGCGGTCAGCGGTGTATACTAAAGATTCTGTGGAACTAAAATCGGATGCGCAAATACACGAACACCACTGACCCTTACCTTCTTCCATACTGAACTTTCAGCTCCAGAGACTAAGTCCCGTTCGAAAATGGGACTTAGTCGTTTTTCTGCATGAAATTGACCGACCGCACAGCCCAAATCTATGGAACTGTTTTGGGCAGGAAATTGTGCTTGTGGTCGGTCATAAAAGACATCCACTTAACTTTTGATCCGCTGGAGGGATTTGTGTGATTTTTGGAAGTGTTTATGTTTGATGTATGCTGAGTTTAAATATGTATGGAGATAGAATGTATGGTTTTAAAGTTACAGTGTATGTTTAAAAACTGTATTTTTACTGTCTGTGATAGTTATGTTAATCCATAATTATATCCCAGACAGAAGGGAGGATTTTGTGTAATTGGGTGGTGATTCCTGCCCTGTTGTTCCCACATGTGTATTGGTGATTTCCCTTTGTCCTGAGAGATAATTAAATTACTCTTCGGGTGTCTCCAGGGCAGAGAGGAGGAAACCATGATGCATTGCGGGGACCTGCATAAATACGGACGGGTAGCCCTCAATAAAGAGTTCAGTTCAGTTCATGTTTTTCTAACCCTTCAAAATGAAGCCTCGTCTCGTTATTGGAGGGAATTTCTGCGTCGCGCTGGGGATTGCTATGCTCTGCATATTCCCTGGAGGAGAGATCTTTCCCACACGGTCCTGAATGCTGGAGGTTCATTCAGGGTGGAAGGAAGACGGCGCGGCTCCAGTTAAGCTACGGCGGTTGCGGAGTCTGCGGTGGTTGTGGTGTCCAGTGCGGTGCTTGTGGTCCTCGGCGCAAGCTAGGAAGCGTCCATTAACGGAAGGGGATCCGTTACATTGGTGGCAAGCGGTGGGATGGCTTCCCTAGTGCGAGGAGCAGCATCCTGGGAACACCAAGCAGAGATGGAATATTGGTATAGTCACGTACGGTTTGACGCTATGCTGAAGAGGCGGTTGGCTATCTACGGGCCCCACCTAACAGAGGAACTTGTACCGGAAGTGAGGAGAGAACTGGCGGAGTATCTGCAGCAGGAAGCAGAATATCAGGCAGAGATAGCAAAGTATTCCGTCCCTGCGCCCCAGCAAAAGCGTGAGTTACAGGGGGTCGAAGGTATCATCCTTCCCCCCCAGCGGCAGTGTGTACCCCAGGGGGCCGAAGGTGTCGTCCTTCCCCCCCCAGCGGCAGTGTGAACCCCAGGGAGCTGAAGGTGTCGTCCTTCCTCCCCAGCGGCAGTGTGTGTTACAGGGAGCTGAAGATGCCCTCCTTCCTCCCCAGCGGCAGTGTGTACCCCAGGGGGCCGAAGATGTCGTCCTTCCCCCCCAGCGGCAGTGTGAACCCCAGGGAACTGAACGTGTCGTCCTTCCTTTCCAGCGGCAGTGGGTGTTACAGGGAGCTGAAGGTGCCCTCCTTCCTCCCCAGCGGCAGTGTGTACCCCAGGGGGCCGAAGGTGTCATCCTTCCCCCCCAGCGGCAGTGTGTACCTCAGGGAGCTGAAGGTGTCGTCCTTCCTCCCCAGCGGCAGCCTGTGTTTCAGGGAGAGGAGCGCAGCACCCTCTCTCCCCAGCGGCAGCTTACCCTAACAAGGGGAGACACCAATCGCCCAGACGGCGCAGATGGGATCGTGGTCTCTGCGCCTGACCTACCGGGATGCTGGACAGTCGGTCCAGATCCCCCACTACCCTCACCAGGACAACAGGAGGAGGGGGTAAGTACAAATTCCCCTCCCTAGCTAACTCCTAACGTGGCCTCAGGGTTAACAGAGGCGATGTTAACCCCTACTGACTCCCATGTTCCTCTGGCTAATGAGCCGGACTATGGTCTCAGCACCCCAGCAGTAGAGCTGGCAGCTGGGCAGAGTGCAGTCGGCCTCTGCCCTCCCTCAAGTCCCCACAGCATGTTGCCCCATCACCACAGCAAAATACCCAGGTGCAGTAACTGTTTCTTGTGGGTGGGTCACCCTTGTACCTGTTTGTTGTGGGTGGGCTACTCGGGCATTTGGTTACTGTGGGTTGGTGGATCGACTAACGGAGGCACTGACCGACAGAAGGTCAGGTGCCTGGTTAGTCTTCCCCCCAAAGGGGAGATGTGTGACAAACTGCCATTTGCCACTGGGCATTATAGAAAACTTATGGCTAGCCTCCTGCCCTACGACTATGGCCCCGGGACATATTACCCTTCAAGAACAGTGTAACAGAACTATGCCGCATGTCTGGACTGTTAATAGGACCGAACGCGGTCAGCGGTGTATACTAAAGATTCTGTGGAACTAAAATCGGATGCGCAAATACACGAACACCACTGACCCTTACCTTCTTCCATACTGAACTTTCAGCTCCAGAGACTAAGTCCCGTTCGAAAATGGGACTTAGTCGTTTTTCTGCATGAAATTGACCGACCGCACAGCCCAAATCTATGGAACTGTTTTGGGCAGGAAATTGTGCTTGTGGTCGGTCATAAAGGACATCCACTTAACTTTTGATCCGCTGGAGGGATTTGTGTGATTTTTGGAAGTGTTTATGTTTGATGTATGCTGAGTTTAAATATGTATGGAGATGGAATGTATGGTTTTAAAGTTACAGTGTATGTTTAAAAACTGTATTTTTACTGTCTGTGATAGTTATGTTAATCCATAATTATATCCCAGACAGAAGGGAGGATTTTGTGTAATTGGGTGGTGATTCCTGCCCTGTTGTTCCCACATGTGTATTGGTGATTTCCCTTTGTCCTGAGAGATAATTAAATTACTCTTCGGGTGTCTCCAGGGCAGAGAGGAGGAAACCATGATGCATTGCGGGGACCTGCATAAATACGGACGGGTAGCCCTCAATAAAGAGTTCAGTTCATGTTTTTCTAACCCTTCAAAATGAAGCCTCGTCTCGTTATTGGAGGGAATTTGTGCGTCGCGCTGGGGATTGCTATGCTCTGCATATTCCCTGGAGGAGAGATCTTTCCCACACGGTCCTGAATGCTGGAGGTTCATTCAGGGTGGAAGGAAGACGGCGCGGCTCCAGTTAAGCTACGGCGGTTGTGGAGTCTGCGGTGGTTGTGGTGTCCAGTGCGGTGCTTGTGGTCCTCGGCGCAAGCTAGGAAGCGTCCATTAACGGAAGGGGATCCGTTACATTGGTGGCAAGCGGTGGGATGGCTTCCCTAGTGCGAGGAGCAGCATCCTGGGAACACCAAGCAGAGATGGAATATTGGTATAGTCACGTACGGTTTGACGCTATGCTGAAGAGGCGGTTGGCTATCTACGGGCCCCACCTAACAGAGGAACTTGTACCGGAAGTGAGGAGAGAACTGGCGGAGTATCTGCAGCAGGAAGCAGAATATCGGGCAGAGATAGCAAAGTATTCCGTCCCTGCGCCCCAGCAAAAGCGTGAGTTACAGGGGGTCGAAGGTATCATCCTTCCCCCCCAGCGGCAGTGTGTACCCCAGGGGGCCGAAGGTGTCGTCCTTCCCCCCCAGCGGCAGTGTGAACCCCAGGGAGCTGAAGGTGTCGTCCTTCCTCCCCAGCGGCAGTGTGTGTTACAGGGAGCTGAAGATGCCCTCCTTCCTCCCCAGCGGCAGTGTGTACCCCAGGGGGCCGAAGATGTCGTCCTTCCCCCCCAGCGGCAGTGTGAACCCCAGGGAACTGAACGTGTCGTCCTTCCTTTCCAGCGGCAGTGGGTGTTACAGGGAGCTGAAGGTGCCCTCCTTCCTCCCCAGCGGCAGTGTGTACCCCAGGGGGCCGAAGGTGTCATCCTTCCCCCCCAGCGGCAGTGTGTACCTCAGGGAGCTGAAGGTGTCGTCCTTCCTCCCCAGCGGCAGCCTGTGTTTCAGGGAGAGGAGCGCAGCACCCTCTCTCCCCAGCGGCAGCTTACCCTAACAAGGGGAGACACCAATCGCCCAGACGGCGCAGATGGGATCGTGGTCTCTGCGCCTGACCTACCGGGATGCTGGACAGTCGGTCCAGATCCCCCACTACCCTCACCAGGACAACAGGAGGAGGGGGTAAGTACAAATTCCCCTCCCTAGCTAACTCCTAACGTGGCCTCAGGGTTAACAGAGGCGATGTTAACCCCTACTGACTCCCATGTTCCTCTGGCTAATGAGCCGGACTATGGTCTCAGCACCCCAGCAGTAGAGCTGGCAGCTGGGCAGAGTGCAGTCGGCCTCTGCCCTCCCTCAAGTCCCCACAGCATGTTGCCCCATCACCACAGCAAAATACCCAGGTGCAGTAACTGTTTCTTGTGGGTGGGTCACCCTTGTACCTGTTTGTTGTGGGTGGGCTACTCGGGCATTTGGTTACTGTGGGTTGGTGGATCGACTAACGGAGGCACTGACCGACAGAAGGTCAGGTGCCTGGTTAGTCTTCCCCCCAAAGGGGAGATGTGTGACAAACTGCCATTTGCCACTGGGCATTATAGAAAACTTATGGCTAGCCTCCTGCCCTACGACTATGGCCCCGGGACATATTACCCTTCAAGAACAGTGTAACAGAACTATGCCGCATGTCTGGACTGTTAATAGGACCGAACGCGGTCAGCGGTGTATACTAAAGATTCTGTGGAACTAAAATCGGATGCGCAAATACACGAACACCACTGACCCTTACCTTCTTCCATACTGAACTTTCAGCTCCAGAGACTAAGTCCCGTTCGAAAATGGGACTTAGTCGTTTTTCTGCATGAAATTGACCGACCGCACAGCCCAAATCTATGGAACTGTTTTGGGCAGGAAATTGTGCTTGTGGTCGGTCATAAAGGACATCCACTTAACTTTTGATCCGCTGGAGGGATTTGTGTGATTTTTGGAAGTGTTTATGTTTGATGTATGCTGAGTTTAAATATGTATGGAGATGGAATGTATGGTTTTAAAGTTACAGTGTATGTTTAAAAACTGTATTTTTACTGTCTGTGATAGTTATGTTAATCCATAATTATATCCCAGACAGAAGGGAGGATTTTGTGTAATTGGGTGGTGATTCCTGCCCTGTTGTTCCCACATGTGTATTGGTGATTTCCCTTTGTCCTGAGAGATAATTAAATTACTCTTCGGGTGTCTCCAGGGCAGAGAGGAGGAAACCATGATGCATTGCGGGGACCTGCATAAATACGGACGGGTAGCCCTCAATAAAGAGTTCAGTTCATGTTTTTCTAACCCTTCAAAATGAAGCCTCGTCTCGTTATTGGAGGGAATTTGTGCGTCGCGCTGGGGATTGCTATGCTCTGCATATTCCCTGGAGGAGAGATCTTTCCCACACGGTCCTGAATGCTGGAGGTTCATTCAGGGTGGAAGGAAGACGGCGCGGCTCCAGTTAAGCTACGGCGGTTGTGGAGTCTGCGGTGGTTGTGGTGTCCAGTGCGGTGCTTGTGGTCCTCGGCGCAAGCTAGGAAGCGTCCATTAACGGAAGGGGATCCGTTACATTGGTGGCAAGCGGTGGGATGGCTTCCCTAGTGCGAGGAGCAGCATCCTGGGAACACCAAGCAGAGATGGAATATTGGTATAGTCACGTACGGTTTGACGCTATGCTGAAGAGGCGGTTGGCTATCTACGGGCCCCACCTAACAGAGGAACTTGTACCGGAAGTGAGGAGAGAACTGGCGGAGTATCTGCAGCAGGAAGCAGAATATCGGGCAGAGATAGCAAAGTATTCCGTCCCTGCGCCCCAGCAAAAGCGTGAGTTACAGGGGGTCGAAGGTATCATCCTTCCCCCCCAGCGGCAGTGTGTACCCCAGGGGGCCGAAGGTGTCGTCCTTCCCCCCCAGCGGCAGTGTGAACCCCAGGGAGCTGAAGGTGTCGTCCTTCCTCCCCAGCGGCAGTGTGTGTTACAGGGAGCTGAAGATGCCCTCCTTCCTCCCCAGCGGCAGTGTGTACCCCAGGGGGCCGAAGATGTCGTCCTTCCCCCCCAGCGGCAGTGTGAACCCCAGGGAACTGAACGTGTCGTCCTTCCTTTCCAGCGGCAGTGGGTGTTACAGGGAGCTGAAGGTGCCCTCCTTCCTCCCCAGCGGCAGTGTGTACCCCAGGGGGCCGAAGGTGTCATCCTTCCCCCCCAGCGGCAGTGTGTACCTCAGGGAGCTGAAGGTGTCGTCCTTCCTCCCCAGCGGCAGCCTGTGTTTCAGGGAGAGGAGCGCAGCACCCTCTCTCCCCAGCGGCAGCTTACCCTAACAAGGGGAGACACCAATCGCCCAGACGGCGCAGATGGGATCGTGGTCTCTGCGCCTGACCTACCGGGATGCTGGACAGTCGGTCCAGATCCCCCACTACCCTCACCAGGACAACAGGAGGAGGGGGTAAGTACAAATTCCCCTCCCTAGCTAACTCCTAACGTGGCCTCAGGGTTAACAGAGGCGATGTTAACCCCTACTGACTCCCATGTTCCTCTGGCTAATGAGCCGGACTATGGTCTCAGCACCCCAGCAGTAGAGCTGGCAGCTGGGCAGAGTGCAGTCGGCCTCTGCCCTCCCTCAAGTCCCCACAGCATGTTGCCCCATCACCACAGCAAAATACCCAGGTGCAGTAACTGTTTCTTGTGGGTGGGTCACCCTTGTACCTGTTTGTTGTGGGTGGGCTACTCGGGCATTTGGTTACTGTGGGTTGGTGGATCGACTAACGGAGGCACTGACCGACAGAAGGTCAGGTGCCTGGTTAGTCTTCCCCCCAAAGGGGAGATGTGTGACAAACTGCCATTTGCCACTGGGCATTATAGAAAACTTATGGCTAGCCTCCTGCCCTACGACTATGGCCCCGGGACATATTACCCTTCAAGAACAGTGTAACAGAACTATGCCGCATGTCTGGACTGTTAATAGGACCGAACGCGGTCAGCGGTGTATACTAAAGATTCTGTGGAACTAAAATCGGATGCGCAAATACACGAACACCACTGACCCTTACCTTCTTCCATACTGAACTTTCAGCTCCAGAGACTAAGTCCCGTTCGAAAATGGGACTTAGTCGTTTTTCTGCATGAAATTGACCGACCGCACAGCCCAAATCTATGGAACTGTTTTGGGCAGGAAATTGTGCTTGCGGTCGGTCATAAAGGACTTCCACTTAACTTTTGATCCGCTGGAGGGATTTGTGTGATTTATGGAAGTGTTTATGTTTGATGTATGCTGAGTTTAAATATGTATTTTTTATGGAGATGGAATGTATGGTTTTAAAGTTACAGTGTATGTTTAAAAACTGTATTTTTACTGTCTGTGATAGTTATGTTAATCCATAATTATATCCCAGACAGAAGGGAGGATTTTGTGTAATTGGGTGGTGATTCATGCCCTGTTGTTCCCACATGTGTATTGGTGATTTCCCTTTGTCCTGAGAGATAATTAAATTACTCTTTGGGTGTCTCCAGGGCAGAGAGGAGGAAACCATGATGCATTGTGGGGACCTGCATAAATACGGGCGGGTAGCCCTCAATAAAGAGTTCAGTTCAGTTCATGTTTTTCGAACCCTTCAAAACGCAGCCTTGTCTCGTTATTGTAGGGAATTGCTGTATCACGCTGGGGATTGCTATGCTCTGCATATTCCCTGGAGGAGAGATCTTTCCCACACGGTCCTGAATGCTGGAGGTTCATTCAGGGTTGAAGGAATACGGCGCGGCTCCAGTTAAGCTACGGCGGTTGTGGAGTCTGCGGTGGTCGTGGTGTCCAGTGCGGTGCTTGTGGTCCTCGGCGCAAGCTAGGAAGCGTCCATTAACGGAAGGTGATCCGTTACAAGGACAAACTCACTGAGGAGTCTGCAGTCCCTCCAGTGTTGGTACCTCTGAGGGGGTGAGTGTTTTGGGGCATTATGTTATGCTTCCTTATGCTGATACAGTTGTATTAATGTAATTTCAGACAAAACCTAGGAAAGTGGTTACTAAGAGGAAGAATAAGGAATTCGCTCTGTGTAAAACTGGGTTGTCTTCGGATTGGGAAAAGAAAATGTGTCAGTTCTGGATTACCATCTTTTTATAAATGTCTCCAGGCATTAGTCAGATCAGAAGTAAATTCTACTGTCATCCAAAAAAGTCTTGGGGGAGAAAGATCCTAAAATGAGGCGCCATGAGTCTGTACATGAACATTTATCATCTGACTCTGAGGAAGAGGAGATACACTTTTCTTTATTTGGACATTCTGATGATTCATCTCTATCTTTCCTCTGAAGATGGTGAGATTAGTGGTAGACCCTGTTTTCCCATAGAAGATACGGAAAAACTCCTGAAAGCTGTACGCTCGACTATAGCCATTGAGGAGACAAAAGAGCCCCGGTCTATACAGGACATTATGTTTGGTGGTCTAGAATCCAGACACCACAGCACTTTCCCAGTTCACAAGAATGTTTCTGCCTTAATTAAAGGAGAATGGAGAAAGCCTAACAGGAAGGTTTACATCTCAAAAAATCTTAAGAGTAAATACCCCTTTAAAGAAGAAGATTCTGCTACATGGGATAAGGCTCCCAGGATAGTTGTAGCGATCTCTAAAGTTTCAAGGAAGACGGCTCTTCCCTTTGATGATATGGGGATTTTGAAGGACCCATTAGATAGAAAAGCCGATACCTTTTTAAAAGGGGTTTGGGAGGCATCCACTTCTTCCTTCAGACCAAGTATAGCCTCTACCTGTACGGCCCGGTCCCTTATAGTCTCGCTCTCTGAATTAGAAAATCAGCTAAAGAACAGATGCCCCAGGGATACGGCATACATATTAGGACATCGTTAGACATCATCCACAACTCCATCCTCCGTCAAGCAAAACTCCCTCCTACCTCAGACTTTAGACAAAACTCTGTCCTCCCTCATCCAAAACTCCATCAGACCTCAGACAAAACTCCGTACTCCCTCATCCAAAACTCTGTCCTCCCTCAGACATCAGACAAAACTCCATCAGACCTCAGACATCAGCCAGAACTCCGTCGTCCCTCATCCAAAACTCCGTCGTCCCTCAGCCAAAACTCTGTCGTCCCTCAGCCAAAACTCCGTCATCCCTAACTCAGAATATGCCCTACTACACACACTCTTCACCTGACGGAGCTGCTAGCTGCTGGAGTGGCAAAGGACCTGTGATGATGTCATGACCATGTGATGAGTCACGTGTGTGGAAGGGGTCAGATGTACACAGCAGCTGGTAGAGTGTACAGAACTGTAGCCATCAAATAGAGCTCTGTACTAGAGATGTGTGTGTAACCTGCATGTAGCAGTGTTGTGTACTGTGTAGCAGAGCTGTATGTGTAACCTGGATGTAGCAGAGCTGTGTACTGTGTAGCAGAGCTGTATGTGTAACCTGCATGTAGCAGTGCTGTGTACTGTGTAGCAGATCTGTATGTGTAACCTGCATGTAGCCGTGCTGTGTAGTGTGTAGCAGAGCTGTATGTGTAACCTGCATGAAGCAGAGCTGTGTACTGTGTAGAAGAGCTGTATGTGTAACCTGCATGTAGCAGAGCTGTATGTGTAACCTGCATGTAGCAATGCTGTGTACTGTGTAGCAGAGCTGTATATGTAACCTGCATGTAGCAGAGCTGTGTACTGTGTAGCATAGCTGTATGTGTAACCTGCAGGTAGCAGTGCTGTGTACTGTGTAGCAGAGATGTGTACTGTGTTACAGAGATGTGTGTGTAACCTGCATGTAGCAGAGCTGTGTACTGTGTTACAGAGATGTGTGTGTAACCTGGGAACTATAGAAAAGTGCAAAAAAAAAAAAAAAAAAATCAGATCACCCCCCTTTTCCCAAAATGAAAATAAAAGAACTGAAAAAATACACATCATGGGTGTCGCAATGTGTAAAAACACCCATTGTATAAAAATATATTCCCCATACGGCAAACAGCAAAACAGAAAAAAAAGAGTCCAAACGTCCGATTCGCCGTTTTTGGATGCTTCATTTTCATTTGCTACAATTTTTTTTATAAAAAGTGATCAAAAAGTCTTAAACACCCCAGAATGGTATCAGTGAAAAGTTCAGATTGCCCTGCAAAAAATGAGCCCCACCCAGCTCCGTACACATAATTACAAAAAAGTTATAGGGGTCAAAATATGGCGACAAAAAAAATCTATCAGATTCTGGAAATCTCCTGTCACTCCGAGTTACTCAGAATTGGTAGCCCTAATTAATAAATCCATGCAACATGAATGCATATATGCCGCTTCACACAAAACTAGATCACAAGTGTTAGGCCTCTTGCACATAAACGTTGTTGGTCCATTCCGTGCATTGGGGACAGCAATTTGCCAGGACAGATCCAGACCTATTCAACTTGAATGGGTCCGTGAGCATGTTCTACTTTTTTGCTGTGCGGTGGGACGGCCAGAAACACCACGGAAGCACCCTGTAGTGCTTCTATGGGGATCCGATCCGTGTTTCCGTTCCGTTCAAGTGAATGGGTCGACATCACGGATGCGGGATGCACACGGCTGGTGCCCTGTGTATTGCGGAACTGCCGTATGTGGTCCACAATACAACCACAGGCACACAGCGGCCATGTGCAAGAGGCCTTACAAAGATGGGATTTATGGTGCACATCCTCTTATGCTTCCCATATTCCACAGGTTTATATCACACAGCTACTTACAGTTGTGCTGATAAGTTTACATACCCTTGCAGAAATTATGATTTCTTAAAGGGGTATTCTCATCTTCCCTTTTCATACTTACCTTCCTTGAGCGCGACGTTCACTTCTACGCGCTTGCGTAGAAGACTGAAGAATTTCCCCCGGCCGGGCCGCTCAATGTCCTGAACGAGCACGCCGCCGCGCATGTGCCATGGTGACTTATTCCTGGCCTGTATAGTACAGAGTCGGCGTGCGCGTTCGCGGCTCTGTACTATACTGGCCAGGAAGAAGTCATCATGGCGCGTTCAGGACATTGAGCGGCCCGGCCGGGAGAGAATCTTCAGTCTTCTGCGCAAGCGCGGCCCGGCGGGATTCGACAGGAGAGGTGGCCGTAACCAGGGGAGACCAAAGACAACATCAGGTAAGAGGGGACTTATTTTCTAAAAAAGGGTGTGAATTGGGTAATAAAATGTATTTAGAAAAATGATCACTGTCAAATCATTAACAGATTTAACAGTGATCATTAAGATGAGAATACCCTCTAACCATTGTTCAGAGAATATGAATGATAACACGGACACTTTTCTCTCGCTCATGGTTAGTGGTCGGCTGAAGCCATTTATGTCAAACAACTGTGTTTACTCTTTATAAATCATAATCCCAACACAAACTCCCCAAATGACCCTGATCAGAAGTTTACACACCCCAGTTCTTAATACCATGTATTGCCCCCTTTAACATCAATGACAGCTTGAAGTCTTTTGTGGTAGTTGTGGATGAGGCTCTTTATTTTCTCAGATGGTAAAACTGCCCATTCTTCCTGTTGAAAAAAAAAAAGCAATTCCACCACAGTTTTACAGGATTTTTATTTACGACATTCGATGTGCGATAAAACTGACTGGTTACTTTAATTCTTCAGGTCAGATCAAATCCGGCGATACCTTATATGTATAGTTTTTCTTACGTTTTAATAGTGATAAAAAAATAAAATAAAAATCGGATTTCTTTTTTTTATCGCCATATTTTGAGCCCTATAACTTTTTTGTAATTATGTGTACGGTGCTGGGTGGGGGCTCCTTTTTTGCGGGGCAATCAGAACTTTTCACTGATACCATTCTGGGGTGTTTAAGACTTTTTGATCACTTTTTATTTAAATTTTTGTAGCAAATGAAGCGACCAAAAACGGCGAATCGGACATTTTGACTCTTTTTTTTTTCTGTTTTGCTGTTTGCCTTATGGGGAATATATTTTTATACAATGGGTGTTTTTACACATTGCGAAACCCATGATGTGTATTTTTTTAGTTCTTTTATTTTCATTTAAAAAAAAAGGGGGAGTGATCTGAATTTTTATGGTTTTTTTTTTACACTTTTTTATAGTTCCCAAGTTACACACACATCTCTGTAACACAGTACACAGCCCTGCTACATGCGGTTAGACACACTGCTCTATATACACAGTACACAGCTCTGCTACATGCAGGTTATACACATACAGCTCTGCTACACAGTACACAGCTCTGCTACATGCAGGTTACACATACAGCTCTGCTACACAGTACACAGCTCTGCTACATGCAGGTTACACATACAGCTCTGGTACACAGTACACAGCTCTGCTACATGCAGGTTACACATACAGCTCTGCTACATGCAGGTTACACATACAGCTCTGCTACACAGTACACAGCTCTGCTATCACATACTATCACATTCCAATTTTTGCAGGGCATCAGAAATTCCTAAGAGTCGCAGTCAGAATAGGGGGTCAGTTTCGGCATTTTTAGATTCAGTTCTTTGGCCTATCCATGGTTCCAAGAATGTTTACGAAAATAATCGCAGAGATGGCGGCTCAAATAAGGGAGAGGGATATTCTTTTCATACCATACCTGGATGATTTTCTGATTGTAGGAAAAACAGAAAATGCCTGTAAAAAAGCAGTAGCTGCGGTATCAGAGATCCTCAACAGATTAGGATGGATTTTAAATCAAGAAAAATCAAGACCGCATCCCACCAGAAGACAGTCTTTTCTGGGATTGATTTTAGATTCTTCTTGCCAGAGCTGTTTTTTGGCAGAAGAAAAAGTAATTCTCATCCAGAAAAAAACTAGGCACCTGATCAGAAATCTGGTGACCTCAATAAGGAAAGGGATGTCTATCCTTGGATCCCTCACATCTTGTATTCCAGCGGTGCGATGGGCACAACTCCACTTAAGGGCGCTCCAGTGGGAAATCCTGTCTCATTGGGAGGAAAACAGCTCCCTAGATGTAAAAATAAGGATATCAGATCAGACTCTCCAAAGCTTGACATGGTGGCTGGAGAGGAAAAATCTAATTCAGGGTGTTCCGTGGAAGCTGGAAGATCTGATTTGTCTGACTATGAACGCAGGTCCCTGGGGGTGAGGAGCTCACATTCAGGAGATCTCCCTTCAAGGTTGTTGGGGAAGTATCCAAGAAAGAGGCTCCATCAACCTGAAGGAGCTGATGGCCGTGAGCCTAGCAATGAATTCTGCTCTTCCAAGAATAAGAGGAAAAAATCGAAGAATTATGATGGACAACAAGATGGTAGTCTCGTACCTAAACAAACAGGGGGGCACAAGGTGCAGAACTCTAATGCAGGAAGCCCACAGTATCCTCTTACTAGCAAAAAAATAATGTGCGTCGATCTCAGCAGTACATATGAGGGGCGTGGAAAACAGACAGGCGCACTTTCTCAGTCGTCACCCTCTCTCTCAGGGCGAGTGGTCTCTAGACCAATCCATTTTCAAGAATATAACAGCCCTCTGGGGACAGCTGGACATAGATCTGTCTGATGCCTTGATACAGAAATGGAAATTTGCCCTGACCCTACGCCTTTCCTCCTCTTCCTTTTGATTCCTCGTGTGTTATGGAAAATTTTTAGATTTTGCGCATATCCAGATTAATGACAACCCATCTTCTGCTCTCATTTATCTAATATTGGAGTTCCTTCAGAAGGGTCTAGATCTGGGACTAGCAGGAAATACCTTAAAAGTACATGTCCCAGATCTGTCGGCCCTGTTTAATCAGGACATTGCAGGATGCCCATGGGTATCTAGATTCTTTAGAGCAGTGGACAGATCCACCCCGATAGCTTCAGTTAGATCTCCTCCTTGGGATTTAGATGTAGTTTTAAAGGCTTTAACTCATCCTCCATTTGAACCTATAGAGTCCAGCTCCATAAAATGTCTCACCTTGAAGTTATGTCTCCTAATAGCTTTAACATCTGCTCGCAGGATTAATGAGATTCAGGCCATTTCCATCAATCCTCCTTATACCACAATTTTAGAGGACAAGGTTGTGATTCGTCCAGATCCGGCTTTTCTTCCAAAAGTTGTTTCCAAATTTTATAGATATTAAGAGAATATTCTTCCTACCCTGTTTAAAAACCCTGGGTCAGAAGAAGAGAAATCCTTTCACTGCCTAGACGTCAGAAGGGCTTTGATTAACTATCTTTCTCGCACTAAAGATTGGCGCAAATCTTCTTCACTCTTTATTCTTTTTCAAGGAGTGAATAAGGGTGTTGCGTCTTCTAAAAGTTCTATTGCTATGTGGATTGTTTCAGCTATTTCCTTGTCTTGCCTGTCTTCTGGATTATCTCCTCCAGCGGGTCTCAAGGCACACTCTACCAGGGCAGTGGCGGAAAGATCCTCGGTTCCCATAGAGGATATTTGCAGAGCTGCCACCTGGTCTTCTTCTTCAACCTTTTTTAAGCACTATCGGCTTGATTTAAACTCCTCTCCTTCGGGGTCTTCCTTTGGGGAAAAGGTGCTTCTTTCTACTCTCCCACCCTGAAATTTCCTCTGGTTTCTGGAAAAATGATGATTACTTACCGGTAATTAGATTTTCCAGAGCCCATGACAGCACCCTTATATTCCCTCCCTTTGGTTCTTTATGGTTATCTTATGTTCACACGGGTGTAGCAAAAAAAAAAAAAAGAGAATCTTGTTAAACGGCATTTATTATTGACTATCTATCGTTATGTTGGTGGCCTTCCTCCGATGCTTGGATATCACACTGAGGAGGAGAGTGTCCGCCCTTTTATTCTGCAGGTTTCCTGTCTGTAGGGGCGGATTCTCTCTCCTCTTGTGGTACTGTCATGCACTCTGGAAAATCAAATTAACGGTAAGTAATCATCATTTTCTGCCGTCAATCTTTTGTGTTTCTATTTTCGGTTGTCATGATAATTAGGCCCCCTGCACAGGGCTGTATCCATTGTGCGGTGTACAAACTGTGAAACCACAAAATACGGATGCCATTTTTTGTCGTCCCATGAACTATAATGGGTTCACGTTTTGCAGACCAGTATAGGACTATTCTGTTTTGGGAATGAAAATACGGATGCTGCAAAGCGCACAGGCGGGCGACACACAGACCTGACTCATATTTCGCAGATCTGCAGTTTGCAGACTGTAAAACTCATATTGTAAATGAGGCCTTAAAAGGGTTGAAAGGTGTAACTGTGCAATGAAAAGGTTTTATGGCGTTTTAACCCCTTTCCGACCAGCGCTGTAAAAGTACGGAGCTGCGGGAAGTGACTTCCCGACCAGTGCCATAGTACTCACTACATAAAGTGACACATCATATTTGCAAAAAATGGCCTGGGCAGGAAGGTGAAAACTGGCGTAGAAAGGGTTAAATACAATGTACATGCTGTAATAATATTGTTTGCATTATTTTGTACTTTACACTTTCCTTCTGGTAGCGCCCCCTGCTGTTTATCCTTTGGCTAAAATTCTGGTCCTGCATTTTGGGATGGACCCATGCTCAGTATCTTCTCTGCTCCCTCCTCCTGTCAGTGCCGGTGCAGTCATCTCGTGGAGAAGTGGTGCAGACTCCTTTAATTCATCCCTACTTGTATATTCATGGAGGTATATAGCTATATCTCTCTAGACAGTGGGGCTAGAGGGGAGGGGGGCATCTATTATGGGACTCGCTGGGGCTGTGTGTGAGGAAGAGGAAATCTGGAGAAGGGCCTAAAAAGAGCTGGCTGCAGCGCACTTCTGGGAGATGCAGGTGCTTGATAGTCACATGGGACGAGCTCCTGCCTCCCTTGGAAAAATAAAGAGACCAGAGCTGCAGAGGAGGGAGTAAAGAAGCGAACTAGGATGAAACTTACACTGGAGAGCAGCACTTTTTGCATAGTTGTACTTCAAATATTTGCATGCTTTACTCACAGTTTTTCATTTTCCATGCAGTTTTTTTAGACAATGCACTGATTTTTACAGTATTTAACATAATTTATAACAGGATGAAGAATGTTAATGCTACAGAGACAGATGTTAGGGGTGATGATCAGTGTAAGGAGGACATTCCTACAGAGACACATGTGAGCGTTGATGACCAGTGTAAGGAGGACATTCCTACAGAGACAGATGTGAGGGGTGATGAACAGTATAAGGAGGACATTCCTACAGATAAGAGCCCAGGTGAGTAGTGACCACTAAATGAAGCAGAGATGAGTCTGTAACTGTAACGACCCTGAATTGGACTTCCCCAATAGCAGGCGCCTTCCCCAGATACTTGGTGTCCCCCAGTACTCAGATACCCCCAGGACTTGCAGTAGGACCAAGGTTCCAAGTAGAGCTTCAACATGCAACAAGAAGAAATGAGAGTGAGACAAAACATTTTTTGAGCATTCAATTAATTGAAAATAACGATTAAACTGAAACAGGCTGTTTTTCAGCTGATCTAAATTTTAGGACCACATGCCTTTTTAACCCCTTAAGGACGCAGGGCGTATCGGTTCGCCCTATTTCCCGAGTCCTTAAGGACTCAGGGCGTACCGGTACGTCCTAACTTGAAATCGGCATTCCGGCGCCCCAGGGGTTAATCGGAACGGGATTTCGGCTGAAATCATTCAGCCGGCATCCCGTAACAATGCAGGGGGGGTCATTTAACCCCCCCGCATCGACGATCGCAGAAAACCGCAGGTCAATTCAGACCTGCGGTTTTCTGCGTTTCCGGTCCATTCGGGTGTCCTGTGACCCGATGAACCGGAAAAAGACTGCGATCGGTGGCGTAATTTTACACCACCTATCGCAGTCCGAGGATTTGGAGAGGCGGTGCTGGCCCTGGTGCTGAACGCCGCTGTCCAGGGTGCTGATTGGAGCAGGGGAGAGAGGCGCGAGATTCAAACTTCCTGCGCTCCTCTCTCCCCTCCTCTTCCTGTCCAGCACCCTGACCGTGCAGCACCGTCCAGAACGAGCTCCTGTGTCCCCACAATCGGCATCCATCACCCTCCCTCCTGCACCCATCGCCACCCAGGTAGGTTAGGGTCAGTGAGGGAGAGGCACCGTTAGGCAGGGAAAGAAGGGAAAAGTTAGTTAGAAAAAAAAAAAAAACTTTTATTTCCAAACTTTCTTTGATCCATCCATCAGACCCCAGATCCCCCCCTGCCACTTGCCCCCCCCCACCAGACCCCCCCCCCCACCAGACCCCCCCACCACCAGACCCCCCCACCACCAGACCCCCTTCCCCACCACCAGCGCCCCACCACCAGCCCCCCCCCCCTCCCCTTACCACCACTTTTTCTTTTCTGCGTGCGCTGACTGGCCGGCACTTTTTAGCGTCCGTCCAGTGTTAGCGCATCGCCCGCCCCACCACCCCACCGACCGCTGATCAGCGTTGTACCGCTGATCAGCAAGTTTGAACTTTTTTTTTCCTAACACTTGCCCTTTCTTTTTTTGCCTTTTTTAGTACGCGAACACCCGTTGCCCCCACACACACGCACATATAATAAAGGTTTCCACACACGCACACATACACGCACACACACCCATGGCCCGCCGGATGTTCTCGGCCGAGGAGGCATACGCCCAGATTGCCTCCGACTCTGAGAGCCCCAGTGAGGATGAGGATGACCCCACGTTCCTTTTATCATCCGCATCCTCCTCATCATCATCTGATGACGATGAGCCACCAAGGCGGCGGAGACGCCGCCAGGCGGAGCCAGGGGCCCCACATGCTAGGGATCCTGTGGCCCACCCTAGTACGAGCCGCCCTGGGGTTCGTACTGGTTTCCCGGCCCACCAAATAAGTCCACCGGAGCCCCCTGCCGATGAACTTAGCTGGTGTCCCCCAGTGGACTTTGAGCCTGAGATTCCGGATTTTGCTGGCAATCCTGGAATCCAGATTCCCACAGTGGGGTTTACTGAAATAGACTATTTTAGTTTTTTTTTCAGTAACCCACTGGTGAATCTGATGGTGGAGCAGACGAATCTGTACGCCTAACAGTTCGTCGCTCAAAACCCAGGCTCATTTTTGGCTAGACCCGGTGGCTGGACGCCGGTCAGTGCAGCCGAGATGAGGACATTTTGGGGCCTCGTGCTGCATATGGGTCTAGTCCAAAAACCCAGTGTCAGGCAATACTGGAGTGGGGACGTCCTATACCAGACCCCACTGTACAGTATGGTCATGACACGTCCCCGGTTTGAGGCCATCCGGAAATGTCTGCATTATTCCGATAATGCAGCATGTCCCCCCCGAAGTGATCCTGCCTATGACCGGCTGTACAAGATACGGCCGGTCATCGATCACTTTGGGGCCACATTTCAGCAGGCCTACGTACCTGGAAGGGAGGTCGCGGTTGATGAGTCTCTCGTTGCGTTCAAGGGGAGACTCAGTTTCCGCCAATATATTCCCACAAAGCGGGCGAGGTATGGCGTGAAGCTATACAAAATTTGTGAGAGTACCTCAGGGTACACTTACAAATTTCGTGTGTACGAGGGGCGAGATTCCCGGATTCAACCCCCAGAATGTCCCCCCACTCTGGGTGTTACCGGGAAACTCGTGTGGGACCTTATGTACCCACTGCTGGATAAGGGTTACCACTTGTACGTGTACAACTTTTATACCAGCATTCCCTTGTTCAGGTCCCTTGCCGCCAGATCCACGTTCGCTTGTGGGACCGTGCGGAAAAATCAACGCGGCCTCCCTGCCTACCCCCTCCAGGTACCTATCCCCAGGGGTGAGACCCGTGCACTTACCAGTGGAAACCTGTTGCTGGTCAGGTATAAGGACAAGAGGGATGTCCTTATGCTGTCCACAATCCACGGTAACGACATCACCCCAGTCCCTGTGCGAGGTACCGCGGCAACGGTCCTCAAGCCCGATTGTATCGTCGCCTACAATCGGTATATGGGAGGAGTTGATCTCTCGGATCAAGTCCTCAAGCCATATAACGCCATGCGCAAAACCCGGGCATGGTACAAAAAAGTTGCGGTCTACTTGGTGCAGGTTGCCATGTACAACTCTTTTGTACTAACCCGAAGCGCTGGCAGCACAGGGACATTCCTCCAATTCTATGAGGCAGTCCTCAAGGACCTGATCTTTTCGGACCGGGAAAGAGCAGGCCGGAGTACCTCGGGAATTGGAGGCGCCCGGATCGTCCCTGGCCAACACTTTCCAGGTGTGGTCCCCCATACTGGAAAGAAGGGACGAACCCAAAAAAAGTGCAGAGTGTGTCGCAGGAGGGGGATACGGAAGGACACCACCACTCAGTGCGACACTTGCCCCGATCATCCGGGCCTCTGCGTTATCGATTGCTTCAGGGAGTATCACACTTCCATGGAGTACTAAATTTTTATAATCCCCAACAGTCCACTAGAGAACATAAAAAACTATGGCTCTCAGACTTTGGAGACACGGAAACATTTTTTTTTTCCCAAAAAAATATTAGTTTTAGTGCAGGCATCCTCAAACTGCGGCCCTCCAGATGTTGTAAAACTATAACTCCCAGCATGCCCAGACAACCTACAGCCATCAGCAGGGCATGGTGGGAATTGTAGTTTTACAACATCTGGAGGGCCGCAGTTTTTAGGATGCCTGCTTAGTGTCTCCAAAGTCTGAGAACCATACATATTGGGCATCGTCGCGTGCGTAAAAGTCGTCGCTATAAAAATAACTTTTGCCCAAACGCCTCGGATGAACGGTGTTAAAAATATAAAATAAAAACGGTGCCAAAACACCCATTTTTGGGCAAAATTTCCATTTGAATCCTTTTTGCCGGTAATAAAGCAAGGGTTAACCGCCAAACAAAACTCAATATTTATGGCCCTGATTCTGTAGTTTGCAGAAACACCCCATATGTGGTCGTAAATGGCTATATAGCCGCACGGCAGGGCATAGAACGAAGGGAACTCCATATGGTTTCTAGAAGGCAGATTTTGATGGACAGTTTTTTTTTTTTACACCATGTCCCATTAGAAGCCCCCCCTGATGTAGCCTAGACTAGAAACTCCAAAAAAGTGACCCCATCTAAGAAACTACACCCCTCAAGGTATTCAAAAGTTACTTTACAAACTATGTTAACCCTTTAGGTGTTCCACAAAACTAAATAGCGAATGTAGAAACAATTTTAGAATTTTATTTTGTTACATTGCCTCAAAAAAGAGTAATATAGAGCAACCAAAAATCATATTTACCCCTAAAATAGTCCCAAAACAACAACCACCTTATCCCGTAGTTTCCTAGATGGGGTCACTTTTGTGGAGTTTCTACTCTAGGGGTGCATCAGGGGGCTTGAAAGGGTACATGGTGTAAATAAACCAGTCCAGCAAAATCTGCCTTCCAAAAACCATATGACGTTCCCCTTCTTCTATGTCCTGCCGTTTAGCCAAATAGTAGTTTAAGACCACATATGGGGTGTTTCTGCAAACTACAGAATCGGGGCAACCCATTTTGAGTTTTGTTTGGCAGTTAACCCTTGTTTTACTCCTGGAAAAAATTGATTATTTTGGAAAATTTTCCAAAAAATAGAAATTTCAAAATTGTTTCTCCATCTGCCATCAACTCTTGTGGAACACCTAAAGGGTTAACAAAGTTTGTAAACCCAGTTTTGAATACCTTGAGGGGTGTACTTTCTTAGATGGAGTCACTTTTTTGAAATTTCTATTCTAGGGGTGCAACAGGGGGCTTCAAATGGGACATGGTATAAACAAAACCAGTCCTGCAAAATCTGCCTTCCAAAACCCATATGGTGTTCCCCTCCTTCTATGTGCTCCCGTTCGGCCAAACAGTAGTTTACGACCACATATGGGGTGTTTCTGCAAACTACAGAATCGGGGCAACCCATTTTGAGTTTTGTTTGGCAGTTAACCCTTGTTTTACTCCTGGAAAAAATTGATTATATTGGAAAATTTTCCAAAAAATAGAAATTTCACAATTGTTTCTCCATCTGCCATCAACTCTTGTGGAACACCTAAAGGGTTAACAAAGTTTGTAAACCCAGTTTTGAATACCTTGAGGGGTGTACTTTCTTAGATGGAGTCACTTTTTTGAAATTTCTATTCTAGGGGTGCAACAGGGGGCTTCAAATGGGACATGGTATAAACAAAACCAGTCCTGCAAAATCTGCCTTCCAAAATCCATATGGTGTTCCCCTCCTTCTATGGGCTCCCGTTCGGCCAAACAGTAGTTTACGACCACATATGGGGTGTTTCTGCAAACTACAGAATCAGGGCAACCCATTTTGAGTTTTGTTTGGCAGTTAACCCTTGTTTTACTCCTGGAAAAAATTGATTATATTGGAAAATTTTCCAAAAAATAGAAATTTCAAAATTGTTTCTCCATCTGCCATCAACTCTTGTGGAACACCTAAAGGGTTAACAAAGTTTGTAAACCCAGTTTTGAATACCTTGAGGGGTGTACTTTCTTAGATGGAGTCACTTTTTTGAAATTTCTATTCTAGGGGTGCAACAGGGGGCTTCAAATGGGACATGGTATAAACAAAACCAGTCCTGCAAAATCTGCCTTCCAAAACCCATATGGTGTTCCCCTCCTTCTATGTGCTCCCGTTCGGCCAAACAGTTGTTTACGACCACATATGGGGTGTTTCTGCAAACTACAGAATCGGGGCAACCCATTTTGAGTTTTGTTAGGCAGTTAACCCTTGTTTTACTACTGGAAAAAATTGATTATATTGGAAAATTTTCCAAAAAATATAAATTTCAAAATTGTTTCTCCATCTGCCATTAACTCTTGTGGAAGACCTAAAGGGTTAATAAAGTTTGAAAAAACAGTTTTGAATACCTTGAGGGGTGTAGTTTCTAGAATGGGGTCATTTTTGGGAGGTTTCTATTATCTAAGCCTCACAATATGACTTCAAACCTGAACTGGTCCATAAAAAGTGGGATTTTGAAGATTTCAGAAAATTTCTAAATTTGCTGCTAAACTTCTAAGCCTTGTAACATCCCCAAAAAATAAAATATCATTCCCAAAATGCTACAAACATGAAGTAGACATATGGGGAATGTAAAATCATCACAATTTTTGGGGGTATTACTATGTATTACAGAAGTAGAGAAACTGAAAGTTTGAAATTTGCGAATTTTTCAAAATTTTTGGTAAAAATTGTATTTTTTTATGCAAAAAAATTTACTTTTTTGACCCAATTTTAGCAGTGTCATGAAGTACAATATGTGACGAAAAAACAATCTCAGAACGGCCTGGGTAAGTCAAAGCGTTTTAAAGTTATCAGCACTTAAAGTGACAGTGGTCAGATTTGCAAAAAATGGCCAAGTCCTTAAGGTGAAATAGGGCTTAAGGGGTTAAAAGGCCAAATCTGTGCAAAGATGTGGATTTATTGTCATTTTCTGTCATGTAGTCACACATTGTGATGGAAAAGGCAAAAAAAAACTCTCCCTTTTTGAACGTGGTCAGGTTGTTGAGCTGCATAAGCAGGGTCTCTCACAGCGCGCCATCGCTGCTGAGGTGGGATGCAGTAAGACAGTCATTTGGAATTTCTTAAATGATCCTGAGGCTTATGGAACAAAGTTAAGTGGAATACCCCAAAAAAATTAATCAGCACTGAGCCGGAGGATCCAATTGGCTGTCCGTCAAGACACTGGACGATCCTCGACCAAAATTAAGGCCCTTACTGGTGCTGACTGCAGCCCCATAACCATCAGACGGCATCTGAGACTGAAGGGCTTCAAAAACAAAAAACTTCTTCTAAGACCTCGTCTCCTTGAACGCCACAGAACTGCTCGTTTGGATTTTGCAAGAGAGCACCAAACATGGGACATTCAAAGGTGGAAGAAAGTTTTATTCTCTGATGAGAATTTTTTTAACCTTTTTATGGTCCTGATGGTTTCCAACATTACTGGCATGACAAGCAAATCCCACTTGAGATGTTTTCTACGCGCCACAGTGGAGGGGGCGCCATAATGGTCTGGGGTGCTTTTTCCTTCAGTGGAACAATGGAGCTTCAGGAAGTGCAGGGGCGTCAAACGGCCGCTGCCTATGTCCAGATGTTGCAGAGAGCATTCCTCATGACTGAGGGCCCTCGTCTGTGTGGTAGCGACTGGGTTTTTCAACAGGACAACACTACAGTACACAATGCCCGCAGGACAAGGGACGTCTTCCAGGAGAATAACATCACTCTTTTGGCCCATCCTGCGTGTTCCCCTGATCTAAATCCAATTGAGAACCTTTGGGGATGGATGGCAAGGGAAGTTTACAAAAATGGACAACAGTTCCAGACAGTAGATGGCCTTCGTGCGGCCGTCTTCACCACTTGGAGAAATGTTCCCACTCACCTCATGGAAACGCTTGCATCAAGCATGCTGAAACAAATTTTGGGAGTGATAAACAATAACGGCGGAGCTACTAATTACTGAGTTCATGTTTTGGGTGGGTTTAGTTTTTTTTTTTGGAGGTGTGGTCCTAAACTTTTGATCAGCTGAAAAACAGCCTGTTTCAGTTTATTCATTGTTTTCATTAAATTGAATGCTTAAAAAAATGTTTTGTCTCCCTCCCATTTCTTCTTGTTGCATGTTGAAGCTCTACTTGGAACCTTTTTAAGATCCAGCCATGCTAAATAGGATTTTTTGCCATTTTTCAAGTGGTCTTAAACTTTTGATCAGGACTGTACAAAGCACATATCACAGCACTAGCAGGTAAGAAGAAAGCCAGAAGATAGGAACCCATCAGTAGATGATTGGACCAGGATGGGGATGGTAATCAGACGATGAGAAGTAAAAATGGAAACACACCAGTAGTTTCTATATATAAAGATACAAAATATGATAGATGCAGAATAATTAAGCAGGCAGCATGCAGAAATAAGGAAGTCGCTTCAGGACGCTGTTGAGACTCCTACGACATGCGCCACTGCCCAAGACTGGTATTTAATAAGCAGTGATTGTAGCAGAATCCAGCAGACATCTGTAATACAGCACCACATACCTCTTACATCCAGTGAGGTCTTCTCTGATGTAGATGTTCTTTCCTCATCTTCTCTATTCACCCCAGACTGCCATGATGATTTCTTTCAGCATCTCTCATCTCTGCAGAGTTTCACAAACGGGAATCTTTGTTTCTTACTTTTCCATCATCCTCCCACCTTCTCAACATCCCATCCTGCCACCCCCAATACTGTGCCCGTTGTGCTCCCCAATACTGTACTGTAGAAACAGATATTGCCCCTTCAAACATTATTGGCACACGGTTCCCTAAAGAATAACTGCACTCAGCAAATAGTGTCCCTGACACTAATAGTGTAAACATAATGTTCCCCAAAAATAATTGCACTGAGATGGATGCCTCCCCATAATAATACTTCTACCCAAAGTCCCACTAATAGTAATAAATCTCTGCCAGAATGCACTCAGT
Organism: Bufo bufo; assembly: GCF_905171765.1. Taxonomy (NCBI): domain Eukaryota; kingdom Metazoa; phylum Chordata; class Amphibia; order Anura; family Bufonidae; genus Bufo; species Bufo bufo. Next base: position 556,953,104 of record NC_053393.1, on the reverse strand, counting down.
GCCCCCAATAGTAATAATGTCAGCATTGTGCCCATACTAATCATGTTCCTCTAGTCCCCTAGTAGTAGTAATCCCCCTTATAATGTGTGCCAGTACAAAGATCTCCCCTTCTGTGTGCCAGTACAAAAATACCCCCTTACAATATGTGCCAGTACAAAAAATCCCCTTTGTTTGCCAGTACAAAAAATACCCCTTTTAGTGCCCCTAGCAGAACCTTTGTCCCACCCACTAAATAATGTGTGTTAGTGGAAAAATGCCCTTTTCAAGCGCCCCCAGTTATAATAATGTGCACCCGACCTGGCCCAACAGCATGCTTCAAAGAAAAAGAAATCAAATACTTCCCTCCATGTGTCTGTCAGGATACAATGCAGGGCAAAGGCCTCTTCTGGTCTGTGCCCTGAGCTGCGCTGGCCTCTGATGGGCTTCAGGCCTAGTGTCTGTAGCTTTGCAGAGGGGATGGCGGAGCAGGGAGGCATCCTACAGTTTAATATGCAGAGATGAATCCTTCCACAATGGAAGCTCTCATTGCCCAGGTTCCTGCCACCAACCCCCAATTGACCCTACCCGGAACCGCCTCAGACAATCACCTCACATTGCTTATTTGGCACTGCGACCCTGTGAACACCTTTTAGCATATTAAATAATTTCTGAAAAACAGGGCACTTAATTTTAAGAAGAGAGAGGTTGTTTCACTCAGTGTGATCAACTCTAAGAGGCAGTATATCTGGGTTAGCAGGGTTGATTCTGCTGACACATGCTTTTTAATGCTGAATTTTTTATTTTAAGGCAAGAGAACATTCTAATAGGGAATGGTAATCCAGCCTTACGCTGGCTCCATAGCCATAGCCTCCTCATATATCACCGCACTGTTCCTCTCCACTGCCCTGTACGACAGTGCATGTAGCTGTCAGGGACACGGGCACCACCTAATAGCACTGACTCGCAGGTCCCTTTATGATTCTCCACTCGGCATTCGAGCCTGGTGGTCTGAGGTCTACTGTCTTGGTCAATTTATCATAGAAATTTGCTTCATGTTTTGCATTTTGTATCAGAATTTTTATGTTATAAAAGATCAATATCATTTTAAAGATTATATTATTTAAGAATTATTTTTAAAAGTTTTGTTCTTGACAGACGACTGTACCGGGAGCACAGAGGAACACCTGATACCTACATATTATGATGCAGATGATTCGGTTGTCGCACCAGATACATATGAAAAACGTGCCATTATCCCAGTTGTACACTCAGACCTTCAAATCAAAAGTCTGCCATCTGATCCTTTAAAAAAGACTGTTATGCAGAATGCAAACCACAGAAGTGCTGGATCCCAAAGAGCTCAGAAAGGGAAGAAGTCTTATTCATGTTCAGAATGTGGCAAATGTTTTACTCAGAAATCAAATCTTGAGAGGCATCAGATAGGTCACACAGGGGAGAAGCTGTATTCATGTTCAGAATGTGGCAAATGTTTTACTCGAAAATCACATCTTGATAAGCATCAAAGACATCACACAGGGGAGAAGCCATATTCATGTTCAGAATGTGGCAAATGTTTTACTCGGAAATCACATCTTGAGAGGCATCAGATAGGTCACACAGGGGAGAAGCTGTATTCATGTTCAGAATGTGGCAAATGTTTTACTCGAAAATCACATCTTGATATGCATCAAAGACATCACACAGGGGAGAAGCCATATTCATGTTCAGAATGTGGCAAATGTTTTTCTCAGAAATCAAGTCTTAAGAGCCATCAAAGACATCACACAGGGGAGAAGCCGTATTCATGTTCAGAATGTGGCAAATGTTTTACTCAGAAATCAAATCTCGAGAGCCATCAGAAAATTCACACAGGGGAGAAGCCGTATTCATGTTCAGAATGTGGCAAATGTTTTACTCGGAAATCACATCTTGAGAGGCATCAGATAGTTCACACAGGGGAGAAGCTGTATTCATGTTCAGAATGTGGCAAATGTTTTCCTGAGAAATCAAATCTTGAGAGGCATCAGATAGTTCACACAGGGGAGAAGCTGTATTCATGTTCAGAATGTGGCAAATGTTTTACTCAAAAATCACATCTTGATATGCATCAAAGACATCACACAGGGGAGAAGCCATATTCATGTTCAGAATGTGGCAAATGTTTTTCTCAGAAATCAAGTCTTAAGAGCCATCAAAGACATCACACAGGGGAGAAGCCGTATTCATGTTCAGAATGTGGCAAATGTTTTACTCTGAAATCCCATCTTGATATCCATCAATTACATCACACAGGGGAGAAGCCGTATTCATGTTCAGAATGTGGCAAATGTTTTTCTCAGAAATCAAGTCTTAAGAGCCATCAAAGACATCACACAGGGGAGAAGCCGTATTCATGTTCAGAATGTGGCAAATGTTTTACTCTGAAATCACATCTTGATATCCATCAAAGACATCACACAGGGGAGAAGCCGTATTCATGTTCAGAATGTGGCAAAAGTTTTCCTCGAAATTCAAATCTTGATATCCATCAAAGACATCACACAGGGGAGAAGCCATATTCATGTTCAGAATGTGGCAAATGTTTTTCTCAGAAATCACATCTTAATATCCACCAAAGACATCACACAGGGGAGAAGCCATATTCATGTTCAGAATGTGGCAAATGTTTTACTCTGAAATCACATCTTAATATCCACCAAAGACATCACACAGGGGAGAAGCCATATTCATGTTCAGAATGTGGTAAACGTTTTGCTGATAAAACAACTCTTCATAACCATCAGAGAATTCACACAGGGGAGAAGTCGTTTTCATGTCCAGAATGTGGAAAATGTTTTGCTAGGAAAAATCATCTTGCTGAGCATTTAAAAATTCACACAGGGGAGAGGTCATTTTCCTGTCCAGAATGTGGAAAATGGTTTACTCGGAAAGCAAATCTTGTTAATCATCTGAAATCTCACACAGAGGAGAAGAGAAGTGATATTAATGGCCAGAACGTGTTTTACTAAAGAATGTAAATCTGAGAATCATTAGGGAAGTCACACAGGGGTGCAGCCATGTTTATGTTCAGAATGTGGAAACTGTTTTATTCAGAAATAAGCCCTTGTTCAATATCAGAGAATTCATACAGGGGAGAAGAATTTCTAACCCCTTCCCAACATCCTCCATACATGTATGGCGGATGTCGGGAATATAAAGATGGTGCCCACTCAAGAGTTAAGTAAGTGCCATAGGCGAAGCATGCGTGCGGTTTCACACAGCAGCGTCCACATGATTGGAGATAGCTCTGATCGCTGACATTCCATCAGATGCTATAGCCAACTGCAACCACAGCATCTGAGCAATCATTTACTGGGAGCGAGCGAGGTGTTACAGCTTGAAGAGCATATGAATTAGAACCATAGATAACTTCATAAAACCAAATATAACAATAGCCACATGATGTATAGTGAATAAAAGATATAACAGAGAATGGATTGTAGTTCAAGGCCTTTACCATAGCTACCATAAACAAACCATTAGAGAGATTGCTTACATGATAATGGAGTATTTTCTGTTCTTACCTATATTAATGAGTCATTTGCACACTGGTGTTTGACTACCCGACAACAACAGCCCTTAGTTTCCCTGCTATGATAACATACGATGTGTGGAGCCCCCCTCTCATTTTCGTTACACAGATGTAGCCTCGTGATAGTGATAGAGATGTGAATATAATTTTTGTATAACTAGATGATTTTCTTATGTATTTACTTTAAGCTGCTTCTTTCTTATCTTAAAGGGGTATTCTCATCTCGCTTATTCAGCCTTCCCTGCAGTCAGCTAGCTGTCCACTTCCTGGTTTTCTGCAGATAAAGCTGGGCGGGCTTAGGCAGCTAGAGTGAAGGCCGGCCACACCTCCTTATCACACTGAGCATTGAGTTCTTATGTGCTCGTTCATGTGAAAAGTATGACTCATCAGTCTGGCAGCCTGCAGTGTCTGAGTCCCCTCCCCCTGCTGTGGAATCCTCAGAGAGCTGTGATAAGTGAGCTCAGTGTACAGTAACATGTGGCTCCTCTGCACAGTTTTATACACAATCTCAGTCTGATCTTTTACAAACCAATTCTGTGCAGCAAACACTATAATTCCATATTATACATTAGCTCGAAAGATTGTCAGCCAGTAGACTTATAATCTGTGCATTTGATTCCCATAAAACATGACCACCCACCAGCACTGATGCAGATTTCTTTCTATTACAGCTGTAATACAATTGTGTATAAACCTTACACTATGTATATGTATAGATGCATATACAGCTCAGGAACATGTTTCTTCTCCAGTCTCCTATCATAAGTTTGGCTCAAGGGCTTTCTATACAGCTCAGCTACATCTTTATTATACTCTCCCACCATCCTTCAGGTTGACGGTCCGCATATAAAGCTCTGCTACAACTCTTTATTCCACCATCACTGAGGCTGACCATCCGCTTATACAGCTCTGCTACATATATATATATATAGTCATTTCCACACTAGCACTGTTGCTGAACAACTTTTTATACAGCTTTGCTACATCTGTCCCCCCTTCCACCACTAGCATTTTTGATGAAACGCTTCCTATACAGCTCTGCTACATCTGTCTCCACCACTAGCACTGTGGCTGATCAACTTCTTATACAGCACTGCTACATGTCATTAGTGCCCCCAGGAAAAATAATGCCCCATTAGTGCCCCCCCCAGTTAGAATAATGCCTCCAGTTGTGCCAGGTAAAATAATGCTCCCTATAGTGCCCCCCCCCCCAGTTAGAATAATGCCTCCTGTTATGCCCCCATGTAAAATAATGCCCCCTTTAGTGCCCCCCCCAGTTAGAATGATGCCTCCTGTTATGCCCCTATGTAAAATAATGCCCCCTTTAGTGCCCCACCAGTTAGAATGATGCCTCCTGGTATGCCCCATGTAAAATAATGCCCCCTTTAGTGCCCCCCCCCAGTTAGAATGATGCCTTCTGGTATGCCCCCTTGTAAAATAATGCCCCCTTTAGTGCCCCCCCAGTTAGAATGATGCCTCCTGGTATGCCCCATGTAAAATAATGCCCCCTTTAGTGCCCCCCCCCCAGTTAGAATGATGCCTCCTGGTATGCCCCCTTTAGTGCCCCCCCCAGTTAGAATGATGCCTCCTGGTATGCCCCCATGTAAAATAGTGCCCCCCCCCAGTTAGAATGATGCCTCCTGTTATGCCCCCATGTAAAATAATGCCCCCTTTAGTGCCCCCCAGTTCGAATGATGCCTCCTGTTATATCCCCATGTAAAATAATGCCCCCTTTAGTGCCCCCCCAAGTAAGAATGATGTCTCCTGGTATGCCCCCATGTAAAATAATGCCCCCTTTAGTGCCCCCCCCCCAGTTAGAATGATGCCTCCTGGTATGCCCCCATGTAAAATAATGCCTCCTTTAGTGCCCCCCCAGTTAGAATGATGCCTCCTGTTATGCCCCCATGTAAAATAATACCCCCTTTAGTGCCCCCCAGTTAAAATTATGCCTCCTGTTATGCCCCCATGTAAAATAATGCCCCCATTAGTGCCCCTCCCCCAGTTAGAATGATGCCCCCCATTGATGATGCTCTTATTATTAAATCGTTGGTGGAATTGGTGGGGCATTTACAAATAATACTTACCTATGTCCTGCGCTGGCTGTTCTAAAGACATCCGACTCCTTTCTTCATCCACCGAAGTATTCGGGCGCATGCGCAGAGGTATCTTCCTTTCTTTGGAGCCGCAGCACGAAGTATACTTGATCTGCACATGCGCGACCGCCCGACGTGCGCATTCACATCTTCTAATGCAGGCCGGCCACTAGATCACCAGGGTAAGCGGTGCGCAGGCGCGGCCCATGGATGCGGCCGGCGATAGGTGGTGGTATCCATGGGCAGCGAGTATAAACAAGCATACAGTGGGATGCGAAAGTTTGGGCAACCTTGTTAATCGTCATGATTTTCCTGTATAAATCGTTGGATGTTACGATAAAAAATGTCAGTTAAATATATCATATAGGAGACACACACAGTGATATTTGAGAAGTGAAATGAAGTTTATTGGATTTACAGAAAGTGTGCTATAATTGTTTAAACAAAATTAGGCAGGTGCATAACTTTGGGCACCACAAAAAAGAAATTAAATCAATATTTAGTAGATCCGCCTTTTGCAGAAATTACAGCCTCTAAACGCTTCTTGTAGGTTCCAATGAGAGTCTGGATTCTGGTTGAAGGTATTTTGGACCATTCCTCTTTACAAAACATCTTTAGTTCATTCAGGTTTGATGGCTTTCGAGCATGGACAGCTCTCTTTAAGTCACACCACATATTTTCAATTATATTCAGGTCTGGGGACTGAGAAGGCCATTCCAGAACGTTGTACTTGTTCCTCTGCATAAATGCCTTAGTGGATTTTGAGCAGTGTTTAGGGTTGTTGTCTTGTTGAAAGATCCAGCTCCGGCGCAGCTTCAGCTTTGTCCCTGGACATTGGTCTCCAGAATCTGCTGATACTGAGTGGAATCCATGCGTCCCTCAACTTTGACAAGATTCCCAGTCCCTGCACTGGCCACACAGCCCCACAGCATGATGGAACCACCACCATATTTTACTGTAGGTAGCAGGTGTTTTTCTTGGAATGCTGTGTTCTTTTTCCTCCATGCATAACGCCCCTTGTTATGGCCAAATAACTCAATTTTAGTTTCATCAGTCCACAGCACCTTATTCCAAAATGAAGCTGGCTTGTCCAAATGTGCTTTAGCCCACCTCAAGCGGCACTTTTTGTGCTGTGGGCGGAGAAAAGGCTTCCTCTGCATCACTCTCGCATACAGCATCTCCTTGTGTAAAGTGCGCCGAATGGTTGAACGATGCACAGTGACTCCATCTGCAGCAAGATGATGTTGTAGGTCTTTGGTGCTGGTCTGTGGGTTGACTCTGACCATTCGTCGCTTCTGTCGATCCGAGATTTTTCTTGGTCGGCCACTTCGAGCCTTAACTTGAACTGAACCTGTGGTCTTCCATTTCCTCAATATGTTCCTAACTGTGGAAACAGAAGCTGAAATCTCTGAGACAGCTTTCTGTATACTTCCCCTAAACCATGATGGTGAACAATCTTAGTCTTCAGGTCATTTGAGAGTTGTTTTTAGACCCCCATGTTGCTACTCTTCAGAGAAAATTAAAAGAGGAGGGAAACTTACAATTGACCCCCTTAAATACTCTTTCTCATAATTGGATTCACCTGTGTATGTAGGTTAGGGGTCACTGAGCTTACCAAGCCAATTTGAGTTCCAATAATTAGTTCTAAAGGTGCCCAAATTTATGCACCTGCCTAATTTTGTTTAAACAATTATAGCACACTTTCTGTAAATCCAATAAACTTCATTTCACTTCTCAAATATCACTGTGTGTGTCTCCTATATGATATATTTAACTGACATTTTTTATCGTAACAACCAACGATTTATACAGGAAAATCATGACAATTAACAAGGTTGCCCAAACTTTCGCATCCCACTGTATATGATTTTTCATTTTTATTAAAAAACGATATGTTTTAGAAAAAGGAATATATTTAGGAAAAGCCTCAGGGGGGGTGGGGGGATGAAAGATGATTACCAAGATGATAATACCCCTTTAAGTGCTTCCCCCTTTGCTAGCCAAGCTGTATGTGTATACAACTCTGAAGAGAGAAGGAGGGGGGGGGGGGGGGAAGCTGCGAGCATCGAAGGCCCCCTGGTCTCACATATGTATAGACTGTAGAAGAAAGCTTGAACCAATGACTTGGTTAGATAATACACATGTATACTCACTGCCTATAAAAAAGCACCTCCTTGAAGTGTCACATATGACATATGCAGTATTGATATTAGTAAGAGGCCATTACAAGATGGCGGCTGACACCCAGATGTTCACATTAGTTCACATACCAAGGTTTGTAAGACAGTGCACACTGCGCAGAAGCCAAGTGTTATCGTATCTTCTTAGCTAATGAAATAATGGCATGAGCCTGAAGATGTATATACAGCTTAACTCATTGTAATAAAGAAAGAGATTGCCTTGACCCTCTTTGTGTCAGCGTCTAGTCTCTCCACGCGTGGATATAAATTCCTTGGGGAACCTTGATTTGTAGCCCCAGAGTGTATCTTAAACGCTTCAATTAAAAGCGACTTCAACAATAGTTTGGATATAGCTTTCATCACCGCTCCACACATGTGATGACTCCTGTCATCTGATGGCACCATACTGCAGGTCCATCACCGTCACCATTCAGACCTGTTCTTCTACTCTTACTATCTCGTTCCTGTGATTGATGTTATCATTCAGTATATGCCTCTCTGCTCCCATCAGATTTCTTTTTTCCCTACATATTTTTATGACTTGATTGCTATATGTTATGGTATGTGAATATACCAATAAGTTATGGGAACATGTAGCCTCCCATTAACAAAAAGGAAGCTTCACGGCACGCGTGATCGCCTGGATCCTCCTCATCAGCAGTGCTTTTTTGTAGTTTTAGTTTTTATTATTATTATTATTATTATTAAATAACAGCTGGGTACGCAGACCCAAACAGGTTTTTTTTTTACAATATGTAAATATAATTATGATTTGGGGTACGCAAACCCCTAAACTTATTTACAGACCAAACAAATCCGTAAATCTTCAAACTGTATCATATAAATCTAGGGTACCACTCAGCACATCAATTGAGCATCATTCAATTATAAATATTTTTATTCAGATGTAAACTCATATCACTTTCTCCTTCTACCGATTGACTCTATCTTGAGCCGTCCCTGTGTTAACCAGTGATACCTTATTTAGAAGGTATTTTGTGCAGGTCTCATGCTCATGTGCTGTAGTAACAATCTACCCAATGTCCCCTTCATCTGCTCAATCAAATACCATTCTGTTAGAGAAAAAGGTTGCATTATGTTTTGTATTTCTGTGTCAGACATATATGTGATAATAAAGCATTTCCGCTTTTGAAAGAGTTTGTGTGTATGTCTATCCTTGGATTTCATTATGTCTAAGCGTTCCATATGAAATCGTTTTTTTTAATTGCTCTTTAATGGTATGTATTGTTGGCATTTCTTTTTGTAACCATATTTGCAGTATATATCTTTTAACGACCATACAAATCGAATGAAATAGGCCAGGAAGAGATCTTGTTACTCTCCTCACCCTCAAAATGAAATATAAAGAGTTGCGGGGTAACTTCCACTGCCCATAAAATCCTGATCATATCTCATTCCTACTAAAGTCCCACTAAGTCCTACCTCATTCCAGAGCTGCTTACTTTTTGGACAAGTCCAAAGCCCATGATATAAGTCAGTATATCCTTGACCACATTTGAGACAATTTGTTATTCGGTCACGTTTTTCTGGGTGTGGAGGTATTTTGGCTCTATGTGTTATTCTCAATTGCGTGTCTCTCCGTGCTTCATTTAGAATATGCCTTCTCACTCGCATCCATCCTTTTTGTATCACTTGAGTAATGTTCTCCACTCCTAACTGCTCTTCCCATTTTTTTGAAGTCCCCAGTCCTCTCTATCTGAGAGTCTGCTTCTCTCATTCTATAATATATAGAAGAGACTGAAACCCTTCCTCCTCCCAACTCCAGAATTTTATCTAGTATGTTTTGATTCATTTCCTTGTGTACCACTATTAGGTGTGAAATAAGAGCTGCTTTGATTTGAGCAAACTGAATTGTCTGAAAAGGGCGCAGAGAGAATTTGGGCTCCAGGTCATTCAACAAGTGCTTAACCTGAATATTCCCTTTAGATTTCCACTCTGCAAATAGGCTATTAGTGTGACTATGTATGAACTCTGTGTTATTCCATAGCGGGAGATGTTTAGATATTCTATACGACAACCAATATAGTTTCCGTAATATTCTCCAGATTGCTATAGTGTTCTTTATAAGTAGTTAAGGCTGCCGTGCAGCCTGTATTTGTGGGAGGGGCATAGGCCCCGCCCCCTTTGGCTATAAGACCCACGGAGTGCAAGGGACGGGACGTGCAGCCAGTTACCTGGTACTTCCGGTTCACGTCTGGTTCCTGCACGTCCCGCTCTTTTTCGTCTCGGCTAGGTGAGTATTGGCTGCGGCGGCTCGTCTGGTGCTTTCGGTCAGGTAAGCGGGGGGTATCCTATGCCGGGGCAGCAGTGTGGGGGGTCGGGTCCTCACCGGGGGGGGGGGGGCAGCGCTCGGCTGGCCGGGATCTTCCATCTATGGCATAGCCATATGCATACACAGTCTCCCGATGCGTTCCGCGGTGGAACGCATCGGCAGGTACAATTCCGCCCACCTCCCGGAGCTCCACTGCTTCCCTGATGCGTTCCACAGTGGAACGCATCGGCATCCGTAGATCGCTTAATCAGCAGGAACCTTCCTCAAGCACCAACCTTTTTCCCTGCGCTTCACCGTGGGGCACACAGGAGAAACCCCATTTACTCTTGCGGGGATGCCGGGGGCCGGGCAGCGCGGGCTTGTTGTGCGGGCGGGCGTGCCGGGAGCGGCCGCGTGTGCCGGTTGCTAGGCACGCACGATGGCTCCGCCCCTGGCAACGCTCGCACCGTATTAAGAAACCCGCCCACCATGTGGTGTATATACAGACTGGCCAGAGGAAGCATTGCGGTTACACATATGAAGTAGCCACAGCCGTCCACTGAATTCCCATGTACTTGTTTGGTACCTTCTGGACCACATATAGATATACATGTATGAACACTCAGTCCATAGTAAGGGTGGGGGAGGGAAACTCAGAGCATGCAATGTTGACGTTCAGTCCGTAGGCTGTCACTGTAAGGAAACTGGTCTGTTTTGTGTTTTCAGTTAGCAGACCTAGGTGGTTCATGGTTCTGTGTTTATATGTGCCCACAGGCGGCAAGTGTCATTTGGTATATCACAAGACTTCAGAGTCCTTTGTTTGTCCTGCTCCAGGGCGGCGTGGTTGGTCTCTCTGTGCGGGAGCAGCAGTGCCGATGTTCAAAAAAAAAAAATAATTCACCGTTTACCTTTTTGTCTTGCATCATCATATTACAGTGTCTGCTTCTGGTCGGTTATCTGTCGCTCCACTCCGGTTTAAGGATTTCTTTACGTACAGTAGGTGATACGTCCTATCGTCCATACGGGTATGGTATGTGTCACGGGGGTTTTGGCCGCAGGCACTTTCACACGTTCCTTATCGTCTACTTGAAACATTCAGGCGCTATTCTGTCGGTCACCCCGGTGGCACATGATTTTGCCTGGAATATCTAGGGGGTCACTTTGTTTTTTGTGGTACGTCGGCTTGAAACGTTCAGGCTTGTGGTGTCCGCCACTCCGGTGGCATGTGGTCCGGCCTTGAATCCCAGGTTGTCAAAATGTTTATTGTGGTGCGTCTGCTTGAAGCGTTCAGGCTTAGTCACGTCCGCCACTTCGTGGCACGGTGTCCTGGTGGCAAGGTGTCTCGTCATCTCATGTGGTACGTCCGCTTGAAGCGTTCAAGCAGTGTTATGTTGTTCTCTCCTGGAACGTCCAGGTTGCCATACTCGTTACGGTGGCACGTCTGCTTGAAACGTTAAGGGAAAGTATGTCTACCACGCGGGTGGCTCGTGGTCCGGCCTGGAACGTCCAGGTTGTCATGTTCATTTCTTGGTGTACATCTGCTTGGAACGTTCAGGAAAATATTACGTCCGTCACCTGGTGACACGTGGTCCTACCTGGTACGTCCAGGTGGTCGTTCCTGTCCCTTGTTACACGTTTGTCTGAAGCGTTCAGGCAATGTTGCGTCAGTCGTCTCGGTGGCATGGTGTCCTGTCCAAGTACGTCCGGGGGGTTTTTGTTCACCAAGCAGGGCACACATCCACCATAGCAGTATGCTTGACCTAGCAGCACGCCCGGGGGGGCACGTCGTCCTAGGTTGGTGGTTCTTCTGTCCTCAGCATTGTTGCCCAAAAAAGATTTTCATACTTGTTCTTTGTTTATACGGCAGCACGTTTGGGGTTTCAGTGCCGGCAGTTTTTCCATAAGCAAGGTCTCCACCTCGGTTGGTGGTACGAGCCTCCGGTACGGTATCATTGTCTTTGTCATCAAAATTCCATAACCAGGTGAGTATCAATTCAGGTTCATTAGGCTGGCCAGAATCTAGGGGCGGTTTCACAAAAAAAAAAAGGGGGGCCCATCGGGTTGTCCTAGACACACCTGGGTCCGCGCAAGTAACAAAGGTTTTGTCCTCAGGTCTTATCCAGGGAGTAGAGGTTACAGCGCGGTCAACATGTCCCAGGCCTCAGACATCGACGATGCCTCGTCCATCTCCGGGTCCATGGTTTCCGGTCTGGCTGGTCTTGGATCCCTGAGGAACTGGACAATTCCAAAACTGGTGGCCGAATTAAATAGAAGGGGCATTAGTCACCCGGCTTCGGCCAGGAAAGCCGAACTTTATAGGCTACTGGTATCTAGCCCGGTTCCAGCTAGCGAGCAGCTGGTAGTGCCTTCTATCCAGGCTTCACTGGCTCAATTAAATGCTACCATGGGGAGTCTGGCTGCCTCGGTAGCGGACATCCAGCACAGGGTCGTGGAGCTGGAGTCCAGGGCCTCCACCTCGTCACAGTCAGTAGCGACCATATCGGCAGTATCGGGGCCGGTGGCAGGTGCCCTAGGTATGTCTTCTACTCCGCCGGCCATTGTCCCAGCTCATTTTGTGGCAGAGAACATCAGGAGAGATATACTGGCGGGCAAAGAAGTCAACCTGGCATCTATCCTCATAGCTTCCCACGATGCTAGTGAGCACAGAACCATTGATTGCGGGGAGGTGTCAGTGGTGATGAAGTCTAAAGATGCCAGGTTGAATCGCAAGCTATCCATACCAGAATTTGTTCTCGCCTTTAGCTTGTTCCGAGACGTCATCTGCTCGGCGCAACCTAATAGGAGGGAGGAGCTGGACGCCTATCTATATCAGGTCACCGATTTGGGTCACAAGTATGGGGGCTCGGCGTTTTATGACTACCATCGGTCCTTCGCGGCTAAAGCCGCAGCCTCCCTAGCACAGTTTCAATTCATGACCAATTGGGCTGTGCTAGACATGGAGCTTTTCTGCAGGCATTTTGCAGGACTCCGAGCCCCCACTTGTGGTTCGTGCCAATCCATTTTCCATGACACGGTATGGTGCCCCAACGAGGCGTCTGCCCGTCCAGATAGAGCCCTTCCATCAGGGGTCACCAGGGGTCCGGCCCTCATGGACAAGTTTGGCAGACCTATTGTGTATCTGGGCAAAAGCCAGATATGCAATAACTTCAACTTTGGGCACTGCATGTTCAGCGGGTGCAGGGCACTTCACGTGTGCACGGTCTGCTTTCGGGCACATCCCAGGTCCACCTGTCCCAAAAAATCGGCCAAACAAGCATGACTGACCGACGTCAACGTGGATCTCTTGGAAACATTCCTGGAAAGTCATGACGACCGGCAGTTCGTGCAGCACTTGATCACTGGCCTGTCACTAGGGTTCCACACAGGATTGGTGGCCCTGCCGCATTCAAATTGGGAGTGTGAGAACCTCCTATCTGCAAGACAAGATCCTGAGGCGGTGCAAGCAGTGTTATCCTCAGAATTGGAAAAAGGCTTCATCATCGGCCCTTTTGACTCAATTCCTTTTGAAGTATGGAGGGTCAACCCAATTGGTGTGGTGTCAAAGAGAGGCTCAAATAAAAAAAGGCTGATCTATGATCTCTCGGCTCCTCATTCCTCACATATTCCTAGTATCAACTCGCTCATACCGTCAGAAGAGTTCAGCATGAAGTACTCCTCTATCGATGAAGCCATTCAGTTCATTCTCAAGGCAGGCAGGGGGGCCTGGTTGTCAAAAACTGATATTGCCGATGCCTTTAAATTGCTCCCGATCCTCCCGCAACTGTGGCAATATTATGGCATCAAATGGGCAGGAAGATATTACTTTGCCAATCGTCTTACGTTTGGCTCTAAAAGCAGCCCATGGCTGTTTGACCGGCTAGCCCAGGCCCTGCATTGGATTCTGGTCGAACATGGGCAGGTTCCGATGTGTATCCACTACTTAGATGATTTCCTGCTGGTAGAGCACCCCGCCAGTCAGCCCTCCGGTTTATCCTCTCTGCTGGAATTGTTCTCGGCGCTCCAAGTTCCTGTCGCCACTGGGAAGACGGTCGGTCCTTCCTCAACGATCACCTTCCTAGGGGTCATTCTGGATTCGGTGAAATTAGAAGCAAGGCTCCCTGAGGAGAAGTTACAGCAGATCCGGTTAGCCATCCAGGAGGCTGCCAAATCCTGCTTCCTGACCAAAACAAACCTCCAATCCTTGCTGGGCCGGCTGAATTTCGCCATGAGGGTCATGCCCCAGGGGCGCACCTTCGTATCTCGACTCTTGCTGCTCCTGCCATCAGCCCTGGAACAAGACAGTGTCATTTGTCTAGATCAACAGGCCATGGCGGACTTGTCCATGTGGAGCACGTTCATGTCCTCTTGGAATGGCGTCAGGTTGTTTATTCCCCCCCGGGGCTCATCCTCTCCCACGGTCTATTCCGACGCAGCCGCATCCAAGGGCTTTGCAGCCATTTTTTGCAACCACTGGCTGGCCGGTGCCTGGCCGTCTCAGATTATGCTGGACGGGCAGGCCCTCAGGTCTTCTCCCTTCTTGGAGTTGTATCCAGTGGTGGCAGCGGCCCATGTATGGGGCCATGTTTGGTCTAACTCAAGGGTATCATTCATCACCGATAGTCAGGACGTGGTCAACATCATCCGCAATGGCAGAGCCAGATCCCCAAAAATCATGGCTCTTATGCGTAGGCTGGTATGGTTATCCATGGTACACAATTTCTGCATTGAGTGCTCCCACATACAGGGATCCAAGAATACGGCTGCTGATGCGCTGTCCAGGTTTAACATCGATGTCTTCTTTCAGAACATGCCGCTCGCGGACGCAACGGGGGCAGACGTTCCGGCATACAGCGACCTGGTGTGGGACTGACATCTTTAATCTCCAAGGCAAAGGACCTGTTGCACCGGAGCCTGTCTGAGAATACAGTCAGGAACTATCAGACGGGCTGGAATCTGTTTAAAAAATTCACCGAGAGTCATCAACAGGGTGACGTGGATGACGTGTCGTTCATCATGGCCTTCATCGCACATTGTCATGCCAACCTCGGGCTCGCTCACAATACCATCCGCCTGTATTTAGCAGGGGTGCAACATCAATTCACGTTGGACAATCCGGCCCGGATCTCTTTTTTATCTTCACGGGCGATCAAGGCCACACTCCGGGGCATTGAGAAAGCCGGTGTAAGCAGGCCGGTGGTCCGGCAACCCATGACCGGCTCCTTATTTAGGCTGTTGTCCTTGGCTCTGGATGGTGATCCTTTTGGGCCCTTCATTAGCACAATCATTAAGGCCGCCCTTTACCTGGGGTTTTACTGGTTCCTTCGTCCAGGGGAATTCACCACCTCCTTCCGCGGCGGTCGTCTCCTAAAGCAGCACTTGACCTGGCATCACGACCAGTTTGTTCTGAGCATTCCATCTACCAAGACCGCTCAGTCAGGACCTCCAACCTTGGTGTCCTTCTACCCCTCGCACAATGACTGGTGCCCGGTCGAGGTGCTGCAGCGGTTGGCGGTGGCTCTGCGGGCGGCAGCAGCTGATAGTCCCCTACTCCCCTTCAAAGGGGGGCCATTGTCCACGTCCCAGTTCATGTCTCATGTGCGGTCATTAGTGGCGGGGTTAGGTCAAGACCCAAAGAGCATCTCGGGACACTCTTTTCGTATTGGGGCAGCCTCTGCGGCTTCAAGGCACCAGATACCTCCTCATGTCATCAGGAGCATGGGGCGCTGGAGGTCGTCATGTTTTGCTAGATACATTCCTAACCCTCATTCAGAGATCCGTGAGGCTTTCTGTTCTCTTGCTCTGTAACCCTGCAATAAAGAATCTGTTCGTATGTTTGTCTCCTTTTTGGCCCCTTTTAGGCCTATCCTCGTTACAGGCTTCCGGCATTTCCAAGCCAGGTGGTGGCGCTGGCTCCTACGTCCAGGGACCGGCGCCCCGACCACAAGTAGTTAAGGCTGCCGTGCAGCCTGTATTTGTGGGAGGGGCGTAGGCCCCGCCCCCTTTGGCTATAAGACCCACGGAGTGCAAGGGACGGGACGTGCAGCCAGTTACCCCCACCCTCCCTGCCCTTTTTCTTAGCTCTTCCTTAAGGATAGGCCCCCTTTTAGGCCTATCCTCGTTACAGGCTTCCGGCATTTCCAAGCCAGGTGGTGGCGCTGGCTCCTACGTCCAGGGACCGGCGCCCCGACCACAAGTATAGATTGTTTAATCCAATCAGGAATGCACGTCAGCCTAGCATGAAGCAGCGCCACCAAGGACCAGGGAGCACAGAACCCCTTTTCCAAGGACAAATCCGAATAGTGACTTGTCCCATTAATCCAGTCCGCTATATGTCTAGCCATACACGCTAAATTGTACCCTCTAATATCTGGAAAAGCTATGCCACATTTTTCTTTGGTGTTCATCAATTTGTGCATTTTAATTCTGGGACATTTTCCATGCCACAAAAATACCATAAAGGCTTTTGTTAGTTTATTAACATCAGAGTGCTTTAGTAATAAAGGGATAGTTTGTAATGGGTATAGCAATTTGGACATGGACATAATTTTAAGTAAATGATTGCGTCCCATCAGTGATAACGGTAAATCATGCCATTGCTGCAATTCTCTCAAGATCTTAGCAATTAGGGGGACATAGTTCGATCTATAGATTGATTCCATGGTGCTTCCTATTTTAATTACCCAGATAAGTTATAAAAGACTTGGCTACTGGTATGCCCTCTACTTCTATCATCTAGTCAGCAGGATATTTACTCTGCATAAAAAGTTTCTCACTTTTTGAATAGTTAATTCGAATTCCAAATAAGGACCTGAATGCTTTTAATACTTGCATGACTTTGAGCATGTTGTTGATAAGGTCAGCCATGAAAAAGCGCCAAACGCATTTTATGTTGTCCTTCTTCCAGACCCTCAAATATTTCGGGCGAATCTTAATATCTGGCTAAAGGTTCAATTGCCAGGTCAAACAACAGAGGGGACATAGGACATCCTTGTATAGTCCCCCTCTGTAGAGTAAAGGGGTTAGACATACATCCCGCATTATATATCCTAGCCTTTGGGTTTAAGTATATCTCATTAAGAACTGCTCGAAAAAGACCAGTAAATCCCATATCATCTAAGACTAAATCCAGCCACTTCAATCTAACACTGTCGAATGCCTTTTCGGCATCTAGCGTGATAATTGCTGGATTTTTCCCTTTATACATCGTTTATCTTGCCACAGATAGTGCCACTAATACCTTACGTATATTAGTGACCGCTGATCTACCTTTAATAAAACCCACCTGTCTGGGTGAGAATAGTGTAGGGAGTATTTCTGCTAATCTATTTGCTAGCAATTTGGAAAGTATTTTCATATCTCGATTTATCAATGAATCTACCGGATCCTTTCCTTTTTTGTGTATTAGGGTAATGAAAGCAGTACTCATGTGATCCGGTATTCTGCTTCCTTCCACTGTAGAAGAATATAAAGTAGTTAGTACTGGAGCTATCTGGGTGGACATGGCTTTCTAAAGTCTGAGGTGTATCCATCTGGACCCGGGGCTTTACCAGAGGGAAATGATTTTATAGTAGATTGAATCTCCGTTGCTGTTATTGGGGCATTTAAAAAGGCAAGTTGTTTATCAGTGATTTTTGGTAGAGACAATGCATGTAGAAGTGTCCTTCCTCTGACTGCCTTCTCCTATTCCTCATGATAGAACTTAGCAAAGAAATATCCAAACAATTCAGTGATTTGTTTGGGTCTACACTCCCTAGTCTCATCCCCTCTCTTTATGCTATTATTGTGTGTCATTTGGCATCTACCTTTCGCCAGGGAGGCTAACAGTTTCTCCGATTTGTGTCCGTATTTATGTAACTCTATTTCAAGTCGGGACCTTTTAATACTATCCTGTTTATCAGCCCACACGTCGAAGTCCCTCTGGGCCAAAACCCATTTGTCTTTTGTGATTTGGGTCTCGGCCGAGAGAAAATCCACATATGCTTTTCTCAAGTTATCACTTGCTTTTTCAAAGTTTGCTCTCTCCAGCTTTTTGATGGACGAGACATATGCCATTAAACGACCTCTCAAGACAGCCTTAGCTGTTTCCAAAAATATCATTGGTGAGTGGATGTGTTCCATATCATTATCTACAAAGAAGCAGAGGAGAGTGGTCAGATATAACCATGTCTTTGATGATGACCTCTGATACAATCTGGAGAATCCCCTGGGACAGGAAAATGTAATCAATTCGGGACCAATTTATATGCACATGTGAATAATGTTTGAACTCTCTTCCCTGCAGGTGATGCTATCTCTCAAACAGTATAAAGGCAAAGGTGTAGAGCAGCAACAATGGACCTCACCGACCATGCTTGATAAAGGCTACTATGAAGCCGAAACGTCGTATTTTTGCTTTTTGTACGCACTCAAGGCTTCAATAAAGGATACACCGGAGAAGCTGCTGTAACCTCTTTTCTATCAGCTATCTCTCAAAGACAGTGTATTGCTAAAATCTCCTGTTTGCCCTTAGTTTTGTCATATCTTCTGTCTTCTTGTGTGTTTATGACCAAGTTAAAGTCTCCCTCAACTATTTTGTTTGGGTGTGTATCTTGAAGTATCTTCTGGCATAATGAATCTAAAAAGCTCTTCTGGCCATTATTTTGGATATATACATTACATATATTGTACTCACCAAAGGGTCCCGGTATATGGATACCCACCATCCTGCCATCTTTATCTTCTTCCGTTGAATAAACATGTGAAAGATGACGTCCTATAAGTATCAGCACCCCAGCTTTTCTTCTTGCTGCCTCTGAGCCAAACACTTCTCCAACCCACATCTTCTTCATTCTATGATAATCTGCTTTTGGGAGATGGGTGTCCTGCAGTAACGCTACATCTGCTTTCAATCTTTTAAGATGTCTTAAGATTTTCATGAGCTTATTCGGGGAGTGCAACCCTTTAACATTCCAGGAGATCATTTTCATATTCTATTACTGTAGGAAGATCCATGACCATTTCTATACAACTTACAAACAAGTATCCAAGTAGGAGCCTTTTTCAGTGGAAGCGTATATCCCAGCACAG
The DNA here is from genome assembly GCF_905171765.1 of Bufo bufo. NCBI lineage: Eukaryota > Metazoa > Chordata > Amphibia > Anura > Bufonidae > Bufo > Bufo bufo. The sequence goes on along the minus strand of NC_053393.1, from coordinate 556,933,943 downwards.
CACCTTCCTCGCCTCCTAATACCCAAGATATGCAGATCTGATACCCCAGAACACTTAACAGCATAAACTAATAAAACATAATAAAACAATTAGAAAAACTTCAGCTTATACATTTCTCTTACTAGAACTTCCTTTTTTTCGGTTAATCACGTAAGAACCCCACCGCAACACTTAAAGCTCACCACATTTCCCTCCTCGACCCAGACGAGTGTCTTTGCCTCTCAGAATGAGAGAGAGCATCACTGTCCCTTGAAATTCTTGAGGTGTTTTCCACTGTGGGATCTTTGAGCCTTTGGAGACCCTCATACATTGGATTTCTTTCTGGAGGAACATGATTCCATTCTTTATGTCTGGAAGGTACAGCTGAGGGTCTCAATCGTATCTCAACTCCTCCTCTTTCCCCTTCGATGTCATCTGGCAGCAGCAAGTAGTCTTCAACTTCTTTTGGGTTGTCAAACTGTCTTGTTGAACCATCACGTTGTCTGATTCATAATATAGCAGGATATGCAAGTTGAAATCTAATCCCCTTTTTGTGGAGTCCCGAGCAGATTCCACTAAAGGTTCTGCGCTTTCTTGTGACCTCCACTGAGTAATCAGCAAATAGTAATACTTTGGTGCCCCTTATAATCAGCGGTTCCCTCCATATTCTGTATGCCCTCAATATATCTTCCTTATCTGAATAACAATTACTTGTTTTGGTCTTTGGTTGGCATTTGAAGAGGTTGTTGTAGGATGCTTGTGAGGGCAATTACCCCTGCGTCTATGATTATGGGTTCCGAATTCAAATTGTGTAATGTGCACAGAGAAGGCTGATACACGCAATGGTTGTAATCAGTAATCTATTTTATTGTAACATTAGCAGACAAACTTATACCATAATTATTGGTAGAAGCCCAACAGCTGTGCGTCACATAAAACCACAAAAAGACAGAAGAAATGAAACCTTTATCAGGAAGAGGATCTTAAATTTAGAACAGCAGAAACTAGCATTTATAAAAATAGAACGGGGGGGAGGGGGGGGGGGGGTAGGTTGTCAGTTGAATTCCCCCTAGCGTGCCTGCAAAGAGCTGACACTTGTCTAAAATTTTTATAACCTCTAATAGAACTCTGGTTCAGATAGATATATGATATACAAGATGGAGTTCTATCTCTCACAATTCCTCATTTTGAGAAATCTGTGAACTGTTACCGCCCAAAGGTAATTCAGAACAAGCTAATCCTATTCTGCCCTAAGGATTCCCTTCTTACAAACTTTATTAATAAACATATCTATGTCGGAATGGGGTATTATAAAGGTTGCAGGAGTAAGCTGGGCGATTGTACATAAACCAGTGACATTTCTGAGCAACCACTTGTATTCCTTATGCCAACAGACCAGGAATATATCTTCTGGGACTGCAACCACCGTACTATTAAACAACTGAGTTATCAATTTGGCCAGCTGGACACCTTCTGCCAGTTTTGGTCCCTTTTCTTGACCCTCTGAGGAGTTAGAGGTTATTCCAGCAATTAAATCAACTAAGGTACGGTTGCTGCAGGCCAGATTCTTACCCTTTACATGATCTACAGTCGTGGCCAAAAGTTTTGAGAATGACAGAAATATTAGTTTTCACAAAGTTTGCTGCTAAACTGCTTTTAGATCTTTGTTTCAGTTGTTTCTGGGATGTAGTGAAATATAATTACACGCACTTCATACGTTTCAAAGGCTTTTATCGACAATTACATGACATTTATGCAAAGAGTCAGTATTTGCAGTGTTGGCCCTTCTTTTTCAGGACCTCTGCAATTCGACTGGGCATGCTCTCAATCAACTTCTGGGCCAATTCCTGACTGATAGCAACCCATTCTTTCATAATCACTTCTTGGAGTTTGTCAGAATTAGTGGGTTTTTGTTTGTCCACCCGCCTCTTGAGGATTGACCACAAGTTCTCAATGGGATTAAGATCCGGGGAGTTTCCAGGCCATGGACCCAAAATGTCAACGTTTTGGTCCCCGAGCCACTTAGTTATCACTTTTGCCTTATGGCACGGTGCTCCATCGTGCTGGAAAATGCATTGTTCTTCACCAAACTGTTGTTGGATTGTTGGAAGAAGTTGCTGTTGGAAGGTGTTTTGGTACCATTCTTTATTCATGGCTGTGTTTTTGGGTAAAACTGTGAGTGAGCCCACTCCCTTGGATGAGAAGCAACCCCACACATGAATGGTCTCAGGATGCTTTACGGTTGGCATGACACAGGACTGATGGTAGCGCTCACCTTTTCTTCTCCGGACAAGCCTTTTTCCAGATGCCCCAAACAATCGCAAAGAAGCTTCATTGAAGAATATGACTTTGCCCCAGTCCTCAGCAGTCCATTCCCCATACTTTCTGCAGAAGATCAATCTGTCCCTGATGTTTTTTTTGGAGAGAAGTGGCTTCTTTGCTGCCCTTCTTGACACCAGGCCATCTTCCAAAAGTCTTCGCCTCACTGTGCGTGCAGATGCGCTCACACCTGCCTGCTGCCATTCCTGAGCAAGCTCTGCACTGGTGCCACTCCGATCCTGCAGCTGAATCCTCTTTAGGAGACGATCCTGGCGCTTGCTGGACTTTCTTGGACGCCCTGAAGCCTTCTTAACAAGAATTGAACCTCTTTCCTTGAAGTTCTTGATGATCCTATAAATTGTTGATTGAGGTGCAATCTTAGTAGCCACAATATCCTTGCCTGTGAAGCCATTTTTATGCAACGCAATGATGGCTGCACGCGTTTATTTGCAGGTCACCATGGTTAACAATGGAAGAACAATGATTTCAAGCATCACCCTCCTTTTAACATGTCAAGTCTGCCATTTTAAGCCAATCAGCCTGACATAATGATCTCCAGCCTTGTGCTCGTCAACATTCTCACCTGAGTTAACAAGACAATTACTGAAATGATCTCAGCAGGTCCTTTAATGACAGCAATGAAATGCAGTGGAAAGTTTTTTTGGGGATTAAGTTAATTTTCATGGCAAAGAAGGACTATGCAATTCATCTGATCACTCTTCATAACATTCTGGAGTATATGCAAATTGCTATTATAAAAACTTAAGCAGCAACTTTTCTAATTTCCAATATTTATGTAATTCTCAAAACTTTTGGCCACGACTGTATACCAACACACTGCACCAGGCTGTTCGGGTTAGGCTACTTTCACACTAGCGTTCGGGTGTCCGCTCGTGCGCACCGTTTGAAGGGGCTCACGAGCGGCCCCGAACGCATCCGTCTGGCCCCAATGCATTCTCAGTGGAGGCGGATCCACTGAGAATGCATCCGCCTGCCAGCGTTCAGCCTCCGCTCCGATCAGTGAGCGGACACCTGAACGCTGCTTGCAGCGTTCGGGTGTCCGCCTGGCCGTGCGGAGGCGTGCGGATCCGTCCAGACTTACAATGTAAGTCAATGGGGACGGATCCGCTTGAAGATGACACAATATGGCTCAATCTTCAAGCGGATCCGTTCCCCATTGACTTTCAATGGAAAGTCTGAACGGATCCGCTCAGACAACTTTCACACTTAGAAAATTTTCTAAGTTTTAATGCAGACGCATCCGTTCTGAACGGATGCAAACGTCTGCATTATCGGAGCGGATCCGTCTGATGAAACATCAGACGGATCCGCTCCGAACGCTAGTGTGAAAGTAGCCTTAGAGTATTTGCAGCCGAATTTGTCATGAGGACTAAAAGACATACCTTTCGACCGTATTTGCAAATAATAACAGTGTGTCCAACTTGTAAAGCATGACACATTGTACCACATGTTCTCGTTCCAGGGGGTAGAGCTATAATCAACTGGTGGCCCTGATCTGTTTGCCATCAGCCAGGGGGGCTCAGCCCATCCGGCAACGGGTAAGGGTACCTCCCTGTTTTAGTTTGGACTTAACCTGCTTCATGCCTGTGAAAAAGATACTGCACTACTGAAGCATCAACTGTGACAGACATCATACACTGCACTACTGAAGCATCAGCTGCCACAGACATCATACACTGCACTACTGAAGCATCAGCTGTGACAGACATCATACACTGCACTACTGAAGCATCAGCTGTGACAGACATCATACACTGCACTACTGAAGCACCAGCTGTGACAGACATCATACACTGCACTACTGAAGCATCAGCTGTGACAGACATCATACACTGCACTACTGAAGCACCAGCTGTGACAGACATCATACACTGCACTACTGAAGCCCCAGCTGTGACAGACATCACACACTGCACTACTGACTGCGGCCCCCGGCTCCCCGGTACCTGCTCCTCCTCATGCCGGGGCTCTCCCTCCCGCTGTCCGGACATCAGAGCCTCTTTACAGGACGTTTCCAGCAGAACTTCCTCTTTCCCTCAGGTTCCTGGAGTTTTCCTCTCCCAGCATGCTTTGCGGTGTGATGTCACAGGGCTGTCCCCGCCCAGCACACTGGTCAGTCAGCACTAGCCCCGCCCCCTACACCTCCGGCGGCCATGTTAGTACACCCAGACATAGAATGTGTCGGCAGATAAGAACCATTTGGCCCATCTAGTCGGCCCAATATACTGAATACTATGGATAGCCCCTGGCCCTATCTTATATGAAGGATGGCCTTATGCCTATCCCATGCATGCTTAACCTCCTCCACTGTATTTGCAGCTACCACTTCTGCAGGAAGGCTATTCCATGCATCCACTACTCTCTCAGTAAAGTAATACTTCCTGATATTACTTTTAAACCTTTGCCCCTCTAATTTCAAACTATGTCCTCTTGTAGCAGTTTTTCTTCTTTTAAATATTCTCTCCTCTTTTACCTTGTTGATTCCCTTTATGTATTTAAAAGTCTCTATCATATCCCCTCTGTCTCGTCTTTCTTCCAAGCTATACATGTTAAGGTCCTTTAATCTTTCCTGGTAAGTTTTATCCTGCAATCCATGTACCAGTTTAGTAGCTCTTCTCTGAACTCTCTCCAAAGTATCAATATCCTTCTGGAGATATGGTCTCCAGTACTGAGCACAATACTCCAAATGAGGTCTCACTAGTGCTCTGTAGAGCGGCATGTGCACCTCCCTCTTTCTACTAGTAATGCCTCTCCCTATACACCCAAGCATTCTGCTAGCATTTCCTGCTGCTCTTTGACATTGTCTGCCTACCTTTAAGTCTTCTGAAATAATGACCCCTAAATCCCTTTCCTCAGATACTGAGGTTAGGACTGTATCACTGATTTTATATTCTGCTCTTGGGTTTTTACGCCCCAGGTGCATTATTTTGCACTTATCCACTTTAAATTTTAGTTGCCAGATTTTTGACCATTCCTCTAGTTTTCCTAAATCCTTTTCCATATGGGTCCCAGAACAGATCCCTGAGGTACCCCACTGGTAACAAGACCTTGGTCTGAATATACTCCATTGACTACAACCCTCTGATGCCTGTCCCTCAGCCACTGCCTAATCCATTCAACAATATGGGAGTCCAAGCCCAAAGACTGCAATTTATTGATAGGCCTTCTGTGTGGGACAGTATCGAAAGCCTTACTGAAGTCTAGATAAGCGATGTCTACTGCACCTCCGCCATCTATTGTTTTAGTCACCCAATCAAAAAAATCAATATGATTAGTTTGACATGATCTCCCTGAAGTAAACCCATGCTGTTTTTCATCTTTCAATCCATGGGATTTTAGATGTTCCACAATCCTCTCCTTAAGTATGGTTTCCATTAATTTCCCCACTATTGATGTCAGGCTTACTGGCCTATAGTTGCCCGATTCCTCCCTACTACCTTTCTTGTGAATCGGCACAACAGTTGCTAATTTCCAATCTTCTGGGACGACTCCTGTTGCCAGTGATTGGTTAAATAAATCTGTTAATGGTTTTGCTAGTTCACCGCTGAGCTCTTTTAATAGCTTTGGGTGTATCCCATCAGGCTCCTGTGACTTATTTGTATTGATTTTAGACAGCTGACTTAGAACCTCTTCCTCTGTAAAGACACATGCATCAAAAGATTCATTAGTCTTCTTTCCTAACTGAGGTCCTTTTCCTTCATTTTCCTTCGTAAAGACTGAACAGAAGTATTCATTGAGGCAGTCAGCTAGTTCTTTATCTTCTTCCATATACCTTCCTTCTTTTGTTTTTAATTTTGTAATTCCTTGTTTTAGTTTCCTTTTTTCATTTATGTATCTGAAGAATGCCTTATCGCCTTTTTTCCCTGACTGAGCTAATTTCTCTTCTGCCTGTGCTTTAGAAGCTCTTATAACTTGTTTGGCCTCTCTCTGCCTAATCTTGTAAATTAGCCTGTCATCCTCGTTTAGTTTTTTTTTTATAATTCCTAAATGCTATATTTTTGTTTTTAATGATTTTGGCCACTTCTGCTGAGTACCACAGTGGTCTTTTCCTTTTTTTGCTTTTACTGACAAGCCTAATGCAATTTTCTGTTGCCTTCAATAGTGCCTCTTTAAAGTAGTCCCATTTCTCCTGGACTCCAATGAAACTGTTCCAATCTGATAGGGACTCGTATACCACTAATCTAATTTTAGAAAAGTCAGTTTTTCTAAAATCTAAAACTTTTGTTTTTGTGTGGTGTGACTCAGTCACTGTACTTATAGTAAACCACACTGACTGGTGATCACTAGATCCCAAGCTTTCCCCTACAGTAATATCATATACCAAATTCCCATTTGTGAATACTAAATCTAAAATGGCCTCCTTCCGGGTTGGCTCCTCAACTACTTGCTGTAGAGATAATCCCAGTAGGGAATTTAGAATATCTGTACTCCTGGCAGAACTAGCTATTTTGGTTTTCCAGTTTACATCAGGAAGATTGAAGTCTCCCATAATGATAACTTCCCCCTTCAATGTCATTGTAGCTATTTCCTCAACTAGTAGATCATCTAATTCTTTGACTTGACTAGGTGGTCTATATATCACACCTACACAAGTTAGCTTATGATTATCAAGCTGCAATGTAACCCAAACTGACTCTAAATTGTTCTCGCTAACTTGTATCAAATTAGATTTTATGCTGTCTTTCACATTCTTGCCTTCTTTGTCTTTCCTGTATAGAGAGAACCCTGGTATTGATATATCCAAGTCATTACTCCCCTTGAACCACATCTCAGTAACAGCCACTACATCAATATTCTTAGATTCCATTATAGCCTTAAGTTCATTGATCTTATTCCCTAAACTGCGAGCATTTGTAGATAAGAATCTGAGCTTGTCATTTCTTAACCTTTGTGCTACTGGCATCTTCTGGCATTGTTCCGGGGGGCAGTCGGACTGCTGGATTATCACTCTTTTGCCCCCCTTTCCTAGTTTAAATGCTCCTTAGCAAATACTTGGAACTGTTCACCGAGGACATTCGTTCCTTTGAGAGAAAGATGCAAACCATCTTTCTTGTACAGTTCTTTTCCATTCCAACAAGAGCTAACATGAGACACAAAGCCAAACCCTTGGTTCCGACACCATTCACCAAGCCATACATTGAATTCCTTAATGCGCATCTTCCTGTCATGCTGAAGGTTATGCACAGGCAAAACTGCAGAGAATGAAACAGTTGATGCAACCTCCCGTATATCCTTTCCAAGTGTGTGAAAAGCTTCTTTCACCTTTGAAACCTCATTGCAAGCCAGATCGTTTGTCCCCAGATGGACAATAACATCCACTTCCCTTTCCTGTTTTGCTTGCCTAACAATATTAAGGATCCGTCGTCTATCCCTGCTAGCGGTAGCACCAGGGAGACATCTTACAACACCATTCTCCTCAAACTTCACACCTCTTATGATGGAATCGCCCACCAACAGCTGCTTACTATCAGTCCTCACCTTCTCCTTTTTGTCTTTGGCTGCAGTCTTGCATACTTTAGGCATGGGAGATGATTGTTTCTCACCCACTGTGCTTGAGCCATCCCCCATGTTGCTCTTGCACTTTGAAAGTGCTGCAAATGAATTATGGAGAGCCACAGACTGTGGGACATGTCTTCCATTCATAACTCTCAGTCTACCAGAACCTACAGTAACCCATCTTTCATTTCTAGGGGGCCTCTGTGGCAGTGGCATTGCAATGTTCTCAGTCTGAGTTTGCTTAATGGTTAATTTACAAATCTCATATTTCAAAAAGGTAATTTGCTGTTGCATTATGGAGAGCTGTCTACAGATCAGACAGTATCCAAACCTCTGAAGAGTGGAACCTGAAATAAAAGCACAACAATTCCTGCACAGAACCAGGTCTGCCATTGCAAAGAGGGGGGGGGGGGGGGGAATAAATAAAATATATAATAATTTAAACAAACAAATCTTACTTGTTTAGATTGTATCCACCTCCAGATTACCTCCTGAGTATCTCCTGAATATCTCTAATGCACTTGCAGATCAGCACTTGATTAGACCAGCACTAGATTAGCAGCCTTGAAAAAGCAGCAAGCTATAATTAGCAAGCTAATGCAATGTTGCTATATATACACACCCTCCCACAAAGGCTCCTCCCCCAACAGCAAATTAACACCTTACCCGCCTATGCTCATTTGCAATCAGACAATAGAGATACCGTGTCTAGCAAATTCCTTTCCTCTTGTGAAACAGTGTCTGAGTATCCACCCGAAACACCACTGAAGTTCTGCTACAGTGGAAAAACTCTGAGTTAGACTAAGTTCTTCTCCTGAATATCTCCAATGCACTTGCAGACAGTGGTATCTTCTGGCATAATGAATCTAAAAAGCTCTTCTGGCCATTATTTGGGGCATATACATTACATATATTGTACTCACCAAAGGGTCCCGGTATATGGATACCCACCATCCTGCCATCTTTATCTTCTTCCGTTGAATGAACATGTGAAAGATGACGTCCTATAAGTATCAGCACCCCAGCTTTTCTTCCTGCTGCCTCTGAGCCAAACACTTCTCCAACCCACATCTTCTTCATTCTATGATAATCTGCTTTTGGGAGATGGGTGTTCTGCAGTAACGCTACATCTGCTTTCAATCTTTTAAGATGTCTTAAGATTTTCATGAGCTTATTCGGGGAGTGCAACCCTTTAACATTCCAGGAGATCATTTTCATATTCTATTACTGTAGGAATATCCATGACCATTTCTATACAACTTACAAACAAGTCTCCAAGTAGGAGCCTTTTTCAGTGGAAGGGTATATCCCAGCACAGCACCTTCCTCGCCTCCCAATACCCAAGATATGCAGATCTGATACCTCAGAACACTTAACAGCATAAACTAATAAAACATAATAAAACAATTAGAAAAACTTCAGCTTATACATTTCTCTTACTAGAACTTCCTTTTTTTCTGGTAATCACGTCAGAACCCTGCCGCAACACTTAAAGCTCACCACATTTCCCTCCTCGACCCAGACCCATAGGAGTGTCTTTGCCTCTCAGAATGAGAGAGAGCATCACTGTCCCTTGAAATTCTTGAGGTGTTTTCCACTGTGGGGTCTTTGAGCCTTTGGAGACCCTCATACGTTGGATTTCTTTCTGGAGGAACATGATTCCATTCTTTATCTGGAAGGTACAGCTGAGGGTCTCAATCGTATCTCAACTCCTCCTCTTTCCCCTTCGATGTCGTCTGGCAGCAGCAAGTAGTCTTCAACTTCTTTCTGGTTGTCAAACTGTCTTGTTGAACCATCACGTTGTCTGATTCTTAATATAGCAGGATATGCAAGTTGAAATCTAATCCCCTTTTTGTGGAGTCCCGAGCAGATTCCACTAAAGGTTCTGCGCTTTCTTGTGACCTCCACTGAGTAATCAGCAAATAGTAATACTTTGGTGCCCCTTATAATCAGCGGTTCCCACCATATTCTGTATGCCCTCAATATATCTTCCTTATCTGAATAGTCCAAGCATTTGCAAATTACTTGTTTTGGTCTTTGGTTGGCATTTGAAGAGGTTTTTGTAGGGTGCTTGTGAGGGCAATTACCCCTGCGTCTATGATTATGGGTTCCGAATTCAAATTGTGTAAAATGCACAGAGAAGGCTGATACACACAATGGTTGTAATCAGTAATCTATTTTATTGTAACATTAGCAGACAATCTTATACCATAATTATTGGTAGACGCCCAACAGCCGTGCGTCACATAAAACCACAAAAAGACAGAAGAAATGAAACCTTTATCAGAAAGAGGATCTTAAACTTAGAACAGCAGAAACTAGCATTTATAAAAATAGAACGGGGGGGGGGGGGGGGGGGGGGGGTAGGTTGTCAGCTGAATTCCCCCTAGCGCGCCTGCAAAGAGCTGACACTTGTCTAAAATTTTAATAACCTCTAATTAAACTCTGGTTCAGATAGATATATGATATACAAGATGGAGTTCTATCTCTCACAATTCCCCATTTTGAGAAATCTGTGAACTATTACCGCCCAAAGGTACTTCAGAACAAGCTAATCCTATTCTGCCCTAAGGATTCCCTTCTTACAAACTTTATTAATAAACATATCTATGTCGGAATGGGGTATTATAAAGGTTGCAGGAGTAAGCTGGGAGATTGTACATAAACCAGTGACATTTCTGAGCAACCACTTGTATTCCTTATGCCAACAGACCAGGAATATATCTTCTGGGACTGCAACCACCGTACTATTAAACAACTGAGTTATCAATTTGGCCAGCTGGACACCTTCTGCCAGTTTTGGTCCCTTTTCCTGACCCTCTGAGGAGTTAGAGGTTATTCCAGCAATTAAATCAACTAAGGTACTGTTGAGGAAGGGTGGCAGGTATACATAAATATATATGCATGCCTACTGGGCATGCATATATATATATATATATATATATATATGTTAGCCCCTCAGAGGACGATGTGCGCAGATGTGCCCAGCACCTGCGCCCATCTGCCTCTGGTATTCCCCAGGGGCTCATTCATGCCCCTGTGGGAATTCACATAATGTGATATATGCATGTGCCATGTATATGTTAGCCCCTCAGAGGGCGATGTGCGCAGATGTGCCCAGCACCTGCGCCCATCTGCCTCTGATATTCCCCAGGGGCTCATTCATGCCCCTGTGGGAATTCATATATGTATGTGCCCCCTTTAATAGGTAGATATATATATATATATTTATATATATCTATCTATAATGCCCCCTGTATCCTATAATGCCCCCTGTATATCTTATATATATGAATATATCCCCATACCATATAAATCCCCCCCCCTACATGGACACAGATGCATCAATGTAAATGTGCCCCAAGCATTTACATTGATGTAATCTGGGTGAAGGCGCCAGAATGACCGAACAAGGTCCGGTCATTCTGGTGACCTCAAAAGGATTCAAATTCAATAGAATTTGAATCCTTTTGTTCTAATTATCTGCAGCCCTGCTGAAGATAATTAAGCATAATAGAGGGAGAGGAGATACATCCGCTCACTCTATTATGCGCATTCTGGCATCGCAATTACCATTGCGATGTCCAGAATGCTAAGAGCTGCAGACGGGAGATCAAAGGATCTCCCGCCTGTCAGCTAGTGCACGCGGCCCTGCGGTGCGCGTGCAGGGACGCGCGGGCAGGCGCGGTGACGTCATCTCACCGCGCCGGCCCACGTGTCCTGCACTGTGGTGCGCGCTCGCGCGCCGCTGTGTGGGCGGTACGGCAGTGCGGGCGGCCGGACATATAAGTCCGGCAGGCCTGCACTAGGGTAGAGAGAGCCGGCCGCCCACCCACCCTGAAGGAGACCCCCTTGGACCGACGAGCACCCCTAGACGAACGAGCGACCCCTGGACAACGAGCATTAACCCTAAGTATCTTTATATACCCCCCCCCTGCACTATCTATATACCCTCTGGACCCCCCCTGCACTCCATATACCCTCCGGACCCCCCCCCCTGCCCTCTATATACCCTCCGGACCCCCCCTGCACTATATATACCCACCGGACCCCCCTGATATACCCCCCGGACCCCCCCCCTGTACTATCTCACTCCCCTGGTAACCCTCACGATACTCCCTCCTGCTATCCCCTGGTATATATCCCCTGGAACCCTCTGTATCCCTACCCCTTTTCCCCTGATCCTGGTACCCCTTTACACCCCTTGTTGCCCTGATCACTCTAATCCCCTCCTGTGGTATATTTGTGCTTGGTGGTCGGCTTGTAAGACCACCGTCTATCTTCGTCTGCCCCGTAGGGATAGTATACAGTACTAGGTGGGTGGGCTGTTAATATTGAATGTGTGTATTGTATAGTTAGTTGATGGGTGGAAATGGGAATGTGTAGTGTAGTTTAGGATTGTATATTTAGTGCTGTATTGTAGTGTACTGCGTGCGTAGTGTATTGTAGTGTACTGCGTGCGTAGTGTATTGTAGTGTACTGCGTGCGTAGTGTATTATTAGTGTATTGCGTGGTGTAATAAATACTGTTATATTTGTACCCTTTTGTGTGGCGTGTACTTGTTAGCGGTAGCGAGTTAGTAAGGCGCTTGCAGTCAGCATAAGTGATCAGTGTAGAGCATAGCGAAGGTATTGTGTAATTATTATATAAAGGTATAAATAGGCGGAGTTATCAATAGACGGTTCCTCCTGTTTATGAATATTAATTATCAATATTTGCATAAATATTGGTGATTAATATTCCCCCTTTACATTGGCGAGCCAGGCCCACTGCGTGGATTTTGCGTTTATTTTTGGTCTTAAGGTTGAGGGTCGCTAGTACTGTGAATTAGCGGGCAGGAGAGACGCGGTCAGCGGAGTGTCTGAGCGTCTAGGACCCGATAATTCGTACAGGAGAAGCGATACCTCCCTTACAGTACCAGAAATAGAACAAAATCTTTTGCAGAGAATCTATAATTGTTCTGTGAATTAATATTTTTGTATTTGCTTTACACGGTCACCGTCGCTGGGGTAAGAGAAGAAGGATACGTCACGGAAAGAGATCCATCTTCGTTGGAGGTACATAAAAGTCCAGCTGGTCAGAAAGAAGCGATCCGGAAGAAAAGGACTTCTTTCAAGCAGCTGCAAGGGACAAGAAAGTACAGCACCAACAAGAAGATGGACGCTCAGCAAACGGTGAGTATGAACTTCTCCACACTCCAACACTTAGCCAAAAACAGCACTTTTAATCCCATTGTTCCTACTACATATAAATCCGCTGAGCTGCTGTGGTCTGCTTTACTGGACCAGGTGTACGCTCATGACCGGGTTTGTATTAGTAGAAGTGTCTTTAACAAGACCACCAAACGCCTCCAAATGCTAGCCAAATTGGTTCTTTCCTATGAGGATACCATTTGGAGGGCGGAACACACAGAGATACTTGCCAGCACAAGAAAGGCAGGGGAGGCTGCGGACAAAGCAAACTTCCACTGCAATTGTTGTGTTGATAACTATAGAAGAATTCACACACTAGAGGTTCAATTACAAGACGAAGCCCAGTGTACAGTCGAGAGGGGCAGAGAAATCTGTGTGTTAGAGTCGAGACTCTCGGATAAGGACAGTCTCTACTCTGACATGGACAGAGAGCTACTCCGGCTGTACACTGAGATTAATCAGTACAGGAACAATACGGTATCTACGGATTCCCTGATTGTTCAGATGAGGGAGGACCTGGCTGCAAAGACGCAAACCATTGCAGATTTGCAGCGGGCAATCTCCAATTTGTCCAGGCCTAGTACCAACGGTATGGTGCCCACGAAACAAGTTTGTGTTTCGGAAATGGCACAGGGGGAGACAGCGGCGGCAACGCCAGGGTCTTCGACGGATAATACATCCGCATTGGTAGACACTAGGGGACAGGTGGAACGGTCTCTACAATTCACCCCGTCATCCGGGGAGAATAGGGGTAGCAACCGTTACCAGGACAACTGTTGGGGAGAGGAAAGTGGAGGGGTATATTCCACTTCCAATCCGCCAACACGTCCGGAGAAACAGGAAGAGGTGTATCCTAACCATTCCAGTATGGAAAGGATAAACTTCCTGTTACGGATCTGCAAGGAGATCCCGAAATATGATCCCCATGTAGATCCGTTCGCTTCATGCGATATTTTCGAAGGTCACTGTAACAAATATTCAGTGGCTCCGGAATATCGCATGGAGCTGTTCAGATTATGGTTACCAACACACCTTAATCAAAGGTATGAGGTAACGGGGAGGATGCGACCCACGAATGGCCAGTTTCATGATAAGGAGGAGCGCCTCTCCATACTCACGAGACTAGCCACGGGTCATTGGGATGTCACTCCAGAGGTCCTGTCAAAGTTTAAGCCTACTATACATGATGAACCCTTGTCATTGTGTAGTCGGTTTGAAGCGATGTACAGGAGGGTTACCAAAGATCAGGGTATTGGGATTCCACAAGGCATGGTGCGCATGTTTGTGGAAAAATTCCCATATCTTGATACTGCAATCCGGCTGAGTGCAGCTAGGGAGCCATCCCTCACGGACGCAGCCATGATTATTGAGCAGTGTAGACAAGACATACTGCTCAGTAAGAAGTCTGTGAAAGTGAGGGAGCGTGTGCCTGTATACGGTAGGTCGCAAGACGACCGGGTACAACACACGAGGTATGCATCAACTGTCCGCCCCACGGCCCCACCGCTGGAAAGGGCAGGAAACTTTCGTTGTTTCCTGTGCTTACAAGAGGGGCACATAAAAAGAAATTGTCCACAGTGGTTAAAGATTAACCGGACAAATTCGGAGAAAAACGGCAATAATAACGGTTTCAGGATGAAGCCTAATTATGCCAGACCTGTGGGGGAACAGGTTGATATGAATCTGGGACATTCATCAGGACAAGCACCAAAATGCGTGGCGGTCATGAATGTCCCAGGGGGCGTGGAATCAAGAGATTCCACACCTAAGGATCAGGAACAGAGCACAAGAGTGGCAGTATGTACCACACAAATACCTACTGGGAGTCTGGTGGATATCGATTGAAGATTAGGGGTCCCTAAAGAATTGGCACCAGTATGTCCAATCATACTGGATCCTTCAGGGAGACCCCATATAAAAGCCACGATAAAAGATAAAGAAACGGAAATCATGCTTGATACTGGGGCGGAAATATCCATTACCAATATCAAACATGATCTACTCCCCAACAGCCCCCAGTGTGTGGTGATCGGATTTGATCACCAACAAGGGGGGGTGAAGGCCCACAGAATTGATGAGGTAATCGTTCAGATTACCAGGTGCACTAACCTCAGGATACCCATGTGGTATTACCCCGGTTCTGATAACATTATCGGAACCGATGTAATGACACAAAATGGGTGGATCCTGGATCTGGCAAATTGCATTGTGTGGAAGGGTCCCAGACGAGCCAAGGTGTTTGTCATTCAACGCCAGTGTCTGGGACCACCTTTGCCAGCAGTAGATAACTCTACTGATGTGCTGGAACACAAGTGGCCTGAGGTCTCGCACAATCCAGACCTTGAGCCTATTGTGTACGAGCACCCTGATCTGTGGGCCCAAAATAAGAATGACTGTGGCAGATTGATTGGCGTTTTGGTGGACATACAGGGTCCTGACCCTCCACCTCAACGCCAATATCGATTTCCACCAGAGGCCACCCATTCAATTATGGACACTGTCCTTGAATTGAAGACTAGGGGTGTGGTCATTGAGGGCAACTTAAAGTGCAACAATGCCCTCTGGCCAGTTAAGAAAAAGGACACAAACGCATGGAGGCTGACCATAGACCTCCGTGTCCTTAATAAATACACCCCAATGTCAGCCCCAGTGGTGGCCCAAACTCCCGACATCATGGCCAGAATAAGTGGCGAAAGCCGCGTATTCTCGACCATCGATGTTGCCAACGGGTTCTTCTCCATCGAACTCACTGAGTCGTGTCGGTACAAATTCGCTTTTACGGTGGGGGACAAACAGTACATGTTTGCTGTACTGCCCCAGGGGTTCCATAGCAGCCCCACGTATTTCCATCAGGCATTGGCGGCTGTGCTGAGTGTGTTCTCACGGCCGGAATGCCTCCTGCAATACGTGGATGACCTGCTTTTGCATACAGAAACCTTGGAGGAACACTTGGTTCTGTTGAAAGAGCTGCTGGGACTCCTGGCAAAGTCAGGACTCAAACTGAGTCCCCATAAGGCAAATTTGGCTAAAGCGGAGGTAACTTTCCTTGGGGTCCAAATTTCCTGTGGAACCAAAGGAATCATGACGTCCCGGGTGGAAGCCATGGTAAAGTTACCCAGGCCTGGCACCCTTCAGGATTTGAGAAAATTCCTGGGGGTTGCCAACTTCATGAGGGAGTTCATAGAGGATTTCGCGGCCAAAGCGAAACCTCTCTACGAACTCCTTCGAGGAGAGGAACCCTCAATCAAAGGGTGGTCCGATGCGCAGGAGGAGGCCTTTTCAACCCTGAAAAGGGACCTCTCCTCGGCGCCTGTGTTGGCCACTCCACATTCAGATGGGGAAATGGCCATACAGGCGCATGCAGGGATGGAGTCTATCTCAGCTGTCCTTGTACAGAAAGTAGGTTACGAGACCAGACCGCTGGGATATTTCTCCAGGCTGCTTTCGCCGGTCGAACGAGGGTTCGATGAATGCGCCAAGCAATTGGCAGCCATACACTATGCTGTTAAGACCACTGAGCATATTGTTGGCTTCCGGCCCCTCACTTTGCAGACTCCACATTCACCGCTGACCCTTTTGCTCCGTGATACTCTCCCTGGAGTCTCCCAACAGAGATTCGGGAGATGGATCATGGATCTCAGCGGCCGGAATCTGCAGGTGGACCACAAGGCCAAGTATGTTTTGTCCCAGTTGCTGAACCTGACTGGAACTGAACATGACTGTGGCCCTCCGGTAATGGAGGACTCTCCACGGATGTTCAGGACTGACAAGCATCCAGATGACAGAGTCATCTTTGTTGATGGCTCTCGGTTCTATCTGGATGGGGAATATGTCACAGGTTTTGCTGTGCTGGATGAGACCACTGGTACCCAGAATCTTGTCCGGTTACCAGGTCACATGTCAGCACAGCGGGCAGAGCTGGAGGCTGTTAAAGAGGCCCTGCTTCTTCACCCTCCAGGGAAACGAGTTATATATAGCGACAGCGCATATGTAGTTCGCTCCCTCACATTGCACCTGGACGTTTGGAAGAGAAGAGGATTTGTGGACAGCCAAAACAAACCTCTGGCTCATGTGTCAGTCCTGGAGGAGCTGTGGGAGTGGGGTATGGCACACGTGGCGGAAGCAGCCATCATAAAAATCCCGGCGCATCAAAAAGGGGACGAACCTTTGACAGCAGGTAACAACCAGGCAGACGAACTGGCAAAACTAGCAGCAGTGTCTGGGACCTTTAGGGAACCAGGCACTGAGCCACTACCCGCATACCGGATTGCAGCGCATACCCATCTGAGTGACAGACCGGTGTCATTCGAGGAGGAACAAGCTAAGGATCCTCTTCTAATGACACACATCCAAGTACCACAGCATCCCTGGTCCTTACAACAGGGGATCCTGTGTTACGACACCGGTACTCAGTTGCTTCCTCTCCCGGTGGTTCCACAGCATCTGCAAACAGAGCTGACGCGGTTGAACCACCAAATGTTTGGACATCTTGGCCGGAATAAGCTCTTGCCTCTCCTGAGAGACAAATTGTACTGGCCTGGAATGTCCAACACAGTAGAGGACGTTACGCAACAGTGCCTGGTGTGCGCTCAGGTAAACCCAAGGGCGTCAGCCCTGAAGCCGGTGTTACAGCGGGTTCCTCCTGCTGATGGTCCATGGTCCGCTATCCAAATTGATTTCATCGGACCTTTGCCAACTGGGAGTCGTAACTGTCGTTACGCCCTGGTGGTAGTGGATGTCTTCTCGAAGTGGGTAGAAGCCATCCCTACGGTCAATGATACGGCCTCCACCACTGCCCGTGTTCTCTGGGAACAAGTTCTGTCACGATGGGGGATCCCCAGATTGATAGAATCCGACAGAGGGACTCATTTCACGGGTAAGGTCATGAAAGCGCTTTGTGGTCTCCTAGACATAAAGCAAAGGTTTCATGTCCCTTACCACCCTCAGTCGGTGGGCATCGTGGAGCGGATGAACCGGACCATCAAAACCCGGCTTTCCAAGGCACTGCTGGAGAAAGGTTCCTCTTGGGTAATCTCCCTTCCAGCTGTGCTAATGGGTATCCGAGCCACAGAGGCCTCTAGTACCGGTATCTCCCCATTTGAACTTATGACCGGACGTAAAATGCCCCTATGTCTACCAAACGAACCCCAAGTGTCGGAGCCCACGAAGAACGCCATCGCCAGAGACTTGTTTCTTCAACAGGTTCAGCAGAACCTGAAGGAGTTACTGCCTCATGCAGCTATACGGTTACACAAACCGTATCTACAGGGGGAAACGCCTATGCCCTCTGTAGGAGAAATGGTAATGGTGAAAGTCTTTCGTCGGGTCGGCCCATGGGACGCAAACTGGGAGGGACCGTACAAGGTCCTTGAAGCAATGGGGGACACCATGCTGAAGGTACAAAGGCCTATCACGAGCAAGAAGAAATCCCGTAGACGCCAGGAAGTTTTTTGGATTCACATCGACCAGGCCAAAGCCACCCGAGCCTCCCCAACTCAATAACGCATACCGTTCCGAGTTGGGTGAGGGGGGGATAAAGGGCTTGGTGGGTCGAGTGTGAATCCAATCCACTTAACACATCCCATCTCATTTCAGAACACAAGAGGGAGACACTCCATGGGACCACACTGCCAGGGAAGAGCTAGGCATCCTCTGAATGAGATACGTACCCAGCTTGTGACACTAGTGGTAAGCATGTTGATGGCGGGCTCAGCCTCTTCAGGGGAGGACCTGGGGACTAATATTGGTATGGTCAGCATATCACTTGATGGACCCGGCCTTTTAATGGTGGAATGTTTGAATGGCAAAATCCTGGAACCATACAAGAACGTTACCTTTACACCAGGTCAATGGTATCTGTATGGTTTAGAGAGGGTTTTGCCAATGGTGTAATTCAGCATTATACCCCGGTGGAGAATGTGTCTGCCATACAACATGACTTGCACGCCCTCTGTCTCAAGGAATACAGGCATTTTCAGGACTTGGACCCTGTACCTAGCAAATCCTTAAGATGGGTGTCTAGGAATCCACACTTGCACCCTTACCAGCAAGTGAGAGCCAACACTACCACAGTGTTGTGTACCAAGGAGGGTTTGCTGAGTCCTGAAGATGTCACTGGGGCAGAGTATATCCTGAAAGCTACCTTCCTAGGGAAGGATAGCAGAGACGGGTTGAGGGTTAGGACATATTTTGATAGGCCCATTCCGGTAAAAGGCACCCTGAAGGCTTATTGTATGTTGAGGGATTCCCAGATGATTATCACCAGGGAATCCAGTTATGTACAGGGCCATGTATCGAGGCAGCCGACGAAGGGTGCTGGACCTTTACTCAATGGGTCTATCTGTCTCAAACCAAACCCGTAGGGAAACTAGTGTTACAGGCTGGAGACAATGGTATCCATTCAAAGGACGGGGACGGGTCTGTGTTACTATAGTAAGGGTCCCCTACGAAACAGAAGGTCTCCAACCAGTAAGACCACATTCAGACTCTTGCACCACCCCTATCCATCAATTGGCAGACCCTGTAGCTCCTCAACTATCATCCCCCTGGAAGATCATCACGGATGCAAAATTCATCCTGTTTACCTGGAGAATTTCCGTAGATGACTTCCGAGTTGATCACTGGGATCATAGGTGTGAGGAGTTCGTTAGGAACCAAATTGACATGGTAAGAGGTTGGATAGAGGCGGGGCAAGAGGTCAGGAAAGACGACTCTCGACTCAGGAAGAACAGGGGGAGGAGAGACCTGGTGGCTAAGTCCACTGATTTCTCCTTTTGCTATTAATCACACCAATTGGTGGGTGGTTCAGTGGCATGGATGTCAAAATTTAACCTGCACTGCTTCGTCCCTGGCACCTGTATCCAGTCGCATCAGACAAGGATACAGTGTCATCAATCTAGGAACGATGATTAACAACCAGACGGTGCTTCATCCCCAGCTCCCCTCGGGCGTTCTAACCTATGAGGAGGGCCATCCCTCTTTGTTTGATACAGAGGGATGTCGGATAATGTCATCCTCTGTCAGGGTAGTCGGGAGCGGATGCTCAGACACCAGTGTTGGAACACCGAGGGGTCCTGTGAGATGAAGGCCAACCCAATGCCCTCATCCTCTTTGAAATATTTGGGGCAGGGGTATTGGTGTTGGTACCAAGGGAGTGACCCATCGTATGCAATTTTTGGGCTTAACTGTACCGAACGAGGAACACTCCGCCCCGGAGCGTACTGCACCCTTAGTCCCGTTTTAGGTTTGAACGTCGCAGAGCAGCAGGGAAGAACCCCGATTACCCCAGAGAAAAGACTTGACATCCGCCCCGATGTTCCTGTAAGACTTCAGAAGATTCCTCTTGGCTTCGGCAAAGAACTTAGACATCTCCTGATGGATTTCGGCCAAGAGGAAGAGATCATACAACGTCTTCGGGAGACGGAAAAGCAAGCCACCATTCAACTCACCCATGACCGAACAAAGATTATCGCGGTTGCCACCGCATTGGACAAGGACTCAAAGGTTTCGTGGTGGGAGAGTCTTTTCGGATACAGTCCAAAGGCAACGTCATTTTTCAATTTATTGATTCACCCGGTGATAGTGCTTCTGGTTCTGGTTGGACTCATGTACCTTGGACTATGGTGGATGTATCGGAGAGTCAAGAGACTAACGGACCAACTAAACCAGAACCAGACGGCACTTCACGAAAACAACCGCCGAAGGCTCAGGACTTGACGTCACAAAAAGTCCTGAGGCCTAATCGCCCAAAGAACAAGACAATTGGACTGAACTCTTGGATTTAGGGGGGGTTGGGGGTTATTGTGTAAATAGGTGGTGTGAATGGGGATAAGATTAGGGCACGATAGGGACAGGCCCCCTCTGGTTTCCATTTGCCACTTTGACCCCTGAACGGTAAGGATCATAAGGGAATAACCTGGATGTGTAGTGTAACGGAGGTATTCCCGTTGTTAGAATTTAGGTACCGTGACATCACCTCTATTTGAAAGAAAAACCTATATATATATCTGACCTGCCTTGTAAAGACCGATTCAGATGTCCATGGGAGAACCGCACCCATCCTTCGATCAAGATGGAACAAGACGGGCTTAAGAAGAGTTGGCGCAGAATAGAGACTGAGACTGTAAGGGTGGACCCACTCCAGATTCCTTGGGCGTGGACGACACCTGAAGATCGACAGCAATGCCGAGACAGCGAGGGTGTGGTCATTCTAAACTTATCAGGAGTGACCGACACCGGAAGAGTGAGAGAAAGACAAGTCAAAGACAGAGAGGGTGTGGTCATTCTAAACTTATCAGGAGTGACCGACACCGGAAGAGTGAGAGAAAGACAAGTCAAAGACTGCGAGGATCAAGCCACTCCGAAAGTCCAGAAAGAAATGACAGTAGGAGGGGCTAACACCGTAACAGTCAAGGCAGAAGAGAGTTCCTGGGAAACAAAGACGACGGTGTATCCTGTGGATGGAGGAGTCGGTTACGGTGAAGGGCAGGTCGGAGGAAGTCGTTGGGTTAGATGATGTCTAGGTACCTAAGAGACAGGGTGCACTCCGGTTTTCCTGGACCATCACCGAGGATGGGGTTGAGGGGGGGCAAAAAGATGCCTCCACCCTTCCCCCAAGGTATTGTCGTATCACCGACAACAGGGGGATTGTTGAGGAAGGGTGGCAGGTATACATAAATATATATGCATGCCTACTGGGCATGCATATATATATATATATATATATATATATATGTTAGCCCCTCAGAGGACGATGTGCGCAGATGTGCCCAGCACCTGCGCCCATCTGCCTCTGGTATTCCCCAGGGGCTCATTCATGCCCCTGTGGGAATTCACATAATGTGATATATGCATGTGCCATGTATATGTTAGCCCCTCAGAGGGCGATGTGCGCAGATGTGCCCAGCACCTGCGCCCATCTGCCTCTGATATTCCCCAGGGGCTCATTCATGCCCCTGTGGGAATTCATATATGTATGTGCCCCCTTTAATAGGTAGATAGATATATATATATTTATATATATCTATCTATAATGCCCCCTGTATCCTATAATGCCCCCTGTATATCTTATATATATATGAATATATCCCCATACCATATAAATCCCCCCCCCTACATGGACACAGATGCATCAATGTAAATGTGCCCCAAGCATTTACATTGATGTAATCTGGGTGAAGGCGCCAGAATGACCGAACAAGGTCCGGTCATTCTGGTGACCTCAAAAGGATTCAAATTCAATATAATTTGAATCCTTTTGTTCTAATTATCTGCAGCCCTGCTGAAGATAATTAAGCATAATAGAGGGAGAGGAGATACCTCCGCTCACTCTATTATGCGCATTCTGGCATCGCAATTACCATTGCGATGTCCAGAATGCTAAGAGCTGCAGACGGGAGATCAAAGGATCTCCCGCCTGTCAGCTAGTGCACGCGGCCCTGCGGTGCGCGTGCAGGGACGCGCGGGCAGGCGCGGTGACGTCATCTCACCGCGCCGGCCCACGTGTCCTGCACTGTGGTGCCGCTGTGTGGGCGGTACGGCAGTGCGGGCGGCCGGACATATAAGTCCGGCAGGCCTGCACTAGGGTAGAGAGAGCCGGCCGCCCACCCACCCTGAAGGAGACCCCCTTGGACCGACGAGCACCCCTAGACGAACGAGCGACCCCTGGACAACGAGCATTAACCCTAAGTATCTTTATATACCCCCCCCCTGCACTATCTATATACCCTCTGGACCCCCCCCCTGCACTCCATATACCCTCCGGACCCCCCCCCTGCCCTCTATATACCCTCCGGACCCCCCCTGCACTATATATACCCACCGGACCCCCCTGATATACCCCCCGGACCCCCCCCTGTACTATCTCACTCCCCTGGTAACCCTCACGATACTCCCTCCTGCTATCCCCTGGTATATATCCCCTGGAACCCTCTGTATCCCTACCCCTTTTCCCCTGATCCTGGTACCCCTTTACACCCCTTGTTGCCCTGATCACTCTAATCCCCTCCTGTGGTATATTTGTGCTTGGTGGTCGGCTTGTAAGACCACCGTCTATCTTCGTCTGCCCCGTAGGGATAGTATACAGTACTAGGTGGGTGGGCTGTTAATATTGAATGTGTGTATTGTATAGTTAGTTGATGGGTGGAAATGGGAATGTGTAGTGTAGTTTAGGATTGTATATTTAGTGCTGTATTGTAGTGTACTGCGTGCGTAGTGTATTGTAGTGTACTGCGTGCGTAGTGTATTGTAGTGTACTGCGTGCGTAGTGTATTATTAGTGTATTGCGTGGTGTAATAAATACTGTTATATTTGTACCCTTTTGTGTGGCGTGTACTTGTTAGCGGTAGCGAGTTAGTAAGGCGCTTGCAGTTAGCATAAGTGATCAGTGTAGAGCATAGCGAAGGTATTGTGTAATTATTATATAAAGGTATAAATAGGCGGAGTTATCAATAGACGGTTCCTCCTGTTTATGAATATTAATTATCAATATTTGCATAAATATTGGTGATTAATATTCCCCCTTTACAGGTACGGTTGCTGCAGGCCAGATTCTTACCCTTTACAGGATCTATACCAACACACTGCACCAGGCTGTTCGGGTTAGAGTATTTGCAGCCGAATTTGTCATGAGGACTAAAAGACATACCTTTCGACCTTATTTGCAAATAATAACAGTGTGTCCAACTTGTAAAGCATGACACATTGTACCACATGTTCTCGTTCCAGGGGGTAGAGCTATAATCAACTGGTGGCCCTGATCTGTTTGCCATCAGCCAGGGGGGCTCAGCCCATCCTGCAATGGGTAAGGGTACCTCCCTGTTTTAGTTTGGACTTAACCTGCTTCATGCCTGTGAAAAAGATAGTAGAGTTGGCCAGTTCAGTCAATTCAGAAAAACTGAGGGGCACAGCGAAATAGGGCATACTGGCTGAACTTACAGGACTGTGAGTACAGATCCAACAGTCTATCATTTTTCATTCATTCCTTCAAACAGCACCTGATGGTGTTGTATCAAAGCATTGTCCCAATCATCATTCAGTGTACGAAACACTGCTGACACGCTCAGGGTCAGAGCCACTGTCAGCAGAAGGATCTTCATCCTGTGGTTCCAAGAGAAGCGTGTATCCAGTTGGGTTTTCCTTAGAACTTTACAGTAGTGTGGGTGGTCAACAGTACTTGAAATGGGCCATCAAATCTTGGAACTAGTCCTTTTCTCACATGCCTTTTTATCACCACCCAGTCCCCGGGCTGCAAGTTGTGAGTTCCTTCTACTGAGTCAGGATCTGGAAATGAAGCAAACACCTGTTTATGGTGTATTCTAGCCTTTTTGTGAGGGCCCGTATGTAACTGGTCAGACTGTCATTATTCATGTGCAGCTGCTGGGGAAAGTACAACCATAACCTGGGGGCACTTCCAAACAGGATCTCAAATGGGGACAACCCTGTCCTCTTGTTTGGGGAAGTCCTTACTGAATATAGAGCCAGAGGCAAGCACTCTGTCTAGGGCCTCTGGATCTCCCGCATGGCCTTTTATCCATTCAAATGCTCAACTTCAACTGTGAAATGAGAACCTCTATCTGACTCAATAACTTCAGGAACACCCTACCTGCATATCAGTTCACTGACCATTTTCTTTGCCGTATTCTTGGCATTTGCTTTGGCTATTGTGAAGGCTTCCGGCCAACCTGAAAAGAGATCAACACACATGAGAACAAATTCATACACTCCTACCTTTTGTAGTTGTATATAGTCTATCTGCAGTCTCTGAAACGGTTAAAGTGGCCTGGGGTGTGTTGCTTGGAGTCTTCCCACTTGACCAGGGTTATTCAGTGCACAGAGAAAACCCTGGAGCAATCCACCCTGTATTAACCACACTTACCATGGCACCTTTCGATAGGTGAGTGGGCCCCTGTCCCTCCTGAGCCATCATAGGATAGAGGGCTCTGGGTAGGCATATTTTTTCTGACACTTCCCAGAGTCCCTGCCCATTCGGCAATGCTCCTCTCTGAGTTCAGGAGCTCTTTTCTCCTTCATCTGCCTGTGCAGACAGTTTAATCAACACGTCTTCAGACATGTGGTGAGGCTCCAGGTCACCGACAGGGATTTCCAAGACTTCACTGCTGCCTCTTTTGCAGCCCCATCCGCCCTGTTGTTGCCCCTATCCTCACGGGGTTTGTTGTCTGGTATGTGCCTTAACCTTGACAATGGCTACTTCCTCTGGAAGTAGTAGTGAGTTCATTAGTTCAAATACTGAGTCTTTGTTTTTAATGGGCTGACCTGCAGAGGTTAGAAAGTCTCCAGCCCACCATATGGGTCCATAGTCATGTGCAATACCAAAACCATACCTTGAATCTGTATAGATGTTCACCTTCTTCCCCTCAGCCAATTTACACGCCTCAGTGAGTGCCTTCAGCTCTGCCTCCTGCACAGACATGTGCGGAGGGAGTGGTTCAGCAATGGCTACCTCATGCTGTGTGACCCCTGCATATCCAGTGTGGAACAGGCCATCCTCTCCCATATTCCTGCTTCCATCTACAAAACACTCAAAATCAGGGTTATCAAGAGGTTTTTCATGAGAAAATCCAGAAGTTTCTTGTTGCATCAACTGTATACAATCATGAGGAGCATTTTCAGCTAAATCAGACAAAAGGCTACCTGTGCTACCCTCCCCCATTTCTGAATCTGTAATTGGTAACAAAGTAGCAGGATTCAGAGTAGTACATCTTTTGAAAGAAATGAGGAGTGCACATTGGAGTCTGAGTTGTCTAGCCATAGAAATATGGTTTGGTTGCACTTGTGTGAGTATGTCCTGTGTGTTTTCACAACTGTATGTTTCCATCCCCCCCTGCACTTCCTGAAACTCAAACTGATTGCTGAAGAGGAAATTGAGGGGAAGGGGGTGCGTGTGGGTGCTATATATACACAGAAACTGCCATGTCTTCACAGCTGCTCATTAATTTAATTGCCTGCACTGCTGTGACTGCCCTGACACAGGAGGGGGCCACAGGGTATAACCTGGCTGACTGTGACCCTGAATTTCAGAATAGAACAAGTTAAATTCCTCATCATATTTTTGAATACTCAGGGCTGGGGCTGAGGTTATGCACAGCTTCATTGTATGAAATTTATTCAATGCCTCTTCTGTCAGATGAAATGGGTCAGATAACAGACAATCATACAGAGGCTGCATTAACATCGAGGCATGTCTAATCCAGGGGTGACAGTTTGACACCAGCCCCCTTAGGCTTTGTGCTCCTTTGGGCACTTGAATCCTTTAAACAGCCTCCCTTCTATCTGGGGTTTTCAAAATTGTCACCTTGTTAACTTCTCTAGGAACATGAACCATCCTGTAACTGACAGGCGACCCCTTAACTGGGTTTCTTCTTTAGTAACAATTGGGTAACAACCGTACTGTCATATCTTTTAGTTTAACTGGCTCAGATTCACGGATAAAAACAGTTTCTCCCATAAATCCCACAGCCGGTACATAACAAGGGGTTAACTGATAAGGCTGCAAGAAACTCTTTCCTACTCTCTCTCTCTCTCTCTCTCTCTCTCTCACTATTTGTCTGGAAGTTTTCCTCTTCTGCTCCCCGGACTTATTTGGTATGGTCCCCATGGTCTGTCTCAGTCCAATCCCAGGATTTGGGTCTGGCTCACAAGGCACTTTAACACCCCAAATCATGAATTAAATAATTTGCCGGCCGGGCCTAGGTCCTCCTCCCTCGGATCATAATCCTTCTGGTACACCTAGTTAAAACGTTACCTTAGGTCCTCCTGCCTCAGACAGTCCTTCTGGTTCACCTAATCTAGGTCATCCTGCCTCGGACAGTCCTTCTGGTTCACCTAGTCAAGACTTAAGCACAGACCACATTGGGGACCCACCAGATCTATAATAACCTTAACACGGGGTGTCCCTTACAAGTACCCAGCTCTCCGTCTCCATATGTTCTCTATCTTAGCAAACAGAGTTCCTACGGGTTCTGCAGCATGTACATTTACCCCTCACTCCTGAGAGGGATGGCAGTAACAACCGCACTTGATGAGTCGCAACTTCAGGGTTTTTTTTTGTTTGTTTTTCTTCTTCTTCTAAGGGGAGACACAATCAACAAGTATACACAATAAAGATAAACTTTTCAACTTCTTGTTTACCTACTTGAACATTAACAAGACAAAAACAAGTGGCACCTCCCCTTTAACAACATGCAGGGCTCACCTCACTGGCAGACAGGATTTTTCACCGGCTTCCATGGTTGGCCTGCTGGTCGGACCACCCCCTCTGCCCCCTCGTCTGGCAATTCCTCCACACTCTCATAGGCAGAAATCTCTTGTCGTCTCCATCAGTCCCGTCCCTGCGCTCAAAGCGCAACCTCCTGCCAGGGGAATTCTCCTGCCCTGGTTAATTGCTACCTGGGAGGCGCCTGACACACAACACAAACCACAGAAAACACAGAGAAGAATATCCACAATAGAGTAAAATGTTCCTTCTCAGTCTGGTTCTAAAGACCCAAAATGTCAACACCAATTACTACTCACAGTATGATCATCGTCCAGCAGACAGATAGCCGTGATGTAACGAAACAAAGCAACTAGAGGCAGGCAAGATTGCTTACCTTTTCATTGGGCTGTGGTCCCCTCCTCAAGTGTTTTTCGTAACGCCCCAGAGGTCATTTATGTTGGCTACCAATGCTTCATTCTCTCTCAAACACCCAGTTTGAACCTCACAAACTACTTTTATACATATGTCAACAACTCCTTTGCATCCATGATCCATAATTCAACCACCATAAGTTTGTTTGAACTTTTCAAACACTTCCACTAGAGTCTTTGCTGTCTTGTAACCCTCTGGGACACTAAGATTATTAGCCATATCTGTCAGTTGTCCACAAGTTTTATTATTAAACACCAAAGAATACAATTTCCTGATGTCAGTTTCTCCTAGTCCTTACCTAGAGCTTCCTCACTTGTACCAGTGTACTTTAGAAGACTAAAATTATTTTTTCAGGGAACCCAACTCAGTTTTCCACAGAACTTTCCCACTATATACCTAGTGTATTCTGCACTGAGCCTGAGCTTATTCAACTTCTCAGGGGGTTACAGGGCTCCTTATTTCCCTTTTTGGTGTTCTTAGTTATTTTCCGCAAAACATAACGGACAACAGACATCTATGTCAGCAATCCCAGTTTACTGTCTCAAACGTCATAGTCAAAAGTCTTACCCAATAATCATAGGAATATCATCTCTTTAGAGTTCTTTACCAAAAACAGGCTGGACTGTAAATCAGATTTTTAGACTCCAACTCCACACCGATCTGGACAGACAGAAGATGAGGCACAGATTTTAGCAAGATAAAATACCTTGCAGCGCTGCTTTAACCACCTCAGCTCCCCTAGCTTAAACTCCCTTAATGACCAGACCACTTTTTACAATTCTGCACTACACTACTTTCACGGTTTATTGCTCGGTCATACAACTTACCACCCAAATGAATTTTACCTCCTTTTCTTCTCACTAATAGAGCTTTCATTTGGTGGTATTTCATTGCTGCTGACATTTTTACTTTTTTGTTATTAATCAAAATGTATCAAAATTTTTGCAAAAAAATGACATTTTTCAATTTCAGTTGTAAAATTTTTCAAATAAAACTACATTTATATATAAATTTTTCTCTAAATTTATTGTTCTACATGTCTTAGTTATAGTTATAGCGTTTACAAACTATGGTACAAAAATGTGAATTTCCGCATTTTGAAGCAGCTCTGACTTTCTGAGCACCTGTCATGTTTCCTGAGGTTCTACAATGGCCAGACAGTAGAAACACCCTACAAATGACCCCATTTTGGAAAGTAGACACCCTAAGGTATTCGCTGATGGGCATAGTGAGTTCATAGAAGTTTTTATTTTTTGTCACAAGTTAACGGAAAATGATGATTTTCTTCTTTTTTTTTTCTTACAAAGTCTCATATTCCACTAACTTGTGGCAAAAAATAAAAACTTCCATGAACTCACTATGCCCATCACGAAATACCTTGGGGTATCTTCTTTCCAAAATGGTGTCACTTGTGGGGTATTTATATTGACCTGGCATTTTAGGGGCCCTAATGCGTGAGAAGTAGTTTGAAATCCAAATGTGTAAAAAAGGCCCTGTGAAATCCTAAAGGTGCTCTTTAGAATTTGGGCCCCTTTGCCCACCTGGGCTGCAAAAAAGTGTCACACATGTGTTATCGCCGTACTCAGGAAAAGTAGGGCAATGTGTTTTAGGGTGTCTTTTTACATATACCCATGCTGGGTGAGAGAAATATCTCTCTAAAAGACAACTTTTCCCATTTTTTTTATACAAAGTTGTCATTTGACAGAGATATTTATCTCACCCAGCATGGGTATATGTAAAAAGACACCCCAAAACACATTGCCCTACTTCTCCTGAGTACGGCAATACCACATGTGTGACACTTTTTTGCAGCCTAGGTGGGCAAAGGGGCCCAAATTCTAAAGAGCACCTTTAGGATTTCACAGGGCATTTTTAACACATTTGGATTTCAAACTACTTCTCACGCATTAGGGCCCCTAAAATGCCAGGGCAGTATAAATACCCCACAAGTGACCCCATTTTGGAAAGAAGACACCCCAAGGTATTCCGTGAGGGGCATGGCGAGTTCCTAGAATTTTTTTTTTTTTGGCACAAGTTAGCGGACAATGATGATTTATTTATATATATTTTTTCTTACAAAGTCTCATATTCCACTAACTTGTGACAAAAAATAAAAACTTCCATGAACTTACTATGCCCACCACAAAATACCTTGAGGCCGAATTTTGTGGAGCCGGTCAAAAGCTGGGTGGCCTCTGGGACGAGAGGTGCTGTTGTCACTAAAGTGCAGGAAACGCAGGATGGCCTCAAATTGTGTCCTGGACGTGGCAGCAGAGAACATGGGCATGTGATGAATTGGGTTCGTGGACCAATATGACCGCAATTCATGCTTTTTTGTCAGGCCCATGTTGAGGAGAAGGCCCAGAAAAGTTTTAAATTCGGAAACTTGGACAGGTTTCCACCGGAAAGGCTGGGCATAATAGCTTCCCGGGCTGGTGGCTATAAATTGAGTGGCATACCGATTTGTTTCTGCCACGACTAAGTCCAAGAGCTCCGCAGTCAAGAACAGCTCAAAAAACCCCAGTGCCGATCCGATCTGAGCTGTCTCAACCCGAACTCCAGACTGGGCGGTGAAAGGGGGAACTACTGGTGCGACTGAAGTTGGGGGCTGCCAATCAGGGTTTGCCAGCACCTCAGGGACTCTAGGGGCTCTACGGGCCTGTCTGTGTGGTGGCTGCGACGGGGGAACTACTGCACGTGCCACCGTACCAGCTTCATCTGCCCTTCTGGTGCTCGCCACTTCACCATGTTGTACGGCAGTGCTGATACTAGGTCCAGGATGGGCTGTGCTGCTGGTGTATGCCTCACCACGTAATCCGACAGCGCCAGCCCCACTCTGCTGCCCTTGAAGCGGATCCTGCGCAACCTGTGGTCTAGCAACACAGGGCCGGGTACGCCTGGTGGTATCAGGGACCTCAAACCTCATCGTCCGAACTTTGGGTCAGACTGCCACTGCTTTCTACAGGTTCGTATTCTGACCCGCTGGATTCGTCAGATGAGGGTTGCCATTCCTCATCCGACTGGGTCAGAAGCCTGTAGGCCTCTTCAGAAGAATATCCCTTACTTGCCATTTGGTCAACTAAATTTAGGGGGTATTCCCTGAGACTACCCAAGAAAAAAAGCAAGCCTGTCTTACAAATGGGAGGCTAGCGAAGTACAGGAAGCCACTGCTATTGATAAAAAATATCAAAACTTATTTTTTTATCGCCGCAGCGCTTGTAAAGTAATTGTGCAGTGATCAAAAAAAATAATTTTTTTGTCACTGCGGCGGGGCGGGCGTGGGTGAACGCACGTGTGGGCGACCGTTCAGGCCTGATCGGGCAAACACTGCGTTTTGGGTGGAGGGCGAACTAAGGTGACACTAATACTATTATAGATCTGACTGTGATCAGTTCTGATCACTTACAGATACTATAAAGTACCAATGCTGATTAGCGATACGCTAATCAGCGAATCAGTGACTGCGGTGCGGTGTGCTGGGCGCTAACTACCTAACAAAGGGGCCTAAACTAACCTAAAACCTAACCGTCAATACTAGTGAAAAATAAAAGTGACAGTTTACACTGATCACTTTTTTCCCTTTCACTAGTGATTGACAGGGGTGATCAAGGGGTTAATTGGGGTGATGGGGGGTGATCTGGGGCTAAGTGTAGTGTTTGGTGTGTACTCACAGTGATGTGTGCTCCTCTGCTGGGACCAACAGACGAAAAGGACCAGCAGAGGAGCACAGAAGCCATTTAACACATTATATTTATAAATATAATGTGTTAACTGGCTTGTGATTCGATTTTTTTAAAATCATCAGCCTGCCAGCAATGATCATTGGCTGGCAGGCTGGTGATGAAATACTCCTCTAACTTTTGCCGGCCCGCAATGCGCATGCGCGGGCCGGCTGTGCGCGTAATCTTGCGTCTCGCGAGATGACGCGCCGGTGCGTCGAGGAGGAATGAATCGACCGCCTCCGGAACGCAATCCTGCGTTAGGTGGTCCGGAGGCGGTTAAGTGGATCTGTACATCCTCTGATTGTCTTACCGTGGTTATCGGGGTGTCGAAGGAGAGCCGATTAGTCCAGCCCCACTTTGGGGGCCAAGTTTTGTGAGGGCAATTACCCCTGCATCTATGATTATGGGTTTAGAATTCAAATAGTGTAATGTGCACAGAGAAGGCTGATACATGCAATGGTTGTAATCAGTAATCTATTTTATTGTAACATTAGCAGACAATCTCATACCATAATTATTGGTAGACGCCCAACAGCCGTGTGTCACATAAAACCACAAAAAGACAAAAGAAATGAAACCTTTATCAGAAAGAGGATCTTAAAGGGAACCTGTCACCAGTTTTATGGTGTCCTAACTAAGGGCAACATAAATAAGTGACTGATTCTCTTAGCACAATGCTGGGTCACTTTCTTTAATTGACCCAGTCAATCTGCCAACATCTTGTATTGAAAAGCTTCAGCTGATAATGATGAGTCATGAATATTTATGAGCTTCTGACTCTCCCCGCCCACCTGCTGCTGATTGACAGTTATTTTCCATATGAATCAGCAGCAGGTGGGCAGGGGAGTGGCTATAGCTGTTAATTAAATATACGCTGGACTCAATGACATCACGCTGGACGTAAATCAGCTCATTAGCATGCGGCATCTTTGTGTGTATATTATGAGGTAACCATCTGTCACACCAGTAAGTGAATACATCTAAGGTACTTTTTAGTAGTTAATGATTGTATATAATTAGTTAGATTATAATCAAATATCCACATGACAGGTTCCCTTTAAACTTATAACAGCAACAACCAGAAACTAGCATTTATAAAAATAGAACAGGAAGGGGGGGGGGGGGTTGTCAGCTGAATCCCTGCCCCCCCTCTGATTGAACTCTGGTTCAGATAGATATAGGATATACAAGATGGACTTCTATCTCTCACAGTGCTCTTTCAAAGGTCCCACTCTGGGCTCTCTCCACCTTCCTCCTGTTTGGGAGACCCAAGGCTTGCGGCAGGTCATATTCGAATAAATGGTGTAAATCTTAAGGCGGTACTGATTCTGGTACTCCTACCATTCTTAAGTTACTTCTCCTAGACCTATTCTGTAGGTCATCCACTCAAACTTTTAATCGATCTGCTATCTGAAATAAATCATGCATCTTGGTTGAGACCTCCACATAATCATCCTCTATACATACCACCCTTTGTTCTACTTCTGCAAATCTTTGTTCATGCTGCGCAACTTCCTCCTGTAACTTATTCTACGCTGTTTGTACCGTTGATGCCAGAGAGGTGATAATATCTGGCGCTAGTTGTTTCGCCACTTCTATGGCCAGTTGTTTATTGTCCACATTCCCCCCTGTAGTTTCAAACATATCCACCTGTGAGTCCATCATGTCACTCTCTCCCCTTTCTTTTTGCACTGCATCGGTGGGCTGAGTCGGTGCCATCTTGGGAAGCACGTGTCCCTGTATGTTATTGACTCTCCCATTACCTCAGGAGGATATGTCGGAGCGGGCTTCTGATTTCTCTGCGGCGAGGAGCTGAAGTCACTGCGTCCTCACATACCAGCGCCGAAGTCAGAAGTCTGTGCTGCAACTTTTTGATAAACGTCAATGGAACAGAAAACTCTAGGATTGAGAATACAGAGGGTTTATGTTGGAATAATAAGGACATATTCCCCAGTAAAGTATTACTGCATTTATCAAAGGAATGTTTGCACCCTTTAAGGGGTACTCCGAGACCAATATACACGTTTTGCATGTGATCGCTTCCTCAGGAGGAGTCACGCGCAAAACGCGCGTCGATGAGCGCCACCACCCTCTCTTTGCCTTTATTCTTATTGGTATGTTGCCATTTATGTCGCATTTGTAGTTTAGCGAGCATACATGTTACTTCGCTGCTCTTTATATGCACTAGTCACTTTTTGGCACATCCTTATATGCATACGCACTTTATATAAACTCGACCGCTCTACCCTGTATTGGGATTTGTTATTTACATCCTTAGAGGTCGCCGATACTGCTGCATCTTGTTATAGCTGAGAGTCCATTATTGAGGTGGTGTGCAACTGTGTTTTTGTCCTTGCTTATTCACAAGCAAGCATTGTGAACATCATTTTTAACTATTGTTATTAATAAATATTACATTTCATGATTCATTAATGGTGTGTTTCGCACTCTTTTTTGTGGTTGCGCTTGTTATATGCTTGTTTTTTTCCAAATGTCACCACATTATATCACGTACACAGAGAAAATGAAAAACATCTATGGATTTTATATCCACTTTCAGAAAAGCTGGATAATTTCCTTAACATTTTCCCTCCTTTTTTAAAAAAAAATTTTCTGTTCACGTGGTAGACGTTTTGTTCTGAAGGCTTCATTGTATTGTGTGTGTGTGTTGCTAACTACTAACCTGCCTGAACAAACAAATGAGCCCTTAGACAGCCCGTACTTCACAGAGTATACAGATAAGCTGCATAGACCATGCGATGCAAGCATCGATTCCAGTCTGTCTAGTAGTTGTCATTTGATTAAGCATACATACATTTTATTAAAACCACAGCACGCAGGGGGGCGTGGCTAACTGCCGTCATGGACGGTCACATCTGAGAGCAGCTCCGTCTTCCACCAGTAATCCTTAGCCATCCTGTACTTACCGACTGTTGATTTTACCCTCAGCGAGGAAGTCTGAATCTACCACTGAGCCCGGTTGCACACCATGAGTCCCAGCAAGGCACAGTTAGCGGCGGAGCGGCTTAAGGAGTTTGCCAGGCAGGACTCCCAACATGGCGCCGCGGCCTCTTCACCATCCCGCACAGCCAGCACGCGGAGTCAGTCTTTGCAACAGCCTCCGACTGACACAGAGGACGCGCCAGAACTTACCCTGCAGACCTCTCACCAGCAGCTGATGGCGGCTATTACAGGTTGCCAGGTCTCCCTGACAGGGAAGATAGAGGAGGTCAGGGTGGATTTGGGCCTACTGCGGCATGACGTACAGCAGCTGCGGGAGAGAGTTAAACTCACCGAAACCAGAGTGTCTGACTTGGAGGATATTACTACTCCCCTGCCGGCGAGAATTGCAGCCGTGGAGGCTTCCGTGGAGCTGTACCGCCAGAAATGCGATGACTTGGAGAATCGCGCGCGTCGCAATAATGTGCGCATCATAGGCATGCCTGAACGGGCGGAGGGTGCTGACCCGGCGGCTTTCCTGGAGGGGTGGTTCAAGGAGGTATTCCCGAACGCTACCTTCTCCACTGCTTATGCTGTTGAGAGAGCGCATCGTGTCCCGGCCAGACCGCTGCCACCAGGCGCCCCGCCAAGGCCTTTACTTGCCCGCATGTTAAATTGGCGCGACAGAGATCTTATCCTAGCGCAAGCCAGAGTCGCACAAGCTATTACTCTGGGCTCGGCGAACATATCTTTATACCCAGACTTTTCCGCTGACCTGCAAAAAAGAAGGGCTACCTTTGCCTCCATTAAAAGACGACTCCGCGAGATGAATTTCAAATACTCCATGGCATACCCGGCACGTTTGAGGATCGTCGACGGCGAAAAATCGCTATTCTTCTCTACACCTGCCGAGGCGGAGGACTGGCTTTCTGGGAGACCTTCGCCGTTCCCCTCCAAACTGATTTGGGAAATGGATGAAGATCCACTGTCATCAAAATAGACTTAGGACATTCTACACAGAATATGTGACGCGGCTGTCCTATGCTCTTATTCCTCCATTTTACCTGGGTCCTCGCTTGGTGATGTATTACCTCTTTTGTATCTGGACTCAGAGTTGTTGAGGGTTAATCACATACATATATACACGTTACTGAGTTGATAGTGAATATTCAGTCGGCACACTCCGCTGCAAATGGTGGAGGTCCGCTACTCTACCTGCACTGGGTTGACATCCCTATACACCGTGCAGGTCCCCCAATGTACGAGGCCACTAGTTACAAAGGGCATGTTTATGTTCTACTGGTTCACCCACTGTTTGGGTGGTTAAATGTATGCCTTATGTTATTTGCTTTTTCTAAAATGTACAGTCGCTTACTGAGTATTATGATCCATATACATTTCCTCTGCCATAGTGTTCCCCAGCATCTGGGATTCAATCCTCCTCCAATATCTGGCGCCCACTATGGCAGACATTAAAGTAATGTCTTGGAACGTCAGAGGGCTAGGCGGGCCCAGGAAACGCATGGCTGTGTTTTCACATATCCGAAGTTATGCTCCCCATATCCTGGGGTTACAGGAAACACACCTCACCGCTGAAACCGGGGGGAGGGTGCGGAAACCCTGGGCCCAATGGGTGGAAAGCGCGTATGGGAACTCATACTCTAAAGGGGTGTCATTGTTGATTCAGCAGTCAGATGGGAACCGTACCACACGAGTATTGATCCAGAGGGGAAATTTGTTTTTGTTTATGCTCACATAAATGGTATGCCATATGTGGTTATGAATATGTATAATCCTCCTCCGGCCAGTCTATCACTACTTCAGGCAGCGGCGGGATTTGCAGCGCAGTTCCCCACTGCCGGGATTCTCGGCATGGGAGACCTTAATATGATACTGGATGACTCGAAAGACAGATTTTGCAATCCGTCTGCTGGTCATTCTGGACGGCCCTTAAATAAAACCGCTCTAGCGCGCCTCCTGTCTGAGCTGGGATGGATGGACGTATGGAGAGAGAGATATCCAGACAGGATAGAATATTCTTGTTTTACACCTTCTAGGGGAGCTCTGTCTAGGATTGACTACCTCCTGGGCACCCCTGGCACCTTTAT
Organism: Bufo bufo; assembly: GCF_905171765.1. Classification (NCBI taxonomy): domain Eukaryota; kingdom Metazoa; phylum Chordata; class Amphibia; order Anura; family Bufonidae; genus Bufo; species Bufo bufo. The sequence continues at coordinate 556,897,519 of NC_053393.1, read as the reverse complement.
GGCAATACGAGAGATCCGATATGGGTTCCAAGGCCCATCTGACCATGCACCAATAATGGCCTCACTCATTGACCCTTACGTGGCAACCCGAACACCCAAACAGCGTATTCACCCATTTTGGTTGTCTCTATTATCTCTGAATGATAGGGTGCCCGATCAACTTCACACCTTCTTAATGGCTCACCCAGCTGATACTGATTCTGCGTGGATGTCTGAAATCCTCCATCTCATATATCAAGAAGGTCTCTCGCCGAAAAGAGGAGGGGTTGGGCATGCAGTGCAGAAATGCTGAATGTGCGTTTGTCTTAGATGCCACCGAGGAGAATAGGAGTGACTGGTTGCTGAAGGGTAGGAACTATATGAACCACCTGCAGGAGAAGGGCGACCGCAAAATGCTCTTTTTGAAGCAACAGACCTTTGAACAGGGAAGCAGAGTGGGTAAAGTCTTAGCGCAGATAGTGAGGAGGAATAACATGTCCCCACCGATACTTCGCATCTCGAACAAGGATGGAACAGTGGTGTCGGACCCTGGAGGTATTCTAGACCGATTCAGGGAATTTTACCAGGACCTCTACTGTTCCCACGCTGAGTACTCTCCCCAGTCATTAGAGAATTATCTACAGGAAGTAACTCACCCACAATTATCTGAGGCGGATAGGGAAATACTAGATGGAGAGATTACACTGGAAGAAGTAAGTGAGGCGATCGTAGGGTTAAATCTGGGAAAGGCCCCCGGGCCGGACGGGATACCATTGGAGGCATACTCCAAATATGTGGAGATTCTAGCGCCACAGCTCCTGCGCATGTACAAGAAGTCTCTGGACAGAGGTGTCCTTCCGGAGTCACTATAGTCAACATAGTTTTATTAAAACCTGATAAGGAACCCCTAGAGTGCGGATCATACAGGCCTATTTCGCTGCTGAACTTAGATTACAAAATTCTTACTAAGTGATTAGCGAATAGACTGAACAGAGTCATATCTACTATCATACATGACGACCAATCAGGTTTTATACCAGGCAGATCTACCTCTAGCAACATACGCAGAGCGCAGGTTATTGCTCAGCTGGGTTGTGCGGATGGGAGGTCATGGGCTTTGGCGGCCTTGGATACCGCCAAGGCATTTGACACTGTTGAGTGGCCCTTCCTGGTGCAGGTCTTGCAATTTTTGGGCTTTGGTCCTAGGTTTATCAAGTGGATCAACATACTATATAGCTCCCCATCTGCGAACATATTGATTAATGGCTTTTTATCATCCACGTTTAGACTATACAGAGGCACCAGGCAGGGATGCCCCCTTTCTCCCTTGTTATTCGCAGTAGCTATAGAACATCTAGCACTGAGAATTCGTCAAGATGATGTCTATAGCGGTATAAAGTTAGGCAACAGAGAGGATAGGCTGGGCTTATATGCTGACGACCTCATTTTGTACATGGACTCCACTTTACCGAGAGCGATATCCATCATTGAACAATTTGGCACATTCTCCGGACTATGTATAAACTGGGCCAAGTCGGCCATTATGCCTTTGTGGGCCTGAGACTGGCCAGCGGTGTACAGGAATTTGATAGTGGTAGATAAATTTAAATATTTAGGAGTGATCATTACAAAAGCCCCGGAAGCATCCCATTTGCTGAACATAGTTCCTCTGATGTCATACTTCATAGACAAGTTTAAATCTTGGAATACTTTACCGCTGTCCACAATGGGACGTGTGAACTTAATCAAAATGGTTCTCCAGCCCAAAGCCCTATATCTATTAGAGCACGCTTGCACGCCTGTACCACGCGCGTTTTTTGATAAGTTGCACTCCCTTTTGGCAACTTTTATCTGGGATAGGAATAGAAGGAAATTAGCCGTCAGATCTCTACAGAGAAGTTGGGATCAGGGTGGAGCGGCTCTGCCGGACTTGCACTTATATTTTCTTGCTGGTCAGTTGAGGTATCTGGTGCCATGGGTGACCCAGGACGTGCTCCCCAGCTCTGAATACTATTTGCGGGAGTTTTTGCAGCTCCCCACCCTGTGGCCTATACTTGAGGGCCGATCTTCGGTGTCAGGCTCGCTCCTTCCGATTCATAAATTGGCGCATCAGGTGTGGGGGGCTGCAAAGATGCAGCAATATAAGGATCTACCGGAGGATGTGCCATTGTGGAATAACCCGATGTTTCTACATCTGATGCAGAGTGAGTGGGAGGTGATTTGGAGAAGTTATGGGGTGTGCTATTTGAGGGACCTATACGAAAAGGGTATACTGTTCTCTTTCTCCCAGCTACAGTTCAAAGCGGGGGTTCTGAGATCGCATTTTTTCAGGTATTTGCAACTGAGACATGCCCTCCAAGCCCAGTTAAAGGATCTGAATAGGCCTGTGTCAGTCTATCCTTTGATAGGGATCTTCAGGACTCAAGGCCTGAAGGGATTGATATCCGCTATCTATACGCACTTACTTGGTCTCAAAATTTCAGCTTCTCCATTGGGTGCAGAAAGTAAATGGAGAGGGAATATACCTACTATGACGAATGAGGAATGGGGAGAAGCTCTGGAGGCTCCAGTGGCTGTATCTCCATCTCTCAATAATAGATTGACACAGCTCTTCATTTTAAATAGGTGTTATTTGACCCCAACCAGGCTTTTTAAAATGGGTAGGAGGCAGCACACAGAGTGCCACAGGTGCTCACAACTGAATGCGGATTTCTGGCATCTAATGTGGGATTGCAGTCACATACAATCGTTCTGGAAAGGGGTGGTGGATGTAGTCTCGTCTCTGATCCCGGATTCACTGGGGGTTTGCCCTAAATCTTGCCTTCTGGGTATTGTGGAAGATGAATCACGCTCACGTTACACCCTCACCTTCATTAGGGAAACCCTATTTATGGCTAGAAAAGCCATTGCAATCAGATGGATGGCGGACAGACCTCCTACGGTTGGACAATGGAAAACCATGGTTAATAATATTATTCCCTTCGAAAGGATCATTTATTCTTGTAGGGGTTGTCCTCAAAAATTCGAGAAAATATGGGGACCTTGGTGTGCTTCCCATCTGACTGCTATGACGGCCCATATGCATTCGATGGATTGAGGGATGTACCCGTCCAAATGTGCGATATTAGGTTCTATTGATTCGATTTGCCTAGCTGAAATAATTCACAGCATGAAGTGTATTGCTTTGCCCAATGACGTCAGTCAAAACGAGGTAATATGGATACTGGGTCCTGTTTATTACTGTATGTAATGTTGCGAAATGTATAATTGTACATCACTCTCCTTACAACATTGTACGACTATGTTCAATGCAATAATTTTGGAATGTACTGTCACATAATTTGCTTACCATTTTTCAATAAAGCGAGTTTAAAAAAACCACAGCACACAAACACACACTATCTAAGTAGATGTAAGTGCAGCATTGTTGTTCCATACATTATTGTCCATAGTTCTGGATACACCTTCTTCTGCTCCTGTGTTGGAATCTCTAGGAGCTGGTAGGTTAGCTATACCGCTAGGAGCATCAGTAGTAAGCCTAAAAGTTTCTGTGTAGCTGTGGTCCTCTGTTGTAGAATCAGGAAGATGAACATCATCTTGGGCGTTGCTGTCCCTTGGTTGGACAGTGCTGTCAATCATGGCATATCCCTTGACCAATATGGTGCGACCTGGAAGTGTAGCTACGTGGAGTAGGCCTCGAACCGCCTTGAAAGTCCACCTCCGTCCTCCTCTAGTCAACGTTATAGACACTTCGGTGATGGGAAACCTGGGACGGACACTTCCTTCCTGCCAAAGATGAGCCTCCAACTTCTACTTAGGTCCTAAAGCTACTTAATACAGAACAGAAAGTAATAAACGCAATAACCGTACAACCTGAGTGATTCCATCTGGGACCACCACTATAGTGACTCCATACTGTTGAGAGCGTAGAGCTTGTGTGATCCCTAGGGTCTTCAGTATGTGTCCCATTATCTCCCCAGTGAAGTGGGTACCTCTGTCTGACTCTATCACCTCTGGAATCCCATATCTGCAGACTACCTCTGACAATATTTTCTTAGCAGTATTATTGGCCGTAGCCATAGTTATTGACCAGGCTTCTGGCCAGCCTGAGAATACATCAATGGCTACAAGGACATACTCATATGTGCTCACCTTGGGTAGCTGTATGTAATCCACCTGCACTCTTTGAAACGGGTACAAGGGTTTGGGAGTGTGTTTCTTGGGGGTCTTTACAAACCTCCCAGGGTTATGTCTGGCACATGTAAGACAACCCTGAACAAACTTTTCAAAGAGGGTCTGAATTCCAGGTGCAAACCAATGTTCTAAAACTAGTGCGCTCATAGCTCCTTTCACCAAATATGTAGGGCCATGTGCAAAACTGGCCATCATCGGATACAGACTCCGAGGCAAACATGTTCTGCCATTTACCTGCCAGTGCTCTCCTGTCTTCGTGGTCCCCGCCTCCATCCATACCTTTTTGTCTTGAGGCGTTATCTGGGCCTGTAATTCCTGCAAGAGCGACAAATCTGGCATAGTTGGGAAAAAAACAATGTCAGGAGCGGCAGACCGGCTGCTTGGTCTGCTTGAGCGTTTCCCACGGCTGGCGGATCATCTTGCTTCACATGGGCTGGCACTTTAATAATGGCTGTGGGCAGCTCTAGGGCCTCTATGACGCTCTGTACTGCTTCTGAATTCTTAATTGGTTTGCCCGATGAAGTCAGAAATCCCCTGGTTTTCCAGATAACACCAAAGTCATGTGCTACCCCGAAGGCATATCTGGAATCAGTGTAACAATTTATTCTCAGTCCCTTACCCATTGTACATGCATCAGTGAGTGCCTTCAATTCCGCCTCTTGTGCAGACGCACAGGATGGGAGTGTTTTTTGTATCATTACCTTACCATCCTGGATTACCGCATACCCGGTGATGGTGTCCTTGTTCATCATTCCACCATCTGGAGCCATCTACAAAATACAGCATCAGGGTTAGTTAATGGTGTTTCAGTAACCTTTGGTAACCCTTTTGTTTCTGCAATCATCAATTCATGACAGTTATGATTTGCAACCGGATCAGACATTTCTACTCCTCCTACTCCCTCCTCCTCTTCTAAATCCACTGGCATCAAAGTAGCTGGATATAGAACTGTACATCGCTGTAAGGTAATGTGGTGACTGAGTAGTGTCATCTCATAGTTTGTGATTCTGGCTTGAGACAAATGTTTCAGCTTGGTGGTGTGTAGTAGTTCAGCAACTGCATGAAATGCACTCACAGCTTCTGGTGTTAGTTCAAAAGTCTCTCCTTTGAGGCAGTCATATAGTGGCTGCATCATCTGAGAGCAATCCTTAATCCAGGGGCGACAGTAACTGACAAGTCCAATAAAGGCACACAGAGCCCTTGGAGTACCTGGCAGGGGGTGCTGCTGTATAGCAGTAACCCTCCCAGATGTAAGGTGTTTAGTACCTGGGGAAATACAGTGACCTAGGAAAATCACAGTAGATTTACAAAGTTGCAGCTTCTCTTTGGAGGCTTTACAACCATTTTCAGCAAGGAAAATAAGCAAAGATAAAGTTTCTTCATTACACTGTTCTGAGCTGTGGCAACAAAGCAACAGATCATCAATATATTGTTGTCACGGATGGTGTTACAGAAAACAAGAAGTAACAAATAAAGATCCGACTGACTTGATCCCAAACTACCGTAAGGAACAAATGGGTGAGCCCTATAAAAGCCCTAGAGCTCTCCCTGACTGCTCAGCCCATGCAAAGATCTTTATGATATAAAATTGCATGTCCACGTACTTCGACTGTGTGAAACCTGAACACCCTATAATAGTGAGGGGACACGACCACCGGCTCCCTACACTTAATACGGAGGGAGTCAGGGTCACCTAGGATCAAGCCAACAGGAAAACACAAATACAGAAATAGACTTATCTGAGGAACCAGCAGTGGCAACTTCAAGCAGTGAACACAATCCAGGAAGTAGTATAAACTGCAAAGTGATGCAGTATGGGAGGGGATATAAAGGGATGCAATCAGTGCAACTAGATGACAGCTGAGAGAGGGAAACGAGATGACAAAACGAAAGCAAAACAAAAGAACCTCAAGCAAGAGGTACTGAAGAACGTCTGTCAGAACTTCTCAGATATCTGGCGGTGACTATTGTAAAAGAACAGTATCCGGATAGGCCGGCTGCCAGGACTGCAACACAGAATGTAGGGCAGTAGAGAAAATATATCTGGGCTTACCAACACACGCGTGACAATAGATGCAGCATCATGAATGTTAAGTTTAACACCCTTTTTCCCACAATTAGAGCATGTTACTTGGTCCCAGTTACGTGGAGACTGAACCCCACCTGGTACCCTTTCCTGGAACCTGCCCTTAGGTTTAACCCCTTAAGGACCGGGCTCATTTTCACCTTAAGGACCAGGCCATTTTTTGCAAATCTGACCAGTGTCACTTTAAGTGCTCATAACTTTAAAACGCTTTGACTTATCCAGGCCATTCTGAGATTGTTTTTTCGTCACATATTGTACTTCATGACACTGGTAAAATGAAGTCAAAAAATTTTTTTTTTTTGCACAAAAAAATACCTAATTTACCAAAAATTTGAAAAAAATTAGCAAATTTCAAAGTTTCAGTTTCTCTACTTCTGTAATACATAGTAATACCCCAAAAAATTGTGATGACTTTACATTCCCCATATGTCTACTTCATGTTTGAATTGTTTTGGGAATGATATTTTATTTTTTGGGGATGTTATAAGGCTTAGAAGTTTAGAAGCAAATCTTGAAATTTTTCAGAAATTTACAAAAACTCAATTTTTAGCGACCAGTTCAGGTCTGAAGTCACTTTGCGAGGCTTACATAATAGAAACCACCCAAAAATGACCCCATCTAAGAAACTACACCCCTCAAGGTATTCAAAACTGATTTTGCATACATTGTTAACCCTTTAGGTGTTGCACAAGAGTTATTGGCAAATGGGGAGGAAATTTGAGAATTTCATATTTTTGTCAAATTTTTCATTTTAACCCATTTTTTCCACTAACAAAGCAAGGGTTAACAGCCAAACAAGATTGTATCTTTATTGCCCTGACTCTGCCGTTTACAGAAACACCCAATATGTGGCCATAAACTACTGTACGGCCACACAGCGGGGCGTAGAGTGAAAGGTGCGCCGTTTGGTTTTTGGAAGGCTGATTTTTATAAACTGGTTTTTTGACACCATGTCCCATTTGAAGCCCCCTGATGCACCCCTAGAGGAGAAACTCCCTAAAAGTGACCCCATCTAAGAAACTACACCCCTCAAGGTATTCAAAACTGATTTTACATACGTCGTTAACCCTTTAGGTGTTGCACAAGAGTTATTGGCAAATGGGGATGAAATTTGAGAATTTCATTTTTTTGCCTAATTTTCAATTTTAACCCATTTTTTCCACTAACAAAGCAAGGGTTAACAGCCAAACAAGATTGTATCTTTATTGCCCTGACTCTGCCATTTACAGAAACACCCCATATGTGGCCGTAAACTACTGTACGGCCACACAGCGGGGCGTAGAGTGAAAGGTGCGCCGTTTGGTTTTTGGAAGCCAGATTTTGCTGGACTGGTTTTTTGACACCATGTCCCATTTGAAGCCCCCCTGATGCACCCCTAGAGTAGAAACTCCATAAAAGTGACCCCATCTAAGAAACTACACCCCTCAAGGTATTCAAAACTGATTTTACAAACTTTGTTAACCCTTTAGGTGTTGCACAAGATTTAATGGAAAATAGAGACACAATTTCAAAATTTCACATTTTTGGCAGATTTTCCATTTTAATATTTTTTTTCCAGTTACAAAGCAAGGGTTAACAGCCAAACAAAACTCAATATTTATGGCCCTTATTCTGTAGTTTACAGAAACACCCCATATGTGGTCGTAAACCGCTGTACGGGCACACGGCAGGGTGCAGAAGGAAAGGAATGCCATACGGTTTTTGGAAGGCAGGTTTTGCTGGACTGTTTTTTTTGACACCATGTCCCATTTGAAGCCCCCCTGATGCACCCCTAGAGTAGAAACTCCAAAAAAGTGACTCCATTTTAGAAACTACGGGATAGGGTGGCAGTATTCTTGGTACTAGTTTAGGGTACATATGATTTTTGGTTGCTCTATATTACACTTTTTGTGCAGCAAGGTAACAAGAAATAGCTTTTTTGGCACGTTTTTTTTTTTTTGTTATTTACAACATTCATCTGACAGGTTAGATCATGGGGTAATTTTATAGAGCAGGTTGTCACGGACGCGGCGATACCTAATATGTATACATTATTTTTTATTTATGTAAGTTTTATACAATAACTTCATTTTTAAAACCAAAAAAAGTTTTAGTGTCTCCATAGTCTAAGAGCCATAGTTTTTTCAGTTTTTGGGCGATTATCTTGAGTAGGGTCTCATTTTTTGCGGGATGAGATGACGGTTTGATTGGCACTATTTTGGGGTGCATATGACTTTTTGATCGCTTGCTATTACACTTTTTGTGACGTAAGATGGCAAAAAATGGCTTTTTTTAGACTGTTTTTATTTTTATTTTTTTACGGTGGTCATCTGAGGGGTTAGGTCATGTGATATTTTTATAGAGCCGGTCGATACGGACGCGGCGATACCTAATATGTATACTTTTTTTTTATTTATGTAAGTTTTACAGAATGAGTTCATTTTTGAAAAAAAAAAAATCATGTTTTAGTGTCTCCATAGTCTAAGAGCCATAGTTTTTTCAGCTTTTGGGCGATTATCTTGAGTAGGGTCTCATTTTTTGCGGGATGAGATGACGGTTTGATTGGTACTATTTTGGCGTACATGCGACTTTTTTGATCACTTTTATTACCTTTTTTGGAAAGTAAGGTGGGCAAAATTTCAATTTTCTCATAGTTTTTATTTTTTTATTTTTATGGCGTTCACCGTGCGGGGAAAGTAACATGACCATTTTATAGATCAGGTCGTTACGGACGCGGCGATACCTAATATGTGTAGTTTATTTTATTTTTTTAATTTTTATTCAGTGATAAATGTTTTTTTTTTATCTTAACTTTTTTCACTTTTTTTTTACATTTTTTTGACCCAGACCCACTTGGTTCTTGAAGATCCAGTGGGTCTGGTGTCTGTATAATACAGTACAGAACAATATATATTGTTCTGTACTGTATTTTACTTACACTGAACAGATCTATGCTTTCAGCACAGATCTGTTCAGCACCATGGACAGCAGGACGCCTGAGCAGGCGTCCTGTTGCCATGGGAACCCTCCCCGTCTGCTCAGAACTTCGCAGACGGGGAAGGGTAAGCACGGGGCTGAGGGGGCTCTCTGGGGGCTCTCTCCCTCTCCATCGGGGGGCTGCAAAGGCACAGCAGCCCCCCGATGGAGAGGGAGGGAGCTCCCTGACCGATGACAGTTAACTTTTTCCATACAGCGGTCCGTACGGACCGCGGTATGGAAAGGGTTAAACGGCTGACATCTTCACACATGTCAGCCGTTTATACCAGGGTGCCAGCAATGTGCTGGCACCCTGGTACAACCACTAGAAGCCAACGATCGTTCATGGGGAGGCGGGCGGGGGATCGCGATCCCGCCTGCCGCACCGCCCGCCTCCCGCACCGCCCCCACCGCATGCGACACCCCCCCCGCACCACCCTCCGGCATAAAATCGTGCAGGGGTGCAGGGGGGGGTGAAAAATATTTTTTTTAGCCACGCTAAAGTTTCTGATCGCCGCGGTCAGGGACCGCGGCGATCAGAAACTGCAAAAAGCGCAGCAAACCGCAGGTCTGAATTGACCTGCGGTTTGCTGCGATCGCCGATACGGGGGGGTCAAATGACCCCCCCTGGCGTTGTCACAGGATGCCGGCTGAAGGATTTCAGCCGAAATCCCGTTCCAATTAACCCCTGGGGCGCCGGAATACAGATTTTAAGTCAGGACGTACCGGTACGTCCTGGGTCCTTAAGGACTCGGGAAATAGGGCGTACCGGTACGTCCTAGGTCCTTAAGGGGTTAAAGCGTTGGTTAGCCATCATTGGCTTCTTTTTTTATTTTGCAAGTCTAGCTCAGCTCCCTTTGCTATGGCCACTAGGTCAGGGAACTATCAGGGTGAGCCTTCTTTATAGCATCCTGTATGGGTGCTTTTAATCCAGACATAAATGTATGTTTTAGTAGTCTCATGTCCTTACTGTCTCCTGTCTCATACCCATAGTCAAGCCAGAGCTGTTCTAGAGCTGTGCCGTAGTCAGCTACAGTCTGCTTAGCGTCTTGTGTTTGCGACATAAAGGTATCAGTCTGATTGTCCTGTTCCTTTTTTACCCAGGGTTTAAGGGCCATGATAAATTCCTGGCCTGACTGGTCTGTGGCCTTATCCACAGGGACAGTACCAGGGGCCTTTGCTATCATTTGATTCTTAAGTACTTTCCTTCCTTTAGTCTCTAGAAGACTCTCCAGATCCGCCCAAGTGGCTTTATATGGGGTCTGGATACAATTTACGAAGGAAAGTACTGGGGACAGTACGGGGGCCTGCAACTCACTAGGAGTCCATGGCCTATAAACCTCATAATCATGTATTTCCAGTTGCCCAGCTTCGACTGTGGGGAGGGTCTTATTAACCAGTGGGTATAAGCCTACACGAGAGTGTGGCTTGGGCCCCCCACAGGCTGAGCATTACTCCCTCTTGAGTCTGGGTTCTGTTGTCCACAATTAGAACAAGTCCACCCCTCCGGGCCATTATATGGAGGTGGTGCTGTGGGAGGGAGAGATTTTTGTGGTTTATGGGGGATAATACACCGTACTTCAGAAGGGATGCTTAATTCTTTTGTTGGCAATTTAATTTCATCCCATATTTCATACATAGTCCCTTTGTCAGTGTCTTTTGCCTTATGGGCAGTCATAGACATTCCCTGGGCTACATCATACCACATTGTGGCCTGGTCATATTTGTTATGGTCTTCCAACCACCCCTTAAAATTAGTGAGAAATTTCTGCCATACTGGTTCATCCAATGTTCCATTCACACCTGCTCCCAATTTCTTTAGCATTTGTCTACAGTCTTTGGTTGCCTCAGTGCCCTTTGCGCATTGCATATTATCAATTGCAGAGACCCATTTCTCTGCTCCCTTCTCAGAGGAAAGCTTACTCTGTGTAGCCCCCATCCCGTGGGTGGCTCCTTGTAATTCACTATCCAGGTACTCACACACCTGGTGAATTACAACAGTGCTGTGGACACACTTCCGAGGCAGCACTATTAGTGGTGCCGTGGACACACTTCCAAGGCGGCACCACTTTCTTCTACTACCAGTGGTGCTGTGGGCACACTTCCGAGGCAGCACTATTAGTGGTGCCGTGGACACACTTCCAAGGAGGCACCACTTTCTTCTACTACCAGTGGTGCTGTGGGCACACTTCCGAGGCAGCACTATCCACTGGTTTGGCAATACTACAGTATAGTCTTGCCCTCACACAGAGTAACTCACATGTCCTCTCTGGGGTTACTCGCTGGAAACCCCTTAAACCCCTCTACGTTCTTTCTATGGCACAGGAAGCAAACAATTACTACAATCCAAACTGGTATCATAATACCCACGCATGTATACAATATACAGCACAGGAGTTAGCAGTAACGCAGTAATTCTTCCTCATATAATATCAGCAGGCACTCAGTACATGTGAAACCACACAGTATGACATAACTTTGGAACAACCCCTGACCTCAGGCGCCTTTTCTGGTACCAACAAGGAACTGCAGGGCCCCTATCCAATCTTACTGGACAGCTTTATACACTGCCACTTCTCACAGCCTCATCCAGGATAGGTCCGTCAACCCTTTCTCCACCAGAACCAGAGGCCTCCAGAGTCAGGGACCGGACAATCCAGTCAGCGAGCTCCAGACTTTCAGCTGGGCTCAGGGGGAGCAGGGTCAGACCCCTCCAAGATTCAGCTTATCTCAGCCACTCACACATTCATGCATTCATACGGCTAGAGAGAGTTTTGCACATATAGGGGAAATAATACATTCACCAGAACACGGTGCAGGCACCACGTTCACACACCACACTGCAGAACAGCGAGCAGAGCTCAGGAGACAGGCAGTAACACAATGGGTTACTTACCGCGGTCTTCCTGGGTCCTGGTCTCCGTATCGCGATCTGCAGCTAGGAGCGTTGTTGTGGTGCCCGCATTCTCCACCAGAAAATGTTGTGGCAGACCAAGGGTTAGTCACGTGAGGATCGTTGCCTCGTGTTCAGGTGAATGACGTCGACGGAGGAAAATGACAGAAGTCTGAGTATAGTTCAAAACCTTGTCAGGAACCCAAAGTGGGAGTGTCCTGGGCTCTTTATTTATACCCAGTTCAAAGGGTGTAACCCCTCAAAGTAAAACATGATTGGTTTACAGACATTTCAATAATGGCTTTTGATTGGTACACAAATAATACTTCTTGATTGGTTAGAACTGAATCCATCTATTGATTGGTTAGTATTTTACAAGTTTCACTTTTCCAAAAATTTGTTAACTGATGAGTTTAGTTTTTTTTTAGCAAGAGATGCATATTTGCGATTTAGCACGTACAAATCTTATCTTATCTTAGCACACACGGCTCACTTCTATAGGTTTTTAGCTTACGCTTGTTATATGCTTGTTTTTTTCCAAATGTCACCACATTATATCACGTACACAGAGAAAATGAAAAATATCTATGAATTTTATATCCACTTTCAGAAAAGCTGGATAATTTCCTTAACATGGAAGAACAGCTTTGACATCTTGCTGTCATCTAGCTGTTGGGGACAAACCTGGAGAAAGACTGGATATATGGAGGCTAGCTTCTATCAGACTGACTATATGTAGGCTAGCTTCTCTATCAGACTGGATATATGGAGGCTAGCTTCTCTATCAGACTGGGTACATGGAGGCTAGCTTCTCTATCAGACTGGATATATGGAGGCTAGCTTCTATCAGACTGACTATATGGAGGCTAGTTTCTCTATCAGACTGACTATATGTAGGCTAGCTTCTCTATCAGACTGGGTATATGGAGGCTAGCTTCTATCAGACTGACTATATGGAGGCTAGCTTCTATCAGACTGACTATATGGAGGCTAGCTTCTCTATCAGACTGGATATATGGAGGCTAGCTTCTATCAGACTGGGTATATGAAGGCTAGCTTCTCTATCAGACTGGGTATATGGAGGCTAGCTTTCTATCAGACTGGGTATATGAAGGCTAGCTTCTCTATCAGACTGGGTATATGAAGGCTAGCTTCTCTCTCTTTATCAGACTTGTCAATCTCTCCTAAAGGGATGCGCTTTCTCTATCATCAGATATATAAGTATATGATATCCACAGTGTAGTCTCTGAACAGGGGCCCTCCTGTCCTTTGGTTATGGTGGGCAGCTTGAAGCTTACAGTGTTTCCACCACATGCAGAGGAGGCTGTAGCCAGATAGGTGACCATTACCTTCTTTGCCAAAATCCGTAATCTCTTTCTGTCAGCTAAACCTTCTGTAGGTCTTCTCCCTTCTGAGGGCTGGCAGATAAGTTGCTTGTGGCCTGTAGGGGGTGGTGTCTCCCTCCAGGAGCTGCTCTGAGGTCTTCACTCCTCAGCAGTCAGCCATTAACGTCAGAATCTTCCTCCTAGAGAGGAAGGGTGGAGCCAGCCCTGACTAGCCTCATGGGGCCTCCGCCTCCCCATACAACTTTATAAAAGGGTGAGCAGGGGAGGTATAGGCGCAGGGGACGACCAGCAGATGAATAAGAGGGGCTTTATTTGTGGGTGAAAAACAGACAATGCGGTTCAGGGTTCTAGGACCCCTTTATCAAGTCTATTTCCATTTTTGGATACGGTAGGCGCTAGTATCCAACTCAATCATGATGGCACTGATCCTTGTTAGGAAGCTGTACTGCCTCTTACCACCAGTCACTTCGTTAGTGCGATGCCTTACCCACTAACCCTATGAGCGCCTTCTCTCTCTCACCATTTACGCTACACAACTTTACAGCATGGGGAGGAATGATGGCATAGTGATCGCTCCTCCCGATGTAATAGCAGCGGTCTCCTCCGCAAGCGACCAGGCGATTGCCCCTAAGTGACTGTTCCTTTATATGCTTTTATATGGTATAAGTGCTGCTGTACCTGTTTATGCCTTTTATCGCGGATATTATTCAGTAAATCATTTTTCACTTACCTGCTGTTTAAGACTATTTTTTCCCATATCCCAGATTCCATAGTAAAACATCCTTAGAGTACTGATGAGGCCGCTACTAATACCAGTACTACTATTACTACCCCTACACAGGCGCAGACATGTCTCTAACTGTACCCATTGCCTATCTATGTGCGACTAATTCCCTCCAGTCCCCATAGTGCCCTCAAATGGTAATTATTACCCATTTGTGCCCACCATACATCAGTTATGCCCTCATTGTGCCCTCACAAACTAGTTATGTCCACATTGTGCCCCCAAACAGTAGTCATTCTTCCATTGTGCCACGAAACAGTAGTTATATCCATATTGTGCCCCGATACAGTAGTCATACCCACACTGTGCCCTCACATTGTAGTTATGCCTCCATTGTGCCCCCACACAGTAGTTATGCCCACACTGTACCCTCAAACTAGTTATGCCCACATTTTGCCCTTAAACAGTAGTTATACCAACATTGTGCCCTCACAAACTACAGGGAGTGCAGAATTATTAGGCAAGTTGTATTTTTGAGGATTAATTTTATTATTGAACAACAACCATGTTCTCAATGAACCCAAAAAACTCATTAATATCAAAGCTGAATATTTTTGGAAGTAGTTTTTAGTTTGTTTTTAGTTTTAGCTATTTTAGGGGGATATCTGTGTGTGCAGGTGACTATTACTGTGCATAATTATTAGGCAACTTAACAAAAAACAAATATATACCCATTTCAATTATTTATTTTTACCAGTGAAACCAATATAACATCTCAACATTCACAAATATACATTTCTGACATTCAAAAACAAAACAAAAACAAAATCAGTGACCAATATAGCCACCTTTCTTTGCAAGGACACTCAAAAGCCTGCCATCCATGGATTCTGTCAGTGTTTTGATCTGTTCACCATCAACATTGCGTGCAGCAGCAACCACAGCCTCCCAGACACTGTTCAGAGAGGTGTACTGTTTTCCCTCCTTGTAAATCTCACATTTGATGATGGACCACAGGTTCTCAATGGGGTTCAGATCAGGTGAACAAGGAGGCCATGTCATTAGATTTTATTCTTTTATACCCTTTCTTGCCAGCCACGCTGTGGAGTACTTGGACGCGTGTGATGGAGCATTGTCCTGCATGAAAATCATGTTTTTCTTGAAGGATGCAGACTTCTTCCTGTACCACTGCTTGAAGAAGGTGTCTTCCAGAAACTGGCAGTAGGACTGGGAGTTGAGCTTGACTCCATCCTCAACCCGAAAAGGCCCCACAAGCTCATCTTTGATGATACCAGCCCAAACCAGTACTCCACCTCCACCTTGCTGGCGTCTGAGTCGGACTGGAGCTCTCTGCCCTTTACCAATCCAGCCACGGGCCCATCCATCTGGCCCATCAAGACTCACTCTCATTTCATCAGTCCATAAAACCTTAGAAAAATCAGTCTTGAGATATTTCTTGGCCCAGTCTTGACGTTTCAGCTTGTGTGTCTTGTTCAGTGGTGGTCGTCTTTCAGCCTTTCTTACCTTGGCCATGTCTCTGAGTATTGCACACCTTGTGCTTTTGGGCACTCCAGTGATGTTGCAGCTCTGAAATATGGCCAAACTGGTGGCAAGTGGCATCTTGGCAGCTGCACGCTTGACTTTTCTCAGTTCATGGGCAGTTATTTTGCGCCTTGGTTTTTCCACACGCTTCTTGCGACCCTGTTGACTATTTTGAATGAAACGCTTGATTGTTCGATGATCACGCTTCAGAAGCTTTGCAATTTTAAGAGTGCTGCATCCCTCTGCAAGATATCTCACTATTTTTGACTTTTCTGAGCCTGTCAAGTCCTTCTTTTGACCCATTTTGCCAAAGGAAAGGAAGTTGCCTAATAATTATGCACACCTAATATAGGGTGTTGATGTCATTAGACCACACCCCTTCTCATTACAGAGATGCACATCACCTAATATGCTTAATTGGTAGTAGGCTTTCGAGCCTATACAGCTTGGAGTAAGACAACATGCATAAAGAGGATGATGTGGTCAAAATACTCATTTGCCTAATAATTCTGCACACAGTGTAGTTATGCCCACATTGTGCCCTTATACAGTAGATATACCCACATTGTGCCCCCATACAGTAGTTATGCCCACACTGTGCCCCAATACAGTAGTTATGCCCACATTGTCCCCCCCATACAGTAGTTATGCTTCCATTGTGCCACAAAAACAGTAGTTATATCCACATTGTGCCCGAATATAGTAGTTATGCCCACACTGTGCCCTCACATGGTAGTTGTGCCTCAATTGTGCCCCCACACAGTGGTTACGCCTCCATTGTGCCCCCCCACACAGTAGATATGCCCACATTGTCCCCCTCAAACAGTAGTTATTCTCACATTGTGCCCTCACACAGTAGTTATCCTCACATTGTGCCCCCATACAGTAGTTATGCTTCCATTGTGCCCCCACACAGCAGTTATGCCCACATTGTGCCCCCATATAGTAGTTATGCTTCCATTGTAGTGTTGAGCGCGAATATTCGAATAGCGAATATTAATCGCGAATATTTCAACTTCGCTAATTCGGGAATATTACAAATATAGTGCTATATATTAACTGTGCGGACTCAACCCCCCACATTTTTTCTTTGTAGTATATATTGGAGGCGTGGCGATCTCCTTTGAGTCCTGCACACCTGACCAGTCAATCTGTCCTGGAGGCTGGTTTTAAAGTCAGTATAAAACTGAGTCTGCTTATATAGAACCTACCAGTAGCCATTTGGCTCCAGGAGAAGTATATGGTGGTATATGCTGACCTGCATTCCCTGGACTTTATGTGGCTGTCATGGCCCATAAACAGGTAGGAACAAGAGTTAGGGACCACTCAAATGAGACGACCTTGACGCGGTGAGTGGCTTACTACGCTTTGGCCAAAATGTACACCAATGTCTCAATCCAGCATAGAGGCAGGGCAGAGTGCTGGATGTAGTGTGCGATCACATTTGCATTTTCTGTTTGTATACATTAACTATATCGAATATTTGTAATCTTTTATTATCTGAAAACATGATTCCTCCCTGCTTCTTTCTTGTGGGTCAATGAGTCATTGGCCCACAAGCAACTTAAAGGGAACCTGTCGCCTGCAAAACGCATATTAAACCGACCACAGTACCTTACAGTATCCCCCAGTGTGTTGCTAATCATGTTTTTCTTTCCTCTTTGTATTTCTTCATACTCGTTAAAAACGCTGTTTTAATGTCGGTTGGCGCTGTCTCCGAGTCAGGCTTGAAGTCAAGGGGGCTTCATGGCAGCATGTCCATCTAATTGTAGAGAGGAGGGGTAAGGGGCGGGCTTAGCTTTACTTGAAGCAAGGAGGCCGCTGCCCCCTTGACTTCAAGCCTGACTCGGAGACAGCGCCAACCGACATTAAAACAGCGTTTTTAACGAGTATGAAGAAACACAAAGAGGAAAGAAAAACATGATTAGCAACACACTGGGGGATACTGTAAGGTACTGTGGTCGGTTTAATATGCGTTTTGCAGGCGACAAGTTCCCTTTAAGCAGGAAGGAATCATGTTTTCATATGGAAAATAAAATTACGAATATTCTAAAAAACAAATATATAGCAATATAGGGAATATATTCGTTATTTAGAATATTCACATTTTTTTTTCCAATCTGTACGGTTGTTCACATACTCCTCCCCGCCAAGCGTCCCCGTCACCATGGCAACGCCTGTGGGTTAGAAAATACCATCGGATCTGAGTTTTCCCTGAGATCGTGAAAACTCAGATCGGATGGTATATTCTAACCCACAGGCGCTCCCATGGTGATGGGGACGCTTGTCGGGGAGGAGTATGCTAAAAGTGGAATAACAGTACAGATTGAAAAAAAATAATATGAATATTCAAAATAACGAATATATTCGCTATATTGCTATAACTTTGATTTTTAGAATATTCGTCATATTCTAAAACACGAAGTTATAGCAATATAGCGAATATTCGTGAAATACACATAGACTGCAATTTAGCTAATATAGTGCTATAGTATTTTTTTTAATAGTGTACATTTTTTCCAAATCTGAACATCAGAAGAGACAAAAAAATTAGACTATAAAAAAAGATTATAGCACTATATTAGCTAAATTGCAGTCTATATGTGTATTTTCCGAATATGACGAATATTCTAAAACAAGAATATATAGCAATATACTGTATATCCTCGAGTATAAGCCAACCCGAATATAAGCCGAGGCCAGTGGTGGATTACAATAGGGACGTTCGGGTCGGCAGCCCTGGGCCCAGCACCGACCCGAACGCCCACATACTGCCGGCCGTGCCGACAGCGAGGAGGCTCCTTGGCTGGTGTAGTATATTACACAGAGTGACTGACAGAGAGAGGAGCCCGGCCCCGCCCCCAACAGCAGGCTCCAGCACAGACATTGCCCGGAGCCTGACTCCTCCCACACATGTGACTGATCACATGATCATGACATCACGGAAGGTCCTTTAGCAATAACCTGCTAGCTGCTGCTTGTGCAGAGCTGTCATCCGGCTGTTCAGGGCTGTGTGTCAGGTAGGAGGCTGAATACAGAGAGGCTGGTGATTTTCAATATCAATAGGAGTTTCAATAGTAGAGCGATTGTTTCAGCAGTAAAGAAAGACTTTGCATACAAAGACAGTTATGTGCGTGGTTTAGGACACATGAGGGGACATTAATAAAGTAATGCTATGACACATAGGGCCATGAGAGGGGCCAGCAAAATATGCTATATGTGTGTCATTCACACATATAGCATCTTATGCAGGCCCCCCTCATGGCCCTATGTGTCATAGCACACATCCCCTATAACAGTGCATCATCCATAGGTCCCCCATAACAGTGCCATCCACAGATCTCCATAACAGTGCCATCCACAGATCTCCATAACAGTGCCATCCACAGATCCCCCATAACAGTGCCATCCACAGATCCCCTCCATAACAGTGTCATCCACAGATCCCCTCCAGAACAGTGCCATCCACAGATCTCCATAACAGTGCCATCCACAGATCCCCCATAACAGTGCCATCCACAGATCCCCTCCATAACAGTGTCATCCATAGATCCCCTCCAGAACAGTGCCATCCACAGATCCCCCATAACAGTGCCATCCATAGATCCCCTCCAGAACAGTGCCATCCACAGATCCCCCATAACAGTGCCATCCATAGATCCCCTCCAGAACAGTGCCATCCACAGATCCCCCATAACAGTGCCATCCACAGATCCCCCATAACAGTGCCATCCACAGATCCCCCATAACAGTGCCATCCACAGATCCCCCATAACAGTGCCATCCACAGATCCCCCATAACAGTGCCATCCACAGATCCCCTCCAGAACAGTGCCATCCACAGATCCCCCATAACAGTGCCATCCATAGATCCCCTCCAGAACAGTGCCATCCACAGATCCCCCATAACAGTGCCATCCACAGATCCCCTCCAGAACAGTGCCATCCACAGATCCCCCATAACAGTGCCATCCATAGATCCCCTCCAGAACAGTGCCATCCACAGATCCCCCATAACAGTGCCATCCACAGATCCCCCATAACAGTGCCATCCACAGATCCCCCATAACAGTGCCATCCACAGATCCCCTCCATAACAGTGTCATCCATTGATCCCCTCGATAACAGTGTCATCCACAGATCCCCTCGATAACAGTGTCATCCACAGATCCCCTCGATAACAGTGTCATCCACAGATCCCCTCCATAACAGTGCCATCCACAGATCCCCTCGATAAGTGTCATCCACAGATCCCCCATAACAGCACCATCCACAGATCCCCCATAACAGTGCAAATAGACCTCTACCACAATTCCCTTAAAATATCGCATCGCATATCGTTATCGCATCCTGTTTGGGAAAAGCTGGTCTACTGTGATAATATAAACAATGGGGGTTCTACAAAAGAGCTATTGTGGGGCAAAATTCATATTCGTGTTTACACACGTGTTTTAAAATGAATGCTTTCGCCTTTTATAAAGTAAATAAGGACACAATGCTGTGGGGCTGGTATGCAACTTTTTCCAGGGCTGGTTTTTATCCCCAGTCCGGCCCTGCGCATAGCTCCCTGTCCCGTCGCCTATCACCGCCATAGGCTTCAGGCCTAGCCGGGACACAGCACATTGACGTGTGCCTGCCTCATCCCGCCTTCGTCTGCGATCAAGTGCCTGGCCCTGGACGGTAAGTATTTAGCTTTTCATTTTTTTTTCCAATTTTAATTTTTTTATTTCATGTGCCTACTTTGGGGGACAAGTGGGGGACGAGACACAGAGGAGGACATATTAGGGAAGGGACCTTGAGTACATGGGAGGGGGAATGTGGGGCTGTGTGGGGCTAAATTCTTATGGGAGGGACTACTATGTGGGGGTAAATTACTATATGGGGCAGTGTGGGGGCAAATTACTATGTGGGGGCAAATTACTATATGGGGCAGTGTGGGGGCAAATTACTATGTGGGGGCAAATTACTATGTGGGGGCAGTGTGGGGGCAAATTATTATGGGAGGGACTACTATGTGGGGGAAACTATTGTGTGGGGACAGTGTGGGGGAAATTGCTATGTGGGGGGCAGTGTGGGGTAATTTCTATGTGGGGGGCAGTGTGGGGAAATTGCTATGTGGGGGCAAATTACTATGTGGGGGAAACTATTGTGTGGGGGCAGTGTGGGGTAATTTCTATGTGGGGGCAGTGTAGTGGAAATTACTATGTGGGGGCAAATTACTATGTAGGGGCAAATTACTATGTGGGGGCAGTGTGGGGGGAAACTATTGTGTGGGGGTAATTTCTATGTGGGGGCAGTGTGGTGGAAATTACTATGTAGGGGCAGTGTGGGGCAAATTACTGTGTGGGGGCAAAGTACTATATGGGGGCAGTTTGGGGGAAATTACTGTGTGGGGGCAAATTACAATGGGGGAATTACTATGTGGGGGCAGTGTGGTGGAAATTACTATGTGGGGGTGTTGCTATTGGGGAGGCACTGTAGGGGCAATTCTATTATTTTTGGGGACACTATACAGGGATTATTACCTGGAGCACAATATAGGGTGTTATTATTACTGGGGGTCTCTAGGGGACATTATAGCTGCTGTGGACTCTATAGGGACATTTGGGGTCATTTATCAAACTGGTGTAAAGCAGAACTGGATTAGTCGCCCATAGCAGCCAATCAGATTCCACCTTTCATATTTGACAGCTCTTTTGGAAATCCAGTTCTACTTTACACCAGTTTGATAAATGACTCTAATTATGTCTATTAGGGTCACTATTTTTTTCAGCAGTATAGTACCTGGGGCATTGGGGGGCACAACGGGCACAGTATTGGGGGTGGCAGCAGGATGAGGAGGAATTGAGAAATCTAACGTGTCTGTGCTACAAACTGTAGAGACGAGATGCGGCTGAAAGAATTTGCCATGACGGTCTGGGTCAAATGGAGGTGAAGAGGAAAGAGAAGGTCTACATGACAGGAGATGCCACTGGATGTAAGAGGTATGTGGTGCTGTATTCTCCTCCATGTCTTTTTTATTCTAATTATATGTATTTAAATTTGGCGACCAAATTTTTCAGTTTAGGACCCAATTTGGGGTATTTTTTTTTTGTCTGAAGATGTCATATGGCCTAAGAAGAGACTGTGGCGCTCATGAAGCACCGCAGCCTCTTCATACAAAAAACCCCCACTAAACTAAAATGGGGGGGGGGGGGGGCCAAGTTGGTTAGACAGCCCCGGGCCTATCATGCACTTAATCCGCCCCTGGCCGAGGCCCCTAATTTTACCCCAAAAAAATGGGATAAATTATTGACTCGAGTATAAGACTAGGGTGGGAAATGCAGCTATAATGCAGAGTGTATGTGTATATAATGCACACACTCTACATTATATACACACACACAGGGCCGGCCTTGGCAACAGGGGCGCCCGGCAACCGACACAGCTCGCAGTCGGTCTCTACAGGCTACAGCAGCCGGCCCGACCTGAGCCGAGATTGGGCGCAAAATTGCAGGGGGCGCCAGGCAGCAAACACTAAAATGAGGATCATGGGAGCCTATGGCTCCAGTCCCCTCCGTTCTTCCTCATAGGCTACAGCGCCTGAAACCTATGAGGCAGTAGAGCGAGCGTAGTGTCTAGAATGTAGTTGATCCTAGGAGGTAGGATGTCAGGGGAAAGAGGCGGAGTCTCGTCACCCAGGGGGCGGGGCCTAACGATGTGCAGGAGATTCTACAGAGCAGGATCAGAGTCTGCAGGTCAGTATGTGGAGGAGAATAGTGACTGGTATTTTTACTTGGGGGGCTTTTTGCAGGGGCTGAAGGGAGAAGGAATCATCTTTGTACTGGAGACTGTATGTTAGAGGGGTCTGAAGAGAGGGTAGTTGGGGTGATATTATTTACATGGGACTGTATGCTGGAGAGGCTGAAGGCAAGGGGGTGATATTATTTTACATAGGGCTGTATGCTGGAGGGGCTAAGGCAGGGAAGTGATGTGTCTTACATGGGACTGTATGCTGGAGGAGCTGAAGGCAGGGGGAGTGATATATTTTACATAGGACTGTATGCTGGAGGGGCTGAAGGCAGGGGGAGTGATGTATTTTACATAGGACTGTATGCTGAAGGGGCTGAAGGCAGGATGAGTGATGCATTTTACATGGGACTGTGCAAGAAGGACTGGAAGGCAGGGGTGTGATGTATCTTACATGGGACTGTATGCTGGAGGGGCTGAAGGCAGGCGGCAAAGAGAGGGAGTGTGATATTATTTTACATAGGGCTGTATGCTGGAGGGGCTAAGGCAGGGAAGTGATGTGTCTTACATGGGACTGTATGCTGGAGGGGCGTTGTATCTTACATGGGACTGTATGCTGGAGGAGCTGAAGGCAGGGGGAGTGATATATTTTACATAGGACTGTATGCTGGAGGGGCTGAAGGCAGGGGGAGTGATGTATTTTACATAGGACTGTATGCTGAAGGGGCTGAAGGCAGGATGAGTGATGCATTTTACATGGGACTGTGCAAGAAGGACTGGAAGGCAGGGGTGTGATGTATCTTACATGGGACTGTATGCTGGAGGGGCTGAAGGCAGGCGGCAAAGAGAGGGAGTGTGATATTATTTACATAGGACTGTATGTTGGAGGGGCTGAAGGCAGGGAAGTAATGTGTCTTACATAGGACTGTATGCTAGAGGGGCTAAAGGCAGGGGGAAGGTTGTATCTTACATGGGACTGTATGCTGGAGGGGCTGAGGGGGGGGGGCATGATTATTACTATAATACTACAGAGGGGGCCATTATAATATTAATAATAATAATAATAATACAGAGGAGGAAATAATAATAATAATAATATAGAGGGGCCAGTATATATTATAATTATACGGAGGGCATTATAGTTATGGGCACTACGGGGGAGGGGAGGTCTGTTATCTGAGGATGAGAGTAAAGTGAGAAATCTACTAAGCAAACAATAAGGCGGTGGCTCACTCTAAACGGAGATGTGGAACAGGTGCTGCTAGCCCAAATGTGAGGGACACCCCCCCTCAAAAGGTGAATGGATAAAACTAGAATAATGGGCGAGCACACTTCATTTGGATCATATGGTACATAAAATATTTAATTAAATCCAATACATAGACACGTGTATGAACATAAAATCAAGTCATACAATGATAAAATACAATAAAATAACTTGTGTACTTGGAATAATACACTTTGGATACCGCAGGTGAATGGGATGGTATGCATAATGTGCTAAAGTCCAATTGCTGGTGTTGGACCAGATAATCATATACCTATAAATATCATATGGAAGTCCATTAATAAAGTGAGGTATCTTAAATTCTCCTGTCCAGGAGATCTTCAATCACAGGTCTATTGCACAGATATATGCTGGTAGTAGCTCCAATATAGATAAAAGGTATAGAGATCACCTATTTCAGTCTCTTGTATATTCCCCAAACCTTGGGTGCTGGTTTTGTACACCAGTTTGCTGAATCGTGTTACAAAGTCCCGTAATTGCTGTAAATATAGCAGCTTATATCCAAAAGCTTCTTACCTCCCTCGTGGTGGACGGTCTGTTTCCAGCGTGAGTCGGGCAGCGCGGGACACTGCCGGCGTCTGACTACGTTCAGCTGCAGCTGACTTACCCGAAGTCTCACGGGATTTCCTAACGGGATTTCGTCCGGCACAAAGGAGAGAGTACAGTGAATCGCCAATATATTATTGGAAAAGTCCTTCGATTCAATATCACAGCATGGCCATGCTTGTGGACGTGGAGGTGCTTTTTGTTACAGGTGTGTGATCCGGTCCATACGCGTTTCGGGAACGCTCCTTCCCTTCATCAGTGGTGTCACATCACCTGTGAGCCTCCACCTTTTATATCTTGAATAGCACCAAAATATGGATCACTGGATTGTTTCTTCTGGAATGTAGGCATGTATTTATAGTGCATACACTTGCTATACATCTATTTGAATACTTTTGCGGTTTTTCACTTTTGCAGTTTTTCACTTGTTGCTCCCATCGTTACCCATATGTCTATTTACACACAATTTATCATATAGATTGCACTTCAAGATTATTCAGATATAGGTCCCTGGATTCCCTCCTCTGAAAATTCAACATCCATTTCTTACATGCATTTTTTGTATACATGCGGTTCCTAAGCGTTATTTTAATACTCATGCGTTTTTTTACTTCACTTATTCCTTCTATCAAACTAAACAAATCTGTGTGAACAGAGTTGGTAAAATAGATAGCATATCGGAATTATCGAAGTTACATTTTATAAATTCACTAATTCCTCCTGTCATTATACATATATCTGTTTAAACACGATTTCTCATATAGATTGCGCTAAAAGTGAGAAATCCCCAAAATTTTCTGTGAAACTCTAGATGAGGCGCGGCTGAAAGAAGTTATCATGACGGTCCTATCTCCGAATGAAGATGCTGAGGAAAGTCTACATCACAGGAGAGGTCACTGGATGTAACAGGTGTGGGGCCTGGGGGCAGGGGACTGGGTAAGGATAAGGGTGACAGTCACTGGGTATGATTAAGGGGGGCAGCGGACTGGATAAGGTGGGTGACACCGTGACAGTCACTGGGTATGATTAAGGGGGGCAGCGGACTGGATAAGGTGGGTGACACCGTGACAGTCACTGGGTATGATTAAGGGGGGCAGCGGACTGGATAAGGATAAGGGTGACAGTCACTGGGTATGATTAAGGGGGGCAGCGGACTGGGTAAGGTGGGTGACACCGTGACAGTCACTGGGTATGATTAAGGGGGGCAGCGGACTGGGTAAGGTGGGTGACACCGTGACAGTCACTGGGTATGATTAAGGGGGGCAGCGGACTGGATAAGGTGGGTGACACCGTGACAGTCACTGGGTATGATTAAGGGGGGCAGCGGACTGGGTAAGGTGGGTGACAGTCACTGGGTATGATTAAGGGGGGCAGCGGACTGGATAAGGTGGGTGACACCGTGACAGTCACTGGGTATGATTAAGGGGGGCAGGGGACTGGGTAAAGATGGCAGGGTATGATTAAGGGGGGCAGGGGACTGGCTATGGGTGACACTGGGTATGATTAAGGCCCTTAATCATACCCAGTGTCACCCAGAGCCAGTCCACTGCCCCCCTTAATCATACCCTGTGTCACCTTTACACAGTCCCCTGCCCTTCTTAATCACACTCAGTGTCACCTTTGCCCAGTCTCCTGCCCCCTCAATTAGACCCTGCCCCCCTTAATCATACCCAGTGTCACCCATAGCCAGTCCCCTGCCCCCCTTAATCATACCCTTTCACCTTTACCCAGTCTCCTGCCCTTCTTAATCATACCCAGTGTCACCCTTATCCAGTACCCTTCCCCCTTAATCATACCCAGTGTCTGTCACCCTTAATTTAAGGGGGGCAGGGTCTAATTAAGGGGGCAGGGGACTGGGTAAGGGTGACACTGGGTATGATTAAGAAGGGCAGGAGACTGGGTAAAGGTGACACTGGGTATGATTGTACTTGTTTGCACTTGCACTTAAATTATCTGTAATTAAAGAAAACTGTTTGTTATATAGATTTTTTTTTCCTCTTTGTGTATGTTTAGGTGAACGGGGGGGGGGGGGGTGTGCCACGAGATTAGCTCGCACAGGGCGCCTGAACACCTAAGGCCAGCCCTGCACACACATCTGCAAGAGGGTGACTCAGATTGATGGGAGTCTGACTCTGACTCCCTGTATTTAACCACTTAAGGACCACAGGTTTATACCCCCCTAGTGACCAGGCCCTTTTTCCAAATCGGCACTCCACAACTTTAGCGGTTTATTGCTCGGTCATGCAACTTACCACCGAAATGAATTTTACCTCCTTTTCTTCTCACTAATAGAGCTTTCATTTGGTGGTATTTCATTGCTGCTGACATTTTTACTTTTTTTGTTATTAATCGAAATTTAACGATTTTTTTGCCAAAAAATGACATTTTTCACTTTCAGTTGTAAAATTTTGCAAAAAAAACGACATCCATATATAATTTTTTCTCTAAATTTATTGTTCTACATGTCTTTGATAAAAAAAAAATGTTTGGGTAAAAAAAAAAAATGGTTTGGGTAAAAGTTATAGCGTTTACAAACTATGGTACAAAAATGTGAATTTCCGCTTTTTGAAGCAGCTCTGACTTTCTGAGCACCTGTCATGTTTCCTGAGGTTCTACAATGGCCAGACAGTACAAACAGCCCACAAATGACCCCATTTCGGAAAGTAGACACCCTAAGGTATTCGCTGATGGGCATAGTGAGTTCATAGAACTTTTTATTTTTTGTCACAAGTTAGCGGAAAATGATGATTTTTATTTAATTTTTTTCTTACAAAGTCTCATATTCCACTAACTTGTGACAAAAAATAAAAACTTCCATGAACTCACTATGCCCATCACGAAATACCTTGGGGTGTCTTCTTTCCAAAATGGGGTCACTTGTGGGGTAGTTATACTGCCCTGGCATTCTAGGGGCCCAAATGCGTGAGAAGTAGTTTGAAATCAAAATGTGTAAAAAATGGCCGGTGAAATCCGAAAGGTGCTCTTTGGAATATGGGCCCCTTTGCCCACCTAGGCTGCAAAAAAGTGTGGTATTGCCGTACTCAGGAGAAGTTGGGCAATGTTTTTTGGGGTGTCATTTTACATATACCCATGCTGGGTGAGAGAAATATCTTGGCAAAAGACAACTTTTCCAATTTTTTTATACAAAGTTGGCATTTGACCAAGATATTTATCTCACCCAGCATGGGTATATGTAAAATGACACCCCAAAACACATTGCCCAACTTCTCCTGAGTATGGCGATACCAGATGTGTGACACTTTTTTGCAGCCTAGATGCGCAAAGGGGCCCACATTCCTTTTATGATGGCATTTTTAGACATTTGGATCCCAGACTTCTTCTCACGCTTTAGGGCCCCTAAAATGCCAGGGCAGTATAAATACCCCACATGTGACCCCATTTTGGAAAGAAGACACCCCAAGGTATTCAATGAGGGGCATGGCGAGTTCATAGAAATTTTATTTTTTTGGCACAAGTTAGCGGAAATTGATATATATTTTTTTTCTCAAAGTTTCCCTTTCCGCTAACTTGGGACAAAAATTTCAATCTTTCATGGACTCAATATGCTCCTCACGGAATACCTTGGGGTGTCTTCTTTCCGAAATGGGGTCACATGTGGGGTATTTATACTGCCCTGGCATTTTAGGGGCCCTAAAGCGTGAGAAGAAGTCTGGAATATAAATGTCTAAAAAATTTTACGCATTTGGATTCCGTGAGGGGTATGGTGAGTTCATGTGAGATTTTATTTTTTGACACAAGTTAGTGGAATATGAGACTTTGTAAGAAAAAAAAATATAATTTCCACTAACTTGGGCCAAAAAAATGTCTGAATGGAGCCTTACAGGGGGGTGATCAATGACAGGGGGGTGATCAATGACAGGGGGGTGATCAGGGAGTCTATATGGGGTGATCACCCCCCTGTCATTGATCACCCCCCTATAAGGCTCCATTTAGACGTCCGTATGTGTTTTGCGGATCCGATCCATGTATCCGTGGATCCGTAAAAAACATACGGACATCTGAATGGAGCCTTACAGGGGGGTGATCAATGACAGGGGGGTGATCAATGACAGGGGGGTGATCAGGGAGTCTATATGGGGTGATCAGGGGTTAATAAGTGACAGGGGGGGGGTGTAGTGTAGTGGTGTTTGGTGCTACTTATTACAGAGCTGCCTGTGTCCTCTGGTGGTCAAGCCAAGCAAAAGGGACCACCAGAGGACCAGGTAGCAGGTATATTAGACGCTGTTATCAAAACAGCATCTAATATACCTGTTAGGGGTTAAAAAAATCGCATCTCCAGCCTGCCAGCGAACGATCGCCGCTGGCAGGCTGGAGATCCACTCGCTTACCTTCCGATCCTGTGAACGCGCGCGCCTGTGTGCGCGCGTTCACAGGAAATCTCGGCTCACGCGAGATGACGCCAATCGGCGTTAGTGTGAACTGGGAGCGCCGCAGCGATGACGCCTTTCGGCGTTAGTGTGACGGGAAGTGGTTAATGCAGAGTGTGTGCATTATATACACACACACTCTGCATTAAATAAAAGGAGCCATCCACAGATCTCCCCCCTAAACAGTGCCATCCACAGATCTCCCCCTAAACAGTGCCATCCACAGATCTCCCCCTAAACAGTGCCATCCACAGATCCCCCCCCTCCCTGACGCTCACAGCAGTATATTTATAAACTAATCAGTAACTACTTTAACTTTAATCATTGCTCATTGCTGAGATCTTTACTTGGATTATTTCGATATCTTACTCTGTCTTAGCTCCTCCGGTGACGTCACGTGCCTGCTCCTCCAACTAGGCGGCGCCCCCCGCACTGCCTGCTGTTAGCGGAGGAGCTAAGACAGAGTAAGATATCGAAATAATCCAAGTAAAGAGCTCAGCAATGAGCAATGATTAAAGTTAAAGTAGTTACTGATTAGTTTATAAATATACTGCTGTGAGCGTCAGGGAGGGGGATCTGTGGCTGTTAATATACTGCTGTGAGCGTCGGGGAGGGGGATCTGTGGCTGGCACTGTTTAGGGGAGGGGAGATCTGTGGATGGCACTGTTTAGGGGAGGGGGGATCTGTGGATGGCACTGTTTAGGGGGGGGGATCTGTGGCTGGCACTGTTTAGGGGGGATCTGTGGATGGCATTGTTTAGGGGGGGATCTGTGGATGGCACTGTTTAGGGGGGATCTGTGGATGGCACTGTTTAGGGGGGAGATCTGTGGATGGCACTGTTTAGGGGGGGTATCTGTGGATGGCACTGTTTAGTGGGGAGATCTTTGGATGGCACTGTTTAGTGGGGATCTGTGGATGGCACTGTTTAGGGGGGAGATCTGTGGATGGCACGGGGGGGCATACATTTTTTTGCTATGGGGCCCATGCATTTCTAGCTACGCCCCTGCATAACACACTGCACTACTGAAGCATCAGCTGTGACAGACATCACACACTGCACTACTGAAGCACCAGCTGTGACAGACATCACACACTGCACTACTGAAGCATCAGCTGTGACAGACATCATACACTGCACTACTGAAGCACCAGCTGTGACAGACATCACACACTGCACTACTGAAGCATCAGCTGCCACAGACATCATACACTGCACTACTGAAGCATCAGCTGCGACAGACATCATACACTGCACTACTGAAGCATCAGCTGTGACAGACATCACACACTGCACTACTGAAGCATCAGCTGTGACAGACATCACACACTGCACTACTGAAGCATCAGCTGTGACAGACATCATACACTGCACTACTGAAGCATCAGCTGTGACAGACATCATACACTGCACTACTGAAGCACTAGCTGTGACAGACATCACACACTGCACTACTGAAGCACCAGCTGTGACAGACATCATACACTGCACTACTGAAGCACCAGCTGTGACAGACATCATACACTGCACTACTGAAGCACCAGCTGTGACAGACATCACACACTGCACTACTGAAGCATCAGCTGTGACAGACATCACACACTGCACTACTGAAGCACCAGCTGTGACAGACATCATACACTGCACTACTGAAGCACCAGCTGTGACAGACATCACACACTGCACTACTGAAGCATCAGCTGCGACAGACATCATACACTGCACTACTGAAGCATCAGCTGTGACAGACATCACACACTGCACTACTGAAGCATCAGCTGTGACAGACATCACACACTGCACTACTGAAGCATCAGCTGTGACAGACATCACACACTGCACTACTGAAGCATCAGCTGTGACAGACATCATACACTGCACTACTGAAGCACTAGCTGTGACAGACATCACGCACTGCACTACTGAAGCACCAGCTGTGACAGACATCATACACTGCACTACTGAAGCACCAGCTGTGACAGACATCATACACTGCACTACTGAAGCACCAGCTGTGACAGACATCATACACTGCACTACTGAAGCACCAGCTGTGACAGACATCACACACTGCACTACTGAAGCACCAGCTGTGACAGACATCACACACTGCACTACTGAAGCATCAGCTGTGACAGACATCATACACTGCACTACTGAAGCATCAGCTGTGACAGACATCACACACTGCACTACTGAAGCATCAGCTGTGACAGACATCACACACTGCACTACTGAAGCATCAGCTGTGACAGACATCACACACTGCACTACTGAAGCACCAGCTGTGACAGACATCACACACTGCACTACTGAAGCACCAGCTGTGACAGACATCATACACTGCACTACTGAAGCATCAGCTGCCACAGACATCATACACTGCACTACTGAAGCATCAGCTGTGACAGACATCATACACTGCACTACTGAAGCACCAGCTGTGACAGACATCACACACTGCACTACTGAAGCACCAGCTGTGACAGACATCACACACTGCACTACTGACTGCGGCCCCCGGCTCCCCGGTACCTGCTCCTCCTCAGGCCGGGGCTCTCCCTCCCGCTGTCCGGACATCAGAGCCTCTTTACAGGACGTTTCCAGCAGAACTTCCTCTTTCCCCCAGCAGCTCTTTACTTGGATTATTTCGATATCTTACTTTGTCTTAGCTCCGGTAATAGCAGGCAGTGCGGGGGGCGGCGCTCACTCACTGACGTCACGCGCCTGCTCCTTCCACTAGGCGGCGCAGGCGCGTGACGTCAGTGACTGAGCGCCGCCCCCCGCACTGCCTGCTATTACCGGAGCTAAGACAAAGTAAGATATCCAAATAAATAATCCAGGGCTTTACTCATTATCTCCTGGGGGGCCCCGTGGGCCCCCTGACTTAGGGGCCCGGTCGCAATTGCGACCGCTGCGACCCCTATAGCTACGCCACTGTTGGTCTGTATTATGGCAGTGTAAGTTGCCATAATACAGACCTAGACTCGAGTATAAAATAATGTGCCAAAAATATGTGCCCAAAAACTCGTCTTATACTCTAGTATATACGGTAGTGAATATTCGTAAAATACACATATTAGCCATAGCCAACCAATAGGAAAGTTGCCTTATACAGTTAAAAGAAAATCGAAATACACGAATAATTAAATCGCATATTATTCGCGATAAATAGAATGATGACGAATATTCGATTTCGACAAATATAAGACGAATATTCAATCAAATATTCGCGAAATATCGCGAAATCGAATATGGCACCTCCC
Organism: Bufo bufo; assembly: GCF_905171765.1. Taxonomy (NCBI): domain Eukaryota; kingdom Metazoa; phylum Chordata; class Amphibia; order Anura; family Bufonidae; genus Bufo; species Bufo bufo. Next base: position 556,865,585 of record NC_053393.1, on the reverse strand, counting down.
GCTCATCACTATTCCATTCCACAGCGCTTATGCCCACATTGTGCTCTCACACAGTAGTTATACCCACACTGTGCCCTCAGAAACTAGTTATGCTCATATTGTGCCCTCAAACAGTAGTTATGTCTCCATTGTGCCCCCACACAGCAGTTATACCAACATTTTGCCCTCACAAACTAGTTATGCCCACATTGTGCTCCCATACAGCAGTTATGCCCACTGTGACAGGACCAGGGGGAAAGTGGTAGAAGGAGTCTACATTTCACCTAGGTTCCTGTCTTATACGTTCTAAAAAGCAGCCGGGGAATTGACAGCAAGGAAAACTAGGTTTTTCCTTTGCAATTTTTTTTAAAAAAAACCTGGTTAGAAGGGCCTGGCTGCTTGGAGCAGGGAGAGTTGGGTGGGTCCTTGCTCCAATTTTATTTCAAGAAACGGAGGCTCCTATTGCTTATATCTTTCTTTACTGTCCACCACAGCAGCAAAGAAAAAGAACAAAGCCATTAGAATAATACCATGACAACAGGCCCCTCAAATGTCGAACCAGTATATAAAGCCCATATTTCCCTAAATCCTCCCGCTTTCTTTGCTGCTGCCACCAGATAAGTACCGTATTTTTCCCCCTATAAGACGCACCTAGGTTTTTGAGGAGGAAAATAAGAAAAAAAATTTGGGGGGTTTTGAACTAATGTTGATCTGTGGATGACACTGTTATGGGGGATCTGTGGGTGACACTGTTATGGGGGATCTGTGGGTGACACTGTTATGGGGGATCTGTGGGTGACACTGTTATAGGGGATCTGTGGGTGACACTGTTATAGGGGATCTGTGGGTGACACTGTTATAGGGGATCTGTGGGTGACACTGTTATAGGGGATCTGTAGGTGACACTGTTATGGGGGATCTGTGGGTGACACTGTTATGGGGGATCTGTGGGTGACACTGTTATGGGGATCTCTGGATGGCTCTTATTGGGGTCTCTGGATGGCACTGTTATGGGGATCTGTGGATGACACTGTTATGGGGGGGGATCTGTGGATGACACATATATAGCATCTTATGCTATGTGTCATCCACAGATCCCCTCCATAACAGTGTCCCTGTAGTGTGAATGACCCCCAATACAGGGGGTCGCATCTGGTTTTATAATGACAGCGGGGCCTATGCAGTGACTATATTCTACTACACTGATATATATATATTTATATAGATATATTGGGGTGTGCTGTTCCCTTCATATTGAATTTCTGCACTGTATTATTTCTTGTTTTACCTATGTTGTTTAAGTCTATTGTTCTCTGCTGCCATCTGCTGGCCGGAATTTGTATGCTGCACGCCTCGTTCGTTGTCTATAAAGTTTTATCTCTGGGCGTGGTTTTAGCAGCCTTGGGCCTGGTCACTTCCTGTAGCCTTTTTCAGTGCTGCATCCTTTGTGACTGGAGACACACACCTCGGCTTGTGAAGGCATCAGTTTTTGACCAGCAGTTGCCTCAGAAAAGACATCCACATGACAGCATCTACTGCATTCCTGTATTCCATCACTGTATGTCACTGCTCTGGATCAATAAACCCACGTTTTGATTGCATCCTCGTGTCTACGTCTGGATCCATCTAACCTGAGCATCTGCTGGTCCGGTCTGCTCCACTGCTTGGATATGAAGGTAGGACAGTCACAAAGCCATTATCAGTTACACCTTCATTCGCCTTCATGTGGGGACAGAACAGTCAAAAACTGCCTTAAAGCCTTATACCGCAGTCAATATCCGTCTGAATGTCCAATGCCGGCTACAGGTTCCCTCAGAGCCCAGCGCCACACTCAGGAACCTCCCCTGCAACAGGCCGACTCCCAGCAAATCTGCCCAGCAACAGTGCACGTCCCATAAGCCTAAGGGGAAGCACGACGTGTCCGCAGTAGATATATTCTCGCCTGGAAGTCCTCCACTACTCGCCAAGCCACTTTCTACATCCTATGTTAACCCTTGCTCGCATGATATAAGAACTGTTCACCCACGCGGGGCCTCCCTTATACCAAAACCCCGCAATTCACTAAAAGGACTTTGGGAAACTCATCGGGGTGCCTCATCTGAGCCGCACTGCAATTTTCAGCCCCCAATTCAAAAGTTCATTTTCTTAACCCCTTAAGGAACGGGCTCATTTTCACCTTAAGGACCAGGCCATTTTTTGCAAATCTGACCAGTGCAAATCATAACTTTAAAACGCTTTGACTTATCCAGGCCATTCTGAGATTGTTTTTTCGTCACATATTGTACTTCATGACACTGGTAAAATGAAGTCAAAAAAATTATTTTTTTTGCACAAAAAAATACCTAATTTACCAAAAATTTGGAAAAATTTGCAAATTTCAAAGTTTCAGTTTCTCTACTTCTGTAATACATAGTAATACCCCAAAAAATTGTGATGACTTTACATTCCCCATATGTCTACTTCATGTTTGAATTGTTTTGGGATTGATATTTTATTTTTTGGGGATGTTATAAGGCTTAGAAGTTTAGAAGCAAATCTTGAAATTTTTCAGAAATTTACAAAAACTCAATTTTTAGGGACCAGTTCAGGTCTGAAGTCACTTTGCGAGGCTTACATAATAGAAACCACCCAAAAATGACCCCATCTAAGAAACTACACCCCTCAAGGTATTCAAAACTGATTTTGCATACATTGTTAACCCTTTAGGTGTTGCACAAGAGTTATTGGCAAATGGGGAGGAAATTTGAGAATTTCATTTTTTTGTCTAATTTTTAATTTTAACCCATTTTTTCTACTAACAAAGCAAGGGTTAACAGCCAAACAAGACTGTATCTTTATTGCCCTGACTCTGCCGTTTACAGAAACACCCAATATGTGGCCGTAAACTACTGTACGGCCATACAGTGGGGCATAGAGTGAAAGGTGCGCCGTATGGTTTTTGGAAGGCTAATTTTTATGGACTGGTTTTTTGACACCATGTCCCATTTGAAGCCCCCCTGATGCACCCCTAGAGGAGAAACTCCCTAAAAGTGACCCCATCTAAGAAACTACACCCCTCAAGGTATTCAAAACTGATTTTACATACGTCGTTAACCCTTTAGGTGTTGCACAAGAGTTATTGGCAAATGGGGATGAAATTTGAGAATTTCATTTTTTTGCCTAATTTTCAATTTTAACCCATTTTTTCCACTAACAAAGCAAAGGTTAACAGCCAAACAAGACTGTATCTTTATTGCCCTGACTCTGCTGTTTACAGAAACACCCCATATGTGGCCGTAAACTACTGTACGGGCATACAGCGGGGCGTAGAGTGAAAGGTGCGCCGTTTGGTTTTTGGAAGGCAGATTTTGCTGGACTGTTTTTTTTGACACCATGTCCCATTTGAAGCCCCCCTGATGCACCCCTAGATTAGAAATTCCATAAAAGTGACCCCATCTAAGAAACTACACCCCTCAAGCTATTCAAAACTGATTTTTACAAACTTTGTTAACCCTTTAGGTATTGCACAAGATTTAATGGAAAATAGAGACACAATTTAAAAATTTTACATTTTTGGCAGATTTTCCATTTTAATATTTTTTTTCCAGTTACAAAGCAAGGGTTAACAGCCAAACAAAACTCATTATTTATGGCCCTGATTCTGTAGTTTACAGAAACACCCCATATGTGGTCGTAAACCGCTGTACGGGCACACGGCAGGGCGCAGAAGGAAAGGAATGCCATACGGTTTTTGGAAGGCAGATTTTGCTGGACTGGTTTTTTGACACCATGTCCCATTTGAAGCCCCCCTGATGCACCCCTAGAGTAGAAACTCCAAAAAAGTGACTCCATTTTAGAAACTACGGGATAGGGTGGCAGTTTTGTTGGTACTAGTTTAGGGTACATATGATTTTTGGTTGCTCTATATTACACTTTTTGTGCAGCAAGGTAACAAGAAATAGCTTTTTTGGCACGTTTTTTTTTTTGTTATTTACAACATTCATCTGACAGGTTTTATCATGTGGTAGTTTTATAGAGCAGGTTGTCACGGACGCGGCGATACCTAATATGTATACTATTTTTTTTATTTATGTAAGTTTTATACAATAACTTCATTTTTAAAACCAAAAAAATGTTTTAGTGTCTCCATAGTCTAAGAGCCATAGTTTTTTCAGTTTTTGGGCGATTATCTTGAGTAGGGTCTCATTTTTTGCGGGATGAGATGACGGTTTGATTGGCACTATTTTGGGGTGCATATGACTTTTTGATCGCTCGCTATTACACTTTTTGTGACGTAAGATGGCAAAAAATGGCTTTTTTTACACTGTTTTTTTTTTTTTTTTTTTACGGTGGTCATCTGAGGGGTTAGATCATGTGATATTTTTATAGAGCCGGTCGATACGGACGCGGCGATACCCAATATGTATACTTTTTTTTTATTTATGTAAGTTTTACACAATGATTTCATTTTTGAAACAAAAAAAATCATGTTTTAGTGTTTCCATAGTCTAAGAGCCATAGTTTTTTCAGTTTTTGGGCGATTATCTTGGGTAGGGTCTCATTTTTTGCGGGATGAGATGATGGTTTGATTGGTACTATTTTGGCGTACATGCAACTTTTTTGATCACTTTTATTACCTTTTTTGGGAAGCAAGGTGGGCAAAATTTAAATTTTCTCATAGTTTTTATTTTTTTATTTTTATGGCGTTCACCGTGCGGGGAAAGTAACATGACCGTTTTATAGATCAGGTCGTTACGGACGCGGCGATACCTAATATGTGTAGTGTATTTTATTTTTTTAATTTTTATTCAGTGATAAATGTTTTTTTTTTTTATCTTAACTTTTTTCACTTTTTTTTACATTTTTGTGACCCAGACCCACTTGGTTCTTTAAGATCCAGTGGGTCTGATGTCTGTATAATACAGTACAGAACAATATGTATTGTTCTGTACTGTATTTTACTTACACTGACCAGATCTATGCTTTTAGCACAGATCTGTTCAGCACCATGGACAGCAGGACGCCTGAGCATGGGAAGGGTAAGCACAGGGCTGAGGGGGGCTCTCTGGGGGCTCTCTCCCTCTCCATCGGGGGGCTGCAAAGGCACAGCATGGAGAGGGAGGGAGCTCCCTGACCGATTACAGTTAACTTTTTCCATACAGCGGTCCGTACGGACCGCGGTATGGAAAGGGTTAAACGGCTGACATCTTCACAGATGTCAGCCGTTTATACCAGGGTGCCAGCAATGTGCTGGCACCCTGGTATAACCACTAGACGCCAACGATCATTCATGGGGAGGCGGGCGGGGGATCGCGATCCCGCCTGCCGCACCGCCCGCCTCCCGCAATGCCCCCACCGCCTGCGACACCCCCCCCGCACCACCCGCCGGCATCAAATCATGCAGGGGTGCAGGGGGGGGTGAAAAATATTGATTTCAGGCACTCTAAAGTTTCTGATCCCCGCGGTCAGGGCCCGCGGGGATCAGAAACTGCAAAAAGCGCAGCAAACCGCAGGTCTGAATTGACCTGCGGTTTGCTGCGATCGCCGATACGGGGGGGTCAAATGACCCCCCCCTGCATTGTTACGGGATGCCGGCTGAAGGATTTCAGCCGAAATCCCGCTCCGATTAACCCCTGGGGCGCCGGAATACAGATTTTAAGTCAGGACGTACCGGTACGTCCTTGGTCCTTAAGGACTCGGGAAATAGGGCGTACCGGTACGTCCTATGTCCTTAAGGGGTTAAAGAGACAGCGCACCTTAAATAAAAATGGCCGAAAAGGACCTCGTGCAGTTCCCCAGTGATGAAACAAAGCAAATGCAACCTGATACTGATCATTATGAAGAGCTGGAGATAGAACCCACACTTCCAGCAGACCAAGTCACTCGACCAAGGCGCTCTCTCAAACCAACTATAAAGATCACAGAAAACTATCACACCATGAAAGATGAGCTATGTGACAACCTGGAAGAGCTATGGGAACGAGTTTCCTCCCTCATATCAGGACTTAAGTCCTCCTCAGGCGATGCCACCAGTTTACAAGTTGCCGTCGGGCGGCTGAACGCAGCCCATGAAAGATACAAGAGACTGTCCACAAGGTATATAACCTTTCTAAAAGACTCTAATATTGAAGAAGCCCCGTCAGAGTTGTGCAAGGCAGAATCAATAGACAGACAAAGAGACGCCATGGTGCTGGACGCTAAAGATAAAGTGGAACTCCGCATCTCTCATTTACAAGAAACCAGATCACACAGATCACATTCGTCCAAACATTCCTCACGGTCCTACAGATCATCATGCTCTAGAAGCTCCGCCCTGAGCGACAGATTACTAGAGGCCCGCATAAATGCAGAGCTATCCAAAGTGAGGCGTTCCTTCACCGAAAAAGAAGTCCTTGCGAGAACAGAAGCACAGACGGCGGCCAAGAGGGCAGAAGCGGAGGCAGAAGCCAAGAGGGCAGAAGCGGAGGTAGAAGCCAAGAGGGCAGAAGCGGAGGCAGAAGCCAAGAGGGCAGAAGCGGAGGCAGAAGCCAAGAGGGCAGAAGCGGAGGCAGAAGCCAAGAGGGCAGAAGCGGAGGCAGAAGCCAAGAGGGCAGAAGCGGAGGCAGAAGCCAAGAGGGCAGAAGCGGAGGCAGAAGCCAAGAGGGCAGAAGCGGAGGCAGAAGCCAAGAGGGCAGAAGCAGAGGCTGAAGCCAAGAGGGCAGGAGCGGAGGCAGAAGCCAAGAGGGCAGAAGCAGAAGCAGAGGCTCGAAAAAAGATCCTTGAATCAGAGAGGGAAGAGGAAATCGCATTATCAAGAGTAAGACTACTTGAGCAAGCATTGAGCCAAGACCTTGATTCAGTCTGCTTACCGCCAGAGGAGATAGACGATCCAGTTGATCGCACCAGCGACTACATACTGAAACAGTTATCTGCACCACCCCCAGTGTGCAGTACTGTCCAAGCCAACAACACTGAAACCTCCAAGTCAGCTCTACCTGCAGTGCCAGTGACACCCACAGCACCCGAGCAATCCAATAACAGTCGCCCAGACGTGCTCTCTCAAGGGCAGTTATTACAGCAAGATGGCTACCAGGTGTTTCCTGGCCTACCTCCACAGCTCAAGCAGCAGTCATCAGAATCTACAGAGGCTAGACCACAGCTCAACCCTGCAGCAATATCATTCTACCCGGAAGCATCTCACCCTTTCACGCCACGCAGCCTATACGCCCCAGGGGCATCACAAGTTGTCATGGCAACAAGCAGTGAGAAATCAGATATGTCTGAGTTTGCCAGGTTTATGGTGAGCAGAGAGCTAATTAACACCAGTCTCTCAAAATTTGATGACCGTGCGGAGAGCTACAGAGCCTGGAAGGCAACCTTCAAAGCCGCCATCTCCAACCTCAACCTAACCGCAGAGCAGGAGCTCGACCTCTTGATCAACTGGCTGGGCCCAGGCTCCACAAATCGCATCAAGAGCCTTAGAACTGTCTATGTGGGACAAGCAGAAGCAGGTCTCGCTGCAGCCTGGCAGAGACTCGAACGCACCTTTGGCAGTGCAGAAGCAATAGAGAAGGCACTATTCAGGAGACTGCAGAACGTCCCCAAGATCAGTCTCAAAGATGTCCATAAGCTTCAGGATTTAAGTGATTTGCTCATGGAACTGGAGCTCGCCAAAAGAGACCCTCGTCTGTCCGGGCTGTGCTACCTGGATACAGCCCATGGGGTGAACCCAATTGTCGTGAAGTTACCATACAGCCTGCAAGAGAAGTGGGCGGCATCAGTCTCAAGGTACAAAAGAGTGCATGACATCACTTTTCCCCCATTTATTCATTTCTGTAGATTCATCGATGAACAGTCCCAGATGAGGAATGACCCCAGCCTCGACTTCCTGGAGTTCAATACTACAGCCTCAGTGACACCATCATCAAGGTATGAAAGTATTGTACATAAACACAGAGACTTTAAGAGCAGCGTGAACGTTAGAAAGACTAACCTACCATCATCTGCAGTACCCACTGGTAGACAGTACACTACCTCATCAGGAGACAAGGCCTTCAATCGTGAATGTCCCATTCATAAAAAACCACACTCACTGAACAAATGCAGAGGATTTAGATCCAAAACCATACAGGAGCGGAAGAAAGTCCTCACCGAGCTTGGGGTATGCTTTAGGTGCTGCGCTTCATTGGAGCACATGGCTAAGGACTGTAAATCCATTATCAAGTGTGAGGAGTGTCATAGTGATAGACATGCCTAAGCTATGCACCCAACCCCACTCACAAGGGATTCACCTGCTGCTGTCACCACCAGTCCTGCTCAAAGTCATGGCGGGGAGCCCCAGAACCACGCTAACACAGCCACTGCTGTTTCCTGCTCATGCTCGGACGTATGTGGGGAGGGCCAGAGTGAGAAATGTTGTGCCAGCATATGCCTAATCAAGGTCTACCCGGAGGGGCTACCAGAAAAGGCAGTAAAAATGTATGCCATCATTGACGACCAAAGCAACCGCTCCCTAGCAGGACCAAAATTCTTTGAAGCCTTTGGAATAAAGGGACCGTCAGAACCCTACATCTTAAACACCTGCTCGGGTCGCATAGAGACTAGCGGCAGGAGGGCACAAGGATTCATTGCTTGTTCCGTCAGTGGAAATACGGAAATACCTCTACCGACGCTGATCGAATGCGATCAAATACCCAACCATAGGGATGAAATTCCTACCCCGGAAGCTGCATTTCACCATCCACACCTAAGGCACCTAGCCAACGTTATCCCACCTATGGACAACAACGCCGAGATTCTACTCCTGCTTGGCAGAGACAATCTAAGGGTACACAAGGTGCGTCAACAGTGTAATGGTCTCGACTATGCACCATACGCCCAGAGACTGGACTTGGGATGGGTAGTCATAGGAAATGTATGCTTGGATCAGCCAAAAATCCACTCATTTAAAACGTACGTGCGTGGAGATGGACGCACAACTTGCATTAAGCCTTGCCCTCATCACTATGAGGTGAAAGAGAAGCCTCCAGACCTCATACAACCACCTGACGACATTCCTCCCTTCTTTGCTGACAACTTGGGAAGATTAGTCTTTCACACAAGCAAGGACGATGATAAAGTAGCTTTGTCAGTAGAGGACAGAGAATTTATCAAGATAATGGACAATGAGTTCCTTAAAGACGAAACCAATCACTGGGTTTCTCCATTACCCTTCCGAGCTACCAGGGTGAGACTCCCGAACAATAGGGAACAAGCTCTGTGTAGATTTAACTCTCTTCAGCGTACCATGAACAGTAAGCCTGAGATGAGAGAACACATCTTTGCCTTTATCGACAAAATATTCCGCAACAACCATGCAGAACCAGCTCCATCCTTAGGGAAGAACGACGAGTGCTGGTACTTGCCTTCATTTGGAGTGTATCACCCACGGAAACCTAATCAAATTAGGGTTGTTTTTGACTCAAGCGCCAAACATCAAGGTGTATCTCTTAATGATGTCCTTCTCACAGGTCCTAATCTGACGAATAACCTAGTTGGAGTGCTGATGAGGTTCAGAAAAGAGCTCGTTGCCATCACCGCTGACATTGAACAGATGTTCCACTGTTTCGTAGTCAGAGAGGACCACCGGAATTTCCTCAGGTTTCTGTGGTACAAGAATAATGACACCAACGCAGAGATGGCAGAATATCGAATGAGGGTACACGTATTTGGAAACAGCCCTTCACCTGCCGTCGCAACTTACGGCCTTCGGCGAACTGCATTAGAGGGAGAATCCGAGTACGGTAAAGACGCCAGAGACTTTGTAGAAAAGGACTTCTACGTAGACGATGGACTCAAATCACTACCGACCGAAGAAGCGGCTATCGATCTGCTCAAAAGGACTCAAAGTATGTTGTACCAAGCTAAACTTAGACTACACAAAATTGCTTCAAACAGCCTGGCTGTTATGAGGGCCTTCGAATCAGGCGATTATGCACCAGGATTCAAGGACATTAACTTGGGACTGGACAGTCCACCTGTGCAGAGGAGCTTGGGCCTCAGATGGGATCTCTCGGCTGACTCCTTCGGTTTTCAGATAAGTTGTGCAGACAAGCCATTCACAAAATGAGGCGTCTTATCCGTAGTAAACAGCCTATTTGATCCGCTGGGATTTGTAGCGCCCATCACCATACAAGGTAAATCTCTACTGAGACAGTTTTCTGAAACAGTCAAGGATTGGGATACCCCACTTCCCTCCGAGAAAGAGCAAAAATGGGAAACCTGGAAGCGATCCTTGTGTGCCTTGGATGAGATCCACATCCCGAGATGCTATATTAAAACTTCACTTTCCTCTAGCATAAGGAAAGAACTCCACGTGTTCTCGGACGCCTCCACGGAGGCCATCGCAGCGGTTGCCTATCTGAAGGTGACAGAACCCAACAACCAAAATCACGTTGGATTCGTCTTTGGTAAGGCTAAGTTAGCCCCCAAGCCCGATCATAATATTCCCAGACTGGAACTTTGTGGGACTGTGTTGGCAGTGGAGATCGCGGATTTCATACAACAAGAACTGGGTGTCGACATAGCTGAAGTCCAGTATTACACCGACAGTAAGGTCGTTTTAGGTTACATCCACAATCGGACCAAGCGATTTTATGTGTACGTTAGTAACCGCATAGAGAGAATCAGGAGGTCCTCCAAACCTGAACAATGGCACTACGTACCATCCAAACTTAATCCAGCAGATCACGCCACTCGGCCTATGTCTATAGGTTCCTTTATTAACTCTACTTGGCTTACAGGTCCAGAGTTTCTGCTTGAAGAGGGGGACGAATGTGTACAGGAAGTTTTCAGCATCCAGGATCCGGATAATGATCCAGAAATCCGCGCTGAAGTTAGTGCATTAGTCACTGGAACAAAGCAAACCGCCAGCTTCGGTTGTCAGCGCTTTGAACGTTTCTCCAGCTGGATGAGACTCGTCAGAACTATTGCAAGGTTAGTGCACATTGCAAGATGTTATCATAATACTCACCAAGATAAAGATTGTCATGGTTGGCATGCCTGTCATAAACCCTTCTCTGCTGAGAACATCTCTCATAGTGAGTACCTCATAATACGTCACGTCCAGCAGGAAAATTTCAACATAGAATGGAAGTGCTTGCACAACAAACAGCAGATTCCTTTAAAAAGTCCTCTTGCCAACTTAAATCCAGTTATCGACAGTTTTGGCTTGCTGAGAGTTGGTGGTCGTTTGAATCAAGCCCACCTGGGAATTGCAGAACAAAATCCTCTCATCATTCCCAGCAAACATCATATCACCGTCTTGCTAATCCGACACTACCACGAAAGGGCCGAACACCAAGGCAGGCAAATTACTGAGGGCAAATTACGGTCTGCAGGCCTTTGGATTATAGGTATGAAAAAACGTGTGGCCCAAGTACTGCATGAATGTGTGCACTGTCGTAAAGCAAGAGGAAAACAACTACACCAACAAATGGCCGACTTGCCTGCGGATAGACTATGTACAGAGCCGCCTTTCACCTACGTTGGCCTAGATGTCTTTGGGCCATGGATGGTGTCCGCACGCAGGACCCGCGGCGGTCACGCAAACAGTAAGCGTTGGGCTGTACTATTTACTTGCATGAGCGTGCGAGCAGTTCACATAGAGGTGATAGAATCTATGGACACATCCAGCCTTATCAATGCCTTAAGACGGTTCTTCACTATCAGAGGACCAGTTAAACAATTGAGGTCTGACCAGGGAAGCAACTTCATCGGAGCTTGTAGAGAACTTAACATCGACACCAAGTCCATTCAAGATCAGTTGGCGGAAAAAGGTTGCACCTGGATTTTCAATCCTCCTCATAGTTCCCACATGGGAGGCTCCTGGGAGAGAATGATCGGCATCTCACGCAACATCTTAAATTCTATGCTGATGGATGTAAACTCGTCAAGACTCACACATGAGACTCTAGTCACCCTTCTTGCCGAAGTTTCGTCCATTATCAATTCAAGACCCCTTGTGCCAGTGTCTATGGATCCTGAAACACCAGCCATACTGACTCCGGCTATTCTACTTACCCAAAAAACTGAGAGTACGCTAATACCTAGTGGAGAATTTACTCATGCCAACATCTATCAAAAACACTGGAAACGTGTACAATACCTAGCAGATTACTTCTGGAACAGGTGGCGAAAGGAGTACCTCAGTATTCTTCAAGGAAGAAGAAAATGGCAACACAACAAACCAAACTTGAAGGAAGGAGACCTTGTATTGATGAAAGAGCAACAAACCGAAAGGATTGACTGGCCTATCGGACTAATTTCAAAGGTTTTCCCTAGCAAGGATGGCAAGGTCCGGAAGGTGGAGTTGAAGATCTTCAGGAAAGGCGAGCTCAAAACGTTCTCAAGACCAATCAACGAACTCATTTTAATATTGCCCATCGAGAACGTCCCTGCAGGGTGAACAGGACTGTATCTAGCTTCGCAGATCTTCTCCATTCCAAGTTGGAAAACAGGACTATCTATGTTTGCATTCTAACATGTTTTCTTTTACAGGTTGTTTATATTTTATGGACATTCGTCATAGTGAAATCCCCAAAGTGAATTTCAGACGGGGAGTGTGCTGTTCCTTTCATATTGAATTTCTGCACTGTATTATTTCTTGTTTTACCTATGTTGTTTAAGTCTATTGTTCTCTGCTGCCATCTGCTGGCCGGAATTCGTATGCTGCACGCTTTGTTCGTTGTCTATAAAGTTTTATCTCTGGGCGTGGTTTTAGCAGCCTTGGGCCTGGTCAATTCCTGTAGCCTTTTTCAGTGCTGCATTCTTTGTGACTGGAGACACACACCTCGGCTTGTGAAGGCATCAGTTTTTGACCAGCAGTTGCCTCAGCAGTTAGCCTCAGAAAGACATCCACATGACAGCATCTACTGCATTCCTGTATTGCATCACTGTATGTCACTGCTCTGGATCAAATAAACCCACGTTTTGATTGCATCCTCATGTCTACGTCTGGGTCCATCTAACCTGAGCATCTGCCGGTCCGGTCTGCTCCACTGCTTGGATACGAAGGTAGGACAGTCACAAAGTCATTATCAGTTACATCTTCAATCGCCTTCATGGGTTTCCATTTCCAGTTTTTTCCCTTTTAGCCTCTTCTTTGGGGTCTTTTCTGTTTTCTGACCGTTCTCATTTTTTCCCCTCTTCCCCTTGGTCGACTGGCGTGGGTTTATCTCCTCTCTTACCAGTCGGCGCTCGCCTCGTCCCGCTTCCTGTTGGCGCGCCCGAAATAGCATGAGACTTCAGCCGCCATCTTGGATTCTCTTTTTCTCCTCCTCTGCTTCCGCTTCTAATGCCACTCTGCTATAGGCTATCTCTTACATCGCGCTAACTCCTATTCTTGTGACGCATCTAATTGCCTTTTGGCGGCCACGCCCCCTTCTGTGACGTGTTTGTGCTCGCGCGTTAGTTCAGCCGTCATCTTCACTCAGCGTCCTTCTTCCAGCGAGGTGGTTAGTTGGCAGAGCCCAGGGTGATTTTGTAGGTTTTGGGGACCTTGGATCATTATTATCCGCCCGTGCCAGAGCTTGTGGGGTATTCTTTTAGCTTGTGGGACGTGACTTACTCCCACTAGCTTATATTAGACATATAATTTATATACAGTACAGACCAAAAGTTTGGACACACCTTCTCATTCAAAGAGTTTTCTTTATTTTCATGATTATGAAGGCATCAAAACTATGAATTAACACATGTGGAATTATATACATAACAAACAAGTGTGAAACAACTGAAAATATGTCATATTCTAGGTTCTTCAAAGTAGCCACCTTTTGCTTTGATTACTGCTTTGCACACTCTTGGCATTCTCTTGATGAGCTTCAAGAGGTAGTCCCCTGAAATGGTCTTCCAACAGTCTTGAAGGAGTTCCCAGAGATGCTTAGCACTTGTTGGCCCTTTTGCCTTCACTCTGCGGTCCAGCTCACCCCAAACCATCTCGATTGGGTTCAGGTCCGGTGACTGTGGAGGCCAGGTCATCTGGCGCAGCACCCCATCACTCTCCTTCATGGTCAAATAGCCCTTACTTTCAAAGTTTTCCCAATTTTTCGGCTGACTGACTGACCTTCATTTCTTAAAGTAATGATGGCCACTGACAGGGCACACCTGTGAAGTGAAAACCATTTCAGGGGACTACCTCTTGAAGCTCATCAAGAGAATGCCAAGAGTGTGCAAATCAGTAATCAAAGCAAAAGGTGGCTACTTTGAAGAACCTAGAATATGACATATTTTCAGTTGTTTCACACTTGTTTGTTATGTATATAATTCCACATGTGTTAATTCACAGTTTTGATGCCTTCATAGTCATGAAAATAAAGAAAACTCGTTGAATGAGAAGGTGTCTCCAAACTTTTGGTCTGTACTGTATATATTAAAATTTTTGCTAGTCCATAGCCAATCTCTCTATTATGTCTAGGCAGGGGACCCCCCTTAGTCCTCAAGCCCCTGATGATCCTGATATTGAGAACCTATCCCACAACCTGGCTCCTCATCCATCCACAGGGGATGACATCCCTTTGTTGGATGAGTCCCAGGCGGCGGCCATTCAGCGTTGAGTACGAGAGTCCACGACCTTAGAGACCTGAAATTCAAGATTACCATCAACCACAATCGGAGGAGGAGGCAAAGAGGAGGGTACAGTGGGTTGGACATAAGGTTTTAATAGGGACTTGTGAAAAACATTATGGATCTTCCAAGTCTGAGGAAGATCAAGACGGTAGGCAACAGGATTGATGACGGACAAGATTTTGTAAGGCCCAATAAACTTAGGACCCAACTTCCAGGAGGGAACCTTTAATTTGATATTCTTAGTAGACAACCACACCAGATCACCAACATTCAGGTCCGGACCAGGCACACGTCTCTTATCCGCCACACGCTTATATCTCTCACTCATGCTCTTTAGATTATCCTGAATCTTTTGCCAAATAGATGACAAAGACGAGGAGAATCTCTCCTCATCAGGTAAACCAGAAGCCCCCTCTCCAGAGAATGTCCCAAACTGCAGATGAAACCCATATGCACCAAAAAATGGTGACTTATCAGAGGACTCCTGACGACGGTTATTTAAAGCAAACTCAGCAAGGGACAAAAAAGAACACCAATCCTGATTCTCCACCACAAAACAGCGCAGATATGTCTCAAGATTCTGATTGACGCGCTCTGTCTGGCCATTCGACTGCGGGTGGAAAGCAGAAGAGAATGACAACCGAACCCCCAAGCGAGAACAGAAAGCCTTCCAGAATCTGGAAACAAACTGCGTGCCCCTATCAGAGACTATGTCTGAAGGAATACCATGCAATTTGACAATGTGATCAATAAATGCCTGCGCCAGCGTTTTAGCATTGGGCAACCCAGGAAAAGGAATGAAATGCGCCATTTTGCTAAAACGATCCACCACCACCAGAATCACAGTCTTCCCCGAGGAACGAGGCAGGTCCGTAATGAAGTCCATGGACAGATGTGTCCAAGGACGGGAAGTAATGGGTAACGGGAGGAGAGGACCTGATGGCCGTGAATGAGGGACTTTGGCACGAGTGCAGGTCTCGCAGGCTGCCACAAAACCCTCAACCGACTTACGAAGCGCCGGCCACCAGAATCTCCGAGCAATGAGATCCACTGTGGCTCTACCCCCCGGGTGCCCAGCAAGGACAGTATCGTGGTGCTCCTTAAAAATCTTGTGTCGTAAAGCGAGAGGCACAAACAACCTCCCAGGAGGACAAAGATCAGGAGCCTCTGCCTGGGCTGCCTGAACCTCTGCCTCCAATTCAGGATAAAGAGCAGAGACAACCACCCCTTCAGCCAAAATGGGACCCGGGTCTTCAAAGTTCCGCCCTCCCAGAAAACAAGGTGACAGGGCATCCGCCTTCACATTCTTAACCCCAGGGCGGAACGTGACAACAAAATTAAACCTTGAAAAGAACAAAGACCATCTGGCCTGTCTCGGGTTCAGACGCTTGGCTGACTCCAAGTAGGCCAGATTCTTATGGTCGGTAAACACGGTAATAGGGTGTCTGGCTCCCTCTAGCCAATGGCGCCATTCCTCAAAAGCTAAGTTGATGGCCAACAACTCCCTATCTCCCACATCGTAATTTCTCTCTGCGGAGGAGAGTTTCTTCGAGAAAAAGGCACACGGACGCCATTTGGCAGGAGAGGGACCCTGAGACAAGACCGCACCCACACCCACCTCAGAAGCGTCCACCTCAACAATGAAGGGCAGAGAGACATCAGGTTGTACAAAGATGGGAGTGGAAGCAAAACTCTCTGATACTAGAAAAGGCCTTACGCGCCTCTACCGACCAGGAGGAAAAATCTACCCCCTTTCTAGTCATATCAGTGAGTGGCTTAACAACAGAGGAATAATTCCAAATGAACTTCCTGTAATAATTGGCAAAACCCAAAAAGCGCATCAGCGCCTTCTGATTCTCAGGAAGTTCCCAATCAAGCACAGCGCGGACCTCCTCGGGGTCCATGCGAAAACCAGAAGCGGAGAGGAGAAAACCCAGAAATTTAATTTCTGGAACCGCAAACACACATTTTTCCAGTTTAGCGTACAATTTATTCTCCCGCAGAATGAGCAAGACCTGACGTAGGTGGTCCCTATGAGTTTTGAAATCAGGAGAAAAAAATCAAAATGTCATCTAGATACACTAGTACAAATTTCCCCATTAAATGATAAAAAATGCTGTTCACAAAAAGTTGGAAGACGGCTGGAGCATTCATCAAACCAAAAGGCATAACCAAATTCTCAAAATGGCCCTCAGGGGTATTGAAGGCCGTCTTCCATTCGTCCCCTTCTCTGACCCTGACCAGGTTGTATGCCCCTCTTAAATCCAACTTGGAAAAAACTTTAGCCCCAACAATCTGGTTAAACAGGTCCGGGATCAGAGGAAGCGGATAAGGGTCACGAATTGTGATACTGTTCAACTCCCTGAAATCCAGACATGGTCTTAAAGAACCATCTTTTTTCTTAAGAAAAAAAAAAACAGCGGCAACAGGTGACTTTGAGGGTCGTATGTGTCTCTTTCTCAGGCTCTCAGAGATATAAGTACGCATAGCGACCCTTTCAGGTTGGGAGAGATTGTATAAACGAGATTTAGGCAGCTTGGCGCCTGGGATGAGATTAATAGGGCAATCGTACTCCCGGTGAGGGGGCAGCTCCTGAACACCACTCTCAGAAAACACATCCGAAAATTCAGAGAGAAAAGATGGTACAGTCTTAGTAGAAACCTCTGAAAGAGACGTCGAGAGGCAATTCTCTCTGCAAAAGTCACTCCAACCATTTATTTGCCTCGCTTGCCAATCAATGGTGGGGTTATGTTTAGTGAGCCAAGGTAGCCCCAACACTAGAGGAGTAGGTAACCCGCTTAGGACGAAACATGACACATCCTCAACATGAGCATCACCCACAGTCAAACGGATATTGTGAACTATGCCCTTTAACGATTTTTGAGAAAGTGGAGCGGAATCAATAGCAAAAACAGGTATGTCCTTTCCCAAAGTGCATACCTGGAAACCATGTGTTATAGCAAATTGATTATCAATGAGATTGACAGCTTCTCCACTATCTACAAAAATCTCACAAACAATGTTCTTGCTCTCTAGCACCACCCTGGCAGGTAGGACAAAACGGGAACTACAAGCAAACGGAAAACCTTCAATTTCCGCATCAACCTTGCCAATAGTAACAGATGGAATGTTTTTAGAGGACTTTTTTCTTTGTTTCTTTATTACTCTCAAAAAACTCCCTGAATCTCCTAGAGGGACAAACATTTGCCAAATGATTTATACCTCCACAACAGAAACAAACCCAACTCTGAGAGCTGAATCCTCTGTTGTTAGAGGCAAGCAAACCCAGCTGCATGGGCTCCTGCTCAGAGGGGATTGAGAGAGACTGAGACCCCTGCGCACTGAATGAGACCGTCCCACTGTCCTTGGACTGAGTATGACAGGAAGGAGTGATCTCTTCTCTCTCTCTAAGACGCCTGTCAATACGAACGGCCCGAGACATGGCAGACTCCAAGAAGGTAGGTCACTCATGAAAGGCAAATGCATCTTTCAATCCCTCTGAAAGACCATGGCAAAATTGACTTCGGAGTGCAGCATCATTCCAACCAGTATCAGCTGCCCATCTCCGAAATTCTGAACAGTATATCTCTGCGGACTGTTTACCCTGGCATAAAAGACGCAGTTTAGATTCAGCCAGAGTAATACGATCCGGATCATCATATATCTGACCCAGAGCTACAAAAAATTCATCCACTGATCAGAGGGGCCGTGCCCCCACCGGCAGCGAAAAGGCCCAAGACTGAGCGTTATCCCTGAGCAGTGATATGATGATCCCCACCCTCTGCTCATCACCAGAGGAATGGGAAAGTAGGCGAAAATGGAGTTTACAAGCCTCTCTAAAACAAACAAAATTCTCACTACCCCCAAAGAAGGTATCCGGAAGAGAGATCTTAGGCTCAGAACAAACTCCATGAACGCAAGCAGAACTGGTCACCTGAAACTGAGATACAGTTTTACGGAGCTCTGCGACCTCTAGTGAAAGAACCCGCACGCGGTCCGTCAAGGCTAAAACCGGATTCATGCTTAAGACGGTTTTGGCGGTTTATAATGTCATGGATGGTGTTACAGAAAACAAGAAGTAACAAATAAAGATCCGACTGACTTGATCCCAAACTAAGGAACAAAAGGGTGAGCCCTATAAAAGCCCTAGAGCTCTCCCTGACTGCTCAGCCCATGCAAAGATCTCTGTGATAGAAAGTTGCATGTCCACGTACCTAGACTGAGTGACACCTGAAAACCCTATAATAGTGAGGGGACACGACCACCGGCTCCCTGCACTAAATACGGAGGGAGTCAGGGTCACCTAGAATCAAGCCAACAGGAAAACACAAATAAAGGGATAGACTTATCTGAGGAACCAGCAGTAGCAACTTCTAGCAGTGAGCACAATCCAGGAAGTAGTATAAACCGCAAAGTGAGGCAGTATGGGAGGGGATATAAAGGAGAGGGAGAAGAGATGTCAAAGCGAAACCAAAACAACAGAACATCATGCAGGAGGTACTGAAGAACGTCTGTCAGAACTTCTCAGAGATCTGGCGGTGACATCCCCTTTTGGGGCACCCAGTCTTGGTTTCTTCAGTTACTGGAGCTGATGGTAGAGATCCCCTTTCTTCTGTCAGAAATTCCTTGTCTCCTTCAAGGACCGTTTCATCTGGAGCATCCCCTTCTTTTGGACGGCTCCCTGCGGCTTCTAGCATGCAAAATTTCAGGGATTCCTGGGGAGTCCGAGGACTTTCGGATGCGACTAGAAGACTTCTGGAGGAATGCGTGGGCTCCCGACACAAGACGAGCTTATAGAGCAGCCTGGAGATCTTGATCTGGCTGGTACTTGGCTCGGGATTTGGATCCCATTTCAGCACCTGTAACGGAGGTTCTACACATCCTTACGTCGTTATTCGAGGACGGTAAGGCTTACCGCATGATTAATTTGTTTACATCGGCCATTTCCTCCGCTCATCAGGGGTTCGATGGTTGCCCGGCGGGCCATCACCCATTGGTGTGCCGTTTGCTGTGGGGCTCGCGTCTGTCTCGTCCTTCGAGACCGAAGTTCTCCACTACGTGGGATGTCTCCTGCGTTCTGTCCCTTTTTTCTACTTGGCCGTCTAATTCAGACTTGTCGTTGCGCCAGTTGTCAGCTAAATTGGTTACTCTGTTTTGCCTCATTTCCTGTAAGAGGGTTTCGGACGTCCGCGCCCTGGATCACGATGCCAGATCGTTTACCCCCGAAGGGGTTTCCTTTAATATCACCCGTCGTACCAAAACTCACATTCGATCGGTCTCGTATCCCAGGTTTTCTTCTTCCCCATCACTGTGCCCAGTGGCCTGCTTGAAGACGTTGGCGCATCGATCTTCCGCTGTTCCCCATCTTTTTCTCTTCTTCCACTGCCCGTTTGCTCCGGTCACTAGCACCACTCTGGCGCGTTAGGTTAAATGGATCATGACCTTGGCAGGGGTGGACACATCAATTTTTACGGCTCACTCCGCGAGAGGGGCTTTTGCTACCTCTATGGTGATCTCGGGGGCGCGGCTGGAGGACATCATGAGGCTACCAGATTGGTCTGGGGTTTCCACGTTTAGGGAGTTCTATTTTCGCCCTCCTCAGCATGCCTTTTCTTCGGTCATGGAGCAGCTTTGAACCAGCAATAGGAGCCTCCGTGTCTTGAAATAAAATTGCATGATTTTCCTATTTTATGACGTAAAGTTATAAAGACACGGAGGTGAGTATTGCCCCTCCCTTCTACCCGCCCTTTAGTATCTTTTGAGTCCAGGATTTGTGGTTTTTCGCCAATGGTACTTGTGTAATTGACCGTTTATTTATGATTTTGAGTACTGCTTCTCCCAAGAGGAGAGTAATGTTCTTTTCACGTGTTTCTGTATTTGCAGGATGATGTCTTGATGGCGTGCGGATCTTGAGAGGAGGTCTGCAGATTCCGGAGTTATTCACGTTATAGTTTCCTCTGTTCCGGTTTTCTCCAGTTCGTGTTTGGAAATTATCCAGAGTTTATGCATTCGTCTCGGTGGCACCCCGCTAAGAAAGAGGAGGATTTAGGGAAATATGGACTTTATATACTGGTTCGACATGGGAGGGGCCTGTTGTCATGGTATTATTCTAATGTCTTTGTTCTTTTTCTTTGCTGCTGTGGTGGACAGTAAAGAAAGATATAAGCAATACTCTCCTCCATGTCTTTCATAAAATCATGACTTTACGTCATAAAATAGGAGAATCATGCAATTAGCCACTCCAGGTATTCAGGGTAACTGTGGCTAATCACCTTGGAACCTGGGGGTGCTATAAAAGGGCAGACAGCTCACTAGCTGATGGCTCTGCTCCTGGGAAGAACCTGCTATGTGAGTGAAAACAACCGTGTGTTTTGTTAATGGCGCTGGGCACAAGGCTCAGTTTCATGTAGTTAGGGACTACTGCCTGTTTAGACGTAGTGGCCAGGTTTTCATTTATTTTAAACTGTTTTTGTTTAATTCTTTTTCTGAAAAAGTCAATAAAACTGGCGGAGGCATCAAACTTGTGTGGACTGGACTGTGATTTGTGTGCCTGTAGTGCCCGTCTATCCCAGGAGACGGTGGTTGCGTGAGCTAATCCCGTTATACCACATTGTGCCCCCCATACAGTAGTTATACCCACATTGTGCCCCCATACAGTAGTTATGCCCATATTGTGCCTCCCATACATTAGTTATGCTTCCATTGTACCACAAAACAGTAGTTATATCCCCATTGTGCCCCGATATAGTAGTTATGCCCAAATTGTTCTTCACACAGTAGTTATGCCCACACTGTGCCCTCACATGGTAGTTATACCTCCATTGTGCCCCCACACAGTAGTTATACCCATATTGTGCCCCAACACAGTGGTTATGCCTTCATTATGTCCCACACAGTAGTTATTGTGCCCCTACATGGTAGTTGTGCCTTCATTGTGCCCCCACATAGCAGTTATGCCTCCATTGTGCCCTGAAACAGTAGTTATTCTCACATTGTGCCCTCACACAGTAGCTATGCTTGCATTATGCTCTCACACAGTACAAACCGGATTCCAAAAAAGTTGGGACACTAAACAAATTGTGAATAAAAACTGAATGCAATGATGTGGAGATGGTAAATGTCAATATTTTATTTGTAATAGAACGTAGATGACAGATCAAACGTTTAATCCGAGTAAATGTATCATTTTAAAGGAAAAATACGTTGATTAAAATTTTCACGGTGTCAACAAATCCCCAAAAAGTTGGGACAAGTAGCAATAAGAGGCTGGAAAAAGTAAATTTGAGCATAACGAAGAGCTGGAAGACCAATTAACACTAATTAGGTCAATTGGCAACATGATTGGGTATAAAAAGAGCTTCTCAGAGCGGCAGTGTCTCTCAGAAGCCAAGACGGGTAGAGGATCACCAATTCCCACAATGTTGCGCAGAAAGATAGTGGAGCAATATCAGAAAGGTGTTACCCAGCGAAAAATTGCAAAGACTTTGCATCTATCATCATCAACTGTGCATAACATCATCCGAAGATTCAGAGAATCTGGAACAATCTCTGTGCGTAAGGGTCAAGGCTGTAAAACCATACTGGATGCCCGTGATCTCCGGGCCCTTAAACGACACTGCACCACAAACAGGAATGCTACTGTAAAGGAAATCACAGAATGGGCTCAGGAATACTTCCAGAAACCATTGTCAGTGAACACAATCCACCGTGCCATCCGCCGTTGCCAGCTGAAACTCTAAAGTGCAAAGAAGAAGCCATTTCTAAGCAAGATCCACAAGCTCAGGCGTTTTCACTGGGCCAGGGATCATTTAAAAGGGAGTGTGGCAAAATGGAAGACTGTTCTGTGGTCAGACGAGTCACGATTCGAAGTTCTTTTTGGAAATCTGGGACGCCATGTCATCCGGACCAAAGAGGACAAGGACAACCCAAGTTGTTATCAACGCTCAGTTCAGAAGCCTGCATCTCTGATGGTATGGGGTTGCATGAGTGCGTGTGGCATGGGCAGCTTGCATGTCTGGAAAGACACCATCAATGCAGAAAAATATATTCAGGTTCTAGAACAACATCTGCTCCCATCCAGACGTCATCTCTTTCAGGGAAGACCCTGCATTTTTCAACAAGATAATGCCAGACCACATTCTGCATCAATCACAACATCATGGCTGCGTAGGAGAAGGATCCGGGTACTGAAATGGCCAGTCTGCAGTCCAGATCTTTCACCTATAGAGAACATTTGGCGCATCATAAAGAGGAAGGTGCAACAAAGAAGGCCCAAGACGATTGAGCAGTTAGAGGCCTGTATTAGACAAGAATGGGAGAGCATTCCTATTTCTAAACTGGAGAAACTGGTCTCCTCGGTCCCCAGACGTCTGTTGAGTGTTGGAAGAAGAAGGGGAGATGCCACACAGTGGTGAAAATGGCCTTGTCCCAACTTTTTGGGGATTTGTTGACACCATGAAATTCTGATTCAACATATTTTTCCCTTAAAATGGTACATTTTCTCAGTTTAAACTTTTGTTCCGTGATTTATGTTCTATTCTGAATAAAATACTAGAAGTTGGCACCTCCACATCATTGCATTCAGTTTTTATTCACGATTTGTATAGTGTCCCAACTTTTTTGGAATCCGGTTTGTAGTTATGCCTACATGGTGCTCTCACACAGTAGTTATGCCTACACTTTGCCCTCAGAAACTAGTTATGCCCACATTGTGCCCTTATACAGTAGATATACCCACACTGTGCCCCCATACAGTAGTTATGCCCACCTTTTGCCCACATACAGTAGTTGTGCTTCCATTGTTCCCCAAAACAGTATTTATATCCACATTGTGCCCCAATATAGTAGATATGCCCACATTGTTCTTCACACAGTAGTTATGCCCACACGGTGCCCTCACATGGTAGTTATGCCTCCATTGTGTCCCCACACAGTAGTTATGTTTCTGTTGTGGCCCGACACAGTAGTTATTCTCACATTGTGCCCTCTCACAGTAATTATACCCACATTATGCCCCCATACAGTAGTTATGCCCACCTTTTGCCCACATACAGCAGTTGTGCTTCCATTGTTCCCCAAAACAGTATTTATATCCACATTGTGCCCCAATATAGTAGATATGCCCACATTGTTCTTCACACAGTAGTTATGCCCACACGGTGCCCTCACACAGTAGTTATGCCTCCATTGTGTCCCCACACAGTAGTTATGTTTCTGTTGTGGCCCGATACAGTAGTTATTCTCACATTGTGCCCTCTCACAGTAATTATACCCACATTATGCCCCCATACAGTAGTTATGCCCACAGGATCAGAGACACACTAACATTAAATCTAAATATCTTGTCTCGCGAGATGTAGAGTGGAACACGTGAGACGCCGACATCTAGCGCTGCCAGAATTCGGTCTGAATCTGTTAACTGACACCGCAAAGATCCTATAGAAAGACTCGCATCAAGTTAGGTAAGAGAAACCACGTGGGACGCCACAGCGGTATTGCCCACAGACTAAATAGTGAGTTAAAGACCACTCCTCTTTATCCATTGTCTCTGACATCGGACCACTTATGAAGTGGCAACATTGCAGATGAACTTTAATTGACTAACACATAAAGTGTCCTTTTTGCAACGGATTCATTCGTTTTCACAAGTTTTTGCCGTATATATTATTCGGACCACAACCGGACTGTAAGAGCAGCTGCAGTGACTAATTAACAGCAGAAATACTGCGGTCTGGCTCTGGAACAACATGACTAACCGCACTAACTGTATTGTGAGCTACTATCGTCACAGATTACTATCCCACCGACCGGAGAGCGATATTAGGAGAGAAGGGACTGCATTAATCCTGCCATCAACTAATTGGCGACCATGAGAGACATCACAATTCTAGAATCTCTCTAAAGAACGGTCATTATACCTCGGCCTAGAAACCTGGACGTTCCGATTAAGCGCAATTTGGTCATATATATATATAAATCACATTTCATCACCTTCAGACCGTGTTCACACCATAGTGAGCGTAGTAGCTAGTATAGTCAGTGCCATATCCGTTTGGTGAATTTTTTTTCTGCGATTTATATATTTACATCCGCACAATGCTCCGTTTTTTGTAGGATGCCTTTGTGGTGCATGTGGACCGCGCCGGCATCCTCCATTGTACGCATTGTTTTGCTGGGGATGGTCGTTTGCTGCGGTCCACATGCGGTGGGACTGCTCCCCCAATGAGAAACACGCTACAGTGTTTGGGGTCGGAGCAGTTGAAGTCTGCCCGATACCCCTGATGAAGCCAGAGGAGCTGGCGAAACATGTCGGGGGCGGAATTTAGGTTTTCATTTGCTGCACTCCATTGAGTTACGCTAAAACCTGTGTGCTTGATGAAAAACACTCATTGCCAACAGGTCGATGCCACAAGTTACACCCCAAGTATGGCGGCTTAGTAGACATCGGGCACAGTCGGCTATCCTAACGAGTACAGCAGAGACGGTGGTGCTGGGTAGAGCGGTGCCAGTGCACTCCGGCCTATACGCGTCACCGACCAATCATTCATCACGGGAGAGGCTTAGATACACAGCTCAGCAGGCAGTATCACACAGGACAGGATTAGATACACAGCTCAGCAGACAGTATCACACAGGATAGGATTAGATACACAGCTCAGCAGACAGTATCACATAGGATAGGATTAGATACACAGCTCAGCAGACAGTATCACACAGGATAGGATTAGATACACAGCTCAGCAGACTGTATCACACAGGATAGGATTAGATACACAGCTCAGCAGACAGTATCACACAGGATAGGATTAGATACACAGCTCAGCAGACAGTATCACACGGGATAGGATTAGATACACAGCTCAGCAGACAGTATCACAAAGGAGAGGATTAGATACACAGCTCAGCAGACGGTATCACACAGGATAGGATTAGATACACAGCTCAGCAGACAGTATCACACGGGAGAGGATTAGATACACAGCTCAGCAGACATTATCACACGGGAGAGGATTAGATACACAGCTCAGCAGACAGTATCACACAGGAGAGGATTAGATACACGGCTCAGCAGACTGTATCACACAGGAGAGGATTAGATACACAGCTCAGCAGACAGTATCACACAGGAGAGGATTAGATACACAGCTCAGCAGACAGTATCACAAAGGAGAGGATTAGATACACAGCTCAGCAGACGGTATCACACAGGATAGGATTAGATACACAGCTCAGCAGACAGTATCACACAGGAGAGGATTAGATACACAGCTCAGCAGACAGTATCACACGGGATAGGATTAGATACACAGCTCAGCAGACAGTATCACACGGGATAGGATTAGATACACAGCTCAGCAGACGGTATCACACAGGATAGGATTAGATACACAGCTTAGCAGGCAGTATCACACAGGATAGGATTAGATACACAGCTCAGCAGACGGTATCACACAGGATAGGATTAGATACACAGCTTAGCAGGCAGTATCACACAGGATAGGATTAGATACACAGCTCAGCAGACAGTATCACACAGGATAGGATTAGATACACAGCTCAGCAGACAGTATCACACAGGATAGGATTAGATACACAGCTCAGCAGACAGTATCACACAGGATAGGATTAGATACACAGCTCAGCAGACAGTATCACACGGGAGAGGATTAGATACACAGCTCAGCAGACATTATCACACGGGAGAGGATTAGATACACAGCTCAGCAGACAGTATCACACAGGAGAGGATTAGATACACGGCTCAGCAGACTGTATCACACAGGAGAGGATTAGATACACAGCTCAGCAGACAGTATCACACAGGACAGGATTAGATACACAGCTCAGCAGACAGTATCACACAGGAGAGGATTAGATACACAGCTCAGCAGACTGTATCACACAGGATAGGATTAGATACACGGCTCAGCAGACAGTATCACACAGGATAGGATTAGATACACAGCTCAGCAGACAGTATCACACAGGATAGGATTAGATACACAGCTCAGCAGACAGTATCACACAGGATAGGATTAGATACACAGCTCAGCAGACAGTATCACACAGGATAGGATTAGATACACAGCTCAGCAGACAGTATCACACAGGATAGGATTAGATACACAGCTCAGCAGACAGTATCACACAGGATAGGATTAGATACACGGCTCAGCAGACAGTATCACACAGGACAGGATTAGATACACAGCTCAGCAGACTGTATCACACAGGATAGGATTAGATACACGGCTCAGCAGACTGTATCACACAGGATAGGATTAGATACACAGCTCAGCAGACAGTATCACACAGGGTAGGATTAGATACACAGCTCAGCAGACGGTATCACACAGGAGAGGATTATATACACAGCTCAGCAGACAGTATCACACAGGATAGGATTAGATACACAGCTCAGCAGACAGTATCACACAGGAGAGGATTAGATACACAGCTCAGCAGACGGTATCACACAGGATAGGATTAGATACACAGCTCAGCAGACAGTATCACACAGGAGAGGATTAGATACACAGCTCAGCAGACAGTATCACACAGGATAGGATTAGATACACAGCTCAGCAGACAGTATCACACAGGATAGGCTTAGATACACAGCTCAGCAGACAGTATCACACAGGATAGGATTAGATACACAGCTCAGCAGACAGTATCACACAAGATAGGATTAGATACACAGCTCAGCAGTCAGTATCACACAGGACGGGATTAGATACACAGCTCAGCAGACAGTATCACACAGGATAGGATTAGATACACGGCTCAGCAGACAGTATCACACAGGACAGGATTAGATACACGGCTCAGCAGACAGTATCACACAGGATAAGATTAGATACACGGCTCAGCAGACAGTATCACACAGGATAGGATTAGATACACAGCTCAGCAGACAGTATCACACAAGAGAAGCTGTGATCCAGGCTCAGCAGGCTGTATCTCACATGAGAGGCTTAGATACGGCTGTGCTGGCCGCTCCCAGTGTTTGGGGCTCTGGAGATGGTGAGGGAAGCGCCTGTGGCCCTCAGTGATGTGAGGAGAGGAGCAGGAGCCATGTCTGGGTGTACTAACATGGCCGCCGTAGGTGTAGGGGGCGGGGCTAGAGCTGACTGACCAGTGTGCCGGGCGGGGCCAGCCCTGTGACGTCACACCGCAAAGCATGCTGGGAGAGGAAAACTGCAGGAACCTGAGGGAAAGAGGAAGTTCTGCTGGAAACGTCCTGTAAAGAGGCTCTGATGTCCGGACAGCGGGAGGGAGAGCCCCGGCATGAGGAGGAGCAGGTACCGGGGAGCCGGGGGCCGCAGTCAGTA
This sequence comes from Bufo bufo, assembly GCF_905171765.1. Classification (NCBI taxonomy): domain Eukaryota; kingdom Metazoa; phylum Chordata; class Amphibia; order Anura; family Bufonidae; genus Bufo; species Bufo bufo. Next base: position 556,837,707 of record NC_053393.1, on the reverse strand, counting down.
GTGCAGTGTATGATGTCTGTCACAGCTGATGCTTCAGTAGTGCAGTGTGTGATGTCTGTCACAGCTGGTGCTTCAGTAGTGCAGTGTGTGATGTCTGTGGCAGCTGATGCTTCAGTAGTGCAGTGTATGATGTCTGTCACAGCTGGTGCTTCAGTAGTGCAGTGTATGATGTCTATGGCAGTTGATGCTTCAGTAGTGCAGTGTGTGATGTCTGTCACAGCTGATGCTTCAGTAGTGCAGTGTATGATGGATGTCACAGCGGATGCTTCAGTAGTGCAGTGTATGATGTAGGGTTGTTGCGGGTATCGAAATTTCGATACCCAATCGATACTTTTGTCCCGGTATCGATACGATACCGGGATTTCCGTTTTTTCGATACTGGGCTGCGCTTCTGCGCAGTCTAGTATCTCTGAACATGAGCGCGCTGCTATCGGCGCGCTCATGTTCTCTCAGCAGCACGGGGAGAAGGAAGCTGTCCTCCCTCCCCCCTGTGCTGCTGCCGCTGCCACCAATGAGAAGAGAGGGGCGGAGGAGGGGCGGCAATGAGAAGAGAGGGGCGGAGGAGGGGCGGCAATGAGAAGAGAGGGGCGGAGGAGGGGCGGGCGCACTGCGCCACCAATGATAGGATTACTATCGGAGCGATGGGAGGAGACATCAGCTTCACTAGTGGGCGTTCCTTTTCCCTGCGCTGCGATTGGACAGCGCTACAGCCAGGGAGAAGGAACGCCCACTAGTGAAGCTGATGTCTCCTCCCATCGCTCCGATAGTAATCAGCAGCATGTGGAGCAGGAGAGGAGACAGTAATGGGGCACAGCGGGCGAACGGAGCGGCGCCCAGGACTAAATGGTGAGTGCTGAGACATCGCTGGGCGCCGCTCTGTGTGGCCTAATAGTGAAAGTCTGGACTCATATACAGTAGTCAGTCTTTAACACATACAGGAGGCGGGTGCCGGCAGCAGAATCGCATTGCCGGCACCCTGCCCCTGACAGGGAGCTGCGATCAGCGGCAGTTAACTGCCGCTGATCTGCTAGTACCCGCCTCCTGTATAAAGGGGTAAAATCATTGGTGGTGCAGTGTGCCCCCCCCCTCAATCCCCCCATCCCATTAAAATCATTGGTGGCACAGTGCGCCGGCCCCTCTCAACCCTCCAGTATTAAAATCATTGGTGGCAGTGGCCACAGGGACCTCTCCACTCCCCCTCATTGGTGGTGCAGTGGCAGCTTCTGATCGGAGCCCCAGCTGTGTAAGCCTGGGGCTCCGATCGGTTACCATGGCAGCCAGGAAGCCCTGGTTGCCATGGTAACATCCCTGATGCTGTGTGCACAAAGCACAGAGCAGCAGGGACAGTGTGGAGTCCTATTCACCCTGATAGAGATCTATCAGGGTGAATAGGAAAAGGGATGAAAGATCCCAGGTTCTAGCCCCTAAGGGGGGAAATAGTTATTAAATAAAAAGTGAAAAAAAACCCCCACTAAAATATGAAGTATAAATCACCCCCCTTTTCCCAATTTCACATATAAAATATATAAATAAACATATTACATCGCCACGTCAGAAAAGTCCAAACTATTAAAATATAAAAAAAAAATCTAGGTGGTGAATGCCGGAACAGAAAAAATAAAATAAAAACTGCGCGATTCGCCATTTTTAAAAATGAGGAATGCACGTGGCTTTTTTTGTTTATTTTTTTCGCGTGGTATCGAATGGTATCGAGTATCGCAATACTTTTTCATGGTATCGAAACCGAATCAAAAATTTGGTATCGCAACAACTCTAGTATGATGTCTGTGGCAGCTGATGCTTCAGTAGTGCAGTGTGTGATGTCTGTCACAGCTGGTGCTTCAGTAGTGCAGTGTATGATGTCTGTCGCAGCTGATGCTTCAGTAGTGCAGTGTGTGATGTCTGTCACAGCTGATGCTTCAGTAGTGCAGTGTATGATGGATGTCACAGCGGATGCTTCAGTAGTGCAGTGTATGATGTCTGTCACAGCTGATGCTTCAGTAGTGCAGTGTATGATGTCTCTGACAGTTGATGCTTCAGTAGTGCAGTGTATGATGTCTGTCACAGCTGATGCTTCAGTAGTGCAGTGTATGATGTCTGTCACAGCTTATGCTTCAGTAGTGCAGTGTATGATGTCTGTGGCAGCTGATGCTTCAGTAGTGCAGTGTGTGATGTCTGTCACAGCTGGTGCTTCAGTAGTGCAGTGTATGATGTCTATGGCAGTTGATGCTTCAGTAGTGCAGTGTATGATGTCTGTGGCAGCTGATGCTTCAGTAGTGCTGTGTATGATGTCTTTGGCAGCTGATGCTTCAGTAGTGCAGTGTATGATGTCTTTGGCAGCTGATGCTTCAGTAGTGCAGTGTATGATGTCTGTGGCAGTTGATGCTTCTGTAGTGCAGTGTATGATGTCTTTGGCAGCTGATGCTTCAGTAGTGCAGTGTATGATGTCCGGACAGCTGGAGGAGGTGATGATGGAGGAGGACAGGACGGCTGTAGAAGGAGGTGATGATGGAGGAGGATAGGACGGCTGTTGAAGGAGGTGATGATGGAGGAGGACAGGACGGCTGTAGAAGGAGGTGATGATGGAGGAGGACAGGACGGCTGTAGAAGGAGGTGATGATGGAGGAGGACAGGACGGCTGTAGAAGGAGGTGATGATGGAGGAGGACAGGACGGCTGTAGAAGGAGGTGATGATGGAGGAGGACAGGACGGCTGTAGAAGGAGGTGATGATGGAGGAGGACAGGACGGCTGTAGAAGAAGGTGATGATGGAGGAGGACAGGACGGCTGTAGAAGGAGGTGATGATGGAGGAGGACAGGACGGCTGTAGAAGGAGGTGATGATGGAGGAGGACAGGACGGCTGTAGAAGGAGGTGATGATGGAGGAGGATAGGACGGCAGTAGAAGGAGGTGATGATGGAGGAGGACCAGCCCCTCACATCTCCAGGTAACGGACAGGACTAAATACAAATGTCCTGGAATTCTCTGTCTGTAAAGTCTGAGTCCAGTCTCTGTGTCTCCTGCAGAAAGAGCTACAGTCAGAGGACAACACCAGAGAGATGTCCGCGTCCTCTTCTTCCACAGGATGGTCAGGTAATGGAGATGTCTCCTCCTCTGTAGGAGGACGCCTTGTTTTATCCAGTACTTTTTTAGGTTTATACTGGTTTATGAGTAATGCCCTCTCTGTGCCCCCCTGAGAGTAGTAATGCCCTCTCTGTGCCCCCCTGAGAGTAGTAATGCCCTCTCTGTGCCCCCCTGAGAGTAGTAATGCCCTCTCTGTGCCCCCCTGAGAGTAGTAATGCCCTCTCTGTGCCCCCCTGAGAGTAGTAATGCCCTCTCTGTGCCCCCTGAGAGTAGTAATGCCCTCTCTGTGCCCCCCTGAGAGTAGTAATGCCCTCTCTGTGCCCCCCTGAGAGTAGTAATGCCCTCTCTGTGCCCCCCTGAGAGTAGTAATGCCCTCTCTGTGCCCCCCTGAGAGTAGTAATGCCCTCTCTGTGCCCCCCTGAGAGTAGTAATGCCCTCTCTGTGCCCCCCTGAGAGTAGTAATGCCCTCTCTGTGCCCCCCTGAGAGTAGTAATGCCCTCTCTGTGCCCCCCTGAGAGTAGTAATGCCCTCTCTGTGCCCCCCTGAGAGTAGTAATGCCCTCTCTGTGCCCCCCTGAGAGTAGTAATGCCCTCTCTGTGCCCCCCTGAGAGTAGTAATGCCCTCTCTGTGCCCCCCTGAGAGTAGTAATGCCCTCTCTGTGCCCCCCTGAGAGTAGTAATGCCCTCTCTGTGCCCCCCTGAGAGTAGTAATGCCCTCTCTGTGCCCCCCTGAGAGTAGTAATGCCCTCTCTGTGCCCCCCTGAGAGTAGTAATGCCCTCTCTGTGCCCCCCTGAGAGTAGTAATGCCCTCTCTGTGCCCCCCTGAGAGTAGTAATGCCCTCTCTGTGCCCCCCTGAGAGTAGTAATGCCCTCTCTGTGCCCCCCTGAGAGTAGTAATGCCCTCTCTGTGCCCCCGTGAGAGTAGTAATGCCCTCTCTGTGCCCCCCTGAGAGTAGTAATGCCCTCTCTGTGCCCCCGTGAGAGTAGTAATGCCCTCTCTGTGCCCCCCTGAGAGTAGTAATGCCCCCTCTGTGCCCCCCTGAGAGTAGTAATGCCCTCTCTGTGCCCCCCTGAGAGTAGTAATGCCCTCTCTGTGCCCCCCTGAGAGTAGTAATGCCCTCTCTGTGCCCCCCTGAGAGTAGTAATGCCCTCTCTGTGCCCCCCTGAGAGTAGTAATGCCCTCTCTGTGCCCCCCTGAGAGTAGTAATGCCCTCTCTGTGCCCCCCTGAGAGTAGTAATGCCCTCTCTGTGCCCCCCGCACAGTGGTAATGCCCTCTCTGTGCCCCCCGAACAGTGGTAATGCCCTCTCTGTGCCCCCCGAACAGTGGTAATGCCCTCTCTGTGCCCCCCGAACAGTGGAAATGCCCTCTCTGTGCCCCACGAACAGTGGTAATGCCCTCTCTGGGCCCCCCCGAACAGTGGTAATGCCCTCTCTGGGCCCCCCCGAACAGTGGTAATGCCCTCTCTGGGCCCCCCCGAACAGTGGTAATGCCCTCTCTGGGCCCCCCCGAACAGTGGTAATGCCCTCTCTGGGCCCCCCCGAACAGTGGTAATGCCCTCTCTGGGCCCCCCCCGAACAGTGGTAATGCCCTCTCTGGGCCCCCCCGAACAGTGGTAATGCCCTCTCTGGGCCCCCCCGAACAGTGGTAATGCCCTCTCTGGGCCCCCCCGAACAGTGGTAATGCCCTCTCTGGGCCCCCCCGAACAGTGGTAATGCCCTCTCTGGGCCCCCCCGAACAGTGGTAATGCCCTCTCTGGGCCCCCCCGAACAGTGGTAATGCCCTCTTGTAGTCCACTGTGGGCACAGCTGGCGCTGCAGTGCTGTGTGGGAGGAGCACAGGCAGATTTTTGGCTCCTCCTACACGGTCCGGCAGCGCGATCTGTGTCTGCAGGTCTTAATGTTGAAGCAGAGAAGGGAAGGAGCGCGGGGAGCAGAGCGGTCAGTGAGACGTTTATTGGGGCTCTAGCAATGAACACTTCCATCTGTATTGATAGAAGCCCCCCCCCCGTCCCCCCCAGCCTCTGTGTCCAGCTTTGCCGAGGATGCATGTGTACAAGGTTTTTGGCTGTGAGCCGCCATCTAGGTCCAGCTTCTGGGAGACCTGCAGACAGTCGGCTCAGGTTGTCGGGGGGGGTAGTTCAGAGCTGGATGCAGATGGAGGAGGGAAGTGATATTAGAACTGGTGCCGGGGGGTATTGGCCTCCAGGGCAAAGTGAGGATCACCATATCAAGGTGGTGGGTGACATTCTTGAAATGGCATTAAAGGGGGATCTTGTAGTTATGGGTGACTGGTGTGGACTCGGATATTTCCAGTGCTCTTACATGTAGGAGCAGGAATCTAATGGATGCACTTACAGGAGCAGCAGCTCGTCACATCCCCCACAGAGGAGAGGACGTTCTAGATTTAGGCTAGCTTCACGCTAGTATTGTGAGATCCGGAGAACAGTCGGCGGGTCTCTCTGGATCCGGTATTGCTGGAATCCACTGCGTGCAGCGGTAAGTAGCCCGGACAGGATCGCAGTGGCTTCTGGCAGATCCAGAGAGACCCAGTCGGCTGTTCCCTGACGGATCTTCCAATGCTAGTGTGAAACTAGTCGTAGAGATCTGGTGTCGGAGGTTCATGTGGAGGAACATTTGGGTTCCAGCGATGACTAATGTTTATGGGAACGATCCTACACTACAACCAAAGTGTTAGACTTTAGAAAGAAGAACTTCAAGGAATTGGGGGAGGATAACGCAGCAGGAGCAAGAGCCCAGTGGACTCCATTAAAAGTGGTCGTCTTAAAGGCAACCAAACTATATGTCAGACAGATTAGTAAAAGGAAGAAGAGCCCTCCCAAGTTTACTAGAGAAGTAAGAAATATAGTAAAAGATGAGAAGAAGCATATAGGAAGTCTAAAGACTAGAAGTGAAGCCAAGAGATAAAGCCTTCTTCAGGTCTATTAGTGATAGAAGAAAAACTACCATTACAACAATCAGAAATGGGGATCAGGCTATGGCTGAGCGTCTGAATATCTCCTTTTGTTCAGTATTTTGAGTCGGCAGCTCTCAGAATCGTCACTTGTATGGGCAGGGCAGTTACAGTCGTAAGAGAGGAGCTTCAGGGATTTCAGAGGCTCAAAGGGGTTGTCTCATGACAAACAATGGGGGCGTATCGCTAGGGTATGCCCCCATTGTTTTATAGGTGCGGGTCCAACCGCTGGGACACAGAGCCCCGAAAGTGAAGGACAGCGCACTGTGCATGCGTATCCGCCCTCCATTCATTTTCTATGGGGCCGGCGAATATACAGGGAGTGCAGAATTATTAGGCAAATGAGTATTTTGACCACATCATCCTCTTTATGCATGTTGTCTTACTCCAAGCTGTATAGGCTCGAAAGCCTACTACCAATTAAGCATATTAGGTGATGTGCATCTCTGTAATGAGAAGGGGTGTGGTCTAATGACATCAACACCCTATATCAGGTGTGCATAATTATTAGGCAACTTCCTTTCCTTTGGCAAAATGGGTCAAAAGAAGGACTTGACAGGCTCAGAAAAGTCAAAAATAGTGAGATATCTTGCAGAGGGATGCAGCACTCTTAAAATTGCAAAGCTTCTGAAGCGTGATCATCGAACAATCAAGCGTTTCATTCAAAATAGTCAACAGGGTCGCAAGAAGCGTGTGGAAAAACCAAGGCGCAAAATAACTGCCCATGAACTGAGAAAAGTCAAGCGTGCAGCTGCCAAGATGCCACTTGCCACCAGTTTGGCCATATTTCAGAGCTGCAACATCACTGGAGTGCCCAAAAGCACAAGGTGTGCAATACTCAGAGACATGGCCAAGGTAAGAAAGGCTGAAAGACGACCACCACTGAACAAGACACACAAGCTGAAACGTCAAGACTGGGCCAAGAAATATCTCAAGACTGATTTTTCTAAGGTTTTATGGACTGATGAAATGAGAGTGAGTCTTGATGGGCCAGATGGATGGGCCCGTGGCTGGATTGGTAAAGGGCAGAGAGCTCCAGTCCGACTCAGACGCCAGCAAGGTGGAGGTGGAGTACTGGTTTGGGCTGGTATCATCAAAGATGAGCTTGTGGGGCCTTTTCGGGTTGAGGATGGAGTCAAGCTCAACTCCCAGTCCTACTGCCAGTTTCTGGAAGACACCTTCTTCAAGCAGTGGTACAGGAAGAAGTCTGCATCCTTCAAGAAAAACATGATTTTCATGCAGGACAATGCTCCATCACACGCGTCCAAGTACTCCACAGCGTGGCTGGCAAGAAAGGGTATAAAAGAAGAAAATCTAATGACATGGCCTCCTTGTTCACCTTATCTAAACCCCATTGAGAACCTGTGGTCCATCATCAAATGTGAGATTTACAAGGAGGGAAAACAGTACACCTCTCTGAACAGTGTCTGGGAGGCTGTGGTTGCTGCTGCACGCAATGTTGATGGTGAACAGATCAAAACACTGACAGAATCCATGGATGGCAGGCTTTTGAGTGTCCTTGCAAAGAAAGGTGGCTATATTGGTCACTGATTTTGTTTTTGTTTTGTTTTTGAATGTCAGAAATGTATATTTGTGAATGTTGAGATGTTATATTGGTTTCACTGGTAAAAATAAATAATTGAAATGGGTATATATTTGTTTTTTGTTAAGTTGCCTAATAATTATGCACAGTAATAGTCACCTGCACACACAGATCTCCCCCTAAAATAGCTAAAACTAAAAACAAACTAAAAACTACTTCCAAAAATATTCAGCTTTGATATTAATGAGTTTTTTGGGTTCATTGAGAACATGGTTGTTGTTCAATAATAAAATTAATCCTCAAAAATACAACTTGCCTAATAATTCTGCACTCCCTGTAGCTATTTCCCTTGAGCCCATAGAAGTGAATGGGAGCGATGGGCAGTCATGCGCGGTGTGCTCCCATTCACTTCTATGGGGACCGCGCTTGGTGGTGGCCGGACCGGAGTACTCCAGCCACCACCTTGCATGACTCCGTTCGCGATATAGGTGCAGGTCCCAGCGGTGGGACCTGCACCTATAAGACAATGGGAGCATATCCTAGCGATATGCCCCCAATGTCTGAGATAAGATAACCGCTTTAAAGTCTAACAAGGCCATGGGGCCAGATGGCATCCGAGTCCTTAAAGAACTCCAGTCTGTGACTTGATTTGTTTAACCAGTCCCTCTTAGGCCGAGTTCACACTTCAGTAATTTCCATCAGTTATTGAGAGCTACAACCGAGTGCGGGGAGAAAACCCAAAGCAGTGAGCCTAACATCTGTAGTAGTAAAATGATGGAAACCCTCCTGAAAAAGAAGATGATCGACCACCTAAAAACTAGCAATGTACTGGACCTAAAACGGCATGGCTGCTCCAAGGGCCGATCACGTCAGACTAATCTTATAGATTTCTTTGACTATGAAGGAGGTTCCGTGGATGTTTCTTGCCTGGATTTTAGCAAAGCCTTTGATACAAAGCCACAGCCAAAGCTGACAGATAAATGGCTGAAGATTGGACTTAATCCGCGGATAGTCCAGTGGATCCGCGGTCGGCTGTTGGACAGATATCAGAGGCTTGTTGTTAATGGGGTGCATTCTGAGTATGTAAGAGGGTTGACGTTCCTGGAGGGGTTAGTAACATGGAGAACTAGATAAATGGTCCAAACAATGGAAACCGCAGTCTGAAATCAGCCGGGGGTACGATCAGGAGCAATGTCAGATATTATTTTACTGAAAAACTGGCTGAAGCTTGGAACAAACCTCCAGCAGATGTGGTTGAAAAGCCTACAGTAAGTGACGGTAACCTGCCCGGGATAAGCGCAGGTCTATCCAAAGATAAAGGGCGACTAGATGGACCAGGTGGTCTTTTTTTCCCTTCGCCCATGACAGCACCACGAGAGAGAGAGGATCTGCCCCCACAGACAGGAAACCTGCAGAATAAAAGGACGGACACTCTCCTCCCAATTCAGTGTGGTTTCCTGTCTCTGGGGAAGCCTGCAGTTTTTTTTTAGGTCCTTCCCTCTGGTTGTGCTCCCTAACATGCCTGCAGTCCCTTAGTAGGTAAGGCGGCATCAGTTGGTGCGCCTGAGGGCGGGCAGAGGCAGAGCTCCGGAGGGGGTGATTGTGTGCTGGAGCTTGTAGTGCCTATCGGCATCGCTGATGCGCTAGAAGCACAGACGCCGAACCCCAGGGGGAAGAAGAGGAGCTTCCGGCAGTGAGAATTTCGGGAGGTCACGTGATCGGCTCGCAGCGTTGGATGTGACATCATCTCAGGAGCGCCTATGAGTAGTGCGCGCTTTGAGCTACAGACTGGCGTCCTAAGCAGCGCTTTGGTTACCAGCAACAGGAAGCATGGAGAAGGACATACTCACTGAGGAGTCTGCAGTCCCTCCAGTGTTGGTACCTCTGAGGGGGTGAGTGTTTTGGGGCATTATGTTATGCTTCCTTATGCTGATACAGTTGTATTAATGTAATTTCAGACAAAACCTAGGAAAGTGGTTACTAAGAGGAAGAATAAGGAATGTGCTCTGTGTAAAACTGGGTTGTCTTCGGATTGGGAAAAGAAAATGTCAGTCCTGGATTGATAGAACAGTGGCTGAAGAATCACCATCTTTTTATAAATGTCTCCAGGCATTAGTCAGATTAGAAGTTTATTCTACTCTGTCATCCAAAAAAGTCTTGGGGGAGAAAGATCCTAAAACGAGGCGCCATGAGTCTGTACAAGAACATTTATCATCTGAATCTGAGGAAGAGGAGATACACTTTTCTTTATTTGGACATTCTGATGATTCATCTCTATCTTCCTCCTGAAGATGGTGAGATTAGTGGTAGACACTGTTTTCCCATAGAAGATACGGAAAAACTCCTGAAAGCTGTACGCTCGACTATGGGCATTGAGGAGACAAAAGAGCCCCGGTCTATACAGGACATTATGTTTGGGGTCTAGAATCCAGACACCACAGCACTTTCCCAGTTCACAAGAATGTTTCTGCCTTAATTAAAGGAGAATGGAGAAAGCCTAACAGGAAGGTTTACATCTCAAAAAATATTAAGAGTAAATACCCCTTTAAAGAAGATGATTCTGCTACATGGGATAAGGCTCCCAGGATAGTTGTAGCGATCTCTAAAGTTTCAAGGAAGACGGCTCTTCCCTTTTGATGATATGGGGATTTTGAAGGACCCATTAGATAGAAAAGCCGATACCTTTTTAAAAGGGCCTTGGGAGGCATCCACTTCTTCCTTCAGACCAAGTATAGCCTCTACCTGTACGGCCCGGTCCCTTATAGTCTGGCTCTCTGAATTAGAAAATCAGCTAAAGAACAGATGCCCCAGGGAAGAGATTTTAGCATCCCTGCCAACAATTAAAAAGCGGCTGACTTCCTGGCAGATGCCTCTGCTGATTCTGTCAGACCTGGAGGCCAATTCAGCAGCCTTGTCAAATTCGACACAAAGAGCTCTTTGGTTAAACAATTGGGGTGGAGATCTCCCTTCTGAAAACAAACTATGTGGTGTCCCCTGTGAAGGGGAATACCTGTTCGGGCCAACTCTGGACGACTTATTAGATAAGGCTGCGGATAAAAAGAGAAAATTTCCGGGGTTCCAGAGCTCTTTCCCCTCTAAGAATAGGTTTAACCGTTCCTTTCGCCCCTTCAAAAGTAATCAGGAATCAGATAAAAAGTCCTGGAAGGACAGGTTCCAGATCCAAAGGAGAGGTAGAAGTTATTTCTTCAATCAGTCCTTTGGAGATAAAAATAAACAGGATCAACAATGATGCCAGAAGTCAGGTGGGGGCAGATTAAAACATTTCTTTGCAGCCTGGTCCCAGATTTTGTCAAGTTAGTGAATTCTAGACTCCATTCTCAATGGGTAAAAATTAAAATTCCGTCTGGCCCCTCCAGTAAGATTCTTAATTACAAAAGATCAAGTCTCAGCTCTAGGAAATTCGGCCATGGAAACCGAGGTTCTAAAATTAGTAGAAAAATCAATTTTAGTCCCGGTAGCAGAGGAGGAAAAAGGCGAGGTATTTTATTCCCCCCCCCGTTTTTAGTAAAAAAAAAAACAAAAAACGGATGGTTCATTCAGAACTGTAATAAACCTAAAGAGATTGAATCATTTTCTTCAGATCAAAAAGTTCAAAATGAAAACTATAAAATCGGTCATAAAGCTTCTTTCTCCTCGCTGCTTCATGGCAGTACTCAATCTCAAGGACGCATACTATAACGTTCCAATTTTTGCAGGTTATCAGAAATTCCTAAGAGTCGCAGTCAGAATAGGGGGTCAGTTACAGCATTTTTAAATTCAGTTCTTTGTCCTATCCATGGGTCCAAGAGTGTTTACGAAAATAATCGCAGAGATGGCGGCTCGTATAAGGGAGAGGAATATTCTTTTTCATACCATACCTGGATGATTTTCTGATTGTAGGAAAAATAGAAAATGCCTGTAAAAAAGCAGTAGCTGCGGTATCAGAGATCCTGAACAGATTAGGATGGATTTTAAATCAAGAAAAATCAAGACCGCATCCCACCAGAAGACAGTCTTTTCTGGGATTGATTTTAGATTCTTCTTGCCAGAGCTGTTTTTTTCCAGAAGAAAAAGTAATTCTCATCCAGAAAAAAACTAGGCGCCTGATCAGAAATCCGGTGACCTCAATAAGGAAAGGGATGTCTATCCTTGGATCCCTCACATCTTGTATTCCAGCGATAAGATGGGCACAACTCCACTCAAGGGCGCTCCAGTGGGAAATCCTGTCTCTTTGGGAGGAAAACAGCTCCCTAGATGTAAAAATAAGGATATGAGATCAGACTCTCCAAAGCTTGAAATGGTGGCTGGAGAGGAAAAATCTAATTCAGGGTGTTCCGTGGAAGCTGGAAGATCTGATTTGTCTGACTACGAACGCAAGTCCCTGGGGGTGGGGAGCTCACATTCAGGAGATCTCCCTTCAAGGTTGTTGGGAAAGTATCCAAGAAAGAGGGTCCATCAACCTGAAGGAGCTGATGGCCGTGAGCCTAGCGATGAATTCTGCTCTTCCATGAATAAGAGGAAAAAATCAAAGAATTATGATGGACAACAAGATGGTAGTCTCGTACCTAAACAAACAGGGGGGCACAAGGTGCAGAACTCTAATGCAGGAAGCCCACAGTATCCTCTTACTAGCAGAAAATAATGTGCGTCGATCTCAGCGGTACATATGAGTGGCGTGGAAAACAGACAGGCGGACTTTCTCAGTCATCACCCTCTCTCTCAGGGCGAGAGGTCTCTAGACCTATCAATTTTCAAGAATATAACAGCCCTCTGGGGACAGCTGGACATAGATCTGTCTGATGCCTTGATGCAGAAATGGAAATTTCCCCTGACACTACACCTTTCCTCCTCTTCCTTTGATTCCTCGTGTGTTATGGAAAATCAGGGAAGAAGGGGCGAGGGTTATCCTCATTGCTCCATTCTAGCCAAGAAGGTCTTGGTTCACGTGGCTCCTGATCATGTCAATCTGGGATCCATGGATCCTTCCAGAGATCCGGGGTCTGTTGAGCCAAGGTTCAGTATTCCATCCAGACATAAAAAATCTCCACTTAACTGCCTGGAACTCGAAAGGTACATGCTAGGGAGGAAGGGATTTTTCGATGCCTTGATTTTGACTCTTAAGAGTAGGAAGAAAGTAACAGTAGCCATCTACGCCAGAGTGTGGCAGAAATTTTTTGATTTTGCGCATATCCAGATTAATGACATCCCATCTTCTGCTCCCATTTATCTAATATTGGAGTTCCTTCAGAAGGGTCTAGATCTGGGACTAGCAGGAAATACCTTAAAAGTGCATGTCTCAGCTCTGTCGGCCCTGTTTAATCAGGACATTGCAGGATGCCCATGGGTATCTAGATTCTTTAGAGCAGTGGACAGATCCACCCCGATAGCTTCAGTTAGACCTCCTCCTTGGGATTTAGATGTAGTAAGGCTTTAACTCGTCCTCCATTTGAACCTATAGAGTCCAGCTCCATAAAATGTCTCACCTTGAAGTTATGTCTCCTAATAGCTTTAACATCTGCTCGCTGGATTAATGAGATTCAGGCCAATTCCATCAATCCTCCTTATACCACAATTTTAGAGGACAAGGTTGTGATACGTCCAGATTAGGGCTGAAACGATTCATCGATTTAATCGATGTAATCGAGGCAAAAAAATCCTCGATGCAGTTTTTCTGCATCGAGGATTCGTTTAAATCACATGACCACGGAGCGTGAGTGAAATTAAGCTTCTCACTCACCGCTCCGTGGCCTCCTGTCGGCACCGCGCTGCAGGACCTTGCGTTCACACATCGTCAGCGCGCTGGATGACGCTGTGTGTGACGTCAGGTCCCCAGTGCATGCTGGGATGAAGACGCGTCTCCTGCGGACTCCGTGTGTCGGCGCACTCTGCACTGAAAGGTAAGTATAAAGTTAGCGGGGAAGGGGGAGTGGGGGTTGTGGCGGCGGTAAATTGGTGGCACCTGTGATTTGGCAGTCGGAAAATAGTACTGCAGTGCCATAAATATACAGGCATAGATAAGTATTGCACTGACAGAAATATGCGGTAAATTGGTGGCACCTGTGATTTGGCATGGGGAAATGGGGGCACCTGTGATTTTGCATGGGCTGGGGAAAACGGGGGCACCTGTGATTTGGCATGGGGAAATGTGGGCATCTGTGGTTTGGCATGTATAAAGTTATTGGCGGGGGCACCTGTGATTTGGCATGTATAACGTTATTGGCGTTAGAGGGGTTAATGGGAGCACCTATGGTTTGCCATGTATAAAAGTATTGGGGGGGGGGGCACCTGTGATTAGGCACTCGGAAGGTTGATCTGGGGGAGTGGGGGACATGGTGGATGGCATGGAGGCACTGGGAAAGGGGGACATCATGGCAATCTGGATGCAGGGGCTGATGGCAGTGCCATCATGGGGGCACTAGGGGACATGGCATGGAGGGGCTGCTGATCTGATGGCACTAGGGGACATGGCGTATGGCATAAGAGGCACTGGGGAAGGGGGACATCATGGCAATCTGGATGGAGGGGCTGATGGCAGTGCCATCATGGGGGCACTGGGGAACATGGCATGGAGGGGCTGCTGAACTGATGGCACTGGGAAAGGGGGACATTTTTATAAAGCAATACATTATTTTAAGAAGGTTTTTCTTATTAGATTACTCGATGAATCGAGAAATATAATCGATAGAATACTCGATTACTAAAATATTCGTTTACTGCAGCCCTAGTCCAGATCCGGCTTTTCTTCCAAAAGTTGTTTCAAAATTTTATAGATATTAAGAGAATATTCTTCCTACCCTGTTTAAAAACCCTGGATCAGAAGAAGAGAAATCCCTTCACTGCCTAGACGTCAGAAGGGCTTTGATTAACTATCTTTCTCGCACTAAAGATTGGCGCAAATCTTCTTCACTCTTTATTCTTTTTCAAGGAGTTAATAAGGGTGTTGCAGCCTCTAAAAGTTATATTGCAAGGTGGATTGTTTCAGCTATTTCCTTGTCTTGCCTGTCTTCTGGATTATCTCCTCCAGCGGGTCTCAAGGCACACTCTACCAGGGCAGTGGCTACCTCCTGGGCGGAAAGATCCTCAGGTCCCATAGAGAATATTTGCAGAGATGCCACCTGGTCTTCTCCTTCAACTTTTTTTTAAGCACTATCGGCTTGATTTAAACTCCTCTCCTTCGGGGTCATCCTTTGGGGAAAAGGTGCTTCTTTCTACTCTCCCACCCTGAAATTTCCTCTGGTAATTCTCTTGTGGTACTGTCATGGGCGAAGGGAAAATTGATGATTACTTACTGGTAATTTTATTTTCCAGAGCCCATGACAGCACCCTTATATTCCCTCCCTTTGGTTCTTTATGGTTATCTTATGTTCACACGGGTGTAGCAAAAAAAAATAAAAGAGAATCTTGTTAAACTGAATTTATTATTGACTATCTAACATTATGTTGGTGGCCTTCCTCCGATGCTTGGATATTACACTGAGGAGGAGAGTGTCCGCCCTTTTATTCTGCAGGTTTCCTGTCTGTGGGGGCGGATCCTCTCTGTCTCTTGTGGTGCTGTCATGCGCTCTGGAAAATCAAATTAACGGTAAGTAATCATCATTTTCTGCCGTCAATCTTCTGTGTTTCTATTTTCGGTTGTCATGATAATTAGGCCCCCTGCACAGGGCTGTATCCATTGTGCGGTTTACAAACTGTGAAACTACAAAATACGGATGCAGCCCATGTGCCATCCGCCATTTTTTGTGATTGCATGAACTATGAGTTCACGTTTTGCAGACCAGTAAAGGACATGTTCTGTTTTGGGAATGAAAATACGAATGCTGCAAAGTGTACTGGTCGGCGACACACAGACCTGACTCATATTTCGCAGATCTGCAGTTTGCAGACTGTAAAACTCATATTGTAAATGAGGCCTTAAAAGGGTTGTAAATTATAACTGTGCAATGAAAAGGTTTTATGGCGTTTAACCCCTTTCCGACCAGCGCTGTAAAAGTACGGAACTGCGGGAAGTGACTTCCCGACCAGTGCCATAGTACTCACTACATAAAGTGACACATTAGATTTGCAAAAAATGGCCTGGGCAGGAAGGTGAAAACTGGCGTAGAAAGGGTTAAATACAATGTACATGCTGTAATAATATTGTTTGCATTATTTTGTACTTTACACTTTCCTTCTGGTAGCGCCCCCTGCTGTTTATCCTTTGGCTAAAATTCTGGTCCTGCATTTTGGGATGGACACATTCTCAGTATCTTCCCTGCTCCCTTCCTCCTGTCAGTGTCGGTGTAGTCCTCTCGTGGTGAAGCAGTGCAGACTCCTTTAATTCATCCCTACTTGTATATTCATGGAGGTATATAGCTATATCTCTCTAGACAGTGGGGCTAGAGGGGAGGGGGGCATCTATTATGGGAATCCCTGGGGCTGTATGTGAGGAAGAGGAAATCTGGAGAAGGGCCTAAAAAGAGCTGGCTGCAGCGCACTTCTGGGAGATGCAGGTGCTTGATAGTCACATGAGACGAGTGTCATGCCCCACTCTGACGATGTGCGGAGGTCAGCCAGGATTGCAGCACGAGTCTAGTATTTGTTTTGATGCTGTGCTGGATCCGCCTCGCATCAGGTGCACTGGGTGGAGTCATTAGTTTAAATAGTCTCCAGCTAAAGTGCTCTGAGCGGATTATACTCATCATTGTGGTCTTGGAAGCTAGGAAGGAAGGTTGGCTGTTTGTTCCTGCTCTCAGCAGATGAGTGTCTTTTCTTGTTTGGTTGTTTATGTCATCTTACCCGTCCAGGTTCTGTGCGAGCTGGCAGCTCCTTTCTCCCCACTTCACCATCTCAGGGAGTTCAGGGTTCTGTTAGTATAGGCTGGTAGACACAGCAAATCTACCATCAAGATTTGTCTGTGGGCTGAGCATTGTAGGGAAAGAGGTCAGGGATAAATTAGGAGGTGACCCTTTCCCTGTCTCTCGTCCAGAGCCTGGTTGGTGTGTTATCTGTTAACTGTGCACGTCCGTCGTGACATTATAATCCGCCATACTGTGACTGCCATTGCTCAGCGTTTATGTGATGGCGTCAATTGATGCACTGGTTGACCGCATGCAGGGTTTGTCCCTGGAGGTTGCGGATCTACGTAGTACGGTCACACAGTGTCAGAGGGTGTTAGCTTCAGGTACAAGTCAAATTGTTGGGGAGCCTAAAGTCGCTCTTCCGGAGAAATTTGCAGGGGGTACTGATGATTTTTTCCGTTTCAAGGAATCATGTAAGTTGTACTTTCGTTTGTGCCCATTTTCATCAGGTAATGAGGATCAGAGGGTGGGTATCGTCATGTCTTTGCTGAAAGGGGACGCGCAATCCTGGGCTTTTTCCCTGCCGCCCAGTTCTCTGCCATTGACCCAGATCGAGTTTCAATGGCAGAGTCAAAATTACGTAACTTACTACAGGGTAAACATACTGCTGAGGTTTACTGCACAGAGTTTAGGAGGTGGGCTACTGAGTCGGGGTGGAACGACCCCGCGTTACGTAGCCAGTTTTGTCAGGGGTTATCTGAAAGGTTGAAGGATGCTCTGGCTTTTCATGAATACCCTGATACTTTGGAAAATGCAATGTCTTTGGCGATACGTTTGGATAGATGTATCAGAGAGAGGGGTAAGGGTCCCTCTGTGCAGGGGATTCCTCCCGCGTGTAGTTTTGTTCCACCAGCTGCCCAGGGAGATATTGCTTGTTATTCTGGCCTAGGAGAGGAACCCATGCAGTTAGGTCAGATATCTTTCCATTCGGATAGTAGAGACTTTCGTAAAGCGCACAATTTATGATTCTTTTGTGGAAAGAGGGGTCATTTTGTTTTTTCTTGTCCGTATGTTGAACCACAGGGGAGAGTGATAAAGAGAAAAGAAAAAGAAAAAAAAAACCTCCCTCACACTTGGTAGTATGAATGGTGTGGTAGAGCAGACTGGTATGCAAGTTCCCTGCAGTTCCTGTTTTCTCCTTTCAGCTATGGTGGCGCTAGAGTCTCGAAATGTGTTTGTTGATGTTTTTCTTGATTGTGGTGCTGGGGTAAATTTTATTGACTTTCTGTTTCTTGAGGGTTTGGGACTAAGTATTTGCACGTTAGAGAACGAGATTCGTGTTTTTGCCATTGATTCTTCCCCTCTTTCTCAAGGGAGCCTTACTCACGTTGTACATGATAGTCATTTAAGGGTGGGTGATTCACATGCTGAGATTATTTCCTGTTTCGTCATGAAGGATTTGCCAGCTCCAATAGTTTTGGGGTTGCCATGGTTGTCTAAACATAACCCAACTATAGACTGGCAGGCGAGACAAATCATTGGTTGGAGCAAGTTTTGTTCGGATAATTGTCTTGTCACATCTATTTCTGAAGTGTCCGTTACGGCCTTGCCTCAGTATCTCTCAGATTTTTCGGACGTGTTTGCGGAGGGTGGGGCTCAGGAATTGCCCCCTCATCGTGACTATGATTGTCCTGTGAATCTTATTCCGGGGGCTAAGTTGCCTAAGTCTCGGCTCTACAACCTCTCTCAACCCGAGAGAGAGGTCATGCGAAAGTATGTCGCCGAGAGTTTGGCAAAGGGTCATATTAGACCATCTAAGTCTCCAGTGGCTGTAGGTTTGTTCTTCGTGAAGAAGAAAGATGGATCACTGAGACCGTGTTTGGATTTCCGGGAGCTGAATCGTATTACAGTCCGGGATCCATATCCCCTGCCTTTGATCTCTGATCTTTTTGATCAGATTGTTGGAGCCAAGGTGTTCTCCAAGTTGGATTTGAGAGGAGCATACAATCTGATCAGGATCAAGGAGGGGGATGAGTGGAAAACGACCTTCAATACGCACGAGGGTCATTTTGAGAACCTGGTAATGCCTTTTGGGTTGACGAATGCGCTAGCGGTATTTCAGCGATTCGTAAATGATATTTTTCATCATTTGGTGGGGAGGTTCGTAGTAGTCTACCTTGATGACATTTTAATTTATTCTCCTGATCTGAAGACCCATCAGGATCATGTGAGACAGGTTTTGACGATCCTGCGGGAGAACAAGTTATACGCCAAATTGGAGAAATGTTTATTTGCGGAGCAAGAGCTTCCATTTTTGGGATACATGCTTTCTGATTCTGGTTTTCGTATGGACCCCGAAAAGGTCCGGGCGGTTCTGGAGTGGGACCGACCGGAGAATCAGAAAGCTTTGATGCGATTTTTGGGGTTTACGAATTATTATAGAAAATGTATTTTGAATTATTCCACGCTAGTCAAACCTCTTACTGATATGACCAAGAAGGGCGCTGATGCCTCTGTCTGGTCGGATGAGGCATTGCAGGCCTTTTCGGCTATTAAGGAGCGTTTTGCGTCTGCTCCCATTCTGGTGCAGCCGGATGTATCTCAGCCATTCGTGGTCGAGGTCGATGCATCAGAGGTGGGGGTTGGGGCGGTGCTTTCGCAGGGCCCTTCTCCTGGCAAGTGGGTCCCGTGTGCCTTCTTCTCCAGGAAGCTCTCGGTCGCTGAGAGGAATTATGATGTTGGAGATAGGGAGTTGTTGGCGATCAAATTGGCCTTTGAAGAATGGCGTCACTGGTTAGAGGGGGCTTCTCACCCCGTTACTGTGTATACAGACCATAAGAATTTGGCTTACCTGCAATCTGCCAAGCGTCTGAACCCTAGACAGGCCAGATGGTCATTGTTTTTTACCAGGTTCAATTTCGTGGTTACCTTTCGCCCAGGGGTCAAGAACGTCAAGGCAGATGCCTTGTCTCGCAGCTTCCCTGGGGGAGGTGATACAGAAGATCCAGCGATTTTGGCGGATGGAGTGGTGGTCTCCGCTCTGTACCCTGGATTGGAGATGGAGGTGTTGGGAGCTCAGGAGGGGGCTCCTGGTTCGTGTCCCCCAGGGAGGTTGTTTGTTCCTGAGGGCCTACGATACAAGGTGTTCAAGGAACATCACGATACTGTTCTCGCTGGACATCCTGGTGGTAAGTCCACCTGTGATCTGGTGTCCCGGAGGTTCTGGTGGCCAGGTTTGCGTAAGTGTATTGAGAATTACGTGGCAGCTTGTGAAACCTGCGCTCGGTCTAAGGTTGCTCATACTCGACCGCCTGGTTCACTTCTTCCATTGTCTATTCCATCTCGTCCTTGGACACATTTGTCCATGGACTTTATTACGGACCTACCGAGTTCCTCCGGGAGAACAGTGATTTTGGTGGTAGTCGATCGTTTCAGTAAAATGGCTCACTTTATACCACTAACAAGTCTGCCTAACGCTAAGACTCTTGCGCAGATTTTTGTGGATAATATTGTTAAATTGCACGGTATTCCTTCGGATATTGTCTCTGATAGGGGCACGCAGTTTGTCTCCAGGTTTTGGAGGGCGTTCTGCTCTCGACTTGGCAATCAACTTTCTTTCTCGTCGGCTTTTCATCCACAGTCGAATGGTCAGACGGAGCGTACCAATCAAAACCTGGAGACCTACTCGAGGTGCTTTGTGGCTGAGAATCAGGAGGACTGGTCCTCATTCTTGCCCTTAGCAGAATTTGCATTGAATAACCGTAGGCAGGAGTCCACGGGTAAGTCGCCATTTTTTGGCACATACGGTTTCCATCCTCAGTTTGGTACCTTTTCTGGGTCTGGTTCCTCCGGGATGCCAGAGGAGGAGAGATTCTCTTCTGCCTTATCCTCTATCTGGCGGGGGATTCAAGGGAATTTGGAGAGGATGGGTGAGAGGTATAAACGAATGGCTGACAGGAGACGTGTGACTGGTCCGGACCTGTGTGTGGGTGATTTGGTGTGGTTGTCCACTAGGAATATCAAGTTGAGAATGCCATCTTGGAAACTGGGTCCAAGATTTGTTGGTCCATATAAGATTTCTGCTGTGATCAATCCTGTGGCATTTCGACTTGATCTGCCGCAGACTTGGAGGATCCATGATGTCTTCCACAAGTCTTTACTAAAAAAATATGTTAAACCGGTGGTACCATCGCCATTGCCTCCTCCTTCTGTTCTGGTCGAGGGAAACTTGGAGTTCGAGATCTCCAGGATTCTCGACTCAAGAGTTCTGCGGGGTTCCCTCCAGTACCTGGTTCACTGGAGGGGGTACGGTCCTGAGGAGAGGATGTGGGTTCCGGCGTCAGATGTCAACGCCAGCCGTCTGGTGAGGGCCTTTCATAGGTCCCATCCGGATAAGGTTGGTCCAGGGTGTCCGGAGGTCACCCGTAGAAGGGGGGGGTACTGTCATGCCCCACTCTGACGATGTGCGGAGGTCAGCCAGGATTGCAGCACGAGTCTAGTATTTGTTTTGATGCTGTGCTGGATCCGCCTCGCATCAGGTGCACTGGGTGGAGTCATTAGTTTAAATAGTCTCCAGCTAAAGTGCTCTGAGCGGATTATACTCATCATTGTGGTCTTGGAAGCTAGGAAGGAAGGTTGGCTTTTGTTCCTGCTCTCAGCAGATAAGTGTCTTTTCTTGTTTGGTTGTTTATGTCATCTTACCTGTCCAGGTTCTGTGCGAGCTGGCAGCTCCTTTCTCCCCACTTCACCATCTCAGGGAGTTCAGGGTTTTGTTAGTATAGGCTGGTGGACACAGCAAATCTACCATCAAGATTTGTCTGTGGGCTGAGCATTGTAGGGAAAGAGGTCAGGGATAAATTAGGAGGTGACCCTTTCCCTGTCTCTCGTCCAGAGCCTGGTTGGTGTGTTATCTGTTAACTGTGCACGTCCGCCGTGACAACGAGCTTCTGCCTCCCTTGGTAAAATAAAGAGACCAGAGCTGCAGAGGAGGGAGTAAAGAAGCGAACTAGGATGAAACTTACACTGGAGAGCAGCACTTTTTGCATGGTTGTACTTCAAATATTGGCATGCTTTACTCCCAGTTTTTCATTTTCCATGCAGTTTTTTTAGACAATGCACTGATTTTTTGAGTATTTAACAGAATTTATAACAGGATAAAGAATGTTAATGCTACAGAGACAGATGTTAGGGGTGATAATCAGTGTAAGGAGGACATTCCTACAGAGACAGATGTGAGGGGTGATGAACAGTATAAGGAGGAGATTCCTACAGATAAACGCCCAGGTGAGTAGGGACCACTAAATGAAGCAGAGATGAGTCTGTAACTGTAACGACCCTGAATTGGACTTCCCCAATAGCAGGCGCCTTCCCCAGGTACTTGGTGTCCCCCAGTACTCAGATACCCCCAGGACTTGCAGTAGGACCAAGGTTCCAAGTAGAGCTTCACCATGCAACAAGAAGAAATGAGAGTGAGACAAAACATTTTTTGAGCATTCAATTAATTAAAAATAACGATTAAACTGAAACAGGCTGTTTTTCAGCTGATCCAAATTTTAGGACCACATGCCTTTTAAAAGGCCAAATCTGTGCAAAGATGTGGATTTATTGTCATTTTCTGTCATGTAGTCACACGTTGTGATGGCAAAGGCAAAAAAACTTCTCCCTTTTTGAACGTGGTCAGGTTGTTGAACTGCATAAGCAGGGTCTCTCACAGCGCGCCACATTGCTGCTGAGGTGGGACGCAGTAAGACTGCGGAATTTCTTAAATGATCCTGAGGGTTATGGAACAAAGTCAAGTGGAAGACCCAAAAAAATTTAATCAGCACTGAGCCGGAGGATCCAATTGGCTGTCCGTCAAGATACTGGACTATCCTCGACCCAAATTAAGGCCCTTTACTGGTGCTGACTGCAGCCCCATAACCATCAGACGGCATCTGAGACTGAAGGGCTTCAAACACAAAAAACTTCTTCTAAGACCTCGTCTCCTTAAACGCCACAGAACTGCTCGTTTGGACTTTGCAAGAGAGTACCAAACATGGGAGATTCAAAGGTGGAAGAAAGTTTTATTCTCTGATGAGAATTTTTTTTACCTTTTTATGGTCCTGATGGTTTCCAACGTTACTGGCATGACAAGCAAATCCCACTTGAGATGTTTTCTACGCGCCACAGTGGAGGGGGCGCCATAATGGTCTGGGGTGCTTTTTCCTTCAGTGGAACAATGGAGCTTCAGGAAGTGCAGGGGCGTCAAACGGCCGCTGGCTATGTCCAGATGTTGCAGAGAGCATTCCTCATGACTGAGGGCCCTCGTCTGTGTGGTAGCGACTGGGTTTTTCAACAGGACACCCATTTCTTTTTGTTGCATGTTGAAGCTCTACTTGGAACCTTGTTAAGATCCAGCATGCTAAATATGATTTTTTGCCATTTTTCAAGTGGTCTTAAACTTTTGATCAGGACTGTACAAAGCACATATCACAGCACTAGCAGGTAAGAAGAAAGCCATGAGATAGGAACCAATCAGTAGATGACTGGACCAGGATGGGGATGGTAATCAGACGATGAGAAGTAAAAATGGAAACACACCAGTAGTTTCTATATATAAAGATACAAAATATGATAGATGCAGAATAATTAAGCAGGCAGCATGCAGAAATAAGGAAGTCGCTTAGCTTCAGGACGCTGTCGAGTCTCCTACGACATGCGCCACTGCCCAAGACTGGTATTTAATAAGCAGTGATTGTAGCAGAATCTAGCAGACATCTGTAATACAGCGCACATACCTCTTACATCCAGTGAGGTCTTCTCTGATGTAGATGTTCTCTTTCCTCATCTTCTCTATTCACCCCAGACTGCCATGATGATTTCTTTCAGCATCTCTCATCTCTGCAGAGTTTCACAAACGGAAATCTTTGTTTCTTACTTTTCCATCATCCTCCCACCTTCTCAACATCCCATCCTGCCACCCCCAATACTGTGCCCGTTGTGCTCCCCAATACTGTACTGTAGAAACAGATATTGCCCCTTCAAACATTATTGGCACACGGTTCCCTAAAAAATAACTGCACTCAGCAAATAGTGTCCCTGACACTAATAGTGTAAACATAATGTTCCCCAAAAATAATTGCACTGAGATGGATGCCTCCCCATAATATTACTTCTACCCAAAGTCCCACTAATAGTAATAAATCTCTGCCAGAATGCACTCAGTGCCCCCAATAGTAATAATGTCAGCATTGTGCCCATACTAATCATGTTCCTCTAGTCCCCTAGTAGTAGTAATTGTCACGGAACCATGAACCAGACGTACAACAAGAGATAAGTGAAAATAAGAAGGCTTTATTGAAAATAAAGCTGTAAAGCAAAAGTCCAAACGGATGGTGAAACCGAAGCAGAGTCTTTGAGAGGCCAGGGGTCAGGAACCAGAAGGGTAGTCAGACGAAGCCAGGATCAGGAACCAGCAGGGTAGTCAGACGAAGCCAGGATCAGGAACCAGCAGGGTAGTCAGACGAAGCCAGGATCAGGAACCAGCAGGGTAGTCAGACGAAGCCAGGATCAGGAACCAGAAGCAGCAGCAGTCTTAGAAGCATGTGAACACAGGAGGACCAAGCAAGGAACTGAAGCCACAGACCTCCTATATATATGAGCTAGGCATCCAGCTCCTCCCAGTGGGAAGGAGGAGCCGCAGGGTGGAAGGCTACAAGAAACCCAGAAACCAAGATGGCCGCCAGCACATGTCAAACGAAGGAGAACAGCAAGAAGGTAAGACCATGACAGTACCTCCCCCTCAAGGGCCCCTCCTCCGCGGAGCAAAAAACGGTTTCTGAGGGAAGCGTGCGTGGAAGGCTCGGAGCAAGGCAGGAGCATGGACAATCTGCGGAGGGAACCCAGGAACGCTCCTCTGGACCATAACCATGCCAATGGACCAAAAACTGCACCCGACCGCGGACCAGGCGTGAGTCCAGGATATTGCTCACCTCATACTCCTCACGATTGCCCACTCGGACCGGACGAGGCCGAGGAACCGAGGAAGTGAAACGATTACACACCAGTGGCTTCAACAGGGAGACATGAAACACGTTAGAGATCCGCATGCCAGGAGGAAGCGCAAGGGCATAGGCTACCGGGTTTACCCTGCGAAGCACTCGGAAGGGACCAACAAAGCGAGGCGCCAGCTTGGGAGTGGGCACTCGAAGGTTGAGGTTGCGGGTGGACAACCATACACGGTCTCCGACCTGGTAGGAAGGAGCAGGCGCTCGTCTGCGATCAGCCTGGAGTCTCTGGCGCTGCGCAGAGGCCTCAAGGGACTTCTGGATCTGTACCCAAGAAGCACGTAGGACGGAAAGGTGATCCTCCACAGCCGGAATATCCTGGGGAGAGAATACCTCCGGTAACACGGCAGGTTGGAACCCATAATTGGCCATGAAGGGAGACGTCCCAGAGGAAGAGTTCACCGCCGTGTTCCTGGCAAACTCAGCCCAAGGCAGGAGGTCAACCCAATTGTCTTGGTGATCGGAGACATAGCAACGAAGGAATTGCTCCAAGGCCTGATTGGATCGTTCTGCGGCCCCATTGGACTGAGGGTGGTAGGCCGAGGAGAAGGAGAGATGAATCCCCAACTGGGAGCAAAAGGCGCGCCAGAACCTGGACACAAACTGACTCCCCCGATCCGACACAATCTCCTTGGGCAAACCGTGCAACCGGAAGACCTCCCTGGCAAAAATCGTGGCCAACTCTTGTGCAGAGGGTAACTTCTTGAGAGGAACACAGTGGCACATTTTGGAAAACCGATCCACAATCATGAGAATGACCGTATGGCCTCGGGATGCAGGGAGGTCCACAATGAAATCCATCCCCAGGTGTGACCATGGGCGCTCCCCGGTGGCTATGGGTTGCAGAAGGCCCAACGGAAGGTGCCGAGGGGACTTACTCTGGGCACAAACGGAGCATGCCGCTACATATGCGGCGATGTCGGAACGTAGGGAAGGCCACCAGAACAGACGTGAAACAGCCCAGGACAGCTGATTCTTTCCAGGATGCCCCGCGGTCTTGGAGTTATGGTAGGTTCGCAACAACCGAGTGCGCAACTCCTCAGGCACAAAACATCTGCCGTTGGGTCTCCCAGAGGGAGCACCAGATTGAGCCGCCAAAATCTGCTCACCCAGGGGAGAGGTCAGGCTGGTGCGAATGGCGGCCAGGATCTGATTCGGAGGTATGACCGAAGTCGGAATCGACTCCTCCCTGGACAGCTCGGAGTACTGCCGTGATAGGGCATCCGCCCTGATGTTCTTGGAACCGGGTAGGTAGGAGACCACGTAATTAAAACGTGACAAGAACAGAGCCCATCTGGCCTGACGTGGTGTCAATCTCTTGGCCTCAGAAAGGTAGGTCAGATTCTTATGGTCCGTCAGGATGAGAACCGGGACCACCGAACCCTCGAGCAAGTGCCTCCATTCTTTAAGGGCCTGCACGATGGCCAATAACTCCCTGTCACCAATCTGATAGTTGCACTCCGCGGAAGACAGTTTCCGGGAGTAAAACCCACAAGGAAGCAGAGGACCCTCTGGTGTTCTACGCTGAGACAGAAGGGCGCCTACTCCCGTCTCAGACGCGTCCACCTCGAGGACAAAGGGCAACCCAGGGTTGGGATGCGACAGAATCGGAGCCGACACAAAAGCGGACTTTAGGGCCTCAAAAGCTCGGATGGCCTCGAGCGGCCAGACCTGGGAATTACTGCCCTTCCTGGTCAGATCCGTGAGAGGCTTGGCCAGCATGGAAAAGTCCCTTATGAACTTCCGATAATAATTGGCGAAGCCCAAAAAGCGCTGCAGGGAACGAAGACCACTGGGCTGGGGCCACTGTAAGACAGCCGAAACCTTCTCAGGATCCATGGAGAACCCCTCAGCGGAAATGATGTAACCTAAGAAGGTTACCTGGGATCGGTGAAATTCGCATTTCTCAAGCTTACCGAACAGCTTGTTCTCTCGTAACCGTTGCAACACTCGTCTGACATCCAGAATGTGGGCCTCCATGGATTCAGAATATACCAAGATGTCATCCAAATAGACCACCACACACTGCTGCAACAGGTCACGGAAAACATCGTTGATGAATTCCTGAAAGACTGCGGGCGCATTGCACAACCCAAAGGGCATAACCAAGGATTCATAATGACCGGTCCTGGTGTTAAACGCGGTCTTCCACTCATCGCCCGCCTTGATCCTTACCAGGTTATATGCCGCCCTCAGGTCGAGTTTGGTAAAGACCGTGGCCCCTTTAAGGCGATCGAACAGCTCGGAAATCAAGGGTATCGGGTAAGCGTTCTTGATCGTGATGCGATTGAGACCCCTGTAATCGATGCAAGGCCTCAACTCACCGCCCTTCTTTTTCACAAAGAAAAATCCAGCCCCTGCCGGGGACGAGGATTTGCGAATGTGTCCGCGTGAAAGCGCCTCCCTCACGTACTCCTCCATGGCCTCATTCTCCGCTACCGACAGTGGATAGACTTTGCCACGAGGAGGAACGGCACCAGGTTGTAACTCTATGGCACAATCGTATGGGCGGTGCGGAGGTAGGGCAACCGCGCGCACCTTATCGAATACATCCCGGTACTCCTCGTATTCAGGAGGCAACAGAGAGTCCGAGGAAGTACACAGCAACTTGACAGACCCATGGATGCAACTAGCCCCACACTGCGGTGACCACGAGAGGATCTCGGCCGATCTCCAATCGAAAGTCGGATTATGCTTCTGGAGCCAGGGGTACCCCAAGACCACCGAGTAGTGTGGAGACGAAATAACCTGGAGGCAGACCGACTCTCTGTGAACGGCACCAATGGCTATCCCCACTGGAAGGGTCTCATGAGTCACGTGTGGCGGCAGAAGGGGTCTGCCGTCTATCGCCTCAAGAGCCAGTGGGGAACCTCGAGCCTGCAGAGGAATGGAATTGGCGGCAGCGAACACACTATCAATGAACAAACCACCAGCACCAGAGTCCACCAACGCCTGGGTCGTCACCGAGCCCCCGACCCAGGAGAGGACAACAGTGATCAGTGGTTTGTCAACACGGGAAACCGGGGACGAGGAGACTCCACCCAAGATCTGCCCCCGACAGGATCTCAGGTGCGAGCGTTTTCCCGGACGGTTCGGACATGCCAACCGAAAATGCCCACCGAGACCACAGTACATGCATCGGCCCTCGCGTCTCCGGAGTACCCTCTCCCCCTCGGACAGGCGAGCAAACCCCAGCTGCATGGGTTCACCCCCAGACAAGTCATCCCCAGGAGGCGTGGGAGGAGAGGGAGGCACGGGTGGGACAGCAAACGTAGGCGCCAATCTGTTAGAAGACCTCCGCAGGCTCTCCTTAAAGGAAGGTCTCTCCCTGAGTCTGGTGTCAATCAAAATCAGGAAAGAAATAAGAGACTCGAGCTCCACTGGTAGGTCCTTAGCTGCAACCTCATCCTTCAAGGCATCCGAGAGACCATGAGAGAAAGCAGCGACCAGAGCCTCATTATTCCAGCCCACCTCTGCTGCCAGGGTACGAAACTCAATGGCGTATTCAGCTACGGATCGTGAACCCTGTCTGATGGACATAAGGAGCTTCGCAGCAGAGGCAGCACGAGCCGGCACATCGAATACCTTCCGAAGAGAAGCAACAAAACCGGAAAACTCGGCAACCACCGGATTGTTGTTCTCCCATAAAGGGCTGGCCCAGGCCAAGGCCTTGTCCGAGAGCAGCGAGATCAAGAAGCCCACCTTTGATCTCTCAGTAGGAAAGGCATGTGGCAGCAACTCGAAATAAATGCCCACCTGGTTAAGGAAACCTCGGCACTGAGTTGGCTCTCCCCCAAAGCGCTGTGGAAGAGGGGCAGAACCGGTCCTACCCCGAAACACCGCAGGCGCAACAACAGGTGTCGGGGTAGACTCTGGCGCAACAACCGGAGCGGCAGTAGGAGCGACAACCGACCCATCGGCAACGGGAGCGAAATGAGCCGTGCGTTCAAGCAGGGTTAGCAACGCCACAGCGAACCGACCCAACAGGTGATCCTGCTGATCAAGTCTGGCAACCAGCATGGGTAGCGAGGATGGCCCTGTACCATCAGAATTCAGGGCTTGGTCCTAATGTCACGGAACCATGAACCAGACGTACAACAAGAGATAAGTGAAAATAAGAAGGCTTTATTGAAAATAAAGCTGTAAAGCAAAAGTCCAAACGGATGGTGAAACCGAAGCAGAGTCTTTGAGAGGCCAGGGGTCAGGAACCAGAAGGGTAGTCAGACGAAGCCAGGATCAGGAACCAGCAGGGTAGTCAGACGAAGCCAGGATCAGGAACCAGCAGGGTAGTCAGACGAAGCCAGGATCAGGAACCAGCAGGGTAGTCAGACGAAGCCAGGATCAGGAACCAGAAGCAGCAGCAGTCTTAGAAGCATGTGAACACAGGAGGACCAAGCAAGGAACTGAAGCCACAGACCTCCTATATATATGAGCTAGGCATCCAGCTCCTCCCAGTGGGAAGGAGGAGCCGCAGGGTGGAAGGCTACAAGAAACCCAGAAACCAAGATGGCCGCCAGCACATGTCAAACGAAGGAGAACAGCAAGAAGGTAAGACCATGACAGTAATCCCCCTTATAATGTGTGGCAGTACAAAAATACCCCCTTACAATATGTGCCAGTACAAAAAATCCCCTTTGTTTGCCAGTACAAAAAATACCCCTTTTAGTGCCACTAGCAGAACCTTTGTCCCCCTAGTGCCCCACCCCCTAAATAATGTGTGCTAGTGGAAAAATGCCCTTTTCAAGCGCCCCCAGTTATAATAATGTGCACCCCGACCTGGCCCAACAGCATGCTGCAAAGAAAAAGAAATCAAATACTTCCCTCCATGTGGCTGTCAGGATACAATGCAGGGCAAAGGGCTCTTCTGGTCTGTGCCCTGAGCTGCGCTGGCCTCTGATGGGCTTCAGGCCTAGTGTCTGTAGCTTTGCAGAGGGGATGGCGGAGCAGGGAGGCATCCTACAGTTTAATATGCATATATGAATCCTTCCACAATGGAAGCGCTCATTGCCCAGGTCCCTGCCACCAACCCCCAATTGACCCTACCCGGAACCGCCTCAGACAATCACCTCACATTGCTTATTTGGCACTGCGACCCTGTGAGCACCTTATTAGCATATTAATTAATTTCTGAAAAACAGGGCACTGGATTTCAAGAAGAGAGAGGTTGTTTCACTCAGTGTGATCAACTCTAAGAGGCAGTATATCTGGGTTAGCAGGGTTGATTCTGCTGACACATGCTTTTTAATGCAGAATTTTTTATTTTAAGGGAAGAGAACATTCTAATAGGGAATGGTAATCCAGCCTTACGCTGGCTCCATAGCCATAGCCTCCTCATATATCACTGCACTGTTCCTCTCCACTGCCCTGTACGACACGGGCACCACCTAATAGCACTGACGCGCAGGTCCCTTTATGATTCTCCACTTGGCATTCGAGCCTGGTGGTCTGAGGTCTACTGTCTTTGTTAATTTATCATATAATTTTGCTTCATGTTTTGCAACTTGTATCAGAATTTTTATGTTATAAAAGATCAATATCATTTTAAAGATTATATTATTTAAGAATTATTTTTAAAAGTTTTGTTCTTGACAGACGACTGTACCGAGAGCACAGAGGAACACCTGATACCTACATATTATGATGCAGATGATTCGGTTGTCGCACCAGATACATATGAAAAACGTGCCATTATCCCAGTTGTACACTCAGACCTTCAAATCAAAAATCTGCCACCTGATCCTTTAAAAAAGACTGTTATGCAGAATGCAAACCACAGAAGTGGTGCTGGATCCCAAAGAGCTCAGAAAGGGAAGAAGTCTTATTCATGTTCAGAATGTGGCAAATGTTTTACTCAGAAATCAAATCTTGAGATGCATCAGATAGTTCACACAGGGGAGAAGCCGTATTCATGTTCAGGATGTGGCAAATGTTTTACTCAGAAATCAAAGCTTAAGAGCCATCAAAGACATCACACAGGGGAGAAGCCGTATTCATGTTTAGAATGTGGCAAATGTTTTACTGAGAAATCAAATCTTGAGAGGCATCAGATAGTTCACACAGGGGAGAAGCCGTATTCATGTTCAGAATGTGGCAAATGTTTTACTCAGAAATCAAATCTTGAGATGCATCAGATAGTTCACACAGGGGAGAAGCCGTATTCATGTTCAGAATGTGGCAAATGTTTTACTCAGAAATCAAATCTTGAGATGCATCAGATAGTTCACACAGGGGAGAAGCCCTATTCATGTTCAGAATGTGGCAAATGTTTTAATCGAAAATCACAGCTTGATATCCATCAAAGACATCACACAGGGGAGAAGCTGTATTCATGTTCAGAATGTGGCAAATGTTTTACTGAGAAATCAAATCTTGAGAGGCATCAGATAGTTCACACAGGGATGAAGCCGTATTCATGTTCAGAATGTGGCAAATGTTTTAATCGAAAATCACATCTTGATATCCATCATAGACATCACACAGGGGAGAAGCCATATTCATGTTCAGAATGTGGCAAATGTTTTTCTCATAAATCAAGTCTTAAGAGCCATCAAAGACATCACACAGGGGAGAAGCTGTATTCATGTTCAGAATGTGGCAAATGTTTTAATCGAAAATCACATCTTGATATCCATCAAAGACATCACACAGGGGAGAAGCCGTATTCATGTTCAGAATGTGGCAAATGTTTTAATCGAAAATCACATCTTGATATCCATCAAAGACATCACACAGGGGAGAAGCCATATTCATGTTCAGAATGTGGTAAATGTTTTGCTGATAAATCAATTCTTAATAACCATCAGAGAATTCACACAGGGGAGAAGTCGTTTTCATGTCCAGAATGTGGAAAATGTTTTGCTAGGAAAAATTATCTTGCTGAGCATTTAAAAATTCACACAGGGGAGAGGTCATTTTCCTGTCCAGAATGTGGAAAATGGTTTACTCGGAAAGCAAATCTTGTTAATCATCTGAAATCTCACACAGAGGAGA
This sequence comes from Bufo bufo, assembly GCF_905171765.1. Taxonomy (NCBI): domain Eukaryota; kingdom Metazoa; phylum Chordata; class Amphibia; order Anura; family Bufonidae; genus Bufo; species Bufo bufo. The sequence goes on along the minus strand of NC_053393.1, from coordinate 556,806,298 downwards.
AGTGATATTAATGGCCAGAACGTGTTTTACTAAAGAATGTAAATGTGAGAATCATTAGGGAAGTCACACAGGGGTGCAGCCATGTTTATGTTCAGAATGTGGAAACTGTTTTATTCAGAAATAAGCCCTTGTTCAATATCAGAGAATTCATACAGGGGAGAAGAAGTTCTAACCCCTTCCCAACATCCTCCATACATGTATGGCGGATGTCGGGAATATAAAGATGGTGCCCACTGAAGAGTTAAGTGCCATAGGCGAAGCATGCGTGCGGTTTCACACAGCAGCGTCCACATGATTGGAGATAGCTCTGATCGCTGACATTCCATCAGATGCTATAGCCAACTGCAACCACAGCATCTGAGCAATCATTTACTGGGAGCGAGCGAGGTGTTACAGCTTGAAGAGCATATGAATTAGAACCATAGATAACTTCATAAAACCAAATATAACAATAGCCACATGATGTATAGTGAATAAAAGATATAACAGAGAATGGATTGTAGTTCAAGGCCTTTACCATAGCTACCATAAACAAACCATTAGAGAGATTGCTTACATGATAATGGAGTATTTTCTGTTCTTGCCTGGTGTTTGACTACCCGACAACAACAGCCCTTAGTTTCCCTGCTATAACATACGATGTGTGGAGCCCCCCTCTCATTTTCGTTACACAGATGTATCCTCGTGATAGTGATAGAGATGTGAATATAATTTTTGTATAACTAGATGATTTTCTTATGTATTTACTTTAAGCTGCTTCTTTCTTATCTTAAAGGGGTATTCTCATCTCGCTTATTCAGCCTTCCCTGCAGTCAGCTAGCTGTCCACTTCCTGGTTTTCTGCAGATAAGGCTGGGCGGGCTTAGGCAGCTAGAATGAAGGCCGGCCACACCTCCTTATGACATCACACTGAGCACTGAGTTCTTATGTGCTCGTTCATGTGAAAAGTATGACTCATCAGTCTGGCAGCCTGCAGTGTCTGAGTCCCCTCCCCCTGCTGTGGAATCCTCAGAGAGCTGTGATAAGTGAGCTCAGTGTACAGTAACATGTGGCTCTTCTGCACAGTTTTATACACAATCTCAGTCTGATCTTTTACAAACCAATTCTGTGCAGCAAACACTATAATTCCATATTATACATTAGCTCTAAAGATTGTCAGCCAGTAGACTTATAATCTGTGCATTTGATTCCCATAAAACATGACCATCCTCCACCTACCAGCATTGATGCAGATTTCTTTCTATTACAGCTGTAATACAATTGTGTATAAACCTTACACTATGTATATGTATAGAGGCATATACAGCTCAGGAACATGTTTCTTCTCCAGTCTCCTATCATAAGTTTGGCTCAAGGGCTTCCTATACAGCTCAGCTACATCTTTATTATACTCTCCCACCATCCTTCAGGTTGACGGTCCGCATATAAAGCTCTGCTACAACTCTTTATTCCACCATCACTGAGGCTGACCATCCGCTTATACAGCTCTGCTACATATATATATATACACTGCTCAAAAAAATAAAGGGAACACAAAAATAACATCCTAGATCTGAGTCTTCAATGAACTAATATGGGGCCGCAAACGAGTTAGAATCAAGATACAATATTTGTATAAAGAAGAGGGTGGAATCTCTGTCCCTTTCCTAAAAGGATACTATGTAGCTGCACAATTGAGATGGTGTGTGAGGAATCGAAAGAATAAATGTATCCGGCTTATTTTTGGGGAGCATTGTAGACCCTGGGAGGACCTTTCACATTCTCGAAACTGGCATTACTGAGAAGAAAACAATAATAAATCAGTTTAGTAGAATGCTTGGGTATATTTGGCAACAAGTTAGATACATGGTTGGAGTATCCCAAGCAGTTCAGTATACCCCACTGTGGGGGAATGCACATTTACCACAAATTAGGCAACTGGGTGAGGTTGAATACTGGGAAAAAAATGGGATACACTTAATTGCACAGGTGTTTCATAAAGGACAGATTAAGCCCTTAAATGAAATCTTACCTGACATCACATTAGGTTTTATTGATAAATTCAGATATGAACTACGACACGCTATACACTATACTGAAAATAAAAATTATTTAAACATTGTACGGAACACTTTTTTAGATTTTTGTCAAGATATGACATTTAACACTTCTATATCGCAAAGATCTGCAAAATGGGGAACCCATTCTGTGGAATACTGTTTATAGAAATATTAAAAGATTGACGGTCTCCCCCGCCCATACATGGATTCTTTTGAAAATCATACACCGTCTCTACTACACACCAGCATTATTGCACACCATTTATAAAGACAGAAAACAGAACTGTTATAAATGTAACAAAAATAGAGGAGACTATAAACATTTGCTGTGGGAATGCCCGGGGATAAAAGACTATTGGATCAAAATATTCCGGAAACTGCAGGACAGTTCCCCTATGGAATACGAAGCATGTATTGAATATGTGATCCTGGGCACTTTCCCAGAGACAGATAAAAATAAAACTGAGCAGATACTTTGGCTCCGGGGCATCGACTTGGCCAAAATAATAATTGTTAAACATTGGGGTTCCACGAAATATCCTAATTTTCAGGAATGGATGGAGTGGATGAATAGGGTTAAGCAATATGAAAACACTCTCGCCCAAACAGCGGGGAAAAAGGCAGCCTGGATGCGGATATGGGGTAATTGGAAATGACAACACTTGGTGCAATGACGGTAGCTCCTCGAAAAAAATAAAAAAAGGGAGGGTTAAAAACAAGAGGGAAATTTAGTATAAGATGAGATGATGTATTATCATATTGCTATGTGATGTCAAATTTGAAGATTGTAGATTTCTATCCTTTGGAAAATAAAAATGCATTTAATAAAAAAAAAAATGGAAATCAAATTTTTCAACCCATGGAGGTCTGGATTTGGAGTCACACTCAAAATTAAAGTGGAAAAACACACTACAGGCTGATCCAACTTTGATGTAATGTCCTTAAAACAAGTCAAAATGAGGCTCAGTAGTATGTGTGGCCTCCACGTGCCTGTAGGACCTCCCTACAATGCCTGTGCATGCTCCTGATGAGGTGGCGGACGGTCTCCTGAGGGATCTCCTCCCAGACCTGGACTAAAGCATCTGCCAACTCCTGGACAGTCTGTGGTGCAACGTGACGTTGGTGGATAGAGCGAGACATGATGTCCCAGATGTGCTCAATTGGATTCAGGTCTGGGGAACGGGCGGGCCAGTCCATAGCATCAATGCCTTTGTCTTGCAGGAACTGCTGACACACTCCAGCCACATGAGGTCTAGCATTGTCTTGCATTAGGAGGAACCCAGGGCCCACCGCACCAGCATATGGTCTCACAAGGGGTCTGAGGATCTCATCTCGGTACCTAATGGCAGTCAGGCTACCTGTGCGGCCCTCCAATGAAAATGCCACCCCACACCATTACTGACCCAATGCAAAACCGGTCATGCTGGAGGATGTTGCAGGCAGCAGAACGTTCTCCACGGCATCTCCAGACTGTCACGTCTGTCACATGTGCTCAGTGTGAACCCGCTTTCATCTGTGAAGAGCACAGGGCGCCAGTGGCGAATTTGCCAACCCTGGTGTTCTCTGGCAAATGCCAAACATCCTGCACGGTGTTGGACTGTAAGCACAACCCCCACCTGTGGACGTCGGGCCCTCATATCACCCTCATGGAGTCTGTTTCTGACCGTTTGAGCAGACACATGCACATTTGTGGCCTGCTGGAGGTCATTTTGCAGGGCTCTGACAGTGCTCCTCCTGTTCCTCCTTGCACAAAGGCGGAGGTAGCGGTCCTGCTGCTGGGTTGTTGCCCTCCTACGGCCTCCTCCACGTCTCCTGATGTACTGGCCTGTCTCCTGGTAGCGCCTCCATGCTCTGGACACTACGCTGACAGACACAGCAAACCTTCTTGCCACAGCTCGCATTTATGTGCCATCCTGGATAAGCTGCACTACCTGAGCCACTTGTGTGGGTTGTAGACTCCGTCTCATGCTACCACTGGAGTGAAAACACCGCCAGCATTCAAAAGTGACCAAAACATCAGCCAGGAAGCATAGGAACTGAGAAGTGGTCTGTGGTCACCACCTGCAGAACCACTCCTTTATTGGGGGTGTCTTGCTAATTGCCTATAATTTCCACCTGTTGTCTATCCCATTTGCACAACAGCATGTGAGATTGATTGTCACTCAGTGTTGCTTCCTAAGTGGACAGTTTGATTTCACAGAAGTGTGATTGACTTGGAGTTACATTGTGTTATTTAAGTGTTCCCTTTATTTTTTTGAGCAGTGTAAAACACTTACCTTTCACACAATATCCATTCTTTAGCGTTTTCCTTAAGGCTCGATGTTCTCAGGAAACATCACCACCACATATCTTTCTGGTAACGCGCGTCAACCTCTATTGTTGTATGCCTCCGATATGACCAGACCATGCACCTGCAAAAAAAAATTATAATAAAATTAGCCACAAAAGGGGGCGTGGCCGGAAGCTGACATGAGCAGACGCATGTAGTGGAGCTCCGGACCCAAATCCCTAACTTATAACTGATCCTGACACTTATTTGCCGCAAAAATTACCTCCAGAACAGGCAGGAGGTCGGGAAAGACCCGCAACACGAACATGTCCCGGAATAGAGCGCAGTCGGCTGCAGACCGGCTACGAGAGTTTGCCCACGTGGAAGACCAAGATGGCGCAGGCTCTCGCTCACCCTCATTAGACGGGACACAGAAGGATCCTGCACTTGAAGGAGCAGCGCATACAGCCGCCGAACCATCTCTTAAGCAGGTTACTGAGCAGCTGCTGCAAGCAATAGCCACCTGCCGCCCATCAATGGTGGGTAAGCTGGAGGAAGTGAAAGTGGATATAGGCCTACTCCGCCATGACATGCAGGCCATACGGGACCGCGTTAAAGAGACAGAGGACAGGATCTCAGACGTGGAGGATCGACTGCAACCACTTCCCATTAAAATGCAAGAGCTGGAGCAAAAGGTTAATTTTTGGCAACAGAAATGTGACGACTATGAGAATCGCACACAGCGTAATAATTTGCGGATAATTGGGATGCCTGAAAAAGCAGAGGGCAATAACCCATGTGCATTCGTCACTACCTGGCTCCGCAATTCCTTCCCAGAAGCGACATTCTCAACAACGTTTATTATAGAACGTGCACATCGCGTTCCCGCCAAACCCCTTCCACCGGGAGCTCCTCCAAGACCTCTACTTGCAAGGCTACTGAACTCTATGGACAGAGATCATGTGCTGCAAATGGCGCACACTAAACAGGAGCTACAGGAGGATGATAGGGGTAAAATAATCTCACACGTTTCAGGAGGTATTTAGTACTAGTTGTAGTATCTAGTTTGACAACAGTCCCCGCTGGCATAGTTTTCCGGGAGACGGCCGGATCCCATTAGAGGTTAGGGATAGGGTCCCTGGTTAAGTTACAGTTTGTTTATATACAAGATCTACAGTGCTACTGGTAAATTACCATATGCACACCCCGTTTACTTGAAGTGCCACCTTACAAACGAGGTATTTTGTCTATAAGTGACAAGAGTGATGTGAATGGTATAAGGTTGCATCAGGCAGGCCCTCGCAGTATATGTCAGGGTAAGCCTGATAGTTCAAAAGTTATGTGTTATGTGCTGTATCGGAAATGATGAAGTGTTGGGAGAAAGAAAAGAGGTAACTAAGGTCATTTACACAAGATTGAAATGGCGGAATTACGTATAATGTCCTGGAACGTCAGAGGACTGGGTACAGTTAGGAAACGCACCATGGTATTTTCTGCAATCAGGGGATTCAATCCACATATTCTCTGCTTGCAGGAAACCCACTTAATGGCAGAAAATACTAGACATATACAAAAGCCCTGGGTTCAATGGGCACAACACTCATGCCATACTAGCATGTCAAGGGGAGTATCTCTCATGGTACACAAGTCCCTTAGATGGGAAGTGGAAGCATGTCAGATAGATTCAGCAGGGAGATATGTGTTCGTAGCTGCGTACATAAACTGTATATTATAGGTTATTCTTGGTGTATACATTCCACCGCCTTCTTCCTTGCAGGTGGTTCAGCAGGCGGTGAGCTTTGCAGCCTTCTATCCGTCAGCTCGTATAGTAAGTCTTGGAGACTTCAATATGACCCTAGACAGGAATCTAGATAGACATCATCAGGCAGAGGTTGCTGATAACCGCCTAAATAATAAGACGTCCCTGGCTGCATTAATGGAAGAGGTAGGATGGACGGATATGTGGCGACTTAAATATCCTGACATCAGACAATACTCATGTCATTCAACCAGTCATAACACACTGTCGCGAATAGATTATGCCATGGGTAACTCATCTATGTGTTCCTTAGCTTATACTATAGAATACGGACCAAAAGGTATTTCAGACCATGCACCAGTACAATTAGTATTGGGGCTGGGAGGGGATGTGATCAGACGCTCAACGCGGATTAATCCTTTTTGGTTGTCCCTGTTTGGTCCGTCTGATCGCATTCCCGATCAATTGCAGATTTTTATGGAAGGACATGAAGAGGAATTGGATTGCGCATTATTGTGGGAAACTATGAAGGCGTATCTTAGAGGTTGTCTCAGATCTACTATACCATTCATTAGAAAGTCATCAGCTAGACAAGAGGAAAGATTGGCGGCAGAGTGTTCCAGATTGGAAGCAGCATATATTGCTGACCCCAATGATTTAAATAAAGAGTCTTGGTTAATAACAAGCAGTCAGTACCTTGCTCTACTTAAAGAAAAAGCTCAAAGAAAAATGTTTTTTTGTCAAACAAACGTATCTTGAACTGGGTAACCAGTCCAGTAAACTGCTCGCTCACATAGTTAAACAAAATCAGACATCCCCAGCAGTATTGCGCATCAAATCATTGGATGGACAGATATTATCAGACCCGGAAACTATAGCAGGTAGATTCCAAGAGTACTATAGGGATCTGTATGAGTCTAAAGTGAATTATGGGATAGATGTCATGCAATATCTTGAGGATCTGGAATTCCCTACTTTAACGCGGGAGGCAGTAGAAAGTCTGGAGGCCCCTATAACTGCTTTGGAGTTGCAGGATACTATAGCACAGTTAGCTAGGGGTAAAGCCCCCGGTCCAGATGGACTACCTCTAGAAGTGTATATTAAATATGCTGCCCACATCAACCCACTTCTGTTGTGCATGTACAAGGATGCATTTCAAAATAGATGCTCTCCACCATCAATGTATGATGCAACTATAGTAGTACTATTAAAACCGGGCAAGGAACCAGATGAGTGCGGGTCATATCGTCCGATATCCTTATTAAACATCGACTATAAGATCATAGCAAAGTTGTTGGCCATACGTCTTGGAAAAGTAGCTAACACCTTGGTGCACCCGGATCAATCTGGATTCTTACCAGGCAGGTCCACCACTGATAATATCAGGAGGGTGCAAGTTGTAACCCAGATAGGACTACAGAAGAAGGAGAAATGGGCTTTGGCGTCCTTGGACACAGCAAAGGCGTTCGACTCTGTTGAATGGCCCTACTTATTTCAAGTTCTTAATAGATTTGGTTTTGGCCCTAACTTTATACAATGGGTGGAAATGCTATACAAAACATCCTAGAGCGGGCATATTGGTGAATGGGTTGCTGTCGGATAGTTTCAGCCTGGGACGAGGGACAAGACAAGGGTGTCCATTGTCACCACTGCTATTTGCCTTGGCTATAGAGCCGTTGGCTATGCGAATAAGGGTGGACTCGCAATTCCATGGAATTCAAATAGGAGAGCATTAGGATAGGGTCGGCTTATATGCTGATGATATGGTGCTCTTTATGTCACAAACGGAACTCACACTCCCTAGAGCAATCACCATAATTGAAATATTTAGCCAGTTCTCAGGACTAAGGATAAACTGGTCTAAATCGACCCTATGCCCTCTATATGAGTTAGAAGACTCTTTCCCCCAAGGGGAGTTACCTATTGTGAACAGTTATAAATATTTAGGGATATACATAACAAAAGAGGTCACCTCCTTTCATACACTAAATATCCAACCTCTCATAGAGTATTGCAAATAAAAATTCAGTGTATGGCAGGGATTGCCTTTGTCTGTGTCAGGAAGGATAAACTTGATAAAACGGATTATTTTACCGAAATGTCTGTATATTCTACAGCACGCACCATATATAGTCCCAGAAACATTCTTCCAGAGAATTGCCTCCTTGATGTCACCTTTTCTGTGGGGTGCGAACAGAGCCAAGCTATCTATATTAAACCTGTCACGCCTTAAAAAGGAGGGAGGCATGTCCCTGCCTGATATTCAATTATATTACCTAGCTGGGCAATTGAGAAATATTAAGTCATGGATGTCACAGGGAGACGGTCTCTTCAGGCAGGAGAAACAGCTAGCAGACTACCTGGAACTTACCAATTTATGGCCAGTTCTAGAGCAACCTAAACTATTCCCACGTAAGCTGCTACCGATCCATAGAGTTGCTGTTCAGGTTTGGACAGCATGTAAACGTCTACATGGGGTGGAGTCGGATCTGTTGGAAACCCCGATTTGGGATAATCCCATGTTTCCTGACTTGATGGCACTACAAGAAGGAGCGTTCTGGAGGGAACATGGGGTTGTCACATTGGGAAGCCTATATAGCAACAATGTTTTCAACGATTATGAGTCCATGAATCGCAGACATGAACTTCCTAGACGGGCATTCTATAGATTCCTACAATTAAGACATGCCATGCAAACACACTACAGAGATACCCCAGTTCAATTGTCAACATTTCCAATGACCGGAGTTATACGCTCTCAAGGACCGCGTGGCTTTATATCAGCATTATATACCCACCTCCTAGATGTTAAACTTAAAAGTAATCCGATGCAAGCATTATCTAGATGGAAAGCTATGATTCCAGATTTGTCTAATGATGACGAAGAGAATATTCTGGAATCCCCCACACTAGTGTCACCAGCCATAAACAAGTTCATTCAAGTGTGTATAATACATCAAAGCTACCTAACCCCACAGAGGCTACATAGGATGGGTAGACTTCCCCATTCTGAGTGTCATAGATGTGCGTCAGCGGACGCTGATTTTTGGCACCTTATCTGGGCATGTCCCTACATACAAAAATTTTGGGAAGAAGTGGTAAAGCTACTTTCAGACCTATTGGACAGCGCAGTGCCATTGCAACCGAGGACCTGTCTCTTTGGAATATTGGATGAGACCCTCTACTCTCATCATGTAAGGATATTCCTGAGAGAAACACTGTTCTTAGCGCGTAAAGCAATAGCCATTAGATGGATGGGAGATAGGGCACCCACTTTAGTGCAATGGAAACAATTGGTTAATACTATTATACCTTATGAGAACATAGTTTTCAAGAATAGAGGCTGCACGCCCAAGTTTCAAAAGGTGTGGGGGGTATGGTGTTAGTCACCGAGAACTCTTTATTCAGCTCAAAGATTAATGGAAGCCTTAAGGACAGAAAAAGTTAGACTGTCATAAAGTTTGAAGGGAGAGAGGAGGTGGGACATAATGAAGTAGATAAACCACAATATGTGAATGATTTTAATGTTGCTATTCTTTGCTAAAAATGTAAACCTCTCTGTAACGGATCACCTTCCGTTTATGGACGCTTCCTAGCTTGCGCCGAGGACCACAAGCACCGCACTGGACACCACAACCACCGCAGACTCCACAACCGCCGTAGCTTAACTGGAGCCGCGCCGTCTTCCTTCCACCCTGAATAAACCTCCAGCATTCAGGACCGTGCGGGAAAGATCTCTCCTCCAGGAGAGGGTATCAGGGACAAGAAGAAAAAGATTAAAGCTCCAGGGAATATGCAGAGCATGGCAATCCCCTCCAATAACGAGGCAAGTCTACGTTTTTTAGGGATCAAGAAGAACTGACCCCTTTATTGAGGGCTACCCGCCCGTATTTATGCAGGTCCCTATCTGGTGTACACGCCCCTAGGGGACCAGAAGGAGGACTGCGACACAGGACAGACACGCAGCACCCAGGACACACAAACACAACACATCCCCACAATGCATCATGGTTTCCTCCTCTCTGCCCTGGAGACACCCGAAGAGCAATTCAATTATCTCTCAGGACAAAGGGAAATCACCAATACACATGTGGGAACAACAGGACAAGAATCACCACCCAAACACACAATGTCACACCCTCACAGCAAACAGAGACATTTAACATATTCCCAGATAGCTCAAGTCTGAGGGCATATCATTAGGGGAATGCCGCTCAGAGTACACAAATACAATAAAATTAGCTATCTGGGTGCCATTTTTTAGTCCATACGGATGGGTCTGTCACAAATTCCAACCGCGTTCGGTCCTATTACCAGTCCAGACATGCGGCATAGTTCTGTTACACTGTTCTTGAAGGGTAGTATGTCCCGGGGCCATAGTTGTAGGGCAGGAGGCTAGCCATAAGTTTTCTACAATGCCCAGTGGCAAATGGCAGTTTGTCACACTCTCGTATGGAAAAAAGACACAATTATACAGATACAGCACAGGAGTTTATTGTTTTATATATTGTATTATATACATGATATTTGTACGCTTCGATCTGTTCTTACTGCTATGTAACAAATATGGATTATGTACAAAAAGTGTCATTATAATTGGCTTTGTGTGTTCAATAAAGCGAATAAAAAAAAAAAATTGCCACAAAAATGAATGTCTTGCTCTTATCCATGTCACATTTCTATCAAAATGTTCATTTAAATAGTTCAAGATGCTATCAGTTTATTAAACATTTCTATATTTTAAAAATCACACTTCCATAAAAAGACATGCTTTTAAAATATAGCTCAAGTCTTTCTCTAACAGTGCATTAGTCCCTCTCTGCACAGTAGAATACAATGGACCACAGAGGAGTCCTGTATAAGGCATCCATAAGCTAACTTAATAGACTACACAGATATACAGTCGTGTGACCTTCTGGCCTTCAGTTAGGAACAATATTATATGACATCTGTGGGTAACTGAATAGGAATAAATCTCATCTTTATTCCAGCATCTTTGTGTAATACAGTTAACTTTATTAACAAAAGAAAGAGGAGACAGAACCACATGCGGGCAGCTTTTACACAGACACGATAAGAAGATGTCGGAGGTGGTAATACTGTCGAAGTTCACTACTTTTACCTGAATACGCAGGGTCACATGACCTGTGTGGTGAGCACATTAGTAACTGTATGGACTAGGTATGGCTTTAGTCCATAAGAGTCATTGATGTCGACTGGAATAATTGGATTTGTTGTACTCACCGTAATCCTTTTCTCGTAGTAGGCATTGGGGGACACAGCACCATGGGGTATACGTCCAACTACCACTAGGAGGCACTAGACACAAAAAGTGTTGGCTCCTCCCAGGTGGGCTATACCCTCTCCACAGGCACTAGGCTATTCAGTTTGTACCAAAAACAGTAGGAGAGAGAAGAAAAGCAAGGAACCAACAACTCCCGTACCGGGAAAGATCAAGAGACCAGCCCGGAGAAGCGGAAATAAAAACATAGGGTGGGATCTGTGTCCCCCAATGCCTACTACGAGAAAAGGATTTTACGGCGAGTACAAAAAATCCAATTTTCTCGTGTATGGCATTGGGGGACACAGCACCATAGGACGTCCCAAAGCAGTCCCCGAGGGTGGGAAAAGAACAGCCATGCCACCGGTTGGGAATACAGGTGCAGGAGAACCATGTGACCCAACAGGAAAAAACACGGAATGGGCAAGAGGTTCCATAACAAGGAAGAAACCTCAAGGAAGAAGCAGTGAAGACTGCCGGCACCCCAGGATAAATGCCTGGAAGAAAATCCCAAATGCAAGAAGGCGGCAAAAGGGAACACCGAGCTCAGCCAAGGGCTGGAGAAAAAAATTAGGACAGCACCGCGTGTTGGAACTACCTAACGCTCTAAATTGTCACAGACCAAAAGAGCGAAAGAACCTGTGGCCAACCCCTGACAGGCCAGGGGAGAAAGGAAACAGGGAAGCACTGGAAGCCAAACGAGTGAGGGAAGCCATAGCAAGGCTCACATGTGAAGGGAGCAGGTCTCCCCTCACCGCAAGGCAGGTGAAGAAGTTAAGCGCCCTATTTAAAGGTGAAAACCCAAGGCTGCTAGAGGAAACCGCCAACCCTTGGAGAAGGAGGGGGTTGTAAGTAAAGGCCAGGAAAAGAGAATGATAAGACCTGGGTCCCAAAAAAAGGAGACGATGCTCGAGCCTCTGAAAACAAGATATTACTGTGAAGCGCAAGACCAGAGGAAACTCTGGGCATATGAAGTATCAGGGGAAAAAGGAACCAGATAGCAGGCCCAAAAGCCAGGGCCTCGATTTATGAGGCGGCCGGGAATGGAGCGAGGGGGGCGGGGGGAATCGCGGCCGACCGAGGGCCCTCTGGACCCACAAAACTAGGTGAGGAGGGTAGGGGGGGAGAAGCGACGCCTGGGGATGGGCGGATCAGGGCAAACGGAGCACCTGGGAGCCGGGAACGGGCCATGGAAGATGAGGCCTAGTCCAGGCAGAAGCCGGGAACTAAAGTAGCGGGGAAGGCCGGGGAGAAGACTGTGTGTCCAAGGAGGAGAGAAAAACCAACCAAGGGGGAAGAGAAAGGAAGGGAAACAAGACTATAACCCCCCCACCAAGAAAAAAAGGGGGGGGGGGTGTGACGCTTTGCGATCCACAGCGATATTAGGAAATCGTAAATGCGCCATATTTCGCAATCACAGAGACACCAGAGCCTTTACTAAAAATCTTCTCTTTTCACTAAAGGAGTAATTCACAGAGCAGAGGTGCCATTATCACCACCTTGTGACAAACCTTTCCTGCCCAGGCCAAGTTGAGTAGCCATCAATCTAGTTCTCTTATGACAGAACCTCATAAACCTGGTCTTTCTGCAGCCATAGTGTCTCCAATACCAGCAGGGGTCTCACACCTTTAGCCTGGGCAGCGAGCTTCAGAAGAAAAGGACAGATCCTTATCACACAGCTGGTTGGTACAGGAAGGAAGATGACCTGAAAGTCCCCTTTAATCCATAAGCTTCATATTTTTCCCATATTTTCCTAATATTTCAGGGGTTATGGAAATGTGAAAGGAACCATCTTTTCAGAGATGGTTTTGGTTCTTCTAACCCACCTTCTAGGAAACCCGCGGGCAAATCAGAGATTCCCACTCTGAGATATAAAGGTTCTCAGGCACCCTGTATTATCTTTTAGTCGTATTTGTTATCAGATGATGCGTAAAATTGTACTGATTATCAAAATCCACTATATTTGTTGATTGGACTTACGGGATATGGAGAAATGGGCAAAGCAAAGATTCTGCCAGATTTTCTCCCTATGGGGCAAAGGACTGCCCCTGTTCCAATTACACAAGGCTGGACCTGAACGTGTCATAACCACTCCCCGCTTCAGAGTGGGTAAAAACAGTGACACACTCAGGTCCTGCGTCCTTCTTCTACCATCTGACGTCGACTAACATCACGACCGCCCGCTGGACACGGGCACACCCCACCATCTTGGATTATTCTACAAAGACTTTGCCTTTTACTGGACACTACCACAGTAATTCTGAACTTACAGACATTCTATTCCCTTCCACCTCTTACCTATTTCTATCCAAACCAATCTGTTCAACTGGCAGGTATATTTATCTGTCAGCTTTAATATATATATTTTTGTGTATAGTTTTAGAATAAAAAACTAACGATTTCATCGTTCCAGTTTTGCCCTTGTTAGTTGATGAACTGATCTATGCTAAGAACTCTATCCTCAGAAGACATACTACCAAATTGTTTTATTTTTATAAATTGTTAATTTACTAGCTAGGTTGCAAATAACCGTTTCGTCCCTTTAGGATTAGCTAGCCGGGGTCTCTTCGCCTCGATTCAATACGAAGAGTGGTGGCAGCAAATTAAGTTGATTTCCAGCGTGAAATCAGTAATTTTTTTTTTACCGATTGTACATACAATCGTGATTGTATCCTGTCTGGGCACACCAACCAATCTTAAACGTCTTCTGTGCTCACAGTGGATTCGCCTCCAGAAGTCTCTAGTGGAGACCTGTATGGCAACTGTGGCATAGTACGACGGGATTGGCGGGTGGTTGTCACATTGTTGGCAGCTAGTGGGATAGCAGAACCCAAAACCAGGCAGAAGTCAGCTTTTGGGAGATCAGAGCACAAAGAACTGACAAGTGCAGCTTTTTGAGCAATCATAACAATAGGACAGCGGTTACTTAGTATCCTGTCCTGCGGAACTTGAGTTCCGGGCGCAAAACGGTACACATTGATAGGAATAGATTGGTTTATATTTCCCCACCTTTTCTTTGCTATATCATATTCTTTTTCTGTTCTTTTCTGAATGTCTGATTCAGTTCCAAATTACCTAAGTTGGTCTGTCGCCGACTTACAAGCCGTGTGTGAGTCGCAAGGCATTGCCATTCTACACAAAAATCGATCACAGCTGATCGAAGCTTTGACGGAGAGAGACGGTCAAGCGATGGAGGATTCCAATCCCATGCGGGAGGCTTCGCTGCCCCTTCGTTCAACGTCACCCAGCATCGCCAGCTATGGGAGTGCTGAGGTTGCTACTTCAGCTCCGGGTGATGCAGGTACCCTGGAGAACAGCATGTCCATAGCTCCTGCTAACCCTCAGCAAGGAACAAGCGGCTCTGGACTAAACTTCACTGCCTTGGGCCCTATGAGCCAGCAGTTGTTACCGGGCCTGACTGGCGCGGATTTGCGTTTATACCTGGAGATGCAGCTCGAAAGAGAGGAGCGGCAGCAGCAAAGAGAGGAGCAACAGCATCAGTTCCAGCTTCAGATGCAGCAGCAAAGAGAGGAGCAACAGCATCAGTTCCAGCTTCAGAGAGAAGCGCTGCAACACCAGCGTGCACTAGAACTGGCCCAAATGAGACAGGCCTAGCGGTCTTCCTCTCCTAACACTCCTGCTGCAGGAGGCATTCCTCTACCCGTGGTCCCCAAAGCAAGGTTTTCAGTTATAGAGAAAAACGGGGACATTGATTTATATTTACGCTCGTTTGAGAGAGTGTGCCGCCAGTTCTGCATCCCTGAGGATCAGTGGGCTCTACACCTGACGCCTCAGCTGACTGGTAAAGCGCTGGATGCTTTTGCGGAACTACCCACAGACCAAGATTGCGATTATCAGACTATTAAGGATGCCATAATTGCTAAGTTCCAGTTAACCCCTGAGGTTTACCGGAGAAAGTTCCGTGCCATCCAGAAAGGATCCACAGACTCTTACGTGGATGTGGCTAGCCGCTTATGCACCACATTCCGCCAATGGACTAGAATTCTTAAAGAAAAGACTTATGCTCACCTTGAGGATTTGATGATCCATGACCAACTCCTTGCGATATGCTCTACAGATGTGAGACAGTTTGTGCTGGAGCGCAAGCCCCAGTCTGTGAAAGAAGCTACTGAGCTGGCAGACATGTTTGTCGCAACCCGGGTACCGGACATTCGAAAACCTGTGATGACGGACATCCGCAGGCCGGTGGTATCAGACATCCGCAAACCCCTGGTACCTGACAGCCGCAAAACTCCAGTACCCAACCAGGACAGAGCCATGTCCCAGAACTGGAGAGAAGGCAGGCCCGCTGGCCCTGTGAACCGTGAGACAACCAGGCCCTGGTGTGAGCTATGTCGCAGGCCCGGTCACACCAAGCAAACCTGTTACGCAGGGAAGCCGGCCCAACCTCCTAGCACCGCGACGACGCCAAGCCCTAAGGGGGCCAACGCTTCCACACCTACCTCGTCTGCTGTATTGCTGGTCGGAGGACCCAAGGTGCACAGCGGATCCCAGAATCACCAGCCTGTCACTGTGAACGGCCAGACTGTCATCGGATTCCGTGATACCGGTGCAGATGTTACCTTGGTCCGTTCACATCTTGTTACGGAGAAGGATATCCTTTTAGGAAAGTACCTCGCTCTGACCGGAGTTGGGGGCACTCGCACTCATGTGGCCCAAGCCCAAGTCACCATGGATTGGGGAATGGGACGGCAAAAGCGGGTTGTTGGGGTCCTGGATGATATTCCCGTTGCCACAGTGCTTGGCACTGATTTGGGCACCCTTGTTTCCCATTACGAATACCCTGCAAGTGCGCAGGAGGCCCAAGCAGGACTCCCTGACCAAAACCAGGTACTGTACCGCCCTTTGGGGAAACAGGGAGACGGGGACACTTTGCCTGCTATTTTTACTGTCCCTAACGCACCTAGGGAGGTATCAGATTTAAATTTACAAGCAACCGAATGTCATTTGCCTACTTCTGCACCTGTCATTGTTGATCCGAATGTGTGTGTTAGTGGTAGCAATGGTGATATAAATGATGCTGTACCTGTTCTGGCCATTACACGTTCCATGGCCAGCCGCCTGAACTCAGAACCGACCGAAGGGACCCCCTCGGGCGATTCTGACCCTCAGGCGGATGACAATGCGAGAACGACCTTCTCATGTGATGATGATGATTGTGTCACTGCACTGGTAGACGCTTCCAGTGTCGAGAGTAACCTGGGCTCAGATGGGGCTGCGGGGACAGAACCAGCCGTCCCTCCACCCACCTTTGACCCCAGCATTGAAGGTAACTCTCCACAGCTGACTTCAAAAGTCACTGGTCAGCTGGAGGAGACCGGTGGCGCTGCATTCGTGCAGGCCTTGAAGGGTGACCCTAGTCTGGAGGCCCTTAGGTCACGAGCCGGCCAGCCTCCAGGTGAGGGCACTCCATATAAAATCTATTGGGAGAACAACCGACTGTACTGTGAAGCTGTGCAGCCTACAAAAGGTGGCGCAGGTGAGAACACGAGACAGCTGGTAGTCCCTAGGGAATTTCGGGCACAGGTGCTCAAAGCAGCCCACGACATTCCACTTGCAGGACATTTGGGAATCAGAAAGACCCACAAACGTGTTCAGAACCATTTTTACTGGCCCACGATGGGAACGGACCTAAGTAAGTACAGCCGATCGTGTACCACTTGCCAGAGGGTTAAGAAGGCTGGAGGACCCCGCAAAGCTCCTTTGCAGCCACTGCCCGTGATCACAGAGCCCTTCCAGAGAGTGGCAGTGTATATAATTGGTCCCCTTCCCATTCCTAGCAGTTCTGGCAAGCGCTACATCTTAACAGTCGTGGACTATGCCACCCGTTATCCAGAGGCGGTAGCACTGTCTTCCCTTAGGTCGGCCACGGTGGCGGACGCCTTGATCAGGATCTTCTCGCGTGTAGGTTTCCCCGCCGAGATGATCTCTGATCAGGGCTCTTGCTTCATGTCGGAGTTAATGGAAGCCCTCTGTGAGAGGATGCAAATCAAGCACACCACTTCCAGTGCGTATCACCCGCAAACCAACGGCCTTTGCGAACGTTTCAACGGAACGTTAAAGCAAATGCTGGCCACGTTCGTGGAATCGCAGGGGAAGGACTGGGAGCGGCACCTGCCTCATTTGCTGTTCGCTTACAGAGAAGTGCAACAGGAGTCCACTGGGTTCTCACCCTTTGAACTCCTATATGGACGAGACGTCCGAGGGCCCTTAAAACTGATTCGGGAGACCTGGGAGGGAAAAGGTGACCCCTCAGAAGTCTCTGTGGTTGAATATGTCCTAAAATTTCGGGACAAGATCGAGTCCCTCATGACCAAACAGAAGGCTTGGTATGATCAGCATGCCAGAGAGCGGTCATACCAAGCAGGTCAGAAGGTATACGCCCTACTCCCTGTCAGGCAGAACAAATTGCAGGCTGCCTGGGACGGGCCATACACCATTCTGAAACAGGTGAACCCAGTCACTTACCTAGTGAGTCTCGGGGGTAAGCGACAGAAACTGTTCCACGTGAACATGTTAAAAGCACACGAGGAAAGAGAGCAGTATGTATTAGCAGTGTGTAGCCAGCTAGAACCCGAAGAGCCAGATCCACTGATAGACTTGCTAGCAGAGCTACGAGACGTGGCAGATGATTGGAACATCAACCCCCACCTCTCGTACCCACGGAAGCTTCAGCTCACCACTCTCCTGAGTGCGCACAGCGCCACATTCTCAGGCATCCCTGGCCAAACCAACCTAGCAGCTCACCGAGTTGACACAGGGACCCACAAGCCCTTACGGCAGGGCCCCTATCGCACCTCACCCGAAGTGCACGCTGAGATCAAACGAGAGATTGATGAGATGCTACAGTTAATGGTCATCCAGAAATCCTCTAGTCCATGGGCTGCCCCGGTTGTTTTAGTCCCCAAAAAGGACAAGACAACCCGGTTCTGTGTCGACTATCGGAGACTGAATGACATCACCATAACCGATGCGTATCCCATGCCTCGAATTGATGAATTGCTGGATCAGCTGGCGTCCACCAGCTATCTAACAATCATGGACTTGAGCCGTGGATACTGGCAGATTCCGCTTGCGCCAGAGGCGAGAGCGAAATCCGCATTCATCACCCCTTTTGGCCTCTATGAGTTTACTCGTATGCCCTTTGGGATGAAAAATGCGCCCGCCACATTTCAGCGGGCCATGAATTAACTGCAAGGTTATGCCCTAGCATATCTGGACGATATAGCCATATATAGTCCAACCTGGGAAGATCACCTTGACCATCTGTCACAGGTATTGGGAAGACTGTCCGCTGCCAATCTGACCGTTAAGCCCAACAAATGTCAGATTGCCATGACAGAGGTTCAGTACCTTGGACACAGAGTAGGCAGCCAGACCCTGAAACCTCAGATAGGGAAGGTCGATGCCATTGTAGCATGGCCACGGCCTAACACCAAAAAACAAATACAGGCATTTCTGGGAACGGCAGGGTACTATAGGAAGTTTATTCCATCCTATAGTACTCTGGCTAAACCACTGACCGATGCAACGGGCAAAAAACAACCCAACACGGTCACATGGAACTCGGAACTAGAACAGGCATTTCGGGCCCTGAAGGAAGCGCTAGCTAGCGCTCCTGTCCTTCAAGCTCCCGACTTCTCCCGTCAGTTCCTAGTACAAACTGACGCCTCAGACCACGGTCTGGGAGCCGTCCTTAGTCAGGTGGACGCAACCGGGAATGAGCACCCTGTCCTCTACCTGAGCCGAAAACTACTTCCGCGGGAAACCGCATACTGCACCACTGAGAAAGAGTGCCTAGCGATCGTATGGGCCCTACAGAAACTACAATCGTACCTATATGGTTGATCCTTCATGGTCATCACAGATCACAACCCACTCAGCTGGCTGAAACGTAGTTCTGGTACCAATGGAAAATTTCTCCGCTGGAGCTTAGCGCTCCAACAGTACGATTTCACGATTCAGCACAAACCGGGAAGTCGCCATCAGAATGCGGACGGACTTTCCCGCTGTAACGAGCTCAAATAGGGAGTTGGGATTGCTTCAGTCCCAGTCTTGCTGACCACTCCTTTCCCAATCTTCCAAAGGGGGGAGGTGTGACACTTTGCGATACTAGGAAATCACAAATGCGCCATATCAACATAGAAATATAGAAACATAGAATGTGTCGGCAGATAAGAACCATTTGGCCCACCTAGTCTGCACAATATACTGAATACTATGGATAGCCCCTGGCCCTATCTTATTTCGCAATCACAGAGACACCAGAGCCTTTACTAAAAATCTTCTCTTTTCACTAAAGGAGTAATTCACAGAGCAGAGGTGCCATTATCACCACCTTGTGACAAACCTTTCCTGCCCAGGCCAAGTTGAGTAGCCATCAATCTAGTTCTCTTATGACAGAACCTCATAAACCTGGTCTTTCTGCAGCCATAGTGTCTCCAATACCAGCAGGGGTCTCACACCTTTAGCCTGGGCAGCGAGCTTCAGAAGAAAAGGACAGATCCTTATCACACAGCTGGTTGGTACAGGAAGGAAGATGACCTGAAAGTTCCCTTCAATCCATAAGCTTCATAGTTTTCCCATATTTTCCTAATATTTCATGGGTTATGGAAATGTGAAAGGAACCATCTTTTCAGAGATGGTTTTGGTTCTTCTAACCCACCTTCTAGGAAACCCGCGGGCAAATCAGAGATTCCCACTCTGAGATATAAAGGTTCTCAGGCACCCTGTATTATCTTTTAGTCGTATTTGTTATCAGATGATGCGTAAAATTGTACTGATTATCAAAATCAACTATATTTCTTGATTGGACTTACGGGATATGGAGAAATGGGCAAAGCAAAGATTCTGCCAGATTTTCTCCCTATGGGGCAAAGGACTGCCCCTGTTCCAATTACACAAGGCTGGACCTGAACGTGTCATAACCACTCCCCACTTCAGAGTGGGTAAAAACAGTGACACACTCAGGTCCTGCGTCCTTCTTCTACCATCTGATGTCGACTAACATCACGACCGCCCGCTGGACACGGGCACACCCCACCATCTTGGATTATTCTACAAAGACTTTGCCTTTTACTGGACACTACCACAGTAATTCTGAACTTACAGACATTCTATTCCCTTCCACCTCTTACCTATTTCTATCCAAACCAATCTGTTCAACTGGCAGGTATATTTATCTGTCAGCTTTAATATATATATTTTTGTGTATAGTTTTAGAATAAAAAACTAACGATTTCATCGTTCCAGTTTTGCCCTTGCTACTTGATGAACTGATCTATGCTAAGAACTCTGTCCTCAGAAGACATACTACCAAATTGTTTTATTTTTATAAATTGTTAATTTACTAGCTAGGTTGCAAATAACCGTTTCGTCCCTTTAGGATTAGCTAGCCGGGGTCTCTTCGCCCCGATTCAATACGAAGAGTGGTGGCAGCAAATTAAGTTGATTTCCAGCGTGAAATCAGTAATTTTATTTTTACCGATTGTACATACAATCGTGATTGTATCATGTATGGGCACACCAACCAATCTTAAACGTCTTCTGTGCTCACAGTGGATTCGCCTCCAGAAGTCTCTAGTGGAGACCTGTATGGCAACTGTGGCATAGTACGACGGGATTGGCGGGTGGTTGTCACACGGAGTACCCACTATCTTTGCTCCACGCTATTGTTTTATGATACATTTTGTGCAATATAGTAGTTATCACTGCGAGTGGTGCTTTCTATTCCAATTCTATTCCATTTCTAACTGTACTTTGATACGGGGTTTGGCACTCTTTTTCCCTCATTTTTGTCTTTGGGGTCTATACTGCAAGTGATTGACTTTGTTCAACACTCCTCATATATCACCGCACTGTTCCTCTCCACTGCCCTGTACAACAGTGCATGTAGCTGTCAGGGACACGGGCACCACCTAATAGCACTGACTCGTAGGTCCCTTTATGATTCTCCACTTGGTATCCGAGCCTGGTGGTCTGAGGTCTACTGTCTTTGTCAATTTTTGATAGAATTTTGCTTCATGTTTTGCAATTTGTATCAGAATTTTTATGTTATAAAAAATCAATATCATTTTAAAGATTATATTATTTAAGAATTATTTTTAAAAGTTTTGTTCTTGACAGACGACTGTACCGGGAGCACAGAGGAACACCTGATACCTACATATTGTGATGCAGATGATTTGGTTGTCGCACCTGATACGTATGAAAAATGTGCCATTATCCCAGTTGTACACTCAGACCTTCAAATCAAAAATCTGCCACCTGATCCTTTAAAAAAGACTGTTATGCAGAATGCAAACCACAGGAGTGGTGCTGGATCCCAAAGAGCTCAGAAAGGGAAGAAGTCTTATTCATGTTCAGAATGTGGCAAATGTTTTGCTCGGAAATCACATCTTGATATCCATCAAAGACATCACACAGGGAAGAAGCAGTATTCATGTTCAGAATGTGGCAAATGTTTTACTGAGAAAAAAAAACTTGCGAGGCATCAGAAAATTCACACAGGGAAGAAGCAGTTTTCATGTTCAGAATGTGGCAAATGTTTTAGTGAGAAATCAAATCTTGGGAGGCATCAGATAGTTCACACAGGTGAGAAGCCGTATTCATGTTCAGAATGTGGGAAATGTTTTACTCATAAATGCAATCTTGATATCCATCAAAGACATCACACAGGGGAGAAGCCATATTCATGTTCAGAATGTGGCAAATGTTTTTCTCGGAACTCAAGTCTTGATATCCATCAATTATATCACACAGGGGAGAAACCGTATTCATGTTCAGAATGTGGCAAATGTTTTATTCTAAAATCACATCTTGATATCCACCAAAGACATCACACAGGGGTGAAGCCATATTCATGTTCAGAATGTGGTAAACGTTTTGCTAATAAATCAATTCTTCATAACCATCAGAGAATTCACACAGGGGAGAAATCATTTTCATGTCCAGAATGTGGAAAATGTTTTGCTAGGAAAAATCATCTTGCCGCGCATTCAAAAATTCACACAGAGGAGAGGTCATTTTCCTGCCCAGAATGTGGAAAATGGTATGCTCGGAAAGCAAATCTTGTTAATCATCTGAAATCTCACACAGAGGAGAAGTGATATTAATGCCCAGAACGTGTTTTACTAAAGAATGTAAATTTGAGAATCATTAGGGAAGTCACACAGGGGTGCAGCCATGTTTATGTTCAGAATGTGGAAACTGTTTTATTCAGAAATAAGCCCTTGTTCAATATCAGAGAATTCATACAGGGGAGAAGAAGTTCTAACCCCTTCCCAACATCCTCCATACATGTATGGCGGATGTTGGGAATATAAAGATGGTGCCCACTCAAGAATTAAGTAAGTGCCATAGGCGAAGCATGCGTGCGGTTTCACACAGCAGCGTCCATGATTGGAGATAGCTCTGATCGCTGACATTCCATCAGATGCTTTAGCCAACTGCAACCACAGCATCTGAGCAGTCATTTACTGGGAGCGAGCGAGGTGTTACAGCTTGAAGAGCATATCAATTAGAACCATAGATAACTTCATAAAACCAAATATAACAATAGCCATATGATGTATAGTGAATAAAAGATATAACAGAGAATGGATTGTAGTTCAAGGCCTTTACCATAGCTACCATAAACAAACCATTAGAGAGATTGCTTACATGATAATGGAGTATTTTCTGTTCTTACCTATATTAATAAGCCATTTGCACACTGGTGTTTGATTACCCGACAACAACAGCCCTTAGTTTCCCTGCTATGATAACATACGATGTGTGGAGCCCCCCTCTCATTTTCGTTACACAGATGTATCCTCATGATAGTGATAGAGATGTGAATATAATTTTTGTAAACCTAGATGATTTTCTTATGTATTTACTTTAAGCTGCTTCTTTCTTATCTTAAGTGCTTCCCCCTTTGCTAGCCAAGCTGTATGTGTATACAACTCTGGAGAGAGAAGAGGGGGGGGGGGGTGATGCGGCGAGCATCGAAGGCCCCCTGGTCTCACATATGTATAGACTGTAGAAGAAAGCATGAGCCAATGACTTAGTTATATAATATACATGTATACTCACTGCCTATAAAAAAGCACCTCCTTGAAGTGTCACATATGACATATGCAGTATTGATATTAGTAAGAGGCCATTACAAGATGGCGGCTGACACCCAGATGTTCACATTAGTTCACATACCAAGGTTTGTAAGACAGTGCACACTGCGCAGAAGCCAAGTGTTATCTTATCTTCTTAGCTAATGAAATAATGGCATGAGCCTGAAGATGATGTATATACAGCTTAACTCATTGTAATAAAGAAAGAGATTGCCTTGACCCTCTTTGTGTCGGTGTCTAGTCTCTCCACGCGTGGATATAAATTCCTCGGGAACCTTGATTTGTAGCCGCAGAGTGTATCTTAAACGCTTCAATTAAAAGCGACTTCAACAATAGTTTGGATATAGCTTTCACCACCGCTCCACACATGTGATGACTCCTGTCATCTGATGGCACCATACAGCAGGTCCATCACCGTCACCATTCAGACCTGTTCTTCTACTCTTACTATCTCGTTCCTGTGATTGACGTGTGCTGTTGATCTGTCCATCCATGTTATCATTCAGTATATGCCTCTCTGCTCCCATCAGATTTCTTTTTTCCCTACATATTTTTATGACTTCATTGCTATATGTTATGGTATGTGACTATACCAATAAGTTATGGGAACATGTAGCCTCCCATTAACAAAAAGGAAGCTTCACGGCACGCGTGCTCGCCTGGATCCTCCTCATCAGCAGTGCTTTTTTGTAGTTTTAATTATTATTATTATTAAATAACAGCTGGGTACGCAGACCCAAACATTTTTTTTTTATAATATGTAAATATAATTATGATTTGCGGTACCAAACAAATCCGTAAATCTTCAAACTGTATGATATAAATCTAGGGTACCCCTCAGCACATCAATTGAGCATCATTCAAAGCAATATTTTTATTCAGATGTAAACTTATATCACTTTCTCCTTCTACCGATTGACTCTATCTTGAGCCGTCCCTGTGTTAACCAGTGATACCTTATTTAGTAGGTATTTTGTGCAGGTCTCAGGCTCATGTGCTGTAGTAACAATCTACCCAATGTCCCCTTCATCTGCTCAATCAAATACCATTCTGTTAGAGAAAAAGGTTGCATTATGTTTTGTATTTCTGTGTCAGACATATATGTGATAATAAAGCATTTCCACTTTTGAAAGAGTTTGTGTGTATGTCTATCCTTGGATTTCATTATGTCTAAGCGTTCCATAAGAAATAGTTTTTTTTAATTGCTCTTTATGTATTGTTGGCATTTCTTTTTGTAACCATATTTGCAGTATATACAGATATAGCATCGCTAGCGCTCCCTTCAGAATCGCGGCAGCGCAAAGCGATTTCCAATTCATTTAGCAAACCCGAATCGCGTAAATAGCCATTGAGAAAATTCAGGGTGCAATGTTGGTTTGTGAACACCAGGTGGTGCATGGAACTACAGTCAGTAGTGCAGGTAAAGTGCAGGTTATTTTCCTGCTGGGGACCCTTTCACTGCTGGTGCCTTTCACTGCGCTTCTGGTGGAGTATGTGTTTATTAACTAAAATCAGGACAATAGCTATCTTATTTAATCTGTTTTGTCCATAGCGATAGTGCCAACATTACAATAAAAGATGGACACTTTACTTTCAGTGAGTCCGCGATCCCAAGACATGTATGGGGTTGTATAGGGTTTTTGTGTGTTGGCTCCACTGCTTGTCTGTATTAGATCCTATTGCAGCCATACTGAGGGTGTAAAGTAACACCATATAGTGTTAAACAGACTCCCTCACTTGTTCACATGTGATAATGAAGGGCGGCATTAGCATATGAATCGCAATTTGCATCTAAATACCTTCAGTGTTTAGGGAATAAGAAAGTTATTAGAGAATGTCCCAATTTCAAGTAATAAAATAGTTTTCTTCAAGTATGTCAGATACACAATCTATATTATTGCATTCATCTGTTTTTTTTATCCTTTAAGTGTATAATGCTATTCTTAATGTTGGATCTCTTTCTCCACAATTGTGCAATGGAAACCTAATATGAATTATGATGTTAACACTGACACCATTAAACAAATAATATTGTTACATGAAAACCAAAAATAAATCAATACAGCTGCAGCGCTGGGTAAGTTTTAAAATACACCAAAAGTTTACAGGCAAAAATAGACCAATATATACAGCGTTGCTGCTATATTGATTTATTATATATAAATATATTTATATATATTTTATATATTTATATTATATATACATTTACATATAGTATAATTAGTGTAATATTGTATAATTATTAGATGATTATCTATCTATATCTCTATATGTCCATTATACTGTACAATACACTATATCTAAATCACCATACCACATATGGATCATGGAGAAAATAATTATACAATATTATACTAATTATTCTATATGTAAATTTATATAAATATATTTATAATAATCAATATAGCAGCAACGCTGTATATATTGGTCTATTTTTGCCTGTTTGGTGTATTTTAAAACGTACTCAGCGCTGCAGCTGTATTGATTTATTACTATACTACTGCCACTATGATCCTGCGATGATACTGCATTAATTAGGTAGAAGGATTGATATGTAGAAAGATAGATATGAGATAGATTATTACGGCACAATAGTGATTGCTATTACCGCATTAACCCAGTCTAAAAAGGCACAGTTTAGGCTATAATATGGAGTTTTATTTATTTATTTATTTTTGGTTTTCATGTAACAATATTATTTGTTTAATGGTGTCAGTGTTAACATCATAATTCATATTAGGTTTCCATTGCACAATCGTGAAGAAAGATCCAACATTAAGAATAGCAAGAATAGGTGTGGGAATTGTCCTGGCAGAAGGGGGGGGGGGGGGGGCTGCCGGCAAGGAGGAAATAAGGCTACTTTCACACTAGCATTGTTTAAATCCGGCGTTCAATTCCGACCCGTGAACTGCCCGCCGGATCCGGAAAAACGTGTGAAAACGGATTACATTTGAATCCTGATCAGGATTTTGATCACAATGAAAAAATGCATTGAAAAAAACGGATCCGCCATTTATGGACTTTAACTTTTTTTTCACATTTTTCGGGTTTAACATGCAAAAACCGGATCCGGTTTGACTGAACACACGACGCCGGATCAGGCGTTAATGCAAGTCAATGGGAAAAAAGCCTGATCAGGCGTTCAGTCAAAGTGTTCAGGATTTTTGGCCGGAGGTAAAAATACTGCATGCTACGGTTTTCTGAAAAGCCTGATCAGTGAAACAGACTGAATTGAAGACGTCCTGATGCATCCTGAACGGATCGCTCTCCATTCAGAATGCAGGGGATAAAACTGATCAGTTCTTTTCCGGATTTGAGCCCCTAGGACGGAACTCAGCGCCGGAAAAGAAAAACGCTAGTGTGAAAGTGCCCTAATCAAAAGGCTTTGCTAAGTACAAATGTATCCATACTGTACATGTTGTTTTTCGATACTGTATTAACATTCAGCCACTATAGGAACATAGCTAATAAATACTCTGTATCCACTATATTATATATATGTACACTGCTCCATTATATATCTGTATACACTGCTCCATTATATATCTGTATACACCGCTCCATTATATATCTGTATACACCGCTCCATTATATATCTGTATACACCGCTCCATTATATATCTGTATACTGTACACTGCTCCATTATATATCTGTATACACCGCTCCATTACATATCTGTATACACCGCTCCATTATATATCTGTATACACCGCTCCATTACATATCTGTATACACCGCTCCATTATATATCTGTATACACCGCTCCATTACATATCTGTATACACCGCTCCATTATATATCTGTATACACCGCTCCATTATATATCTGTATACACCGCTCCATTATATATCTGTATACACCGCTCCATTATATATCTGTATACACCGCTCCATTATATATCTGTATACACCGCTCCATTATATATCTGTATACACCGCTCCATTATATATCTGTATACACCGCTCCATTATATATCTGTATACACCGCTCCATTATATATCTGTATACACCGCTCCATTACATATCTGTATACACCGCTCCATTATATATCTGTATACACCGCTCCATTATATATCTGTATACAACGCTCCATTACATATCTGTATACACCGCTCCATTACATATCTGTATACACCGCTCCATTATATATCTGTATACACCGCTCCATTATATATCTGTATACACCGCTCCATTACATATCTGTACACACCGCTCCATTATATATCTGTATACACCGCTCCATTACATATCTGTATACACCGCTCCATTATATATCTGTATACACCGCTCCATTATATATCTGTATACACCGCTCCATTACATATCTGTACACACCGCTCCATTATATATCTGTATACACCGCTCCATTATATATCTGTATACAACACTTCATTATATATCTGTATACTGTACACCGCTCCATTATATATCTGTATACTGTACACCGCTCCATTATATATCTGTATACACCGCTCCATTATATATCTGTATACACCGCTCCATTACATATCTGTATACACCGCTCCATTATATATCTGTATACACCGCTCCATTATATATCTGTATACACCGCTCCATTATATATCTGTATACACCGCTCTATTATATATCTGTATACACCGCTCCATTATAGATCTGTATACACCGCTCCATTACATATCTGTATACACCGCTCCATTATATATCTGTATACACCGCTCCATTATATATCTGTATACACCGCTCCATTATATATCTGTATACACCGCTCCATTATATATCTGTACACACCGCTCCATTATATATCTGTATACACCGCTCCATTATAGATCTGTATACACCGCTCCATTACATATCTGTATACACCGCTCCATTATATATCTGTATACACCGCTCCATTACATATCTGTATACACCGCTCCATTATATATCTGTATACACCGCTCCATTACATATCTGTATACACCGCTCCATTACATATCTGTATACACCGCTCCATTATATATCTGTATACACCGCTCCATTACATATCTGTATACACCGCTCCATTATATATCTGTATACACCGCTCCATTATATATCTGTATACACCGCTCCATTATATATCTGTATACACCGCTCCATTATAGATCTGTATACACCGCTCCATTATAGATCTGTATACACCGCTCCATTACATATCTGTATACACCGCTCCATTATATATCTGTATACACCGCTCCATTACATATCTGTATACACCGCTCCATTATATATCTGTATACACTGCTCCATTATATATCTGTATACACCGCTCCATTACATATCTGTATACACCGCTCCATTACATATCTGTATACACCGCTCCATTACATATCTGTATACACCGCTCCATTACATATCTGTATACACCGCTCCATTACATATCTGTATACACCGCTCCATTATATATCTGTATACACCGCTCCATTACATATCTGTATACACCGCTCCATTACATATCTGTATACACCGCTCCATTACATATCTGTATACACCGCTCCATTATATATCTGTATACACCGCTCCATTACATATCTGTATGCACCGCTCCATTATATATCTGTATACACCGCTCCATTATATATCTGTATGCAGTAGACCGCAAAAAATCCGGTACAATGTATCACCAGGTGTTATCCAAATCTAATCCACTTGTATCACAGATGTAAAGACATGATGGAGCGGTGTATACAGATATATTATAGAGCTGCATATGCAAATATATAGTCTAATATTCTAGATGTACTGAATCATAATTGTGATGCATAAATATATGAACGTACAGTTCGTCCATTGTACAGTAGTTGGTCCTGTGACGGTGCTTAGCATGAGCGCAGCTACAGCTGCTAACAAAAAGAAAGAAGAGCGCTTCAAACCATTGGACTCACAACTGCGGTGACTAAGGCCTCATGCACACGACCGTTGTTGTGTTCTGTGTCCGTTCTGTTTTCCGTGATTTTCTGCGGACCCATTGACTTTCAATGGGTCCGTTGAAAACTTGGATAATGCACCGTTTGTCATCCGCGTCAGTGATCAGTGTTTCCAGTCCGTCAAAAAAATATCACCTGTCCTATTTTTTTCACGGACAACGGTTGTCGGACCCATTCAAGTCAATGGGTCCGTGAAAAAACACGGAGGCACACAAGATTGTCATCTGCGTCCGTTTTTTTCCTACCATTTGCACGGCAAACTTGACTTAGATTTTCTTTCACTTTCCTTCATGTCTGGTAATCCTCCGAAAATCAAGGAAGACACACGGAAACAAAAACGGGAACGGATCACGGAACAACGGAACCCCGTTTTGCGGACCGCTAAAAAATACTGTCGTGTGCATGAGGCCTAATCCCAACCCCCACAATTATCATCTATTGTTCTCAAAGAAAAAAAAAACGTAGTGCATATAGTACTTTCTTTAGCTGGGGGAGGGGGGGGGAGGGTAACAGACCAAATGTGTAACACCAAACCAGAAATAGAGGGGGGAGGGGAAACTCTGTTTTATTCTTCTCATTATATTTATCCATGGTATCTTTCTGAGTGTATATAGTATGTATTCTAACCCCGCAGCCTCAGAAATGATGAAGTGCCTGCCCTTCAAGTACAAGTCACACTGGAGCGCTGCACTTTTATTAATGATGTATGCTGGCACTTGTAGTTCCACCACAATAGACCACTCCCTCATAGTGATAACAGACAACCTGTAGCTTTGGATATGCTAAATATATATTGATGTATACAGAGAAAAACAAATAATAAATAAAAATTGCTTGCTAGAATTAACTAAGATAGAGAATATAGCGCCATATTTTCTATCTTCGTTAATAAGAAGATATAATATATATTATTATTATTTGTTTTTCTCTATATACATAAACGGAGAGCTCAGTGACATAATCTGTACCCAGTATGGATGACTATTTATTTAAATACTGTAGTAAGGTAGAAGGTAATAAGGAGTACTAGAACTCCCCCTCATGTCCTTGCCACCAGAGCATGACGGTTTTTAGTACAATAAGTTCAACCTGTATCACTGTTCATCCTGCACCTCCTGGTTCATGAATAGAATGCCAGGTCTCTTGAGCTCTGCTAATCCTGATCTGTATACACCGCTCAATTAGTGTACAGTGTGTCTTTAGATCTGTGACGGTACAAGTGGATTGGATTTTGATAGCACCAGGTGTTATCTCGAGATCGCGGACTCACTGAAAGTAAAGTGTCCATCTTTTATTGTAATGTTGGCACTATCGCTATGGACAAAACAGATTAAATAAGAAAGTACTGTGCCTAGCCTTTTGCATATATTTATATATAGGATCGATGGTCGGCTCTGTATATAAAATATTAATCTATTTATTTTTTAAATAATTTACTGTGCATAAAATCACTAAAATCCCTGTATCCTTATTTAAAAAAAACTGAAAAAGATAACAAAAAAATAGAAAAATACAATTGCACATTTTATTACTACCATATAATAGTACTGTAGTGAGCAGATAACCACTACACAAGATCCATGATTGCCAGCAATATATATATATAAATACAGTAGATACACTGTACAGTATATACACTCTGAACCTTAGCCATTCCAATATTTATATGTGGACATTACATTAAGGCTGAGTTCACACGGGCGAGATTTCCACGCGGGTGCAATACGTGAGGTGAACGCATTGCACCCGCACTGAATCCGGACCCGTTCATTTCTATGGGGCTGTGCACACGAGCGGTGATTTTCACGCATCACTTGTGCGTTGCGTGAAAATCGCAGCATGCTCCTCTTTGTGCGTTTTCCACATAACGCAGGCCCCATAGAAATGAATGGAGCTGCGTGAAAATCGCAAGCATCCGCAAGCAAGTGCAGATGCAGTGCGATTTTCACGCACGGTTGCTAGGAGATGATCGGGATGGAGACCCGATCATTATTATTTTCCCTTATAAAATGGTTATAAGGGAAAATAATAGCATTCTGAATACAGAATGCATAGTACAATAGTGCTGGAGGGGTTAAAAAAATATAAAAAATAATTTACTCAGATCGGACAGTATATTCTAACACAGAGGCGTTCCCATAGTGATGGGGACACTTCAAGTTAGAATATACTAAGAACTGTGTACATGACTGCCCCCTGCTGCCTGGCAGCACCCGATCTCTTACAGGGGGCTGTGATCCGCACAATTAACCCCTCAGGTGCCGCACCTGAGGGGTTAATTGTGCGGATCTCAGCCCCCTGTAAGAGATCGGGTGCTGCCAGGCAGAAGGGGCCAGACCCCCCCTCTCTCCCCAGTATTAAAAGAATTGGTGGCCAGTGCGGCCCCCCCCCTCCCTCCCTCCCTAGTATTAAAAGCATTGGTGGCCAGTGCGGCCCCCCCTCCCTCCCTCTCCAGTATTAAAATGATTGGTGGCAGAATTGTATCTAGTATGTTTTAATTCATTTCCTTGTGTACCACTATTAGGTGTGAAATAAGAGCTGCTTTGATCTGAGCAAACTGAATTGTCTGAAAAGGGCGCAGAGAGAATTTGTCTATTAATTCTTTCTCTTGAAGCCATCTGGGCTCCAGGTCATTCAACAAGTGCTTAACCTGAATAACCCTTTAGATTTCCACTCTGCAAATAGGCTATTAGTGTGACTATGTATGAACTCTGGGTTATTCCATAGCGGGAGATGTTTAGATATTCTATAAGACAACCAATATTGTTTCCGTAATATTCTCCAGGTTGCTATAGTGTTCTTTATAAGTATGGATTGTTTAATACAATCAGGAATGCACGTCAGCCTAGCATGAAGCAGCGCCACCAAGGACCAGGGAGCACAGAACCCCTTTTCCAAGGACAAATCCGAATAGTGACTTGTCCCATTAATCCAGTCCGACTACCACTTGAAGCTCATCAAGAGAATGCCAAGAGTGTGCAAAGCAGTAATCAAAGCAAAAGTGGCTACTTTGAAGAACCTAGAATATGACATATTTTCAGTGGCTTCACACTTGTTTGTTATGTATATAATTCCACATGTGTTAATTCATAGTTTTGATGCCTTCAGTGTGAATCTACAATTTTCATAGTCATGAAAATAAAGAAAACTCTTTGAATGAGAAGGTGTGTCCAAACTTTTGGTCTGTACTGTATATATATTGGGCCTGATATATACAGTACAGACCAAAAGTTTGGACACACCTTCTCATTCAAAGAGTTTTCTTTATTTTCATGACTATGAAGGCATCAAAACTATGAATTAACACATGTGGAATTATATACATAACAAACAAGTGTGAAACAACTGAGAATATGTCATATTCTAGGTTCTTCAAAGTAGCCACCTTTTGCTTTGATTACTGCTTTCGACACTCTTGGCATTCTCTTGATGAGCTTCAAGAGGTAGTCCCCTGAAATGGTCTTCCAACAGTCTTGAAGGAGTTTCCAGAGATGCTTAGCACTTGTCGGCCCTTTTTGCCTTCACTCTGCGGTCCAGCTCACCCCAAACCATCTCGATTGGGCTCAGGTCCGGTGACTGTGGAGGCCAGGTCATCTGGCACAGCACCCCATCACTCTCCTTCATGGTCAAATAGCCCTTACTTTCAAAGTTTTCCAAATTTTTCGGCTGACTGACTGACCTTCTTTTCTTAAAGTAATGATGGCCACTCGTTTTTCTTTACTTAGCTGCTTTTTTTCTTGCCATAATACAAATTCTAACAGTCTATTCAGTAGGACTATCAGCTGTGTATCCACCTGACTTCTCCTCAACGCCACTGATGGTCCCAACCATCTATAAGGCAAGAAATCCCAGTTATTAAACCTGACAGGGCACACCTGTGAAGTGAAAACCATTTCAGGGGACTACCTCTTGAAGCTCATCAAGAGAATGCCAAGAGTGTGGAAAGCAGTAATCAAAGCAAAAGGTGGCTACTTTGAAGAACCTAGAATATTACATATTTTCAGTTGTTTCACACTTGTTTGTTATGTATATAATTCCACATGTGTTAATTCATAGTTTTGATGCCTTCAGTGTGAATCTACAATTTTCATAGTCATGAAAATAAAGAAAACTCTTTGAATGAGAAGGTGTGTCCAAACTTTTGGTCTGTACTGTATATATATTTATATAGATATATTGGGTTTCCATTTCCAGTTTTTCCCCTTTCAGCCCTCCTGGGCTGTATTCCCTTTTCTTTACCCCTTCTTCTTTAGGGTCTTTTCTGTTTTCTGACTGTTTTCTCCTTTTTCCCCCTCTTCCCCACGCCAGTCCCCTTGGTGGACTGGCGTGGGTTATCTCCTCTCTTACCGGTCGGCGCCCGCCTCGTCCCGCTTCCCGCGCTGTGGCCTTTTCTTCCAGTCTGTTGGCGCGCCCGAAATATAGCGAGACTTCTGCCGCCATCTTGGATTCTCTTTTTCTCCTCCTCTGCTTCCACTACTCACGCCACTCTGCTATAGGCTAGCTCTTACATTGCGCTAACTCCTATTCTTGTGACGCATCTCCTTGCCTTTTGGCGGCCACGCCCCCTTCTGTGACGCGTTTGTGCTCGCGCGTTAGTTCAGCCGCCATCTTCACTCAGCGTCCTTCTGCCAGCGAGGCGGTTAGTTGGCAGAGCCCAGGGTGATTTTGTAGGTTTTGGGGACCTTGAATCATTATTATCCGCCCGTGACAGAGCTTGTGGGGTATTCTCTTAGCTTGTGGGACGTGACTTACTCCCACTAGCTTATATTAGATTTATATATATATTAAAATTTTTGCTAGTCCATAGACAATCTCTCTATTATCTCTAGGCAGGGGACCCCCCTTAGTCCTCAAGCCCCTGAGGATCCTGATATTGAGAACCTATACCACAACCGGGCTCCTCATCCATCCACAGGGTATGACATCCCTTTGTTGGATGAGTCCCAGGCGGCGGCCATTCAGCGTGGGTCTCGAACGCGACTATTGCGGCCATGGGGTCTATGTCGCATACCCTCTCTAGGTCCATTTCTGAGGCCTTTCAGACCCAGCCATCCAGGGGTCAGGGTCACCCCAGTGCTTGCGTATCTCAGCCGCGAACACAGGACCCTTGTGCATCCAGAAACTCTGCCTCCAGAAACTCTGTGAATGGTGTTTCTTTTACCACCCAAGATAGCGCACCCATAACGCTCAAAAGAGCCTATCCGCGCCAGGCAGAAAAGGCATGACATTGGAAATGTGCCAGAGCACAGCCTGACACTGAATCTGAATCCGAGGTCGGATCTGATGAGGAGGCTAAGTCAGATGTTTTGTTTGACTTAGATGAGGAATTTCCCGTAGGATGGGAAAAAAAAAAGCAGTTCCTTAGCTGAAGCCGTTACTGCGCCCCGGTCTCCTTGATAGATCCATCCGGCGAACCACTTTTCGATCCGGTCGGCCGCCATCATCCGAGATTGGCAGAGTGGCTCCCGGTGGACCGTGTGGCCAAGTATTTAGAGGCCCGGGTGCGTTGCCCTCTTGGTAAGGAGGCTCGCAACAAACTTAGGGCGAAATGTCCTAGACTGCTAGTGCCCAACAAGGTCTGCGATACCCCGGTAGTAGACCCAAAGACGGCACAGTTCCTGTCTAGGTCGGGTTGGAATCCCCGCAAGGGCCTGGAGTTGGCCCTTAAAGCCTGCCAGGATAAGCTCCTGGATATCTTTGGCCCCTTAGCCAGAATTTTTTAATTGGCGGAATCCGCTAGGGCGGACAATAGAAAGGTGGACCCGGAAGAGCATTGAGGTTGGATCCAAAGGGCCATTTGTATAGCCGGCAATGTCAACACGTCCCTTTCCATTGAAAGACGCAAGGCCATTCTGTTCAAGATTGAGCCCAAGGTGGCCAATCTCGCCCTTACTGAGGCAGGCAAGGAGGCACAAGGTTTGCTTTTTGGAGACTCCTTTATTAAAGATTTGAGACAGTTTGTGGGCGCCTTTACGGCTCTTGATAAAGCCCAGTCCTCTGTAATGAGGGTTTTTCATGGTAGGGTTTTCACCAGGGTCGGCAGTTCAAGGGACCGTCTGTCCGGCCTTTTTTCATACCAGAGGCTCCTACTCGCATAGATCTTCCTTTGCACCAAGATCCTCTTACCAGGAGGCCCGACAACCATCGGTATTCTTCCCTACCAGAGAGGGACCACAAATTCAAGACGACCTTGCGGTAAGCATCCTACCTCGACATTTTTCAAATGCTTGTGTAGGGGGCAGACTCTGTCATTTTTCTCGCGCCTGGTCATGCATCACCTCGGACCATTGGGTCCTGTCCACAGTCTGGGGGTTCTGCATAGAGCTGGTAGACTGCCCGCGTCATTTTCCTTTTCCCCACCCTCAGGTTCTCTCGGGGTCATCTCAACTTTTGATAGACAGGGAGATGTCAGACCTTTGCCAAAAAGAGGCGGTTGAGCAAGCTCTAGACTCGCATTCAGGGGTTCTTAGCAACATCTTTCTGGTGGAGAAGAGTCAGATGTACCCCGTTATCAACCTCCGGGCCTTGAACAGGTTTGTCAGATACCGACATTTCAAGATGGAAGGTATTCACCTCCTCAGAGACTTACTTCTTTAGGGGGATTGGATGGTGAAACTCGATCTCAAGGATGCGTACCTGACTGTTCCGGTCGCAGAGACCTCCTTTGCTTCTTATGGAAAGGGGAGATCTGGTGTTTAACCTGTCTTCCTTTCGGTCTTTCATCCGCCCCTTGGTATTTCACCAAGCTGATGTGACCAGCTATGGCGTGGCTCCGCAGTCGAGGAGTGCGCCTGGTTATTTACCTGGACGATATTCTCATCTTAGCTCAGGATCATTCTGTTCTGCTGAAACATCTGAATTGGACGGTGAACCTCCTCTCCCGGTTAGGCTTCCTACTCAATCGAGAGAAGTCTCTGCTGGTCCCATCTCAGACCATAGAATTCCTAAGCTTTATGGTAGACTCCTTAACGGAGACTTTAAGCCTCCCTCCCCAAGGAATTGCGCAGGGCATTGGCAATGTCGCAGATCTCTCTTCGTCACCTGGCCCGGATCATCGGCCTCCTGTCTTCTTGTATCCAAGCGGTCTTCCCAGCCCCACTCCATTACCGGGCCCTTCAACGTCTGAAGACTGCTCATCTCCACTCCGGAGCTTCGTATGCGGACCTAATATCTTTGGATTCGGAGACCAGGGATGAACTGACCTGGTGGATCCACAATCTCTCTGCTTGGAATGGCAAGGCGATTTGCGGTCTACGACCAGACTTTACGGTGGAGTCAGACGCCAGTCTTCAAGGTTGGGGCGCGCATTGTGATGGTGTAACCACAGGAGGACGCTGGTCAGAAGATGAATCCAGACTTCACATCAATGTCCTGGAGCTTCTGGCGGGCTCGTTTGCTATTCAGAGTTTCTCGAACGGCATGGCCAGGGCTTGCATCAGGCTGCGCATGGACAACACCTTGGCTGTCCGTTACGTCAACTCCATGGGAGGTACACACTCGGCCATGCTTACTCATCTAGCGACGGATTTTTGGTCGTAGTGTCTTTCCAGAGACATTACTGTGCTGGCGGAGTATCTCCCGGGCCTACACAACTCACAGGCGGATTGGAGTTCTCGTTATCTCTCGGACGGCAGCGACTGGAAGTTGGACGAGAAGGTGTTCTCTGCTATCTCGTCTCTTTGGGGTCCTTTCTCTATTGACCTCTTCGCCTCCCGTCTGAATGTGCAGCTTCCCCGATTCTACAGTTGGTGCCCGGATCCAGACGCAGAAGCAGTAGATGCCTTCCTCCAGGATTGGTCCGGATCCCTAATGTACGCATTTCCGCCATTCGCCATGATCCCGCAGGTCCGGAGCCAGGTGCACCGGGCCGATCTGGTGATAGTAGTCCCCTGTTGGGGCACCCAGTCCTGGTTTCGTCTGTTACTGGAGCTGATGGTAGAGATCCCCTTTCTTCTGTCAGAAATTCCAGGTCTCCTTCAAGGACTGTTTCGTCTGGAGCATCCCCTTCTTTTGGACGGCTCCCTGCGGCTTCTAGCATGCAAAATTTCAGGGATTCTTGGGGAGTCCGAGGACTTTCGGATGCGACTAGAAGACTTCTGGATGATGCGTGGGCTCCCGGCACAAGACAAACTTATAGAGCAGCCTGGAGATCTTGGTCTGGCTGGTGCTTGACTCGGGATTTTGATCCCATTTCGGCACCTGTAACGGAGGTTCTACGCATCCTTACGTCGTTATTCGAGGACGGTAAGGCTTACCGCATGATTAATTTGTTTAGATCGGCCATTTCCTCCGCTCATCAGGGGTTCGATGGTTGCCTGGCAGGTCAGCACCCATTGGTGTGCCATTTGCTGTGGGGCTCGCATCTGTCTCGTCCTTCGAGACCGAAGTTCTCCACTACGTGGGATGTCTCCTGCGTTCTGTCCCTTTTTTCCACTTGGCCGTCTGTGACGCTTTGCGATACTAGGAAATCGCAAATGGGCCATATCAACATAGAAATATAGAAACATAGAATGTGTTGGCAGATAAGAACCATTTGGCTCATCTAGTCTGCACAATATACTGAATACTATGGATAGCCCCCTATCCTATCTTATTTCGCAATCACAAAGACAAAAGAGCCTTCACTAAAAATCTTCTCTTTTCACTAAAGGAGTAATTCACAGAGCAGAGGTGCCATTATCACCACCTTGTGACAAACCTTTCCTGCCCAGGCCAAGTTGAGTAGCCATCAATCTAGTTCTCTTATAACAGAACCTCATAAACCTGGTCTTTCTGCAGCCATAGTGTCTCCAATACCAGCAGGGGTCTCACACCTTTAGCCTGGGCAGCGAGCTTCAGAAGAAAAGGACAGATCCTTATCACACAGCTGGTTGGTACAGGAAGGAAGATGACCTGAAAGTCCCCTTCAATCCATAAGCTTCATATTTTTCCCATATTTTCCTAATATTTCATGGGTTATGGAAATGTGAAAGGAACCATCTTTTCAGAGATGGTTTTGGTTCTTCTAACCCACCTTCCAGGAAACCCGCGGGCAAATCAGAGATTCCCGCTCTGAGATATAAAGGTTCTCAGGCACCCTGTATTATCTTTTAGTCGTATTTGTTATCAGATGATGCGTAAAATTGTACTGATTATCAAAATCAACTATATTTCTTGATTGGACTTACGGGATATGGAGAAATGGGCAAAGCAGAGATTCTGCCAAATTTTCTCCCTATGGGGCAAAGGACTGCCCCTGTTCCAATTACACAAGGCTGGACCTGAACGTGTCATAACCACTCCCCGCTTCAGAGTGGGTAAAAACAGTGTCACACTCAGGTCCTTCGTCCTTCTTCTACCATCTGACGTCGACGAACATCACGACCGCCCGCTGGACACGGGCACACCCCACCATCTTGGATTATTCTACAAAGACTTTGCCTTTTACTGGACACTACCACGGTAATTCTGAACTTACAGACATTCTATTCCCTTCCACCTCTTACCTATTTCTATCCAAACCAATCTGTCCAACTGGCAGGTAGATTTATCTGTCAGCTTTAATATATATATTTTTGTGTATAGTTTTAGAATAAAAACTAACGATTTCATCGTTCCAGTTTTGCCCTTGTTACTTGATGACCTGATCTATGCTAAGAACTCTGTCCTCAGAAGACATACTACCAAATTATTTTATTTTTTATAAATTGTTAATTTACTAGCTAGGTTGCAAATAACCGTTTCGTCCCTTTAGGATTAGCTAGCCGGGGTCTCTTCGCCCCAATTCAATACGAAGAGTGGTGGCAGCAAATTAAGTTGATTTCCAGCGTGAAATCAGTAATTTTATTTTTACCGATTGTACATACAATCGTGATTGTATCCTGTCTGGGCCCACCAACCAATCTTAAACGTCTTCTGTGCTCACAGTGGATTCGCCTCCAGAAGTCTCTAGTGGACGAGACCTGTATGGCAACTGTGGCTTAGTACGACGGGATTGGCGGGTGGTTGTCACATTGTTGGCAGCTAGTGGGATAGCAGAACCCAAAACCAGGCAGAAGTCAGCTTTTGGGAGATCAGAGCACAAAGAACTGACAAGTGCAGCTTTCTGAGCAATCATAACAATAGGACAGCGGTTACTTAGTATCCTGTCCTGCGGAACTTGAGTTCCGGGCGCAAAACGGTACACATTGATAGGAATAGATTGGTTTATATTTTCCCCACCTTTTCTTTGCTATATCCTATTCTTTTTCTGTTCTTTTCTGAATGTCTGATTCAGTTCCAAATTACCTAAGTTGGTCTGTCGCCGACTTACAAGCCGTGTGTGAGTCGCAAGGCATTGCCATTCTACACAAAAATCGATCACAGCTGATCAAAGCTTTGACGGAGAGAGACGGCCAAGCGATGAAGGATTCCAATCCCATACGGGAGGCTTCGCTGCCCCTTCGTTCAACGTCACCCAGCATCGCCAGCTATGGGAGTGCTGAGGTTGCTACTTCAGCTCCGGGTGATGCAGGTACCCTGGATAACAGCATGTCCACAGCTCCTGCTAACCCTCAGCAAGGAACAAGCAGCTCTGGACTAAACTTCACTGCCTTGGGCCCTATGAGCCAGCAGTTGTTACCAGGCCTGACTGGCACGGATTTGCGTTTATACCTGGAGATGCAGCTCGAAAGAGAGGAGCAACAGCATCAGTTCCAGCTTCAGATGCAGCAGCAAAGAGAGGAGCAACAGCATCAGTTCCAGCTTCAGAGAGAAGCGCTGCAACACCAGCGTGCACTAGAACTGGCCCAAATGAGACAGGCCGAGCGGTCTTCCTCTCCTAACACTCCTGCTGCAGGAGGCATTCCTCTACCCGTGGTCCCCAAAGCAAGGTTTCCAGTTATGGAGAAAAACGGGGACATTGATTTATATTTACGCTCGTTTGAGAGAGCATGCCGGCAGTTCTGCATCCCTGAGGATCAGTGGGCTCTACACCTGACGCCTCAGCTGACTGGTAAGGCGCTGGATGCTTTTGCGGAACTACCCACAGACCAAGATTGCGATTATCAGACTATCAAGGATGCCATAATTGCTAAGTTCCAGTTAACCCCTGAGGTTTACCGGAGAAAGTTCCGTGCCATCCAGAAAGGATCCACAGACTCTTACGCGGATGTGGCTTGCCGCTTATGCACCACATTCCGCCAATGGACTAGAATTCTTAAAGAAAAGACTTATGCTCACCTTGAGGATTTGATGATACATGACCAACTCCTTGCGATATGCTCTACAGATGTGAGACAGTTTGTGCTGGAGCGCAAGCCCCAGTCTGTGAAAGAAGCTGCTGAGCTGGCAGACATGTTTGTCGCAACCCGGGTACCGGACATTCGCAAACCTGTGATGACGGACATCCGCAGGCCGGTGGTATCAGACATCCACAAACCCCTGGTACCTGACAGCCGCAAAACTCCAGTACCCAACCAGGACAGAGCCATGTCCCAGAACTGGAGAGAAGGCAGGCCCGCTGGCCCTGTGAACCGTGAGACAACCAGGCCCTGGTGTGAGCTGTGTCGCAGGCCCGGTCACACCAAGCAAACCTGTTACGCAGGGAAGCCGGCCCAACCTCCTAGCACCACGACGACGCCAAGCCCTAAGGGGGCCAACGCTTCCACACCTACCTCGTCTGCTGTATTGCTGGTCGGAGGACCCGAGGTGCACAGCGGATCCCAGAATCACCAGCCTGTCACTGTGAACGGCCAGACTGTCATCGGATTCCGTGATACCGGTGCAGATGTCACCTTGGTCCGTTCACATCTTGTTACGGAGAAGGATATCCTTCCAGGAAAGTACCTCGCTCTGACCGGAGTTGGGGGCACTCGCACTCATGTGGCCCAAGCCCAAGTCACCATTGATTGGGGAATGGGACGGCAAAAGCGGGTTGTTGGGGTCCTGGATGATATTCCCGTTGCCACAGTGCTTGGCACTGATTTGGGCACCCTTGTTTCCCATTACGAATACCCTGCAAGCGCGCAGGAGGCCCAAGCAGGACTCCCTGACCAAAACCAGGTACTGTACAGCCCTTTGGGGAAACAGGGAGACGGGGACACTTTGCCTGCTATTTCTACTGTCCCTAACGCACCTAGGGAGGTATCAGATTTAAATGTACAAGCAACCGAATGTCATTTGCCTACTTCTGCACCTGTCATTGTTGATCCGAATGCGTGTGTTAGTGTTAGCAATGGTGATATAAATGATGCTGTACCTGTTCTGGCCATTACACGTTCCATGGCCAGCCGCCTGAACTCAGAACCGACCGAAGGGACACCCTCGGGCAATTCTGACCCTCAGGCGGATGACAATGCGAGAACGACCTTCTCATGTGATGATGATGATTGTGTCACTGCGCTGGTAGACGCTTCCAGTATCGCCAATAACCTGGGCTCAGATGGGGCTGCGGGGACAGAACCAGCCGTCCCTC
Source organism: Bufo bufo (assembly GCF_905171765.1). NCBI lineage: Eukaryota > Metazoa > Chordata > Amphibia > Anura > Bufonidae > Bufo > Bufo bufo. The sequence goes on along the minus strand of NC_053393.1, from coordinate 556,764,456 downwards.
CACCCACCTCTGACCCCAGCATTGAAGGTAACTCTCCACAGCTGACTTCATATGTCACTTGTCAGCTGGAGGAGACCGGTGGCGCTGCATTCGTGCAGGCCTTGAAGGGTGACCCTAGTCTGGAGGCACTTAGGGCCCGAGCCGGCCAGCCTCCAGGTGAGGGCACTCCATATAAAATCTATTGGGAGAACAACCGACTGTACTGTGAAGCTGTACAGCCTGCAAAAGGTGGCGCAGGTGAGAACACGAGACAGCTGGTAGTCCCTAGGGAATTTCGGGCACAGGTGCTCAAAGCAGCCCACGACATTCCCCTTGCAGGACATTTGGGTATCAGAAAGACCCACAAACATGTTCAGAACCATTTTTACTGGCCCACTATGGGAACGGACATAACTAAGTACTGCCCATCGTGTACCACTTGCCAGAGGGTTAAGAAGGCTGGAGGACCCCGCAAAGCTCCTTTGCAGCCACTGCCCATGATCACAGAGCCCTTCCAGAGAGTGGCAGTGGATATAATTGGTCCCCTTCCCATTCCTAGCAGTTCTGGCAAGCGCTACATCTTAACGGTCGTGGACTATGCCACCCGTTATCCAGAGGCGGTAGCACTGTCTTCCCTTAGGTCGGCCACGGTGGCGGACGCCTTGATCGGGATTTTCTCGCGTGTAGGTTTCCCCGCTGAGATGATCTCTGATCAGGGCTCTTGCTTCATGTCGGAGCTAATGGAAGCCCTCTGTGAGAGGATGCAAATCAAGCACACCACTTCCAGTGCGTATCACCCGCAAACCAACGGCCTTTGCGAACGTTTCAACGGAACGTTAAAGCAAATGCTGGCCACGTTCGTGGAATCGCAGGGGAAGGACTGGGAGCAGCACCTGCCTCATTTGCTGTTCGCTTACAGAGAAGTGCCACAGGAGTCCACTGGATTCTCACCATTTGAACTCCTATATGGACGAGACGTCCGAGGGCCCTTAAAACTGATTCGGGAGACCTGGGAGGGAAAAGGTGAACCCTCAGAAGTCTCAGTGGTTGAATATGTCCTAAAATTTCGGGACAAGATGGAGTCCCTCATGACCATAGTGACGGAAAACCTCACAAAGGCACAGGCCAAACAGAAGGCTTGGTATGATCAGCATGCCAGAGAGCGGTCATACCAAGCAGGTCAGAAGGTATACGCCCTACTCCCTGTCAGGCAGAACAAATTGCAGGCTGCCTGGGACGGGCCATACACCATTCTGAAACGGGTGAACCCAGTCACTTACCTCGTGAGTCTCGGGGGTAAGCGACAGAAACTGTTCCACGTGAACATGTTAAAAGCACACGAGGAAAGAGAGCAGTATGTATTAGCAGTGTGTAGCCAGCTAGAACCCGAAGAGCCAGATCCACTGATAGACTTGCTAGCAGAGCTACGAGATGTGACAGATGATTGGAACATCAACCCCCACCTCTCGTACCCACAGAAGCTTCAGCTCACCACTCTCCTGAGTGCGCACAGCGCCACATTCTCAGGCATCCCTGGCCAAACCAACCTAGCAGCTCACCGAGTTGACACGGGAACCCACAAGCCCTTACGGCAGGGCCCCTATCGCACCTCACCCGAAGTGCAGGCTGAGATCAAACGAGAGATTGATGAGATGCTACAGTTAATGGTCATCCAGAAATCCTCTAGTCCATGGGCCGCCCCGGTTGTTTTAGTCCCCAAAAAGGACAAGACAACCCGGTTCTGTGTCGACTATCGGAGACTGAATGACATCACCATAACCGATGCGTATCCCATGCCTTGAATTGATGAATTGCTGGATCAGCTGGCGTCCGCCAGCTATCTAACAATCATAGACTTGAGCCGTGGATACTGGCAGATTCCGCTTGCGCCAGAGGCGAGAGCGAAATCCGCATTCATCACCCCTTTTGGCCTCTATGAGTTTACTCGTATGCCCTTTCGGATGAAGAATGCGCCCGCCACCTTTCAGCGGGCCATGAATGAACTGTTGGAAGGAATGCAAGGTTATGCCCTATGTGGCAATGTGAACATTGAGGTGTTGTTTCCCCAGGTTCCAGTCCGGGACTTAGGGCATGCTCATGTCCAGGGATCCTATTTAATCCTGCTAATGGATCCTGGGTGTGTCTCACTCTGGAGAGTGTGCAGACAGAGGCCTGGTGAGGCTCTGTCAGTGTGGTCTCAGCTAGGCAAGGCTGAGGGGCCACGAGGCTATGCAATAGCCTGGACTTTGGGGGACTCAGCGACACCCAGGAACAAGCATTGAAAGGTCAGAGTCAGGAGGACTGCTAGACCACAACCCCCTCCAAAGGTACTGCATTTGTTACAGCCTGAGGGCTGGTGGACTGTATGTCTGGGGTAAGCCGCACCTGGTTCCATGTGTGAACGCTATCGTATAGCCGAGTTAGGGATACGATGTTTATTATGTTTAGGTAGAGCCCAGACGGGCAGGCTTTTGTTTTATGCCATGTTGTGTATGAAGAGTGTAAAATAAATTGCACTGTTTGGACCTGAAACCCAGTGGTTATGAAGATCCTTGTGAGAATGACCCCCGAATGAGAGGCGATCCCTTACATATGGTGGAGGATGCGGGCAATAACAGCAGGTTGCTAGGGGCAACGACCTGACGCGGAAAAGAGAAGGTGCTGCTGAATGTTGCCAAGGAATTGCTGTGTTTCTGTGCCGTGACAGTTAGCAACTTTGGGAGTGAGGCTACCATGTCAAGACCCAGCAAAACTAAAGTGGTTACTAGTAGCGAGTCTAGCGACCAGATGACAGTTATATCTGACGAGACGAGAGTTCAGTCGGGTGACAGCCTAGTGTCTGAAGCTCATATCCTGACAGTTGTAGATGACCTGACAGGACAGTACAGCTACAAACTTGAAGATGTTTTCTCTCGCTCCGCACAGTCGCTAGATACACTAGAAATGGGGCTAGCGGTTCTCGCAGAGCAACTGCAGGAGTCTCCAGAGGAGTCACAGAAAGAGATGAATGAACTGAAGGAACTAGAGTCACTAATAGAAGCGAGCGGGGGCAAGCCAGCTCTGCTGACGGAGCTTCGCAAAGACAAGAAGAAAAGGCCTAAGCGTCTGCAAGAGCCAGCGAAGTCAAACAGAGAGTCTGTCGTTTGCATAAAAATATATTCTGAAGGGAGTTCCAGAAGCCGAGATCGAAATTCTAAGAGTAAAGGAAAAAGAAATGTACGATCTGCTGTTAAAATAAAGAGACAAAAAGAGGCGAGTCATAAGAAGCGTGCTCGGCTGAAGCAGCTGTGTAAGTCAAAGAGCGAGAAAGATAAAAAATAAAAAGAGAGGGTCTGCCTGTCACATGGACATGGGAACATTGTAGACAATGTCTCTTGGGCAAGATGTCAGTGTGGGTAACAAACCAAGCACTGATGGCATGGGTCTGGCAAAATAAAGGGAAGCCTCTGACCCTGACCACATCTTCCAGGGGGAAGGTTGAGCCAGGCGATGGCAAGAAAATGCGGATGCCCTGTCACGAGCATCCAGTTGGTACATGTGTTCACCCCCACAGGTTTGAACAGAGGGGGGGGATATGTGGCAATGTGAACATTGAGGTGTTGTTTCCCCAGGTTCCAGTCCGGGACTTAGGGCATGCTCATGTCCAGGGATCCTATTTAATCCTGCTAATGGATCCTGGGTGTGTCTCACTCTGGAGAGTGTGCAGACAGAGGCCTGGTGAGGCTCTGTCAGTGTGGTCTCAGCTAGGCAAGGCTGAGGGGCCACGAGGCTATGCAATAGCCTGGACTTTGGGGGACTCAGCGACACCCAGGAACAAGCATTGAAAGGTCAGAGTCAGGAGGACTGCTAGACCACAACCCCCTCCAAAGGTACTGCATTTGTTACAGCCTGAGGGCTGGTGGACTGTATGTCTGGGGTAAGCCGCACCTGGTTCCATGTGTGAACGCTATCGTATAGCCGAGTTAGGGATACGATGTTTATTATGTTTAGGTAGAGCCCAGACGGGCAGGCTTTTGTTTTATGCCATGTTGTGTATGAAGAGTGTAAAATAAATTGCACTGTTTGGACCTGAAACCCAGTGGTTATGAAGATCCTTGTGAGAATGACCCCCGAATGAGAGGCGATCCCTTACACCTAGCATATCTGGACGATATAGCCATATATAGTCCAACCTGGGAAGATCACCTTAACCATCTGTCACAGGTATTGGGAAGACTGTCCGCTGCCAATCTGACCGTTAAGCCCAACAAATGTCAGATTGCCATGACAGAGGTTCAGTACTTAGGACACAGAGTAGGCAGCCAGACCCTGAAACCTCAGATAGGGAAGGTCGATGCCATTGTAGCATGGCCACGGCCTAACACCAAAAAACAAATACAGGCATTTCTGGGAACGGCAGGGTACTGTAGGAAGTTTGTTCCATCCTATAGTACTCTGGCTAAACCACTGACCGATGCAACGGGCAAAAAACAACCCAACACGGTCACATGGAACTCGGAACTAGAACAGGCATTTCGGGCCCTGAAGGAAGCGCTAGCTAGTGCTCCTGTCCTTCAAGCTCCCGACTTCTCCCGTCAGTTCCTAGTACAAACTGACGCCTCAGACCACGGTCTGGGAGCCGTCCTTAGTCAGGTGGACGCAACCGGGAATGAGCACCCTGTCCTCTACCTGAGCCGAAAACTACTTCCGCGGGAAACCGCATACTGCACCACTGAGAAAGAGTGCCTAGCGATCGTATGGGCCCTACAGAAACTACAATCGTACCTATATGGACGATCCTTCATGGTCATCACAGATCACAACCCTCTCAGCTGGCTGAAACGTACTTCTGGTACCAACGGAAAACTTCTCCGCTGGAGCCTAGCGCTCCAACAGTACGATTTCACGATTCAGCACAAACCGGGAAGTCGCCATCAGAATGCGGACGGACTTTCCCGCTGTAACGAGCTCAAATAGGGAGTTGGGATTGCTTCAGTCCCAGTCTTGCTGACCACTCCTTCCCCAATCTTCCAAAGGGGGGAGGTGTGACGCTTTGCGATACTAGGAAATCGCAAATGCGCCATATCAACATAGAAATATATAAACATAGAATGTGTTGGCAGATAAGAATCATTTGGCCCATCTAGTCTGCACAATATACTGAATACTATGGATAGCCCCCTATCCTATCTTATTTCGCAATCACAAAGACAAAAGAGCCTTCACTAAAAATCTTCTCTTTTCACTAAAGGAGTAATTCACAGAGCAGAGGTGCCATTATCACCACCTTGTGACAAACCTTTCCTGCCCAGGCCAAGTTGAGTAGCCATCAATCTAGTTCTCTTATGACAGAACCTCATAAACCTGGTCTTTCTGCAGCCATAGTGTCTCCAATACCAGCAGGGGTCTCACACCTTTAGCCTGGGCAGCGAGCTTCAGAAGAAAAGGACAGATCCTTATCACACAGCTGGTTGGTACAGGAAGGAAGATGACCTGAAAGTCCCCTTCAATCCATAAGTTTCATATTTTTCCCATATTTTCCTAATATTTCATGGGTTATGGAAATGTGAAAGGAACCATCTTTTCAGAGATGGTTTTGGTTCTTCTAACCCACCTTCCAGGAAACCCGCGGGCAAATCAGAGATTCCCGCTCTGAGATATAAAGGTTCTCAGGCACCCTGTATTATCTTTTAGTCGTATTTGTTATCAGATGATGCGTAAAATTGTACTGATTATCAAAATCAACTCTATTTCTTGATTGGACTTACGGGATATGGAGAAATGGGCAAAGCAAAGATTCTGCCAGAATTTCTCCCTATGGGGCAAAGGACTGCCCCTGTTCCAATTACACAAGGCTGGACCTGAACGTGTCATAACCACTCCCCGCTTCAGAGTGGGTAAAAACAGTGTCACACTCAGGTCCTTCGTCCTTCTTCTACCATCTGACGTCGACGAACATCACGACCGCCCGCTGGACACGGGCACACCCCACCATCTTGGATTATTCTACAAAGACTTTGCCTTTTACTGGACACTACCACGGTAATTCTGAACTTACAGACATTCTATTCCCTTCCACCTCTTACCTATTTCTATCCAAACCAATCTGTCCAACTGGCAGGTAGATTTATCTGTCAGGTTTAATGTATATATTTTTGTGTATAGTTTTAGAATAAAAACTAACGATTTCATCGTTCCAGTTTTGCCCTTGTTACTTGATGACCTGTCTATGCTAAGAACTCTGTCCTCAGAAGACATACTACCAAATTATTTTATTTTTTATAAATTGTTAATTTACTAGCTAGGTTGCAAATAACCGTTTCGTCCCTTTAGGATTAGCTAGCCGGGGTCTCTTCGCCCCAATTCAATACGAAGAGTGGTGGCAGCAAATTAAGTTGATTTCCAGCGTGAAATCAGTAATTTTATTTTTACCGATTGTACATACAATCGTGATTGGATCCTGTCTGGGCCCACCAACCAATCTTAAACGTCTTCTGTGCTCACAGTGGATTCGCCTCCAGAAGTCTCTAGTGGACGAGACCTGTATGGCAACTGTGGCTTAGTACGACGGGATTGGCGGGTGGTTGTCACACCGTCTAATTCAGACTTGTCGTTGCGCCAGTTGTCAGCTTTTTTTTTTATTTTTTATTTTTTTTATTTGGGAACATATTTATTATTAAGTAATATTTTTTTTTTTTTTTTTTTTTAATATTTTTATTTTCCAAATCATAGTGATTTGGAAAATAAAAAAAAAAAAATAAAAAAAAAAATAGTTAGTACATAAGACAGTAATGATCATAACGGTATGCCTGACATGGCAAACATAAACATCCTTACAAAAAGAAAATTTCTATACAACATCCCAAGGACACCCTCACGACAATAAATATTAATAACTATATCCACCCCCCCCCCCCCATTGGCTGCCGTCCACTCCATCATTTAATGTTTACAATAATAACAATTTATGGCTATGTAGATCTGCGTGCAATTCTCCGTTTCCTTTCAATGTCCTCATAAACTCTAATTTTCTGAAGATATGCACCCCATTCCCTTATTGAGGGCGGGGAGACAGAGCCCCAATACTTCATCAATATAGCTTTAGCGACCATCAAACCCCGCATCCAAATCCGTTTGACCTGGGCCGGGACTTCCCCTTCTAACCCACATTCTCCAAAGAGCATTATCAGAATCCCTGGGTTATAATTCATTGAGCTCTCCCTTTGTAGGGTAGCGAAAACCTCATCCCAGTAACTTCTTATTTTGCTGCAGCTCCAAAGCAAGTGGACATAGTCCGCATTAATATATCCGCATTTGGAGCAGCAGCAATCCCGATCTTTATTTTGGGGAAATTTTCCTTGGATTTTAGGCGTGTAGTAAAGTCTATGAAGGATCTTAAATTGGATTAACCTATGCGCACTGGAAACTGACACCCTTCTCACATTCCTATAAATAGTAGACCACTGTAGTGGGGGGCAATTCAGCTCTTGCTCCCACTTAACAGTGCTTTTGAAAGGTGTTACAGTTGCCAGTGCGATTCGGAGTTTTTCATACAGTCTGGATAACTTCACTTTTTCATACTTCTGAGCCAGTTGTCAGCTTAATTGGTTACTCTGTTTTGCCTCATTTCCTGTAAGAGGGTTTCGAATGTCCGCGTCCTGGATCACGATGTCAGATCTTTTACCCCTAAAGGGGTTTCCTTTAATATCACCCATCGTACTAATACTCACATTCGATCGGTCTCGTATCCCAGGTTTTCTTCTTCCCCATCACTCTGCCCGGTGGCCTGCTTGAAGACGTTGGCGCATCGATCTTCCGCTGTTCCCCATCTTTTTCTCTTCTTCTACCGCCCGTTTGCTCCGGTCACTAGCACCACTCTGGCGCGTTGGGTTAAATGGATCATGACCTTGGCAGGGGGGAACACATCAATTTTTACGGCTCACTCCGTGAAAGGGGCTTCGGCTACCTCTATGGTGATCTCGGGGACGCGGCTGGAGGACATCATGAGGCTACCAGATTGGTCTAGGGTTTCCACGTTTAGGGAGTTCTATTTTCGCCCTCCTCAGCATGCCTTTTCTTTTGTCATGGAGCAGCTTTGAACCAGCAATAGGAGCCTCCGTGTCTTGAAATAAAATTGCATGATTTTCCTATTTTATGACGTAAGGTCATGATTTTATGAAAGACACGGAGGCGAGTATTGCCTCTCCCTTCTACCCGCCCTTTAGTATCTTTTGAGTCCAGGGATTGTGGACACAGGATAGGATTAGATACACACTCACCACACAGTATCACACAGGATAGGATTAGATACACACTCACCACACAGTATCACACAGGATAGGATTAGATACACAGCTCAGCAGACAGTATCACACAGGATAGGATTAGATACACAGCTCAGCAGACAGTATCACACGGTATAGGATTAGATACACAGCTCAGCAGACAGTATCACACAGGATAGGATTAGATACACAGCTCAGCAGACAGTATCACACAGGATAGGATTAGATACACAGCTCAGCAGACAGTATCACACAGGATAGGATTAGATACACAGCTCAGCAGACAGTATCACACAGGATAGGATTAGATACACAGCTCAGCAGACAGTATCACACGGGATAGGATTAGATACACAGCTCAGCAGACAGTATCACACGGGAGAGGATTAGATACACAGCTCAGCAGACAGTATCACACAGGGCAGGATTAGATACACAGCTCAGCAGACAGTATCACACAGGATAGGATTAGATACACAGCTCAGCAGACAGTATCACACGGGATAGGATTAGATACACAGCTCAGCAGACAGTATCACACAGGATAGGATTAGATACACAGCTCAGCAGACAGTATCACACAGGATAGGATTAGATACACAGCTCAGCAGACAGTATCACACAGGATAGGATTAGATACACAGCTCAGCAGACAGTATCACACAGGATAGGATTAGATACACAGCTCAGCAGACAGTATCACACAGGATAGGATTAGATACACAGCTCAGCAGACAGTATCACACAGGATAGGATTAGATACACAGCTCAGCAGACAGTATCACACAGGATAGGATTAGATACACAGCTCAGCAGACAGTATCACACAGGATAGGATTAGATACACAGCTCAGCAGACAGTATCACACAGGATAGGATTAGATACACAGCTCAGCAGACAGTATCACACAGGATAGGATTAGATACACAGCTCAGCAGACAGTATCACACAGGATAGGATTAGATACACAGCTCAGCAGACAGTATCACACAGGATAGGATTAGATACACAGCTCAGCAGACAGTATCACACAGGATAGGATTAGATACACAGCTCAGCAGGACAGTATCACACAGGATAGGATTAGATACACAGCTCAGCAGACAGTATCACACAGGACAGGATTAGATACACAGCTCAGCAGACAGTATCACACAGGATAGGATTAGATACACAGCTCAGCAGACAGTATCACACAGGATAGGATTAGATACACAGCTCAGCAGACAGTATCACACACGATAGGATTAGATACACAGCTCAGCAGACAGTATCACACAGGATATGATTAGATACACAGCTCAGCAGACAGTATCACACAGGATGGGATTAGATACACAGCTCAGCAGACAGTATCACACAGGATAGGATTAGATACACAGCTCAGCAGACAGTATCACACAGGATAGGATTAGATACACAGCTCAGCAGACAGTATCACACACGATAGGATTAGATACACAGCTCAGCAGACAGTATCACACGGGAGAGGATTAGATACACAGCTCAGCAGACAGTATCACACAGGGCAGGATTAGATACACAGCTCAGCAGACAGTATCACACAGGATAGGATTAGATACACAGCTCAGCAGACAGTATCACACGGGATAGGATTAGATACACAGCTCAGCAGACAGTATCACACGGGAGAGGATTAGATACACAGCTCAGCAGACAGTATCACACAGGACAGGATTAGATACACAGCTCAGCAGACAGTATCACACAGGATAGGATTAGATACACAGCTCAGCAGACAGTATCACACAGGATAGGATTAGATACACAGCTCAGCAGACAGTATCACACAGGATAGGATTAGATACACAGCTCAGCAGACAGTATCACACAGGATAGGATTAGATACACAGCTCAGCAGACAGTATCACACAGGATAGGATTAGATACACAGCTCAGCAGACAGTATCACACAGGATAGGATTAGATACACAGCTCAGCAGACAGTATCACACAGGATAGGATTAGATACACAGCTCAGCAGACAGTATCACACAGGATAGGATTAGATACACAGCTCAGCAGACAGTATCACACAGGATAGGATTAGATACACAGCTCAGCAGACAGTATCACACAGGATAGGATTAGATACACAGCTCAGCAGACAGTATCACACAGGATAGGATTAGATACACAGCTCAGCAGGACAGTATCACACAGGATAGGATTAGATACACAGCTCAGCAGACAGTATCACACAGGATAGGATTAGATACACAGCTCAGCAGACAGTATCACACAGGAGAGGATTAGATACACAGCTCAGCAGACAGTATCACACAGGAGAGGATTAGATACACAGCTCAGCAGACAGTATCACACAGGATAGGATTAGATACACAGCTCAGCAGACAGTATCACACAGGATAGGATTAGATACACAGCTCAGCAGACAGTATCACACAGGATAGGATTAGATACACAGCTCAGCAGACAGTATCACACAGGATAGGATTAGATACACAGCTCAGCAGACAGTATCACACAGGATAGGATTAGATACACAGCTCAGCAGACAGTATCACACAGGATAGGATTAGATACACAGCTCAGCAGACAGTATCACACAGGATAGGATTAGATACACAGCTCAGCAGACAGTATCACACAGGAGAGGATTAGATACACAGCTCAGCAGACAGTATCACACAGGATAGGATTAGATACACAGCTCAGCAGACAGTATCACACAGGATAGGATTAGATACACAGCTCAGCAGACAGTATCACACAGGATAGGATTAGATACACAGCTCAGCAGACAGTATCACACAGGATAGGATTAGATACACAGCTCAGCAGACAGTATCACACAGGATAGGATTAGATACACAGCTCAGCAGACAGTATCACACAGGATAGGATTAGATACACAGCTCAGCAGACAGTATCACACAGGATAGGATTAGATACACAGCTCAGCAGACAGTATCACACGGGAGAGGATTAGATACACAGCTCAGCAGACAGTATCACACAGGAGAGGATTAGATACACAGCTCAGCAGACAGTATCACACAGGATAGGATTAGATACACAGCTCAGCAGACAGTATCACACAGGATAGGATTAGATACACAGCTCAGCAGACAGTATCACACAGGATAGGATTAGATACACAGCTCAGCAGACAGTATCACACAGGATAGGATTAGATACACAGCTCAGCAGACAGTATCACACAGGATAGGATTAGATACACAGCTCAGCAGACAGTATCACACAGGATAGGATTAGATACACAGCTCAGCAGACAGTATCACACAGGATAGGATTAGATACACAGCTCAGCAGACAGTATCACACAGGACAGGATTAGATACACAGCTCAGCAGACAGTATCACACAGGAGAGGATTAGATACACAGCTCAGCAGACAGTATCACACAGGATAGGATTAGATACACAGCTCAGCAGACAGTATCACACAGGATAGGATTAGATACACAGCTCAGCAGACAGTATCACACAGGAGAGGATTAGATACACAGCTCAGCAGGCAGTATCACACAGGATAGGATTAGATACACAGCTCAGCAGACAGTATCACACAGGATAGGATTAGATACACAGCTCAGCAGACAGTATCACACAGGATAGGATTAGATACACAGCTCAGCAGACAGTATCACACAGGATAGGATTAGATACACAGCTCAGCAGACAGTATCACACAAGAGAAGCTGTGATCCAGGCTCAGCAGGCTGTATCTCACATGAGAGGCTTAGATACGGCTGTGCTGGCCGCTCCCAGTGTTTGGGGCTCTGGAGATGGTGAGGGAAGCGCCTGTGGCCCTCAGTGATGTGAGGAGAGGAGCAGGAGCCATGTCTGGGTGTACTAACATGGCCGCCGGAGGTGTAGGGGGCGGGGCTAGTGCTGACTGACCAGTGTGCCGGACGTCACACCGCAAAGCATGCTGGGAGAGTTGGCCTAGAATAATGTCCTAGATGTCATCCTACCATATTAAATTACTGATGGATTGGTAAGTATATATATATATTTTTATTTTATTTATTTATTATTATTGTCCATTTCTTTTTTATATTTATCATTTGCCTGCATGCGGTTCTTCTAAATTCTTTGTCACGAGTGTTGACCTCAAATATCTGTAGTGGATTTTAGTTCATGTGACAGGTTCTGTAAATCCTTGGTTTAACCCCTTACTTTTGCTCCTATCTTGGTTGGATAGATAATATTCTATTTTGTAATTATTTATTCAGAGGTTTCCAGAATCTCTCTTCAGAGGAACGAAGCATATGTGAAGCCCTCATTGAGACCATGAGGGGCTAGACAACCCAGACGGTACATCCAGCGGGTTTCCTCCTGTTGTAATCTCTTTTGTCCAGGTTCCACATTCTGGGGCCTAACTTTACTTTTTGGATACCCTAAATTTTTAAGGTCTGGGTATTCCCTTTATGTTGGGTTTGTATATGTCTTGAGAGGGTGTATCACCGTCGTATTGATTGTACTGAGGTGTTTAGAGATGTGTCTCCTCAGTTCCTGTGTTGTCTTGCCCACATAGATTTTGGGGCAACCACATTGTATGGCATACACTACTCCCCTAGATTTGCAATAAATATATTTTTTAATCTGATATTCTTTTTTTTTTATTGTCAACCGGGTTGATGAATTCTTTTTTTGCTATTATTTTTCCGCAGAATGTGCAATCGCCACACGGATAGGATCCCACCGTACTCAGCCAGGTGGGTTTATTTTGCTTGTCACCCAGCGTAAAGTGGCTATGCACGAGTTTGTCCTTAATATTATGCCCCCTTCTGTATGTGATAGCTGGATTCGGGGTGATGATCTCTTTAGGGCTCTTTCACACTTGCGTTGTCCGGATCCGTCGTGTACTCCATTTGCCGGAATTACACGCCGGATCCGGAAAAACGCAAGTGAACTGAAAGCATTTGAAGACGGACTCGTCTTCAAAATGCGTTCAGTGTTACTATGGCAGCCAGGACGCTATTAAAGTCCTGGCTGCCATAGTAGTAGTGGGGAGCGGGGGTGCAGTATACTTACAGTCCGCGCGGCTCCCGGGGCGCTCCAGAATGACGTCAGAGCGCCCCATGCGCATGGATGACGTGCCATGTGATCACGTCATCCATGAGCGTGGGGCGCCCTGACGTCACTCTGGAGCGCCCGGGAGCCGCACGGACGGTAAGTATACCGCTCCCCTGCTCCCCACTACACTTTACCATGGCAAACAGGACTTTAGCGTCCCGGCAGCCATGGTAACCATTCAGAAAAAGCTAAATGTCGGATCCGGTAATGCGCCGAAACGACGTTTAGCTTAAGGCCAGATCGGATTAATGCCTTTCAATTGGTATTAATTCCGGATCCGGCCTTGCGGCAAGTCTTCAGGATTTTTGGCCGGAGCAATAAGCGCAGCATGCTGCGGTATTTTCTCCGGCCAAAAAACGTTCCGGTCCTGAACTGAAGACATCCTGATGCATCCTGAACGGATTTCTCTCCATTCAGAATGCATTAGGATAATCCTGATCAGGATTCTTCCAGCATAGAGCCCCGACGACGGAACTCTATGCCGGAAGAAAAGAACAACGCAAGTGTGAGAGAGCCTAAGTTCATCATCTGCTAGTAAGTAGTATGTGCCAATGCCGTCTTAATATACTTCAAATTTTCTCATGTTGCCCATCAAAATTTCCTATGCATCGCACTACTTTTTCATTTTTATTTTCTGAATGTTGTTTACTGTCACGAAGCAGAGTAGTTCTGTTACTTTTTTTGACCCAATTATACACGTAATGCAGTGTTTTTTTGGGGTACCCTCGTGATATAAACCTATCATATAGTGTTTTGCACTCTTCCTCAAACCCTTCATTTGTAGAGCAGTTTCTTTTAGCCCGAAGGTATTGTCCGATTGGAATTTACTTAACTTTTTTAAGGGTAGTGGGGTGATAGCTTCCCCAGTGCAATAAATTGTAGAGGTAGGCTTCCTAAATATGGTGGTATTGACACTCCCATTGTTCTCCAGGGTAATCGTAAGGTCCAAGAAGTTTAATGTTTTTTTAATCAATTTCAGCCGTGAATTTTAAACCTAGTAAATTATTGTTAAGTTCCTTGAGGAAGTCAAGAAAATGTGTGACAGTGCTATCCCATAAGATTAAAATGTCGTCTATGAAACGACCCCAGTAAAGTATGTGTTTTGTGAATTCCTGATTTTCCTCTACTGTGCGTTCTTCCCACCACCCTAAAAACTAATTTGCAAAACTGGGTGCACAGATCGTCCCCATTGCTGTCCCGGTGGTCTGTAAATAAAACTTGCCATCAAAAGTAAAATAATTGTGAGTTAGTAAAAAGTGAAGTAATGATAATACAAAATTGTTGTGCTCGTGGTACTGTGTGCCCTTTGTGTTCAAATAATACTTAATTGCTTCTAGGCCCTGATCGTGTTTGATGTTGGTGTAGAGGGCCTCTACGTCCAGACTCGCTATCAGGGTGGTCTCATTAACCTGAATATCCTGGATTTTACTCAGTGTGTCCTTAGTGGTAAGACGATAAACCGGTAACAAATGGGGATATCATCTGGTCCACATAGCTGCTGATCCCTTCACACAGGCTCTGATTGCCCGACACTATGGGCCTCCCTGGTATGGGGCCACGTTTTTTATGCACTTTGGGAATGGCATAGAAAGTGGCTATGGTGGTCCCCAATGCACGGGCAACGTCCGTGCGGTGGCCCTCTCTGTGTTCCCTACACAGTAGTAATGCCCTCTCTGTGTTCTCTACACAGTAGTAATGCCCTCTCTGTGTTCCCTACACAGTAGTAATGCCCTCTCTGTGTTCCCTACACAGTAGTAATGCCCTCTCTGTGTTCCCTACACAGTAGTAATGCCCTCTCTGTGTTCCCTACACAGTAGTAATGCCCTCTCTGTGTTCCCTACACAGTAGTAATGCCCTCTCTGTGTTCCCTACACAGTAGTAATGCCGTCTCTGTGTTCCCTACACAGTAGTAATGCCCTCTCTGTGTTCCCTACACAGTAGTAATGCCCTCTCTGTGTTCCCTACACAGTAGTAATGCCCTCTCTGTGTTCCCTACACAGTAGTAATGCCCTCTCTGGGCCCCACTGAGAGTGGTAATGCCCTCTCTGTACCCTCCTGTCACGGCGGAGAGTGGGGAAAACCTCCCACCATGCGGTATCAAAGGGTAAAGGGGATCAGCCTGGCCAAAAGCAGTAATAAGAGAGCAGTTCACCTCCTACCGCGTCCCTAATCCTCTCCCTGACTCCTCACCGTATGAGCGGACCCCGATGGTAGGACAATTCATACTCAGGATACCTAAAGACCCTAAGTCGCCCTGGTAATACCTCACCAAAGAACAGGGAAGAGACGACCTGTTCATCCCAGTAATGGAGGAACAGGAGTCTCTCTCTGAGGCCAGGCTGCCTCAAAGTAGTAATGCCCTCTCTGTGCCCCCCTCAGAGTGGTAAAGCCCTCTCTGTACTCCCTTAACAGTAGTAATGCCCTCTCTGTGCCCCCTTAGAGTAGTAATGCCCTGTCTGTGCTCCCTTAACAGTAGTAATGCTCTCTCTGTGCCCCTTCAGAGTGGTAATGCACCCTCTGTGCCCCCCTGAGAGTAGTATTGCCCTCTCTGTGCCCCTGCACAGTAGTAATATCCTTTCTGTGCTCCCTTAACAGTAGTAATACCCGCTCTGTGCCCCAACACAGTAGTAATGCCCTCTCTGTGCCCCTTGCAGAGTAGTAATGCCCTCTCTGTGCCCCTTGCAGAGTAGTAATGCCCTCTCTGTGCCCCCTTCAGAGTGGTAATGTCCTCTCTGTGCCCCCTTCAGAGTGGTAATGTCCTCTCTGTGCCCTCTCAGAGTGGTAATGCACTCACTGTGCCACCCGAACAGTAGTAATGTCCTCTCTGTGCCCCACAAACAGTGGTAATGCCTTCTCCGTGCCCTCCGCACAGTGGTAATGCCCTCTCTGTACCCTTCTGAGAGTAGTAATGCCCTCTCTGTGCCCCCCTTAAGAGTGGTAATGCCCTCTCTGTGCTCCCTTAACAGTAGTAATGCCCTCTCTGTGCCCCCGTAGAGTACGAATGCCCTCTCTGTGCCCACCGAACAGTAGTAATGTCCTCTCTGTGCCCCCCTGAGAGTAGTAATGCCCTCTCTGTGCCCCCTGAAAGTAGTAATGCCCTCCCTGTGAACCCCTGAGAGTAGTAATGCCCTCTCTGTGCCCCCCTGAGCGTAGTAATGCCCTCTCTGTGCCCCCTGAGAGTAGTAATGTCCCCTCTGTGCCCCCTGAGAGTAGTAATGCCCTCTCTGTGCCCCCTGAGAGTAGTAATGCCCTCTCTGTGCCCCCTGAGAGTAGTAATGCCCTCTCTGCGCCCCCTGAGAGTAGTAATGCCCTCTCTGCGCCCCCTGAGAGTGGTAATGCCCTCTCTGCGCCCCCTGAGAGTGGTAATGCCCTCTCTGCGCCCCCTGCAGAGTGGTAATGCCCTCTCTGCACCCCCCTGCAGAGTGGTAATGCCCTCTCTGCTCCCCCCTGCAGAGTGGTAATGCCCTCTCTGCGCCCCCCTGCAGAGTGGTAATGCCCTCTCTGCGCCCCCTGCAGAGTGGTAATGCCCTCTCTGCGCCCCCCTGCAGAGTGGTAATGCCCTCTCTGCGCCCCCCTGCAGAGTGGTAATGCCCTCTCCGCGCTCCCCTGCAGAGTGGTAATGCCATCTCTGCGCCCCCCTGCAGAGTGGTAATGCCCTCTCTGCGCCCCCCTGCAGAGTGGTAATGCCCTCTCTGCGCCCCCCTGCAGAGTGGTAATGCCCTCTCTGCGCCCCCCTGCAGAGTGGTAATGCCCTCTCTGCGCCCCCCTGCAGAGTGGTAATGCCCTCTCTGCGCCCCCCTGCAGAGTGGTAATGCCCTCTATCTGCGCCCCCCTGCAGAGTGGTAATGCCCTCTATCTGCGCCCCCCTGCAAAGTGGTAATGCCCTCTCTGCGCCCCCCTGCAGAGTGGTAATGTCCTCTCTGCGCCCCCCTGCAGAGTGGTAATGCCCTCTCTGCGCCCCCCTGCAGAGTGGTAATGCCCTCTCTGCGCCCCCCTGCAGAGTGGTAATGCCCTCTCTGCGCCCCCCTGCAGAGTGGTAATGCCCTCTCTGCGCCCCCTGCAGAGTGGTAATGCCCTCTCTGCGCCCCCCTGCAGAGTGGTAATGCCCTCTCTGCGCCCCCCTACAGAGTGGTAATGCCCTCTCTGCGCCCCCCTGCAGAGTGGCAATGCCCTCTCTGCGCCCCCCTGCAGAGTGGTAATGCCCTCTCTGCGCCCCCTGCAGAGTGGTAATGCCCTCTCTGCGCCCCCCTGCAGAGTGGTAATGCCCTCTCTGCGCCCCCCTGCATAGTGGTAATGCCCTCTCTGCGCCCCCCTGCAGAGTGGTAATGCCCTCTCTGCGCCCCCCTGCAGAGTGGTAATGCCCTCTCTGCGCCCCCCTGCAGAGTGGCAATGCCCTCTCTGCGCCCCCCTGCAGAGTGGCAATGCCCTCTCTGCGCCCCCCTGCAGAGTGGTAATGCCCTCTCTGCGCCCCCTGCAGAGTGGTAATGCCCTCTCTGTGCCCCCCTGCAGAGTGGTAATGCCCTCTCTGCGCCCCCCTGCAGAGTGGCAATGCCCTCTCTGCGCCCCCCTGCAGAGTGGTAATGCCCGCTCTGAATGTAAAATAACATACTAATACTTTTTAGTAGGATAGGGTATTTTAAGGACCATGAAAGGTCAGCACTTGTGTGAAGTGTCAATTTTGACAGTTCTTGAGACGACAATAGTATTTGGAAAGGTTAGGAATCCTCCTAACTCAGCATATCATTATTAGCTTTACAAATAAGGAATTCATGACGTAAGGGGTTTTACTTGTTAACCATATATGTCTGTTATAATGGTAAATTTAGGATACAATGTAACTCTATGGAGAGTCAACCTATAAAAAGGCTTTGTCTCATGACATTGGCAGAGCATTCTTTGACAAGACACCTGTTGCTCTCTACACACATTCACACATACACGTTACTTAAAGGGAATTACTTTTTTTTCACTCATTTTAAATTAGTTTATTGCTTGCTTGTTACCTTTTGTTATTCATCTGCTGAACTTTATTTTTTCTCTTCCTAAACTTTGTAACTGTTTCTTTTTATGCAAATTAAATCCTTTTAACTTTTATCTTTCATCAAGAACTCTCCATATTTTGTTGGCTCCTTCTGAAGCATCTCTTACAAAATTAAGAAATGCTGGACGATATTTAACAAATGGCGAGCCACCGATCTGATTTTTTTCTCAGATTTTCCTTCTGCTTGAAAAGGAGGGTCTACTAAGTAATTACTATTACAAGCTTCAGGAAATCGACAAAAAACAAACTTATACAAGAAGGAGTGAGCCATACATCTGTTGCACGTGTTCCAAGTGTCACTTCCCAGACGTATTACAGACGGAGGCCTGTGAAGAAACTACACAGAGATCCTTCCATAGACTGTAGAACAAGACGTGAAGAGGACATTGAGGACATTTTACCTGAGTAAGTAATGGAATTTCTTGATTCTTATTCTGATAAAAGTAAATTGGAGTTTAGAGTTGTGAGTAGTCATACTAATGGACAACTATGGGCAAGTTTATATAGTCAATGTGAAGAGGAGAACAAAAGAATTGATAAAAAGTTGTTATGTATAGATAAATTACAGAAGAAACTTAGAAATGTGTTACATATGGTCAAAATATTCAATACATTAGTTCTTGAAGACAGGCAGCCACAGAATCAGACACATAATGATAAGATGGATGCATTTCACAATGCTGATATCTTTGAATCTAATACTGATAAGTTTAACCTTAATAATGAACAGAAAAATAAAGTATTTAAAGTATGGATTCCCTCACATATGGCAAGGAGATTAGAGACCACGCCAAGAACAAATCAGGAGCGTGAAATAATACATAGTTCCCGAGCAGATCGATTGAGGCAACTTCTTTTATTTACTACTGGAGAATCTACTCCTACATTTGAAATCCTTGACATGTTAAAGACAACTTTACAGGATGATCCATTTGCATTCTTAATAAAATTTGAACAGGCGTATAGAATGGTCATGGAAATTGAGGATGACTCTGAACCCACCTCAATGATAAAGTCATTTGTGAAAAGATTTAAATACCTTGATCCAGTCTCCAGGGAGTTAGCATTAGGAAAGCTTAGTCTACAAGAGGCAGCGACGTTTATTGATCAGATTAGGAGATCGATGAAACAAAGTAGTGTAAGGGTCAAAGTTGCTGCTGTCCAAAAAAAGGATGAAAAACAGGTAACCAATTCAAATCATCTTAAATCAAACCCTCCCATGAAAGGGGAATATTCCAAACAGAAAGGAAAGGTGTCATCAGGGCCGGTGCAAGGATTTTTGCCGCCCTAGGCAAGATAAAAATTTCCGCAATAGCGGACAAGAATAGGCATATTCTCTTAGTGCCGGCAATGTGCGGTCCGCAAAATGTGGAACGCACATTGCCGCTGTCCGTGTTTTGTGGATCCGCAAAACACACACGGATGTGTGAATGGACCCTAAATGTGAGGTAAATTAGTTTCCAATGTAGTATTAATAACTAAACAATTACATAATAAACATATTGCATTGTCTACTGACCACCAGGACAATAAGATGATCTGGTCTCTGGCTGCAGTCTGGCTCTGGGGACTCCCTTGTCACTCTCTTCTCCCCCCTCCCTTGTCACTCTCCCCCCCCCCCCTTGTCACTCTCTTCTACCCCCTCCCTTGTCACTCTCTTCCCCCCCCCCTTGTCACTCTCTCCCCCCCCCTTGTCACTCTCTTCTCCCCCCTCCCTTGTCACTCTCTTCTCCCCCCTCCCTTGTCACTCTCTTATCCCCCCTCCTCCCTTGTCACTCTCTTCTCCCCCCCCTCCCTTGTCACTCTCATTCTACCCCCTCTCCCTTGTCACTCTCATTCTACCCCCCCTCCCTTGTCACTCTCTTATCCCCCCCCTTGTCACTCTCTTCTCCCCCCTCCCTTGTCACTCTCTTATCCCCCCTCCTCCCTTGTCACTCTCTTCTCTCCCCCCTCCCTTGTCACTCTCATTCTACCCCCCCTCCCTTGTCACTCTCATTCTACCCCCCCTCCCTTGTCACTCTCATTCTACCCCCCCCCCCCTGTCACTCTCATTCTACCCCCCTCCCTTGTCACTCTCATTCTACCCCCCCCCTCCCTTGTCACTCTCATTCTACCCCCCTCCCTTGTCACTCTCATTCTACCCCCCCTCCCTTGTCACTCTCATTCTACCCCCCCTCCCTTGTCACTCTCATTCTACCCCCCCTCCCTTGTCACTCTCATTCTACCCCCCCCCTCCCTTGTCACTCTCATTCTACCCCCCCCCTCCCTTGTCACTCTCATTCTACCCCCCTCCCTTGTCACTCTCATTCTACCCCCCCCCTCCCTTGTCACTCTCATTCTACCCCCCTCCCTTGTCACTCTCATTCTACCCCCCCTCCCTTGTCACTCTCATTCTACCCCCCCTCCCTTGTCACTCTCATTCTACCCCCCCTCCCTTGTCACTCTCATTCTACCCCCCTCCCTTGTCACTCTCATTCTACCCCCCTCCCTTGTCACTCTCATTCTACCCCCCCTCCCTTGTCACTCTCATTCTACCCCCCCTGTCACTCTCATTCTACCCCCCTGTCACTCTCATTCTACCCCCCCTCCCTTGTCACTCTCATTCTACCCCCCTCCCTTGTCACTCTCATTCTACCCCCCCTCCCTTGTCACTCTCATTCTACCCCCCCTCCCTTGTCACTCTCATTCTACCCCCCCCTCCCTTGTCACTCTCATTCTACCCCCCCCTCCCTTGTCACTCTCATTCTACCCCCCTGCCACTCTCATTCTACCCCCCCTGTCACTCTCATTCTACCCCCCTGTCACTCTCATTCTACCCACCCTGTCACTCTCATTCTACCCCCCCTCTCTTGTCACTCTCATTTTACACCCCCCTCCTCCCTTGTCACTCTCATTTTAAACCCCCCTCCCTTGTCACTCTCATTTTGCTCCTCCCTGGTCACTCGCATTTTACCCCCCCTTGTCACTCTCATTTTGCACCCCCCTTGTCACTCTCATTTTACCCCCCCCCCCTTGTCACTCTCATTTTGCCCCCCCCCTTGTCACTCTCATTTTACCCCCCCTTGTCACTCTCATTTTGCACCCCCCCATTGTCACTCTCATTTTACACCCCCCTTGACACTGTCATTTTACACCCCCCCTTGTCACTCTCATTTTACACCCCCCCTTGTCACTCTCATTTTACACCCCCCCTTGTCACTCTCATTTTGCACCCCCCCCATTGTCACTCTCATTTTACACCCCCCTTGACACTGTCATTTTACACCCCCCCTTGTCACTCTCATTTTACACCCCCCCTTGTCACTCTCATTTTACACCCCCCCTTGTCACTCTCATTTTACACCCCCCCCCCTTGTCACTCTCATTTTACACCCCCCCCCCCTTGTCACTCTCATTTTACACCCCCCCTTGTCACTCTCATTTTACACCCCCCCCCATTGTCACTCTCATTTTACACCCCCCTTGACACTGTCATTTTACACCCCCCCTTGTCACTCTCATTTTACACCCCCCCCCTTGTCACTCTCATTTTACACCCCCCCCCTTGTCACTCTCATTTTACACCCCCCCCCTTGTCACTCTCATTTTACACCCCCCCCCTTGTCACTCTCAATTTTACCCCCTCCCTCCCTTCCTCCCTTCCTCCCTTCCTCCATTGTCACCTCTAGTGTAGCGTGGCCGAGCTCTGTTCGGTCCGCGGTACAGGAGCATTTGTTTCTTGTACCCGGCCGGACTGAAAGGAAGTGCACACTAAGTGAGCACTTCCTGTCAGTCCGGCCGGGTACAGGAAACAAAAGCTCCTGTACCGCGGACCGAACAGAGCTCGGCCACGCTACACTAACAACAGCAGTAGCACAGAGCAGACACAGCAGGCTGCGCAGCACTGAGCCGGAGATTCTTTAGAGCGGCAAGCGCTCAGGAGGCGCAGCATGAGGGGCGCCGCCGGCCGGCCGCCCGCCGGAACTTCTATAACCAACTTTTTTTTTTTTTTTTTACACCGCAAAAGGGCGCCCCTTGCTAGATGGCGCCCTAGGCGACTGCCTAAGTCGCCTTACTGGTGGCGCCGGCCCTGGGTGTCATTTCACAGAGGACAAGTTACTTGTTATCATTGTGGGAAAATAGGACATTTAAAATGGCAATGTAGGAAATTCTTTAGTGAGACACAGAATTCAGGGAAAGAAAATGGTTTTGTGCCAACAGCTCCTTCTCCAGAGCAGGATCAGTCGCAGTTACCGTATGCACCTCTAATACGACAAATTAGAGAAGTAACATTGAATAACACAATGTACAAGGGGAAATCTTATGGTGATAAGATTGAGGAGACAACTGGTTTGTTACCTTCCCCATGACTAGTCCTTTGGAACTAGTAGCTCCAGTTTCATTAGATCAGTATGGGAGACCTTTTGTAAGGGGATCTTTACAGGGCAAAGAGGTGACATTTCTCATTGACACAGGAGCTCAATTAAGCGTGACTAATCAGGATTTGCCTCTAACTCTAAATGCACCTGTTTGTACAATTGTTGGTTTTAGTGGAAAGAGCGGCACTAAAGCGATTTTAGCTCAGAATGTTGTTTTGGAAATACCTGACTATCTGAAAACTGAAATTGACATTTGGCATAGTACTAGCGCTGAAAACGTCATAGGAACTGACATCATGAAAAAATGGGGTTTGGTCATTGACTTAGGGAATACGGTGATCTGGAAAGATGTTGATGGATCTAAACCTGTAGTCACTGATCCCACTGAATACAGTCATGTTGGGACTGTTAGCTTAACTGAAGTTGTTTCTTCAGAACATTTGTGGCCAGACACTGGTGATGACGAAGATATGCTATAGTCAAAGTTCCCCGCACATAAAAAAGGCAAACATGAGCTAGTTATTGGAAACAATACAGTAGATGCATTGGCTAAGGAAGCAGCTAAGACACGAAAGTTGGAGGGAGAAACTGAATCTTTGAAAGCTTTACCAGTTAGGAAAACAGACACGCATTTGCCTTCCTTTGCAGAAGAACAAGCAAAGGATTCGTCCATTGCTGCTTCTCAGGTTGATCCAAAACCTCCCTTTGTTTGTGAAAATGGGGTTTTGTGTCATGACTGTAAGGGGGAATTGCGTCCTGTTGTCCCAAAACACTTACAAATTGAATTCACCAAATACAATCATGAGAGTTTAGGTCATTTGGGTCAGGAAAAGTTGTTAGGAGTTCTCAAAGAGAAATTTTACTGGGACAAAATGGAGAAGACTGTCCAAGATGTTGTTCAGTCATGTCTCATTTGTGCTCAAGTCAACCCGCGACCTAAAGGACAAAAGCCTCCACTTTTACGAATTGCACCTGCTGATGGTCCTTGGTCTACATTACAGATAGACTACATAGGTCCTCTACCTTCAGGTAAACATGGACTCAGGTATGCATTAGTGGTGGTGGATGTATTTTCAAAATGGGTAGAGATCTTACCTGTCAGGAAGGATGATGCTCTGTCTACAGCAAGGGCACCGATGAATCATGTGTTTTGTACTTGGGGGATCCCAAGAATGATTACATCTTACAGAGGAAGTCATTTTACAGGTAAAATCATGCAAACAGTTTGTGCTATTCTAGGAGTACAACAACGGTTCCATGTATCGTATCACCCACAATCTGCAGGCATTGTGGAAAGAATGAACAGAACAATTAAGACAAGGATTGCAAAAATGTTATTAGACAAAGGGAATACATGGGTTGATGCAGTACCCTTTGTACTGATGAGTATAAGAGGAACCGTTTCCTCTACGACACAATATACTCCATTTGAATTGATGACGGGAAGAATAATGCCATTAATTTTCCCAAGCAAACCATTCTTGTCTACTCCTCAAAAAGATGCAGTAGCAAGGTCCAGGTGGTTACAGTTATTACACACACACATTCACGTTACTTCAAGGGAATTACTTTTTTTTCACTCATTTTAAATTATTTCATTGCTTGTTATCTTTTGTTATTCATCTGCTGAACTTTATTTTTTCTTTTCCTAAACTTTGTAACTGTTTCTTTTTATGCGAATTAAATCCTTTTAACTTTTATTTTTCATCAAGAACTCTCCATATTTTGTTGGCTCCTTCTGAAGCATCTCTTACAAAACTAAGAAATGCTGGACAATATTTAACACTATGCCCCCCTGCAGAGTGGTAATGTCCTCTCTGTGCCCCCCTGCAGAGTGGTAATGCCCTCTCTGTGCCCCCCTGCAGAGTGGTAATGCCCTCTCTGTGCCCCCCTGCAGAGTGATAAGGCCCTCTCTGTGCCCCCCTGCAGAGTGGTAATGCCCTCTCTGTGCCCCCCTGCAGAGTGGTAAGGCCCTCTCTGTGCCCCCCTGCAGAGTGGTAAGGCCCTCTCTGTTCCCCCCTGCAGAGTGGTAAGGCCCTCTCTGTTCCCCCCTGCAGAGTGGTAAGGCCCTCTCTGTTCCCCCCTGCAGAGTGGTAAGGCCCTCTCTGTGCCCCCCTGCAGAGTGGTAAGGCCCTCTCTGTGCCCCCCTGCAGAGTGGTAAGGCCCTCTCTGTGCCCCCCTGCAGAGTGGTAATGCCCTCTCTGTGCCCCCATTCAGAGTGGTAATGCCGTCTAGTACTCCCCTGTGGGCACAGATGGCGCTGCAGTGCTGTGTGGGAAGAGCACAACCAGATTCCCAGCTCCTCCTACACGGTCCGGCAGCGCGATCTGTGTCTGGAGGTCTGAATGGTGAAGCAGAGAAGGGAAGGAGCGCGGGGAGCAGAGCGGTCAGTGAGAAGTTTACTGGGGCTCTAGCAATGAACACTTCCATCTGTATTGATAGAAGCACCCCCCCCCCCCCTCCCTCTGCCACGCCTCTGTGTCCAGCTTTGCCGAAGATGCATGTGTACAAGGTTTTTGGCTGTGAGCCGCCATCTAGCTCCAGCTTCTGGAAGACCTGCAGACAGTCGGCTCAGGTTGTCGGGGGGGTAGTTCAGACCTGGATGCAGATGGAGGAGGGAAGTGATATTAGAACTGGTGCAGGGGCGGGGGGGTATTGGCCTCCAGGGCAAAGTAAGGATTACCATATCAAGGTGGTGGGTGACATTTTTGAAATGGCATTAAAGGGGGATCTTGTAGTTATGGGTGACTGGTGTAGACTAGAATATTTCCAGTGCTCTTACATGTAGGAGCAGGAATCTAATAGATGCACTTACAGGAGCAGCAGCTCGTCACATCCCCCACAGAGGAGAGGACGTTCTAGATTTAGGCTAGCTTCACGCTAGTATTGTGAGATCCGGAGAACAGTCGGCGGGTCTCTCTGGATCCAGCAGTGCAGCAGTAAGTAGTCCGGACGGGAACGCAGAGGCTTCTGGCAGATCCAGAGAGACCCAGTAGGCTGTTCCCTGACGGATATTCCAATGCTAGTGTGAAACTAGTCGTAGAGATTTGGTGTCGGAGGTTCATGTGGAGGAACATTTGGGTTCCAGCGATGACTAATGTTTATGGGAACGATCCTACACTACAACCAAAGTATTAGACTTTAGAAAGAAGAACTTCAAGGAATTGGGGGAGGATAACGCAGCAGGAGCGAGCACCCAGTGGACTCCATTAAAAGTGGTCGTCTTAAAGGCAACCAAACTATATGTCAGACAGATTAGTAAAAGGAAGAGGAGCCCTCCCAAGTTTACTAGAGAAGTAACAAATATAGTAAAAGATGAGAAGAAGCATATAGGAAGTCTAAAGACTAGAAGTGAAGCCAAGAGATAAAGCCTTCTTCAGGTCTATTAGTGATAGAAGAAAAACTACCATTACAACAATCAGAAATGGCGATCAGGCTATGGCTTAGCGTCTGAATATCTCCTTTTGTTCAGTATTTTGAGTCGGCAGCTCTCAGAATCATCACTTCTATGGGCAGGGCAGTTACAGTCGTAAGAGTGGAGCTTCAGGGATTTCAGAGGCTCAAAGGGGTTGTCTCATGACAAACAATGGGGGCGTATCGCTAGGGTATGCCCCCATTGTTTTATAGGTGGGGGTCCAACCCCTGGGACACAGAGCCCCGAAAGTGAAGGAGAGCGCACTGTGCATGCGTATCCGCCCTCCATTCATTTTCTATGGGGCCGGCGAATATAGCTATTTCCCTTGAGCCCATAGAAGTGAATGGGAGCGATGGGCAGTCATGCGCGGTGTGCTCCCATTCACTTCCATGGGGACCGCGCTTGGTGGTGGCCGGACCGGAGTCCTCCAGCCACCACCTTGCATGACTCCGTTCGCAATATAGGTGCGGGTCCCAGCGGTGGGACCCGCACCTATAAGACAATGGGAGCATATCCTAGCGATATGCCCCCAATGTCTGAGATGAGATAACCCCTTTAAAGTTGAACACGGCCATGGGGCCAGATGGCATCCGAGTCCTTAAAGAACTCCAGTCTGTGACTTGATTTGTTTAACCAGTCCCTCTTAGGCCGAGATCACACTTCAGTAATTTCCATCAGTTATTGAGAGCTACAACCGGGTGCGGGGAGAAAACACAGAGCAGTGAGCCTAACATCTGTAGTAGTAAAATGATGGAAACCCTCCTGAAAAAGAAGATAATCGACCACCTAAAAACTAACAATGTACTGGCCCTAAAACAGCATGGCTGCTCCAAGGGCCGATCACGTCAGACTAATCTTATAGATTTCTTTGACTACGAAGGAGGTTCCGTGGATGTTTCTGGCCTGGATTTTAGCAAAGCCTTAGATACAAAGCCACAGCCAAAGCTGACAGATAAATGGCTGAAGATTGGACTTAATCCGCGGATAGTCCAGTGGATCCGCGGTCGGGTGTTGGACAGATATCAGAGGCTTGTTGTTAATGGGGTGCATTCTGAGTATGTAAGAGGGTTGACGTTCCTGGAGGGGTTTGTAACATGGAGAAGATTCATCCGCAGTAGATAAATGGTCCAAACAATGGAAACCGCAGTCTGAAATCAGCCGGGGGTACGATCAGGAGCAATGTCAGATATTATTTTACTGAAAGACTGGCTGAAGCTTGGAACAAACCTCCAACAGATGTGGTTGAAAAGCCTACAGTAAGTGACAGTAACCTGCCCGGGATAAGCGCAGGTCTATCCAAAGATAAAGGGCGACTAGATGGACCAGGTGGTCTTTTTTTCCCTTTCGCCCATGACAGCACCACGAGAGAGATAGGATCTGCCCCCACAGACAGGAAACCTGCAGAATAAAAGGATGGACACTCTTCTCCCAATTCAGTGTGGTTTCCTGTCTCTGGGGAAGCCTGCAGTTTTTTTTTAGGTCCTTCCCTCTGGTGGTGCTCCCTAACATACCTGTGGTCCCTGAGTAGGTAAGGCGGCATCTGTTTGTGCGCCTGAGGGCGGGCAGAGGCAGAGCTCCGGAGGGGGTGATTGTGTGCTGGAGCTTGTAGTGCCTATCGGCATCGCTGATGCACTAGAAGCACAGGCGCCGAACCCCAGGGGGAAGAAGAGGAGCTTCCGGCAGTGAGAATTTCGGGGAAAGCAGGGAGGTCACGTGATCGGCTCGCAGCGTTGGATGTGACATTATCTCAGGAGCCCCTATGAGTAGGGCGCGCTTTGAGCTACAGACTGGCGTCCTAAGCAGCGCTTTGGTTACCAGCAACAGGAAGCATGGAGAAGGACAAACTCACTGAGGAGTCTGCAGTCCCTCCAGTGTTGGTACCTCTGAGGGGGTGAGTGAGTTTCAGACAAAACCTGGGAAAGTGGTTACTAAGAGGAAGAATAAGGAATGTGCTCTGTGTAAAACTGGGTTGTCTTCGGATTGGGAAACGAAAATGTGTCAGTCCTGGATTGATAGAACAGTGGCTGAAGAATCGCCATCTATTTATAAATGTCTCCAGGCATTAGTCAGATCAGAAGTTAATTCTACTGTCATCCAAAAAAGTCTTGGGGGAGAAAGATCCTAAAATGAGGCGCCATGAGTCTGTACAAGAACATTTATCATCTGACTCTGAGGAAGAGGAGATACACTTTTCTTTATTTGGACATTCTGATGATTCATCTCTATCTTCCTCTGAAGATGGTGAGATTAGTGGTAGACCCTGTTTTCCCATAGAAGATACGGAAAAACTCCTGAAAGCTGTACGCTCGACTATGGGCATTGAGGAGACAAAAGAGCCCTGGTCTATACAGGACATTATGTTTGGTGGTCTAGAATCCAGACACCACAGCACTTTCCCAGTGTCACTACCAGAGCTTTGAGACGTTCTCACAGCTCTGTTTCTCCACCCCTGTGATGATGTCACTACTAGAGCTTGGAGGAGTTCTCACTGCGCTGTTTCTCCGCCCCTGTGATGAAGTCTTTACTTTCGGTTTCCTTCCTCCCAGCTGTTCCTCCTGCGGTTGATTTCCCTGCCTTTAAATCACCCCTCCTCCTATTGTAGGGTGTGGATTATATTTCTCATTTCAGTTGTAGCTCTTACTTGAGTATCTTCACTTGTAGCTATCAGTTCACTGGACCTGTGTTCTGCTGCAGCAAGCACTCCGGATATTGCCAGCTGTCCTTGGATCCGTCTTCTCTGCGGCTGCAGCTCCTTTGTAAGGAAAAAAAAATCATCATTTTTTGCTAACTTGTGACAAAAAATAAAAAATTCTAGGAACTCGCCATGCCCCTCAAGGAATACCTTGGGGTGTCTTCTTTCCAAAATGGGGTCACTTGTGGCGTAGTTATACTGCCCTGGCAATTTAGGGGCCCTAATGTGTGAGAAGTACTTTGCAATCAAAATGTGTAAAAAATGTCCTGCGAAATCCGAAAGGTGCACTTTGGAATATGTGCCCCTTTGCCCACCTTGGCTGCAAAAAAGTGTCACACATCTGGTATCGCCGTACTCAGGAGAAGTTGGGGAATGTGTTTTGGGGTGTCATTTTACATATACCCATGCTGGGTGAGAGAAATATCTTGGCAAAAGACAACTTTTCCCATTTTTTTATACAAAGTTGGCATTTGACCAAGATATTTCTCTCACCCAGCATGGGTATATGTAAAATGACACCCCAAAACACATTCCCCAACTTCTCCTGAGTACGGCGATACCACATGTGTGACACTTTTTTGCAGCCTAGGTGGGCAAAGGGGCCCAAATTCCTTTTAGGAGGGTATTTTTAGACATTTGGATCCCAGACTTCTTCTCACGCTTTAGGGCCCCTAAAAAGCCAGGGCAGTATATATACCCCACATGTGACCCCACTTTGGAAAGAAGACACCCCAAGGTATTCAATGAGGGGCCTGGCGAGTTCATAGAATTTTTTTTTTTTGGCATAAGTTAGCGGAAATTGATTTCTTTTTTGTTTTTTCTCACAAAGTCTCACTTTCCGCTAACTTGGGACAAAAATTTAAATCTTTCATGGACTCAATATGCCCCTCAGCGAATACCTTGGGGTGTCTTCTTTCCAAAATGGGGTCAGTTGTGGGGTGTTTGTACTGCCCTGGCATTTGAGGGTCTCCGCAATCATTACATGTATGGCCAGCATTAGGAGTTTCTGCTATTGAGCATACGGGTAATGAGATTTTTTTTTTCCGTTCAGCCTCTGGGCTGAAAGAAAAAAATGAACGGCACAGAATTCTTCATTCGCATCGATCAATGTGGATGGAAAAATCTCTGCCAAAAAAAAAAAGGAGGGGAAAGGCGTCTGCCAGGACATAGGAGCTCCGCCAAACATCCATACCCACTTAGCTCGTATGCCCTGGCAAACCAGATTTCTCCATTCACATCAATCGATGTGGATGAATAAATCATTGCCGGGATTTTTATTTATTTTTTTTATATACAAAGTGTTTGCCAAAGCATAGGAACGCCGCCTCCTCCTCAGCTCGTATGCCTTGGCAAACGTATCTTTTACTGCAGAGGAGAAATCTCGTCTTGCAGCGCCGCATACACCGACTTGCGTGTAATCTGACAGCAGCGCAATGCTTCTGTCCGAATGCACATCAGTGCTGCAGCTAGTCGATCGGTTGGTCCACCTGGAAGGTAAAAAAAAAAAAAGAAAAAGAAAAAACCAGGCCGCAACGCAATAATTTTATTAACTTTGGAACAGAACATATAAACTTTAACTTTTTGAACTAAACATTAACCTTTTTGCTTACTGGTGTTTTTTTTTTTTTTTTTTTACCTTTATAGAACAAACCTCTCCTTCCCCATGGGTCAATGTGCAAAGCGCAAATCGCCCAAAGATGTGGCGAAGTACGTTATGCACTTTATCCCAGGTGAAAGGAGAGGTTTGCAGCAGCTGTGAGTAAAAGGGCCCTAATAGCCCTGTGTGCCTGTCCTGTGAGATGCAATCCCTATGCTAGGTGTACCTGTGTGTGGTACTTCCGGAAACACTCTCCAAAGCATAGGGCAGGGTGGTCAGGACAGTCAGGACAGAAATAGCGGGTGTCACGCCTTATTCCACTCCTGCTACAGACACAACATCTTTTTCGGGGTGACGGTTGGGTTGAGGTACCAGGAACGACATTGGGGAAATGTCGCTCGTGTAGACGGCTAACTACACTGGTGGATGGGGCCACGGAACCTCCTGGATACAGGAGGTTCTCGATGATCTCTTCCTGAAATTTGAGGAAGGATCCAGTTCTCCCAGCCTTACTGTAGAGAACAAAACTATTATACAGAGCCAATTGAATCAAATATACAGACACCTTCTTATACCAGCGTCTGGTTCTGCGGGAAACTAAATACGGAGCCAACATCTGGTCATTGAAGTCCACCCCTCCCATGAGCGCATTATAGTCGTGGACACAGAGGGGCTTTTCAATGACACGGGTTGCTCGCTCAATTTGTATTGTCGTGTCTGCGTGAATGGAGGAGAGCATGTAAACGTCACGCTTGTCTCTCCATTTCACCGCGAGCAGTTTTTCGTTACACAATGCAGCCCTCTGCCCCCTTGCAAGACGGGTGGTAACGAGCCGTTGGGGGAAGCCCGCACGACTAGTTCGCGCGGTGCCACAGGCGCCAATCTGTTCTAGAAACAAATGCCTAAAGAGGGCCACACTTGTGTAGAAATTGTCCACATAAAGATGGTACCCCTTGCCGAATAAGGGTGACACCAAGTCCCAGACTGTCTTCCCACTGCTCCCCAGGTAGTCAGGGCAACCGACCGGCTCCAGGGTCTGATCTTTTCCCTCATAGATCTGAAATTTGTGGGTATAGCCTGTGGCCCTTTCACAGAGCTTATACAATTTGACCCCATACCGGGCGTGCTTACTTGGGATGTATTGTTTGAAGCCAAGGCGCCCGGTAAAATGTATTAGGGACTCGTCTACGCAGATGTTTTGCTCTGGGGTATACAAATCTGCAAATTTCTGGTTGAAATGGTCTATGAGGGGCCGAATTTTGTGGAGCCGGTCAAAAGCTGGGTGGCCTCTGGGACGGGAGGCGGTGTTGTCGCTAAAGTGCAGGAAACGCAGGATGGCCTCAAAACGTGCCCTGGACATAGCAGCAGAGAATATGGGCATGTGATGAATTGGGTTCATGGACCAATATGACCGCAATTCATGCTTTTTAGTTAGACCCATGTTGAGGAGAAGGCCCAGAAAAATTTTAATTTCGGAAACTTGGACTGGTTTCCACCGGAAAGGCTGGGCATAATAGCTTCCCGGGTTGGCGGTTATAAATTGTGTGGCATACCTGTTTGTTTCGGCCACAACTAAGTCTAAGAGCTCCGCAGTCAAGAATAGCTCAAAAAATCCCAGGGCCGAACCGATCTGAGCCGTCTCAACCTGAACTCCAGACTGGGCGGTGAAAGAGGGAACTACAGGTGCGGCTGAAGTTGGGGACTGCCAATCAGGGTTTGCCAGCACCTCAGGGATTCTAGGGGCTCTACGGGCCCGTCTTTGCGGTGGCTGCGACGGGGTCACTACTGCTCGTGCCACCGTACCAGCTTCAACTGCCCTTCTGGTGCTCGCTACTTCACCATGTTGTACGGCAGTGCTGGTACTAGGTCCAGGGAGGGCTGCGCTGCTGGTGTATGCCTCACCACGTAATCCGACAGCGCCAGCCCCACTCTGCTGCCCTTGAAGCGGATCCTGCGCAACCTGTGGTCTAGCGACACGGGGCCGGGTACGCCTGGTGCTATCAGGGACCTCAACCTCCTCGTCCGAACTTTGGGTCAGAGAGCCACTGCTTTCTACAGGTTCATATTCTGACCCGCTAGATTCGTCAGATGAGGGTTCCCACTCCTCATCCGACTGGGTCAGAAGCCTGTAGGCCTCTTCAGAAGAATACCCCCTGTTTGACATTTGGGCAACTAAATTTAGGGGTATTCCCTGAGACTACCCAAGAAAAAAAGCAAGCCTGTCTTACAAATGGGAGGCTAGCGAAGTACCGGAGGCCGCTGCGATTGATAAAAAATATCAAAACTGATTTTTTTTTATCGCCGCAGCGCGTGTAAAGTGAATGTGCAGTGATCAAAAAAAAATTTTTTTTGTCACTGCGGTGGGGCGGGTGTGGGCGAACGCACGTGTGGGCGACCGATCAGGCCTGATCGGGCAAACACTGCGTTTTGGGTGGAGGGCGAACTAAAGTGACACTAATACAATTATAGATCTGACCGTGATCAGTTTTGATCACTTACAGATACTATAAAAGTACAAATGCTGATTAGCGATACGCTAATCAGCGAATCAGTGACTGCGGTGCGGTGGGCTGGGCGCTAACCGATCCCTAAACTACCTAACCAAGGGGCCTAAACTAATCCTAAAACCTAACAGTCAATGCTAGTGGGAAAAAAAAGTGACAGTTTACACTGATCACTTTTTTCCTTTCACTAAGTGATTGAAAGGGGCGATCAAGGGGTTAATTTGGGTGCAGGGAGTGATCTGGGGCTAAAGTGTGGTGTTGGTGCTACTCACTGTGAAGACTGCTCCTCTGCTGGATCCAACCGACGAAAAGGACCAGCAGAGGAGCAGGGCAGCCATATAACAGATCATATTTACTAATATGATCTGCTATGTGGCTTCTGATTGGATTTTTTAAAAATCATCAGCTTGCCAGCCGCGATCATTGGCTGGCAAGCTGATGACGCGACCCCCCCTTGACGAAATGCCGGCCCGAACTGCGCATGCGCGGGCCGGCAAAGCGCGTCATCTCGCGTCTCGCGAGATGACGCGTATATGCGTGACTCTGCGCAGCGCTGCCACCTCCGGACCGCAGATCTGCGTTAGGCGGTCCGGAGGTGGTTAAAAGGGTTGAAAAGTATAACTGTGCAATGAAAAGGTTTTATGGAGTTTAACCCCTTTCCGACCAGCGCTGTAAAAGTACGGAGCTGCGAGAAGTGACTTCCCGACCAGTGCCATAGTACTCACTACATAAAGTGACACATCATATTTGCAAAAAATGGCCTGGGCAGGAAGGTGAAAACTGGCCCGGCGTACAAAGGGTTAAATACAATGTACATGCTGTAATAATATTGTTTGCATTATTTTGTACTTTACACTTTCCTTCTGGTAGCGCCCCCTGCTGTTTATCCTTTGGGTAAAATTCTGGTCCTGCATTTTGGGATGGACACATGCTCAGTATCTTCCCTGCTCTCTTCCTCCTGTCAGTGTCGGTGCAGTCATCTCGTGGAGAAGTGGTGCAGACTCCTTTCATTCATCCTTAATAGTGTAAACATAATGTTCCCCAAATATAATTGCACTGAGATGGATGCCTCCCCATAATAATACTTCTACCCAAAGTCCCACTAATAGTAATAAATCTCTGCCAGAATGCACTCAGTGCCCCCAATAGTAATAATGTCAGCATTGTGCCCATACTAATCATGTTCCTCTAGTCCCCTAGTAGTAGTAATCCCCCTTATAATGTGTGCCAGTACAAAGATCTCCCCTTCTGTGTGCCAGTACAAAAATACCCCCTTACAATATGTGCCAGTACAAAAAATACCCCTTTTAGTGCCCCTAGCAGAACCTTTGTCCCCCTAGTGCCCCACCCACTAAATAATGTGTGCTAGTGGAAAAATGCCCTTTTCAAGCGCCCCCAGTTATAATAATGTGCACCCCGACCTGGCCCAACAGCCTGCTGCAAAGAAAAAGAAATCAAATACTTACCTCCATGTGTCTGTCAGGATACAATGCAGGGCAAAGGATTCTTCTGGTCTGTGCC
This sequence comes from Bufo bufo, assembly GCF_905171765.1. NCBI lineage: Eukaryota > Metazoa > Chordata > Amphibia > Anura > Bufonidae > Bufo > Bufo bufo. Next base: position 556,729,996 of record NC_053393.1, on the reverse strand, counting down.
CTGAGCTGCGCTGGCCTCTGATGGGCTTCAGGCCTAGTGTCTGTAGCTTTGCAGAGGGGATGGCGGAGCAGGGAGGCATCCTACAGTTTAATATGCAGAGATGAATCCTTCCACAATGGAAGCGCTCATTGCCCAGGTCCCTGCCACCAACCCCCAATTGACCCTACCCGGAACCGCCTCAGACAATCACCTCACATTGCTTATATGGCACTGCGACCCTGTGAACACCTTATTAACGTATTAAATAATTTCTGAGAAACAGGGCCCTGGATTTCAAGAAGAGAGAGGTTGTTTCACTCAGTGTGATCAACTCTAAGAGGCAGTATATCTGGGTTAGCAGGGTTGATTCTGCTGACACATGCTTTTTAATGCTGAATTTTTTATTTTAAGGGAAGAGAACATTCTAATAGGGAATGGTAATCCAGCCTTACGCTGGCTCCATAGCCATGGCTTCCTCATATCGAATATAGAACAGAGAAAAAAAGCGGAAGTTAATTCAGACCCGTGAGGATCACGACGTATCCCAAAGGAATGAAAAAATCTGGGCGCCGACAGGGGTGGTTGGTGTTAAAGGGGAATATTAATCACCAATATTTGTGCAAATATTGGTAATTAATATTCATAAATAGGAGGAACTATGTATTAATGACTCCGCCTATTTATACCTTTATATAAAAACAATACAATGCTTTGACTATACTTTGCCTTACACTAATCACTAAGCGAACTGCATGCGCCTTACTAACACTATACTAGGGTGGCGACTACTAAAAACACCATACACTGTATTATGAACAATAAGGAATATTTATTACACAATACAATTATACAAGTCTAACAATACGCTATATCTATATATATCTATAGATCAATTGATACAAATATACATACAGGTAGACGTACCCACCGCAGTATAGAAATAGTACTACAATAAACACAATACAAACCTAACTACACTACACACAATTACCATTCCACCCCACACACTATCTATACATTATAATGATACATTCATACCCACAAATATCAGTAACCCACCCGCCTGACTAATCACTGTCCCTACGGGGTACAAGGGGTTAAACACAATGGTGGCTCTGCAGGGGTTTGGGGGTTAATGCTCTACAGGGACAGGGGAGCAGAGCACTGAAGGAGTTAACAGGGGACTGGCAGTGAGGGGGTTACTGAGATCTGCCAGGGTCTCAGCAGGGGTTCATGCTGCTTAGGGGTTCTGTGCTGCAGGGCAGCAGGAATAGGGGTGCAGGGGTTAACCAGGATCGTTGCAGGGGTTAACCAGGATCGTTGGTGGGATAGGGGATCATAAGGGGGATAGAGTGGGATAGTGGTAGGGATAGATCAGGGGTTATAGGGTTAAATATAGTAGGGGGTCAGGGAATAAGGGGGTGATACTTATGTTCCAGGGGTCTGCTCGTTCGTCCAGGGGGGTGGCGGCACGGCTCTTCTACCTGAGCGCCGATTGCGCTCTTTCCGAGGGGGCCGGTAGGGGTCCTCAGCCGGAGGGGGGACCGCGCTGTACTGAGCGCCGATCGCGCTCTCCTATCAGGGTGGGGGGTCCGGTCGGGCACCTTTTCCGGAGTGCAGGACGCGCTCTGCTTCAAGGTGGGGGGGTCCCGACTCTTCCTACTCGAGTGCCGCGCCCGCCCATCATCCACGTGGGCCGGCGCAGTGATATGACGTCACTGCGCCGGCCCGCACATCGGGGACGCGCTGCACGCCAACAGGCGGGAGAAGCCTTTGATCTCCCGCCTGTGGCACTCTGCATTCCGGCCAGCGAGATGTTAATTTCGCTGCCGGAATGCGCATAATAGAAGGAGGGGAGGCTTCTTCCCTTCTTCTATTATGCGTAATTATCTCCAGCAGCGCTGGCGACAATTATATCAAAGGGGGCAGTGATAACAACTATATTGCACAAAATGTATCATAAAACAATAGCGTGGAGTAAAGATAGTGGGTACTCCGGGTAGAAGACCCTGAATATACACAGCTATAGAGATAGGACCGACTAGAACCCTATAGAAATAATAAAAAATAATAATATAGATGGTATAGTTAGTAATGATAAAAATGTGAAGTGCCCAACAGGGCAATTTCACACAAATAACACTCACTTCACTGGGGGGTAGTCATCAGGATAAGCATAAAACACCTGTGACTTGAACCCCCCGGCCAGGATCGCATGTAGAGTCGTAGTGATGGAAGGCAGCAAAAATCCAGTGCTTCTGATTAATCACCTTTAATGTACATATGTGGCTCGACGCGTTTCGGGGACAACAATTCCCCTTCTTCAGGAGAATTACATAACCAAATAACAATGGAATAAAACAATTTATACCCTGATAACCCTTAAAAGGGCGCGTTTTTCGAAAGACCGGAAGTGGTATGACCACATTTCCGGTATTTGGAACGCATATGCGTTCCATATTGTAATTACAAATAAAGCATCTTGAATAGTGATAGTAAAAAAAAAACAAGTAATAGAGTATATAATATATAGCAAGCCAAACGAGCTAGATACATATATCCAGAGTTGCCCTTTGTATAAAAGAACTATGTCTAGCAACTCAGACATATCGGACCGGAAATGACCCTGACTTCCGCTCCGTGGAACGCAAGGTGATGCGTCCCAAAGCTTGTCGTAACTACAAGCCTGTGCTAACAAATCGGACCACAGCAATTCTGGTGGGGAGGATGGGGTTAAATGTGCTGTGTTTAGCTAGCTGGTGTAGTGTGGAGAAGTCCATACTCACGTTTTGAAGAGAGGCCATCTTCCTTGGTGCTGTCCTTTGTTGTCCCTTGTGGAGAAGGTCCTGTAACGTCTTCTCCCGCTCAGCCGGACTTCTCGGTTCAGCTCCAACGGCGATGGTCCTCTCTTCGCAAGGTGATGCGCCCCACCAGGGGCGAGAGCCAAGGGGTCCGGTAAGTGGCAACAGCATCTACACAACCTAGTTAGTCTAACTAATAGTTCGGATTGCTTGCCAGAGTATTCGAGGTGCTGTGGATCGTTGCACCATGCCAGGACAATTTGGAGCGGAAGTGTACCCGACTTCCGCTCCGTGGAACGCACCTAATGCGCTCCAACAGAAACAGGAGCCAGGGTTTCCAGTCCGTGACATTGAGGCTCTGGTGGAACGCACAGTGCGGGTCAACAGGAACCCGTGATAATTAGCAATTAATGCCCAAAGGAAGCAAGGGGCATATTGGAATGCCGGTACTGCGCACACAAAAAACAGAACTGGTTATTCTAATAGAAAATGGACATAAAAGCATGCATATACAAGGGTATAAAGGACTTATTAAAAGTATGTATATATATATATATATATATATATATATAAAGTGATGAAAATTCATATATATATATATATACAGTACAGACCAAAAGTTTGGACACACCTTCTCATTCAAAGAGTTTTCTTTATTTTCATGACTATGAAGGCATCAAAACTATGAATTAACACATGTGGAATTATATACATAACAAACAAGTTTGAAACAACTGAGAATATGTCATATTCTAGGTTCTTTAAAGTAGCCACCTTTTGCTTTGATTACTGCTTTGCACACTCTTGGCATTCTCTTGATGAGCTTCAAGAGGTAGTCCCCTGAAATGGTCTTCCAACAGTCTTGAAGAAGTTTCCAGAGATGCTTAGCACTTGTCGCCCCTGTTGCCTTCACTCTGCAGTCCAGCTCACCCCAAACCATCTCGATTGGGCTCAGGTCCGGTGACTGTGGAGGCCAGGTCATCTGGCGCAGCACCCCATCACTCTCCTTCATGGTCAAATAGCCCTTACTTTCAAAGTTTTCCAAATTTTTCGGCTGACTGACTGACCTTCATTTCTTAAAGTAATGATTGCCACTCGTTTTTCTTTACTTAGCTGCTTTTTTCTTGCCATAATACAAATTCTAACAGTCTATTCAATAGGACTACCAGCTGTGTATCCACCTGACTTCTCCTCAATGCCACTGATGGTCCCAACCCCATCTATAAGGCAAGAAATCCCACTTATTAAACCTTACAGGGCATACCTGTGAAGTGAAAACCATTTCAGGGGACTACCTCTTGAAGCTCATCAAGAGAATGCAAAGAGTGTGCAAAGCAGTAATCAAAGCAAAAGGTGGCTACTTTGAAGAACCTAGAATATGACATATTTTCAGTTGTTTCACACTTGTTTGTTATGTATATAATTCCACATGTGTTAATTCATAGTTTTGATGCCTTCAGTGTGAATCTACAATTTTCATAGTATCACGGACGGTGTACAGGAAACAAGACAAAGCAACATGCATATATGACTCACTGGATCCAAAGCTAAGGAACCAAAAGGGAGACCCCTGCACAAGACCTGGCACTTTCCCTGGCTTTCCCTGGCTGCTATATAACCCCTGAACACCCTACAATAGTGAGGGGACATGACCACCGGCTCCCTACACCAGACACGGAGGGAGTCAGGGTCACCTGGGATCCAGCAAACAGAAAATAACAGATAAATGTACAGCACTTAACTTTGTAGCAGACTGGGAAACAGGATCACTATGCACACACACTCCAGGAAGAAGTATAAGCCGCCCAGTAATGCATTATGGGGCGGAATTTAAAGGGATGCAATCAGTCCAACTACATGACAGCTGAGAGAGGCTAACGAGATGAGGAACTGAACACCACAACAAAGAAAACTCAAGGAGGAGGTTCTGAAAGGCTTCTGTCAGAGCTTCTCAGCTGTCTGGTTGTGACAGTACCCCTCCCTCTACGAGTGGACTCCGGACACTCAGAGCCCACCTTCTCAGGATGGGACCTATGGAAAGCCCTGATGAGATGAGAGGCCTTAATGTCCGTCACTGGGACCCACATCCTCTCCTCAGGACCATAACCCTCCCAATGAACAAGGTACTGGAGAGAACCGCGGACAAGACGAGAATCAACAATCCTAGAGACCTGAAATTCAAGATTCCCATCAACCATAATCGGAGGAGGAGGCAAAGGCGAGGGTACAAAGGATTGAACATAAGGTTTCAATAAGGACTTATGAAAAACATTATGGATCTTCCAAGTCTGAGGAAGATCAAGACGGTAGGCAACAGGATTGATGACAGACAGGATTTTGTAAGGCCCAATAAACCTAGGACCCAACTTCCAGGAGGGAACCCTCAATTTGATATTCTTGGTAGACAGCCACACCAGATCACCAACATTCAGGTCCGAACCAAGCACACGTCTCTTATCTGCCACACGCTTATATCTCTCACTCATGCTCTTTAGATTATCCTGAATCTTTTGCCAAATAGATGACAAAGACGAGGAGAATCTGTCCTCATCAGGTAAACCAGAAGACCCCTCTCCCGAGAAAGTCCCAAACTGCGGATGAAACCCATATGCACCAAAAAATGGTGACTTATCAGAGGACTCCTGACGACGGTTATTTAAAGCAAACTCAGCAAGGGACAAAAAAGAACACCAATCCTCCTGATTCTCCGCCACAAAACAGCGCAGATATGTCTCCAGATTCTGATTGACGCGCTCCGTCTGGCCATTCGACTGCGGGTGGAAAGCAGAAGAGAATGACAACCGAACCCCCAAGCGAGAACAGAAAGCCTTCCAGAATCTGGAAACAAACTGCGTGCCCCTATCAGAGACTATGTCTGAAGGAATACCGTGCAATTTGACAATGTGATCAATAAATGCCTGCACCAGCGTCTTAGCATTGGGCAAACCAGGAAAAGGGATGAAATGCACCATTTTGCTAAAACGGTCCACCACCACCAGAATCACAGTCTTCCCCGAGAAACGAGGCAGGTCCGTTATGAAGTCCATGGACAGATGTGTCCAAGGACGAGAAGGAATGGGTGAGGGAAGGAGACGACCTGACGGCCGTGAATGAGGGACTTTGGCACGAGCGCAAGTCTCGCAGGCTGCCACAAAACCCTCAACCGACTTACGAAGCGCAGGCCACCAGAATCTCCGAGCGATGAGATCCAGTGTGGTTTTTGCCCCCGGATGCCCAGCAAGGACCGTATCGTGGTGTTCCTTAAAAATCTTGTGTCTTAAAGCGAGAGGCACAAACAACCTCCCAGGAGGACAAAGATCAGGAGCCTCTGACTGGGCTGCCTGCACCTCTGCCTCCAATTCAGAAAAAAGAGCAGAGACCACCACACCTTCGGCCAAAATGGGACGCGGGTCTTCAAAATTCCCGCCTCCCGGAAAACAACGTGACAGGGCATCTGCCTTCACATTCTTAACCCCAGGGCGGAACGTGACAACAAAATTAAATCTTGAAAAGAACAAAGACCATCTGGCCTGTCTCGGGTTCAGACGCTTGGCTGACTCCAAGTAGGCCAGATTTTTATGGTCAGTAAACACGGTAATAGGGTGTCTGGCTCCCTCTAGCCAATGGCGCCATTCCTCAAAAGCCAACTTGATGGCCAACAATTCCCTATCTCCCACATCGTAATTTCTCTCTGCGGAGGAGAGTTTTTTCGAGAAAAAGGCACACGGTGGCCATTTGGAAGGAGAGGAACCCTGAGACAAGACCGCACCCACACCCACCTCAGAAGCATCAACCTCAACTATGAAGGGTAAAGAAATATCAGGTTGTACCAGGATGGGAGCGGAAGCAAAACTCTCCTTGATATTAGAAAAGGCCTTACGCGCCTCTACCGACCAAGAAGCAAAATCTACCCCCTTTCTGGTCATATCAGTGAGTGGTTTAACAATAGAGGAATAATTCAAAATAAACTTCCTGTAATAATTGGCAAAGCCCAAAAAACGCATCAGCGCCTTCTGATTCTCAGGAAGCTCCCACTCAAGCACAGCGCGGACCTTCTCGGGGTCCATGCGAAAACCAGAAGCGGAGAGAAGAAACCCCAGAAATTGAATTTCTGGAACCGCAAACGCATATTTTTCCAGTTTCGCATATAATTTATTCTCCCGCAGAATGAGCAAGACCTGACGTAAATGTTCCTTATGAGTTTTGAAATCAGGAGAAAAAATCAAAATGTCATCCAAATACACTAATACAAATTTTCCCATCAAATGATAAAAAATGCTGTTCACGAAATGCTGAAAAACGGCTGGGGCATTCATCAAACCAAAAGGCATAACCAAATTTTCAAAATGGCCCCCAGGTTGTATGCCCCTCTTAGATCTAATTTGGAAAAGACTTTAGCCCCAACAATCTGGTTAAACAGGTCCGGGATCAGAGGAAGCGGATAATGGTCACGAATAGTGATACTGTTCAGCTCCCTGAAATCCAGACAAGGTCTTAAAGAACCATCTTTTTTCTTAACAAAGAAAAAACCAGCGGCAACAGGTGACTTCGAGGGTCGTATGTGTCCTTTTCTCAGACTCTCAGAGATATAAGCACGCATAGCGATCCTTTCAGGTTGGGAAAGATTGTATAAACGAGATTTAGGCAGCTTGGCGCCTGGGATGAGATTAATAGGGCAATCGTACTCCCTGTGCGGGGGCAAATCCTGAACTCCACTCTCAGAGAAGACATCCGAAAATTCGGAGAGAAAAGATGGTACAGTCTTAGTAGCAACCTCAGAAACAGATGTCGTGAGGCAATTCTCTCTGCAAAAGTCACTCCAACCATTTATTTGCCTCGCTTGCCAATCAATGGTGGGATTATGTTTAGTGAGCCAGGGTAGCCCCAACACTAGAGGAGTAGGCAAACCGCTAAGGACGAAACATGACACATCCTCAACATGAGCATCACTCACAATTAAACGGATATTGTGAACTTTGCCCTTTAATGATTTCTGAGAAAGTGGAGCGGAATCAATAGCAAAAACAGGAATATCCTTTCCCAAAGTGCACACCTGGAAACCATGAGTTATTGCAAATTGATTATCAATGAGATTGAGCGCTGCTCCACTATCCACAAAAATCTCAAAAAAAATGCTCTTGCTCTCTAGCGCCACCCTAGCAGGCAGGACAAAACGGGAACTACAAGCAAACGGAAAACCTTCAATTTCCGCCTCAACCCTGCCAATAGTAACAGACGGAACATTTTTAAAAGATTTTTTCCTCTTTGTTTCTTTATTACTCCCAGAGAACTGCCTGAATCTCCTAGAGGGACAAACATTTGCCAAATGATTTATACCTCCACAACAAAAACAAACCCTCCCATGCGGGCTGAATCTTCTATTGTCAGAAGCAATCAACCCCAGCTGCATGGGCTCCTGCTCAGAAGGGGCTGACAGCGACTGAGACCCCTGCGCACAGAATGAGACCGCTGCACTGTCCTGGGACTGAGTATGACAGGAAGGAGAGATCTCTCCTCTCTCTCTAAGACGCCTGTCAATACGAACGGCCTGAGACATAGCAGAGTCCAAGGAAATAGGCCTTTCATGAAAGGCAAATGCATCTTTCAATCCCTTTGAAAGACCATGGCAAAATTGACTTCGGAGTGCAGCATCATTCCAACCAGTATCAGCTGCCCATCTCCGAAATTCTGAGCAGTATATCTCTGCGGATTGTTTACCCTGGCATAATAGACGTAGTCTAGACTCAGCCAGAGCAATACGATCCGGATCATCATATATCTGACCCAGGGCTAAAAAGAATTCATCCACTGAACGGAGGGGCCGTGCCCCCTCCGGCAGCGAAAAGGCCCAGGACTGAGCGTTACCCCTGAGCAGCGATATAGTGATCCCCACCCTCCGTTCCTCATCACCAGAGGAATGGGGAAGAAGGCGAAAATGGAGTTTGCAAGCCTCTCTAAAATGCACAAAATTCTCACTACCCCCGGAAAACGTATCCGGGAGAAAGATCTTAGGCTCAGAACAAACTCCATGATTGCCAGCTGAACCGGTCACTTGAAGCTGAGAAAAAGTCCTGCGGAGATCAGCTACCTCCAATGAAAGACCCTGAAGGCGTTCAGCCAAAAGTGAAACCGGATCCATGCTTGAGACGGTTATGGCGGCTTATAATGTCACGGTGTACAGGAAACAAGACAAAGCAACATGCATACATGACTCACTGGATCCAAAGCTAAGGAACCAAAAGGGAGACCCCTGCACAAGACCTGGCACTTTCCCTGGCTGCTCAGCCTATGCAAAGATCCCAAAGGTGGATGGTTGCATATCCACGTACCTCGACGATATAACCCCTGAACACCCTACAATAGTGAGGGGACACGACCACCGGCTCCCTACACCAGACACGGAGGGAGTCAGGGTCACCTGGGATCCAGCAAACAGAAAATAACAGATAAATGTACAGCACTTAACTTTGTAGCAGACTGGGAAACAGGATCAGCATGCACACACACTCCAGGAAGAAGTATAAGCCGCCCAGTAATGCATTATGGGGCGGAATTTAAAGGGATGCAATCAGTCCAACTACATGACAGCTGAGAGAGGCTAACGAGATGAGGAACTGAACACCACAACAAAGAAAACTCAAGGAGGAGGTTCTGAAAGGCTTCTGTCAGAGCTTCTCAGCTGTCTGGTTGTGACACATAGTCATGAAAATAAAGAAAACTCTTTGAATGAGAAGGTGTGTCCAAACTTTTGGTCTGTACTGTATATATATTTATATAGATATATTGGGTTTCCATTTCCAGTTTTCCCCCTTTCAGCCCTCCTGGGCTGTATTCCCTTTTCTTTACCCCTTCTTCTTTGGGGTCTTTTCTGTTTTCTTACCGTTTTCTCCTTTGCAAACATATATATGACACACCTATGCAAACATATATATGACACACCTGGAGGATTCCTACATCTATGGGTGTCGCCACTTCAGCCATGTGCTGGGGTGGTGGCGCTACATAGATGATGTGTTCCTGATATGGGTGGGCGCCACAGAGGATCTCATGGCGTTTCACACATTCTTGAATGAGATTGACCCTAGTGTCAAATTCACTGTAATGTATTCAAAAGAAAAATTGCAATTTCTTGACACAGAGGTGATGATTCGGGGAGACACCCTGGTCACCGACCTCTATGTCAAGTCTACGGACAAAAATACTTTGGTCAGATATGAGAGTCACCACCCCAGGCCGATGATTGAATCTCTCCCCCTCAGTCAGACGTTACGTGTAGCCAGGATAGTAGAAGAAGGACCTGTGAGGGATCAGCGTCTATCAGAAATGGCCATCAAATTCAAAAGTAGGGGTTATCCTGATAAACTTTTACGACAGAGTATTCAGAAGACTAAGGTGAGGATGAGAGATGGAGACCAAGCAAAATCTAGAAAATCTTTATCTAAAATACCTTTGGTTACCGATTACTGCAGTAGCAGTCCTTATGTGTCGTCTATTGTCAGAAAACACTGGCCGATTTTGAGCAGTGGGTTTGACAATATTGAAGAATTTAAAGTCCCACCTCTGTGCTCCTTTCGGAGAAGTCGGAATTTAGGAGACAAATTAGTTAGATCTGATGTGGGATCTAAGAGGGTTGACTGTGGCACGTATTTCGGCTCTACTCGTAAGGGCTGTTATCCGTGTCACAGCTGTGTGAATTGCCCATATATGTTGAGGGGAGAGTCCTTTATCAATCCAGCTAATGGGAAGACGGTTCAGATCAAACAATACCTGACATGCGACTCTACATATGCAATCTATCTTTTATCTTGCCCATGTGGATTATGGTATTTTGGGGAAACAACCTGGGATGTCAAAACGAGATTAAATCAACATCGATATACTATTAGAAAGAAGAGACTCGATTTATCGGTGCCTAAGCATTTTACAGAAGCAAGTCATGTAGAGCGAGATCTTAAATTTAGAATTCTTGAACAAGTGCCCTTGCCCAGACGAGGCGGGGACAGGACCATACGCCTCAAAAGGAGAGAGCTCTATTGGATTTTTGAGCTTAAGACCCTCAAACCAATGGGGCTCAATGTGGATTTTAGGGTTATCTGACGTCTTAGTAGTGTCAGTGTTTCACTTTCTGTGATTCCATGAATGTAGGTGATCCTCCCCCTTCTTCCTCCCCTTCCCCCCCCTTCCCCCTCTATTTTTGTTTCCCCCCCTCCCTCCTTGTCTCTGTTTGTTGTGTCCTTATAATGTGGGGTTCTGTGAAATTCTACTTGCCTTCTGTGTAAGGCTATACTCTAGTGCAGTGTTGGCGAACCTATGGCACGGGTGCCAGAGGCGGCACTCGGAGCCCTCTCTGTGGGCACCCGCACCCTTGAAAAAGTCTTTGGTGTACTAATATGCCTTTGATTTTTCCTGTCCTTCATCAGCGCAGTGTATACTATGAATGGCACAGACAGTGCATTGACTGTAGGCAGGCTATTATAGCTAAATGATACATGGAAAATATACTATATTGCTACTCAGGTTAAATTGCTGGCTTGGCACTTGGCGATAAATAAGTGGGCTTTGGGTTTCAGTTTGGGCACTCGGTCTCGAAAAGGTTCACCATCACTGCTCTAGTGCATTTTGTCAATAACATTGAATAATAATATCATCTTTCTATTTTTTGTAGATCAATATAAAGTTAAGCTCTACAACTGGATCGTCTCTGAGATTACTGAAAGAAGGCAGGCTCTACTGGCACTGTTTTTAATGTTTGATATTTTGATATTCAGAGAATAATTGGTAGGGTTGGACGGAGATCGGGGACCTGAATCATAGATGGGGCATGACCTGGGGGCGAATGTGAGCATGGATCTTCCTGACTGACAGGCGGTCGAACAGGAGGCGGTAGCATGTATCTGTGTTGAATGGATGTGTGGATGTATTCTCCCTTGAGGGAGCTGTGATCTGGTATCACCTAACTATACTTGAATATGGCTGGTGTTCCCTTTTACAGCTGCCGTTTAGCCCTGATGTTGCCGACTGATACCCCGTTGGTGACTGCAGACATGGGAGATACGAACACTTATGCATGAACCACATGGACGCAAATAGATAAATTGTTGTCTTTTGAAAAATGGGATGAGGTGGTTTCACATTTGGGTGGTGAGTGCCACTGCTTTATTGGAAACTGCTGGACCCCTGGTGTATTACGCTATAGCGTGTGTATTTTGGGAATAATTACAGTCCATTACGTGGTGGTATGCCTGGATCAGGTGAGAGGTCACATGATCGCTATGCCCCGTAGTGACTCCGCCCACAGTTGGGATGAGACATGCACGTTACGCTCCGGCCTCTGTGCAGCCATCTTGATTGTGGGACTTGGATCTCCGTCCAGCATAGACATTCTTGCGAGAATAGTGAAGTCCCGCGCATGCGCATTCACGGTTTCCGGACGCCGTACGATTCCTGCTCGCTTTCAGTATGTGAGAGTTCCTGATCTTTTAACTTTTTTTAATTTTTCACAATCATGGGCACCTGTATAGAATTATCTTTAAATCATGTATACACAATATAATGAAGCAATTTATGAATTTCGCCTTATACCACAGTTGATAACACGGATATTTACTATACATCTCGTTTAGTATAATTACACGTGATGAACTTGTATTACTAATATGAATTATTGTTAGAAGTTTTGTATAATCATGTAACTTGATGTATAATCATGTAATTTACACAGTAATTATGTATGCTATTTAACACCTGAATTTTGCACTGATTGTTATGGCTTGACAAAGGCTCCATTGAGAGAGCTGAAACGTTGCTGTCTGCACATGTGGGAATAAACACCCTGTTTTTCACCGCTAATTGTGTGCTGCCTTGGATTTTTCTATTTTTATATCTATCTGGATCAAGTCCGTGACCTGCTCCAAGGAATTGCACCCCGTTTTTTCTTTGTTGTGTGTATATATATATATATATATATATATATATACATAAACAAAATGCATACATAAAATATACACATATACAAAAAAAAGGCGAAAATAGACTAAAAGTGGAAATAATAATACTAATAATAGATATATATATATATACACAGTACAAACCAAAAGTTTGGACACACCTTCTCATTCAAAGAGTTTTCTTTATTTTCATGACTTTGAAAATTGTAGATTCACACTGAAGGCATCAAAACTATGAATTAACACATGTGGAATTATATACATAACAAAAAAGTGTGAAACAACTGAAAATATGTCATATTCTAGGTTGCTTTGATTACTGCTTTGCACACTCTTGGCATTCTCTTGATGAGCTTCAAGAGGTAGTCACCTGAAATGGTCTTCCAACAGTCTTGAAGGAGTTCCCAGAGATGCTTAGCACTTGTTGGCCCTTTTGCCTTCACTCTGCGGTCCAGCTCACCCCAAACCATCTCGATTGGGTTCAGGTCCGGTGACTGTGGAGGCCAGGTCATCTGGCGCAGCACCCCAGAACTCTCCTTCATGGTCAAATAGCCCTGGAGGTGTGTTTTGGTCATTTGTCCTGTTGAAAAATAAATGATGGTCCAACTAAACGCAAACCGGATGGAATAGCATGACGCTGCAAGATGCTGTGGTAGCCATGCTGGTTCAGTATGCCTTCAATTTTGAATAAATCCCCAACAGTGTCACCAGAAAAGCACCCCCACACTATCACACCTCCTCCTTCATGCTTCACGGTGGGAACCAGGCATGTAGAGTCCATCCGTTCACCTTTTCTGCGTCGCACAAAGACACGGTGGTTGGAACCAAAGATCTCAAATTTGGACTCATCAGATCAAAGCACAGATATCCACTGGTCTAATGTCCATTCCTTGTGTTATTTAGCCCAAACAAGTCTCTTCTGCTTGTTGCCTGTCCTTAGCAGTGGTTTCCTAGCAGATATTCTACCATGAAGGCCTGATTCACACAGTCTCTTCTTAACAGTTGTTCTAGAGATGTGTCTGCTGCTAGAACTCTGTGTAGCATTGACCTGGTCTCTAATCTGAGCTGCTGTTAATCTGCGATTTCTGAGGCTGGGGACTCGGATGAACTTATCCTCCGCAGCAGAGGTGACTCTTGGTCTTCCTTTCCTGGGGCGGTTCGCATGTGAGCCAGTTTCTTTGTAGCGCTTGATGGTTTTTGTGACTGCACTTGGGGACACTTTCAAAGTTTTCCCAATTTGTCGGACTGACTGACCTTCATTTCTTAAAGTAATGATGGCCACTCGTTTTTCTTTACTTAGCTGCTTTTTTCTTGTCATAATACAAATTCTAACAGTCTATTCAGTAGGACTATCAGCTGTGTATCCACCTGACTTCTCCACAACGCCACTGATGGTCCCAAACTCATTTATAAGGCAAGAAATCCCGCTTATTAAACCTGACCTGGCACACCTGTGAAGTGAAGACCATTTCAGGTGACTACCTCTTGAAACTCATCAAGAGAATGCCAAGAGTGTGCAAAGCAGTAATCAAAGCAAAAGGTGGCTACTTTGAAGAACCTAGAATATGACATATTTTCAGTTGTTTCACACTTTTTTGTTATGTATATAATTCCTCATGTGTTAATTCATAGTTTTGATGCCTTCAGTGTGAATCTACCATTTTCATAGTCATGGAAATAAAGAAAACTCTTTGAATGAGGTGTGTCCAAACTTTTGGTCTGTACTGTACATATATATATATATACACACATACGTACACATATACACAAAAAATGTATCCATGGAAATTCCATTCATATTGTGGGGTTCATAATTGAATACAATATAGTTCGCCCATTCATATTTTGTAGTTCATGATTAAATACATTATAATTCGTGTTTATATAGAAAATGTATCCTGAATAAATAAGATGGGTGATAAAATCGGTAGGTAATAGGAATCAGGTACCAATGAATAAATGAATAAAAGAATAAGACTACTTATAAGAAAGAATAAACGAATAAGAGAATGAACTCGGGTCACATTATCATTTCTTTACTACAGAATGGCACTCTGCCTTGGGTATTTGCACCTACTGAAGGTGGTAGGTCTGAGTAACGGACACAGTGTATTGGTAAAATGCGAGAGTATACTAGATACATAACTCAAAGGAATTATATTCTTGGTTTTTGGTATTTTCGAAATATTGGCTATCTGAGTGACACGCAATTTCAATGGTGGAACTTTAGTAATTGGAATGTTCTAGAGATTCATTCAGCCCGAACGGGGTCAGGGTATTTAATTTGAAAATCTAAAACATCTCCTTGCGGCAGAGGGTTTGGTAGGAGTACGGTACCCACTCCAAAGGCGTGACACGGAGTGAACTAGAGTCCCCGTCGTGATGGATAGAAAAATGCTGGGAAACACTGTGGGTGACCACTTTGCGATGGATATTCGAACGATGTTCGTTCATCCGTTAGCGTAAAGATTGTGTGGTACGACCTACGTAGTATATATGGCAAGAGCAATACAATAAATATACAACAAAAGATGTGCCACAGTTCATCTCTTGCCGCAAGGAAATCGTACCCTCCAACTTGGTAAGGGATAACACTTTGGTGTTATGAGAAATCATAGCGCAACATTTGCACCGAGCCTTCCCACATCTAAAAGACCCTACCCTGATAGGGTGGGCGGAGTTTCCCAAGAAACTCTCCATTGTTGTTGGTTTTTCTGTGTCGCCAATTTTAGGGCATGAGGGGGCCAAAATTTCTTTTAGTGTTCTGGCTCTCTGAAATGTCAATACAGGGGCCTGAGGGATACTTTGGCCAATGATCGGATCTTTCAACAAGATCGGCCAATGTTTAATAAAGGTGTTTTTGATGGCGAGAGGTTGTGAATTGTATCGAGTGATGAAATTCAAAGGAAATTGCTTGGATTTCTTTCCTCCATCTACATTGGTTATGGGGACAGGCTCTTTTTTGGTCTCAAAAGTCCTTCTTTTTGAGTCTGCAATAAGGCCTTTAGGGTAGCCTTTTTCCAGAAATCTCTTTCCTATCGTCTCTAGTTGTCCCTGTAGTATTTTTTTATCAGAGCAGTTCCTCTGTATCCTACGCATTTGACCGTATGGAATATTATTTTTCCAACGGTAATGATGACAGCTCTTATAGTCAAGATAGCCGTTAGTGTCCACCTGCTTGAAATGTGTTCTGGTCGTGATGCAGTTATCCTTTGCACTCAAATGAAGGTCCAAGAAGGTTATTTCTCTCTGGCTGTACTCGAACGAGAATGAGAGATTCCAGCTATTTTTATTTAGTGTTTCCACGAAAGTGCATAGATCTCCTGCATCACCATCCCAGATGAAGATAATGTCATCTATGTACCGTTTGTATAGTCGGATATTGGGATGTGAGAGAAGGCCCATCTTTTCCTCAGTGACCCATAAAAAGGCTAGCATACGAAGGTTAGCATATGTCTGAGTTGCTAGACATAGTTCTTTTATACAAAGGGCAACTCTGGATATATGTATCTAGCTTGTTTGGCTTACTATATATTATATACTCTCTATTACTTGTTGTTATACTACCACTATTCAAGATGCTTTATTTGTAATTACAATATGGAACGCATATGCGTTCCAAATACCGGAAATTTGGTCATACCACGTCCGGTCTTTCGAAAAACGCGACTGTGACGGACGGTGTACAGGAAACAAGACAAAGCAACATGCATATATGACTCACTGGATCCAAAGCTAAGGAACCAAAAGGGAGACCCCTGCACAAGACCTGGCACTTTCCCTGGCTGCTCAGCCTATGCAAAGATCCCAAAGGTGGATGGTTGCATATCCACGTACCTCGACTATATAACCCCTGAACACCCTACAATAGTGAGGGGACACGACCACCGGCTCCCTACACTAGACACGGAGGGAGTCAGGGTCACCTGGGATCCAGCAAACAGAAAATAACAGATAAATGTACAGCACTTAACTTTGTAGCAGACTGGGAAACAGGATCAGCATGCACACACACTCCAGGAAGAAGTATAAGCCGCCCAGTAATGCATTATGGGGCGGAATTTAAAGGGATGCAATCAGTCCAACTACATGACAGCTGAGAGAGGCTAACGAGATGAGGAACTGACAGCAAAATAAAGGAAGCTCAAGGAGGAGGTTCTGAAAGGCTTCTGTCAGAGCTTCTCAGCTGTCTGGTTGTGACTGCGCCCTTTTTAGGGTTATCAGGGTATAAATTGTTTTATTCCATTGTTATTTGGTTATGTAATGCTCCTGAAGAAGGGGAATTGTTGTCCCCGAAACGCGTCGAGCCACATATGTACATTAAAGGTGATTGATCAGAAGCACTGGATTTTTGCTGCCTTCCATCACTACGACTCTACATGCGATCCTGGCCGGGGGGGGGGGGGGGGGGGTTCAAGTTACAGGTGTTTTATGCTTATCCTTATGACTATTCCCCAGTGAAGTGAGTGTTATTTGTGTGAAATTGCCCTGTTGGGCACTTCACATTTTTATCATTACTAACTATACCATCTATAATATTTTTTATTTTATTTCTATAGGGTTCTAGTCGGTCCTATCTCTATAGCTGTGTATATTCAGGGTCTTCTACCCGGAGTACCCACTATCTTTGCTCCACGCTATTGTTTTATGATACATTTTGTGCAATATAGTAGTTATCACTGCGAGTGGTGCTTTCTATTCCAATTCTATTCCATTTCTAACTGTACTTTGATACGGGGTTTGGCACTCTTTTTCCCTCATTTTTGTCTTTGGGGTCTATACTGCAAGTGATTGACTTTGTTCAACACTCCTCATATATCACCGCACTGTTCCTCTCCACTGCCCTGTACAACAGTGCATGTAGCTGTCAGGGACACGGGCACCACCTAATAGCACTGACTCGCAGGTCCCTTTATGATTCTCCACTTGGTATCCGAGCCTGGTGGTCTGAGGTCTACTGTCTTTGTCAATTTTTGATAGAATTTTGCTTCATGTTTTGCAATTTGTATCAGAATTTTTATGTTATAAAAAATCAATATCATTTTAAAGATTATATTATTTAAGAATTATTTTTAAAAGTTTTGTTCTTGACAGACGACTGTACCGGGAGCACAGAGGAACACCTGATACCTACATATTGTGATGCAGATGATTTGGTTGTCGCACCAGATACGTATGAAAAACGTGCCATTATCCCAGTTGTACACTCAGACCTTCAAATCAAAAATCTGCCATCTGATCCTTTAAAAAAGACTGTTATGCAGAATGCAAACTACAGAAGTGGTGCTGGATCCCAAAGAGCTCAGAAAGGGAAGAAGTCTTATTCGTGTTCAGAATGTGGCAAATGTTTTGCTCGGAAATCACATCTTGATATCCATCAAAGACATCACACAGGGGAGAAGCAGTATTCATGTTCAGAATGTGGCAAATGTTTTACTGAGAAATCAAAACTTGCGAGGCATCAGAAAATTCACACAGGGAAGAAGCCGTTTTCATGTTCAGAATGTGGCAAATGTTTTAGTGAGAAATCAAATCTTGGGAGGCATCAGATAGTTCACACAGGTGAGAAGCCGTATTCATGTTCAGAATGTGGGAAATGTTTTACTCATAAATACAATCTTAAGAGTCATCAAAGACATCACACAGGGGAGAAGCCGTATTCATGTTCAGAATGTGGCAAATGTTTTACTCATAAAGGCAATCTTGATATCCATCAAAGACAACACACAGGGGAGAAGCCATATTCATGTACAGAATGTGGCAAATGTTTTTCTCAGAAATCAAGTCTTGAGAGCCATCAAAGACATCACACAGGGGAGAAGCCATATTTATGTTCAGAATGTGGCAAATGTTTTTCTCGGAAATCAAGTCTTGATATCCATCAATTATATCACACAGGGGAGAAGCCGTATTCATGTTCAGAATGTGGCAAATGTTTTATTCTAAAATCAGATCTTGATATCCACCAAAGACATCACACAGGGGTGAAGCCATATTCATGTTCAGAATGTGGTAAACGTTTTGCTAATAAATCAATTCTTCATAGCCATCAGAGAATTCACACAGGGGAGAAATCATTTTCATGTCCAGAATGTGGAAAATGTTTTGCTAGGAAAAATCATCTTGCCGCACATTTAAAAATTCACACAGAGGAGAGGTCATTTTCCTGCCCAGAATGTGGAAAATGGTATGCTCGGAAAGCAAATCTTGTTAATCATCTGAAATCTCACACAGAGGAGAAGTGATATTAATGCCCAGAACGTGTTTTACTAAAGAATGTAAATTTGAGAATCATTAGGGAAGTCACACAGGGGTGCAGCCATGTTTATGTTCAGAATGTGGAAACTGTTTTATTCAGAAATAAGCCCTTGTTCAATATCAGAGAATTCATACAGGGGAGAAGAAGTTCTAACCCCTTCCCAACATCCTCCATACATGTATGGCGGATGTTGGGAATATAAAGATGGTGCCCACTCAAGAGTTAAGTAAGTGCCATAGGCGAAGCATGCGTGCGGTTTCACACAGCAGCGTCCATGATTGGAGATAGCTCTGATCGCTGACATTCCATCAGATGCTTTAGCCAACTGCAACCACAGCATCTGAGCAGTCATTTACTGGGAGCGAGCGAGGTGTTACAGCTTGAAGAGCATATGAATTAGAACCATAGATAACTTCATAAAACCAAATATAACAATAGCCACATGAAGTATAGTGAATAAAATATATAACAGAGAATGGATTGTAGTTCAAGGCCTTTACCATAGCTACCATAAACAAACCATTAGAGAGATTGCTTACATGATAATGGAGTATTTTCTGTTCTTACCTATATTAATGAGTCATTTGCACACTGGTGTTTGATTACCCGACGACAACAACAGCCCCCAGTTTCCCTGCTATGATAACATACGATGTGTGGAGCCCCCCTCTCATTTTCGTTACACAGATGTATCCTCATAATAGTGATAGAGATGTGAATATAATTTTTGTATAACTAGATGATTTTCTTATGTATTTACTTTAAGCTGCTTCTTTCTTATCTTAAGTGCTTCCCCCTTTGCTAGCCAAGCTGTATGTGTATACAACTCTGGAGAGAGAAGAGGGGGGGGGGGGGTGATGCTGCGAGCATATGTATGTAGAGACATATGTATAGACTGTAGAAGAAAGCATGAGCCAATGACTTAGTTATATAATATACATGTATACTCACTGCCTATAAAAAAGCACCTCCTTGAACTGTCACATATGACATATGCAGCATTGATATTAGTAAGAGGCCATTACAAGATGGCGGCTGACACCCAGATGTTCACATTAGTTCACATACCAAGGTTTGTAAGGCAGGGAACACTGCGCAGAAGCCAAGTGTTATCTTATCTTCTTAGCTAATGAAATAATGGCATGAGCCTGAAGATGTATATACAGCTTAACTCATTGTAATAAAGAAAGAGATTGCCTTGACCCTCTTTGTATCGGTGTCTAGTCTCTCCACGCGTGGATATAAATTCCTTGGGGAACCTTGATTTGTAGCCCCAGAGTGTATCTTAAACGCTTCAATTAAAAGCGACTTCAACAATAGTTTGGATATAGCTTTCATCACCGCTCCACACATGTGATGACTCCTGTCATCTGATGGCACCATACAGCAGGTCCATCACCGTCACCATTCAGACCTGTTCTACTCTTACTATCTCGTTCCTGTGATTGATGTATGCTGTTGATCTGTCCATCCATGTTATCATTCAGTATATGCCTCTCTGCTCCCATCAGATTTCTTTTTTCCCTACATATTTTTATGACTTGATTGCTATATGTTATGGTATGTGACTATACCAATAAGTTATGGGAACATGTAGCCTCCCATTAACAAAAAGGAAGCTTCACGGCACGCGTGCTCGCCTGGATCCTCCTCATCAGCAGTGCTTTTTTGTAGTTTTAATTATTATTATTATTAAATAACAGCTGGGTACGCAGACCCAAACATTTTTTTTTATAATATGTAAATATAATTATGATTTGCGGTACCAAACAAATCCGTAAATCTTCAAACTGTATGATATAAATCTAGGGTACCCCTCAGCACATCAATTGAGCATCATTCAAAGCAATATTTTTATTCAGATGTAAACTCATATCACTCTCTCCTTCTACCGATTGACTCCATCTTGAGCCGTCCCTGTGTTAACCAGTGATACCTTATTTAGTAGGTATTTTGGGCAGGTCTCATGCTCATGTGCTGTAGTAACAATCTACCCAATGTCCCCTTCATCTGCTCAATCAAATACCATTCTGTTAGAGAAAAAGTTTGCATTATGTTTTGTATTTCTGTGTCAGACATATTTGTGATAATAAAGCATTTCCACTTTTGAAAGAGTTTGTGTGTATGTCTATCCTTGGATTTCATTATGTCTAAGCGTTCCATAAGAAATTGTTTTTTTAAATTGCTCTTTATGTATTGTTGGCATTTCTTTTTGTAACCATATTTGCTGTATATACAGATATAGCATCGCTAGCGCTCCCTTCAGAATCGCGGCAGCACAAAGCGATTTCCAATTCATTTAGCAAACCCGAATCGCGTAAATAGCCATTGAGAAAATTCAGGGTGCAATGTTGGTTTGTTAACACCAGGTGGTGCATGGAACTACAGTCAGTAGTGCAGGTAAAGTGCAGGTTATTTTCCTGCTGGGGACCCTTTCACTGCTGGTGCCTTTCACTGCGCTTCTGGTGGAGTATGTGTTTATTAACTAAAATCAGGACAATAGCTATCTTATTTAATCTGTTTTGTCCATAGCGATAGTGCCAACATTACAATAAAAGATGGACACTTTACTTTCAGTGAGTCCGCGATCCCAAGACATGTATGGGGTTGTATAGGGTTTTTGTGTGTTGGCTCCACTGCTTGTCTGTATTAGATCCTATTGCAGCCATACTGAGGGTGTAAAGTAACACCATATAGTGTTAAACAGACTCCCTCACTTGTTCACATGTGATAATGAAGGGCGGCATTAGCATATGAATCGCAATTTGCATCTAAATACCTTCAGTGTTTAGGGAATAAGAAAGTTATTAGAGAATGTCCCAATTTCAAGTAATAAAATAGTTTTCTTCAAGTATGTCAGATACACAATCTATATGATTGCATTCATCAGTTTTTTTTTATCCTTTAAGTGTATAATGCTATTCTTAATGTTGGATCTCTTTCTCCACAATTGTGCAATGGAAACCTAATATGAATTATGATGTTAACACTGACACCATTAAACAAATAATATTGTTACATGAAAACCAAAAATAAATCAATACAGCTGCAGCGCTGGGTAAGTTTTAAAATACACCAAAAGTTTACAGGCAAAAATAGACCAATATATACAGCGTTGCTGCTATATTGATTTATTATATATAAATATATTTATATATATTTTATATATTTATATTATATATACATTTACATATAGTATAATTAGTGTAATATTGTATAATTATTAGATGATTATCTATCTATATCTCTATATGTCCATTATACTGTACAATACACTATATCTAAATCACCATACCACATATGGATCATGGAGAAAATAATTATACAATATTATACTAATTATTCTATATGTAAATTTATATAAATATATTTATAATAATCAATATAGCAGCAACGCTGTATATATTGGTCTATTTTTGCCTGTTTGGTGTATTTTAAAACGTACTCAGCGCTGCAGCTGTATTGATTTATTACTATACTACTGCCACTATGATCCTGCGATGATACTGCATTAATTAGGTAGAAGGATTGATATGTAGAAAGATAGATATGAGATAGATTATTACGGCACAATAGTGATTGCTATTACCGCATTAACCCAGTCTAAAAAGGCACAGTTTAGGCTATAATATGGAGTTTTATTTATTTATTTATTTTTGGTTTTCATGTAACAATATTATTTGTTTAATGGTGTCAGTGTTAACATCATAATTCATATTAGGTTTCCATTGCACAATCGTGAAGAAAGAGATCCAACATTAAGAATAGCAAGAATAGGTGTGGGAATTGTCCTGGCAGAAGGCAATGAGGAAATAAGGCTACTTTCACACTAGCGTTGTTTAAATCCAGGTTTCAATTCCGACCCGTGAACTGCCCGCCGGATCCGGAAAAACGTGTGAAAACGGATTACATTTGAATCCTGATCAGGATTTTGATCACAATGAAAAAATGCATTGAAAAAAACGGATCCGCCATTTATGGACTTCACATTTTTCGGGTTTAACATGCAAAAACCGGATCCGGTTTGACTGAACACACGACGCCGGATCAGGCGTTAATGCAAGTCAATGGGAAAAAAGCCTGATCAGGCGTTCAGTCAAAGTGTTCAGGATTTTTGGCCGGAGGTAAAAATACTGCATGCTACGGTTTTCTGAAAAGCCTGATCAGTCAAAACGACTGAATTGAAGACGTCCTGATGCATCCTGAACGGATCGCTCTCCATTCAGAATGCATGGGGATAAAACTGATCAGTTCTTTTCCGGATTTGAGCCCCTAGGACGGAACTCAGCGCCGGAAAAGAAAAACGCTAGTGTGAAAGTGCCCTAATCAAAAGGCTTTGCTAAGTACAAATGTATCCATACTGTACATGTTGTTTTTCGATACTGTATTAACATTCAGCCACTATAGGAACATAGCTAATAAATACTCTGTATCCACTATATTATATATATGTACACTGCTCCATTATATATCTGTATACACCGCTCCATTATATATCTGTATACACCGCTCCATTACATATCTGTATACACCGCTCCATTATATATCTGTATACACCGCTCCATTACATATCTGTATACACCGCTCCATTATATATCTGTATACACCGCTCCATTATATATCTGTATACACCGCTCCATTATAGATCTGTACACACCGCTCCATTATATATCTGTACACACCGCTCCATTATATATCTGTATACACCGCTCCATTACATATCTGTATACACCGCTCCATTATATATCTGTATACACCGCTCCATTATATATCTGTATACACCGCTCCATTATAGATCTGTATACAACGCTCCATTATAGATCTGTATACACCGCTCCATTATATATCTGTATACACCGCTCCATTATATATCTGTATACACCGCTCCATTACATATCTGTATACACCGCTCCATTATATATCTGTATACACCGCTCCATTATATATCTGTATACACCGCTCCATTACATATCTGTATACACCGCTCCATTATATATCTGTATACACCGCTCCATTATAGATCTGTACACACCGCTCCATTATATATCTGTATACACCGCTCCATTATATATCTGTATACACCGCTCCATTACATATCTGTATACACCGCTCCATTATATATCTGTATACACCGCTCCATTATATATCTGTATACACCGCTCCATTATATATCTGTATACACCGCTCCATTACATATCTGTATACACTGCTCCATTACATATCTGTATACACCGCTCCATTACATATCTGTATACAACACTTCATTATATATCTGTATACAACGCTCCATTATATATCTGTATACACCGCTCCATTACATATCTGTATGCACCGCTCCATTATATATCTGTATACACCGCTCCATTACATATCTGTATACACCGCTCCATTATATATCTGTATACACCGCTCCATTACATATCTGTATACACCGCTCCATTATATATCTGTATACACCGCTCCATTACATATCTGTATACACCGCTCCATTACATATCTGTATACACCGCTCCATTATATATCTGTATACACCGCTCCATTACATATCTGTATACAACACTTCATTATATATCTGTATACACCGCTCCATTATATATCTGTATACACCGCTCCATTATATATCTGTATACACCGCTCCATTATATATCTGTATACACCGCTCCATTACATATCTGTATACAACACTTCATTACATATCTGTATACACCGCTCCATTATAGATCTGTATACACCGCTCCATTATATATCTGTATACACCGCTCCATTATATATCTGTATACACCGCTCCATTATATATCTGTATACACCGCTCCATTATAGATCTGTATACACCGCTCCATTATATATCTGTATACACCGCTCCATTATATATCTGTATACACCGCTCCATTACATATCTGTATACACCGCTCCATTATATATCTGTATACAACACTTTATTATATATCTGTATACACCGCTCCATTATATATCTGTATACTGTACACCGCTCCATTATATATCTGTATACACCGCTCCATTATATATCTGTATACTGTACACCGCTCCATTATATATCTGTATACACCGCTCCATTATATATCTGTATACACCGCTCCATTATATATCTGTATACACCGCTCCATTATATATCTGTATGCACCGCTCCATTATATATCTGTATGCACCGCTCCATTATATATCTGTATACTGTACACCGCTCCATTATATATCTGTATACACTGCTCCATTACATATCTGTATACACCGCTCCATTACATATCTGTATACAACACTTCATTATATATCTGTATACAACGCTCCATTATATATCTGTATACACCGCTCCATTACATATCTGTATGCACCGCTCCATTATATATCTGTATACACCGCTCCATTACATATCTGTATACACCGCTCCATTATATATCTGTATACACCGCTCCATTACATATCTGTATACACCGCTCCATTATATATCTGTATACACTGCTCCATTATATATCTGTATACACCGCTCCATTATATATCTGTATACACCGCTCCATTACATATCTGTATACACCGCTCCATTATATATCTGTATACACCGCTCCATTATATATCTGTATACACTGCTCCATTATATATCTGTATACACCGCTCCATTATATATCTGTATACACCGCTCCATTATATATCTGTATACACCGCTCCATTACATATCTGTATACACCGCTCCATTATATATCTGTATACACCGCTCCATTATATATCTGTATACACCGCTCCATTATATATCTGTATACACCGCTCCATTACATATCTGTATACACCGCTCCATTATATATCTGTATACACTGCTCCATTATATATCTGTATACACCGCTCCATTATATATCTGTATACACCGCTCCATTATATATCTGTATACACCGCTCCATTACATATCTGTATACACCGCTCCATTATATATCTGTATACACCGCTCCATTATATATCTGTATACAACGCGCCATTATATATCTGTATACACCGCTCCATTACATATCTGTATACAACACTTCATTATATATCTGTATACACCGCTCCATTATATATCTGTACACACCGCTCCATTATATATCTGTATACACCGCTCCATTATATATCTGTATACACCGCTCCATTACATATCTGTATACAACGCTCCATTATATATCTGTATACACCGCTCCATTACATATCTGTATACACCGCTCCATTATATATCTGTATACACCGCTCCATTACATATCTGTATACAACACTTCATTATATATCTGTATACACCGCTCCATTATATATCTGTACACACCGCTCCATTATATATCTGTATACACCGCTCCATTACATATCTGTATACAACGCTCCATTATATATCTGTATACACCGCTCCATTACATATCTGTATACAACACTTCATTATATATCTGTATACACCGCTCCATTATATATCTGTATACACCGCTCCATTACATATCTGTATGCACCGCTCCATTATATATCTGTATACACCGCTCCATTACATATCTGTATACACCGCTCCATTATATATCTGTATACACTGCTCCATTATATATCTGTATACACCGCTCCATTACATATCTGTATACACCGCTCCATTACATATCTGTATACACCGCTCCGTTATATATCTGTATACACCGCTCCATTACATATCTGTATACACCGCCCCATTATATATCTGTATACACTGCTCCATTATATATCTGTATACACCGCTCCATTACATATCTGTATACAACACTTCATTATATATCTGTATACACCGCTCCATTATATATCTGTATACACCGCTCCATTATATATCTGTATACACCGCTCCATTATATATCTGTATACACCGCTCCATTATATATCTGTATACACTGCTCCATTATATATCTGTATACACCGCTCCATTATATATCTGTATACACCGCTCCATTATATATCTGTATACACTGCTCCATTATATATCTGTATACACCGCTCCATTACATATCTGTATACACCGCTCCATTATATATCTGTATACAACGCTCCATTATATATCTGTATACACTGCTCCATTATATATCTGTATACACCGCTCCATTATATATCTGTATACACCGCTCCATTATATATCTGTATACACCGCTCCATTATATATCTGTATACACCGCTCCATTATAGATCTGTATACACCGCTCCATTACATATCTGTATACACCGCTCCATTATATATTTGTATACACCGCTCCATTATATATCTGTATACACCGCTCCATTATATATCTGTATACACCGCTCCATTATATATCTGTATACACCGCTCCATTATATATCTGTATACACCGCTCCATTATATATCTGTATACACCGCTCCATTATATATCTGTATACACCGCTCCATTATATATCTGTATACACCGCTCCATTATATATCTGTATACACCGCTCCATTATATATCTGTATACACCGCTCCATTATATATCTGTATACACCGCTCCATTATATATCTGTATACACCGCTCCATTATATATCTGTATACACCGCTCCATTATATATCTGTATACACCGCTCCATTACATATCTGTATACACCGCTCCATTATATATCTGTATACACCGCTCCATTATAGATCTGTATACACCGCTCCATTATATATCTGTATACACCGCTCCATTATATATCTGTATACACCGCTCCATTATATATCTGTATACACCGCTCCATTATATATCTGTATACACCGCTCCATTACATATCTGTATACACCGCTCCATTACATATCTGTATGCACCGCTCCATTACATATCTGTATACACCGCTCCATTATATATCTGTATACACCGCTCCATTATATATCTGTATGCAGTAGACCGCAAAAAATCCGGTACAATGTATCACCAGGTGTTATCCAAATCTAATCCACTTCTATCACAGATGTAAAGACATGATGGAGCGGTGTATACAGATATATTATAGAGCTGCATATGCAAATATATAGTCTAATATTCTAGATGTACTGAATCATAATTGTGATGCATAAATATATGAACGTACAGTTCGTCCATTGTACAGTAGTTGGTCCTGTGACGGTGCTTAGCATGAGCGCAGCTACAGCTGCTAACAAAAAGAAAGAAGAGCGCTTCAAACCATTGGACTCACAACTGCAGTGACTAAGGCCTCATGCACACGACCGTTGTTGTGTTCTGTGTCCGTTCCGTTTTCCGTGATTTTCTGCGGACCCATTGACTTTTAATGGGTCCGTTGAAAACTTGGATAATGCACCGTTTGTCATCCGCGTCAGTGATCAGTGTTTCCAGTCCGTCAAAAAAATATCACCTGTCCTATTTTTTTCACGGACAACGGTTGGCGGACCCATTCAAGTCAATGGGTCCGTGAAAAAACACGGAGGCACACAAGATTGTCATCTGCGTTCGTTTTTTTCCTATCATTTGCACGGCAAACTTGACTTAGATTTTCTTTCACTTTCCTTCATGTCTGGTAATCCTCCGAAAATCAAGGAAGACACACGGAAACAAAAACGGGAACGGATCACGGAACAACGGAACCCCGTTTTGCGGACCGCGAAAAAATACTGTCGTGTGCATGAGGCCTAATCCCAACCCCCACAATTATCATCTATTGTTCTCAAAGAAAAAAAAAACGTAGTGCATATAGTACTTTCTTTAGCTGGGGGAGGGGGGGAGGGTAACAGACCAAATGTGTAACACCAAACCAGAAATAGAGGGGGGAGGGGAAACTCTGTTTTATTCTTCTCATTATATTTATCCATGGTATCTTTCTGAGTGTATATAGTATGTATTCTAACCTAACCCCGCACCCTCAGAAATGATGAAGTGCCTGCCCTTCAAGTACAAGTCACACTGGAGCCCTGCACTTTTATTAATGATGTATGCTGGCACTTGTAGTTCCACCACAATAGACCACTCTCTCATAGTGATAACAGACAACCTGTAGCTTTGGATATGCTAAATATATATTGATGTATACAGAGAAAAACAAATAATAAATAAAAATTGCTTGCTAGAATTAACTAAGATAGAGAATATAGCGCCATATTTTCTATCTTCGTTAATAAGAAGATATAATATATATTATTATTATTTGTTTTTCTCTATATACATAAACGGAGAGCTCAGTGACATAATCTGTACCCAGTATGGATGACTATTTATTTAAATACTGTAGTAAGGTAGAAGGTAATAAGGAGTACTAGAACTCCCCCTCATGTCCTTGCCACCAGAGCATGACCCTTTTTAGTACAATAAGTTCAACCTGTATCACTGTTCATCCTGCACCTCCTGGTTCATGAATAGAATGCCAGGTCTCTTGAGCTCTGCTAATCCTGATCTGTATACACCGCTCAATTAGTGTACAGTGTGTCTTTAGATCTGTGACTGTACAAGTGGATTGGAAATAAGAAAGTACTGTGCCTAGCCTTTTGCATATATTTATATATAGGATCGATGGTCGGCTCTGTATATAAAATATTAATCTATTTATTTTTTTTATAATTTACTGTGCATAAAATCACTAAAATCCCTGTATCCTTATTTAAAAAAAACATAGAAAAAGATAACAAAAAAATAGAAAAATACAATTGCACATTTTATTACTACCATATAATAGTACTGTAGTGAGCAGATAACCACTACACAAGATCCATGATTGCCAGCAATATATATATATATATAAATACAGTAGATACACTGTACAGTATATACACTCTGAACCTAAGCCATTCCAATATTTATATGTGGACATTACATTAAGGCTGAGTTCACACGGGCGAGTATTCAGCGCGGGTGCAATGTGTGAGGTGAACGCATTGCACCCGCACTGAATCCGGACCCGTTCATTTCTATGGGGCTGTGCACACGAGCTGTGATTTTCACGCATCACTTATGCGTTGCGTGAAAATCGCAGCATGCTCTATATTGTGCGTTTTCCACGTAACGCAGGCCCCATAGAAATGAATGGGGCTGCGTGAAAATCGCAAGCATCCGCAAGCAAGTGCGGATGCGGTGCGATTTTCACACACGGTTGCTAGGAGATGATTGGGATGGAGACCCGATCATTATTATTTTCCCTTATAACATGGTTATAAGGGAAAATAATAGCATTCTGAATACAGAATGCATAGTACAATAGCGCTGGAGGGGTTAAAAAAATATAAAAAATAATTTACTCAGATCCGACAGTATATTCTAACACAGAGGCGTTCCCATAGTGATGGGGACGCTTCAAGTTAGAATATACTAAGAACTGTGTACATGACTGCCCCCTGCTGCCTGGCAGCACCCGATCTCTTACAGGGGGCTGTGATCCGCACAATTAACCACTCAGGTGCCGCACCTTAGGGGTTAATTGTGTAGATCTCAGCCCACTGATCGGGTGCTGCCGGGCAGCAGGGGCCAGACCCCCCTCTCTCCCCAGTATTAAAATAATTAGTGGCCAGTGCGCCCCCCTCCCTCCCTCCACAATATTAAAACGATTGGTGGCAGTGCGGCCCTCCCTCCCTCCACAATATTAAAACGATTGGTGGCAGTGCGGCCGCCACCTCCCTCCCTCCCCAGTATTAAAAGCATTGGTGGCCAGTGCGGACACCCCCCCCCCCCCTTCCTCCCCAGTATTAAAAGCACTCTGGTGAACAGCTAGCAGGGTTAAAAATAGGGCTGGAGGGGTTAAAAATTAATAAAAAATAATTTATCTCACCTTAATCCACTTGATCGCGCAGCCCGTCTTCTCTTCTGTCTTCTTCTTTGCTGTGTGCAGGAAAAGGACCTGTGGTGACGTCACTACGCTCAGCACATGGTCCGTCACATGATCTTTTACCATGGTGATGGATCATGTGATGACCGGAGTGACATCACCACAGGTCCTTTTCCTGCACACAGCAAAGAAGAAGACAGAAGAGAAGCCGGCTGCGAGATCAAGTGGATTAAGGTGAGTTAAATTATTTTTTATACATTTTTAACCCCTCCAGCCCTATTTTTAACCCCACTAGCTGTTCACCAGAGTGCTTTTAATACTGGGGAGGGAGGGAGGGAGGGGGGGCCGCACTGGCCACCAATGCTTTTAATACTGGAGAGTGAGGGAGGGGGGGGCCGCACTGCCACCAATGCTTTTAATACTGCGGAGGTGTCATGGTCTTACCTTCTTGCTGTTCTCCTTCGTTTGACATGTGCTGGCGGCCATCTTGGTTTCTGGGTTTCTTGTAGCCTCCCACCCTGCGGCTCCTCCTTCCCACCGGGAGGAGCTGGATGCCTAGCTCATATATATAGGAGGTCTGTGGCTTCAGTTCCTTGCTTGGTCCTCCTGTGTTCACATGCTTCTAGACTGCTGCTGCTTCTGGTTCCTGATCCTGGTTTCGTCCGACTACCCTGCTGGTTCCTGATCCTGGTTTCGTCCGACTACCCTGCTGGTTCCTGATCCTGGCTTCGTCTGACTACCCTGCTGGTTCCTGATCCTGGCTTCGTCTGACTACCCTTCTGGTTCTTGACCTCTGGCTTCGCAAAGACTCTGCTTCGGTTTCGCCATCCGTTTGGACTTTTGCTTTACAGCTTTATTTTCAATAAAGCCTTCTTATTTTCACTTATCCCTTGTTGTAAGTCTGGTTCATGGTTCCGTGACATTAGGACCAAGCCATGAATTCTGACGGTACAGGGCCATCCTCGCTACCCACGCTGGTTGCCAGACTTGATCAGCAGGATCACCTGTTGGGTCGGTTCGCTGTGGCGTTGCAAACCCTGCTTGAACGCACGGCTCATTTCGCTCCCGTTGCCGATGGGTCGGTTGTCGCTCCTGGGCCCGCTCCTACTGCCGCTCCGGTTGTTGCGCCAGAGTCTACCCCGACACCTGTTGTTGCACCTGCGGTGTTTCGGGGTATGACCGGTTCTGCCCCTCTTCCACAGCGCTTTGGGGGAGAGCCAACTCAGTGCCGAGGTTTCCTTAACCAGGTGGGCATTTATTTCGAGTTGCTGCCACATGCCTTTCCCACTGAGAGATCAAAGGTGGGCTTCTTGATCTCGCTGCTCTCGGACAAGGCCTTGGCCTGGGCCAGCCCTTTATGGGAGAACAACAATCCGGTGGTTGCCGAGTTTTCCGGTTTTGTTGCTTCTCTTCGGAAGGTATTCGATGTGCCGGCTCGTGCTGCCTCTGCTGCGAAGCTCCTTATGTCCATCAGACAGGGTTCACGATCCGTAGCTGAATACGCCATTGAGTTTCGTACCCTGGCAGCAGAGGTGGGCTGGAATAATGAGGCTCTGGTCGCTGCTTTCTCTCATGGTCTCTCGGATGCCTTGAAGGATGAGGTTGCAGCTAAGGACCTACCAGTGGAGCTCGAGTCTCTTATTTCTTTCCTGATTTTGATTGACACCAGACTCAGGGAGAGACCTTCCTTTAAGGAGAGCCTGCGGAGGTTTTCTAACAGATTGGCGCCTACGTTTGTTGTCCCACCCGTGCCTCCCTCTCCTCCCACGCCTCCTGGGGATGACTTGTCTGGGGGTGAACCCATGCAGCTGGGGTTTGCTCGCCTGTCCGAGGGGGAGAGGGCACTCCGGAGACGCGAGGGCCGATGCATGTACTGTGGTCTCGGTGGGCATTTTCGGTTGGCATGTCCGAACCGTCCGGGAAACGCTCGCACCTGAGATCCTGTCGGGGGCAGATCTTGGGTGGAGTCTCCTCGTCCCCGGTTTCCCGTGTTGACAAACCACTGATCACTGTTGTGCTCTCCTGGGTCGGGGGCTCGGTGACGACCCAGGCGTTGGTGGACTCTGGTGCCGGTGGTTTGTTCATTGATAATGTGTTCGCTGCCGCCAATTCCATTCCTCTGCAGGCTCGAGGTTCCCCACTGGCTCTTGAGGCGATAGACGGCAGACCCCTTCTGCCGCCACACGTGACTCATGAGACCCTTCCAGTGGGGTTAGCCATTGGTGCCGTTCACAGAGAGTCGGTCTGCCTCCAGGTTATTTCGTCTCCACACTACTCGGTGGTCTTGGGGTACCCCTGGCTCCGGAAGCATAATCCGACTTTCGATTGGAGATCGGCCGAGATCCTCTCGTGGTCACTGCAGTGTGGGGCTAGTTGCATCCATGGGTCTGTCAAGTTGCTGTGTACTTCCTCGGACTCTCTGTTGCCTCCTGAATACGAGGAGTACCGGGATGTATTCGATAAGGTGCGCGCGGTTGCCCTACCTCCGCACCGCCCATACGATTGTGCCATAGAGTTACAATCTGGTGCCGTTCCTCCTCGTGGCAAAGTCTATCCACTGTCGGTAGCGGAGAATGAGGCCATGGAGGAGTACGTGAGGGAGGCGCTTTCACGCGGACACATTCGCAAATCCTCGTCCCCGGCAGGGGCTGGATTTTTCTTTGTGAAAAAGAAGGGCGGTGAGTTGAGGCCTTGCATCGATTACAGGGGTCTCAATCGCATCACGATCAAGAACGCTTACCCGATACCCTTGATTTCCGAGCTGTTCGATCGCCTTAAAGGGGCCACGGTCTTTACCAAACTCGACCTGAGGGCGGCATATAACCTGGTAAGGATCAAGGCGGGCGATGAGTGGAAGACCGCGTTTAACACCAGGATCGGTCATTATGAATCCTTGGTTATGCCCTTTGGGTTGTGCAATGCGCCCGCAGTCTTTCAGGAATTCATCAACGATGTTTTCCGTGACCTGTTGCAGCAGTGTGTGGTGGTCTATTTGGATGACATCTTGGTATATTCTGAATCCATGGAGGCCCACATTCTGGATGTCAGACGAGTGTTGCAACGGTTACGAGAGAACAAGCTGTTCGGTAAGCTTGAGAAATGCGAATTTCACCGATCCCAGGTAACCTTCTTAGGTTACATCATTTCCGCTGAGGGGTTCTCCATGGATCCTGAGAAGGTTTCGGCTGTCTTACAGTGGCCCCAGCCCAGTGGTCTTCGTTCCCTGCAGCGCTTTTTGGGCTTCGCCAATTATTATCGGAAGTTCATCAGGGACTTTTCCATGCTAGCCAAGCCTCTCACGGATCTGACCAGGAAGGGCAGTAATTCCCAGGTCTGGCCGCTCGAGGCCATCCGAGCTTTTGAGGCTCTAAAGTCCGCCTTTGTGTCGGCTCCGATTCTGTCGCATCCCAACCCTGGGTTGCCCTTTGTCCTCGAGGTGGACGCGTCTGAGACGGGAGTAGGCGCCCTTCTGTCTCAGCGTAGAACACCAGAGGGTCCTCTGCTTCCTTGTGGGTTTTACTCCCGGAAACTGTCTTCCGCGGAGTGCAACTATCAGATTGGTGACAGGGAGTTATTGGCCATCGTGCAGGCCCTTAAAGAATGGAGGCACTTGCTCGAGGGTTCGGTGGTTCCGGTCCTCATCCTGACGGACCACAAGAATCTGACCTACCTTTCTGAGGCCATACGGTCATTCTCATGATTGTGGATCGGTTTTCCAAAATGTGCCACTGTGTTCCTCTCAAGAAGTTACCCTCTGCACAAGAGTTGGCCACGATTTTTGCCAGGGAGGTCTTCCGGTTGCACGGTTTGCCCAAGGAGATTGTGTCGGATCGGGGGAGTCAGTTTGTGTCCAGGTTCTGGCGCGCCTTTTGCTCCCAGTTGGGGATTCATCTCTCCTTCTCCTCGGCCTACCACCCTCAGTCCAATGGGGCCGCAGAACGATCCAATCAGGCCTTGGAGCAATTCCTTCGTTGCTATGTCTCCGATCACCAAGACAATTGGGTTGACCTCCTGCCTTGGGCTGAGTTTGCCAGGAACACGGCGGTGAACTCTTCCTCTGGGACGTCTCCCTTCATGGCCAATTATGGGTTCCAACCTGCCGTGTTACCGGAGGTATTCTCTCCCCAGGATATTCCGGCTGTGGAGGATCACCTTTCCGTCCTACGTGCTTCTTGGGTACTGATCCAGAAGTCCCTTGAGGCCTCTGCGCAGCGCCAGAGACTCCAGGCTGATCGCAGACGAGCGCCTGCTCCTTCCTACCAGGTCGGAGACCGTGTATGGTTGTCCACCCGCAACCTCAACCTTCGAGTGCCCACTCCCAAGCTGGCGCCTCGCTTTGTTGGTCCCTTCCGAGTGCTTCGCAGGGTAAACCCGGTAGCCTATGCCCTTGCGCTTCCTCCTGGCATGCGGATCTCCAACGTGTTTCATGTCTCCCTGTTGAAGCCACTGGTGTGTAATCGTTTCACTTCCTCGGTTCCTCGGCCTCGTCCGGTCCAAGTGGGTAATCGTGAGGAGTATGAGGTGAGCAATATCCTGGACTCACGCCTGGTCTGCGGTCGGGTGCAGTTTTTGGTCCATTGGCGTGGTTATGGTCCAGAGGAGCGTTCCTGGGTTCCCTCCGCAGATGTCCATGCTCCTGCCTTGCTCCGAGCCTTCCACGCACGCTTCCCTCAGAAACCGTTCTTTACTCCGCGGAGGAGGGGCCCTTGAGGGGGAGGTACTGTCATGGTCTTACCTTCTTGCTGTTCTCCTTCGTTTGACATGTGCTGGCGGCCATCTTGGTTTCTGGGTTTCTTGTAGCCTCCCACCCTGCGGCTCCTCCTTCCCACCGGGAGGAGCTGGATGCCTAGCTCATATATATAGGAGGTCTGTGGCTTCAGTTCCTTGCTTGGTCCTCCTGTGTTCACATGCTTCTAGACTGCTGCTGCTGCTTCTGGTTCCTGATCCTGGTTTCGTCCGACTACCCTGCTGGTTCCTGATCCTGGTTTCGTCCGACTACCCTGCTGGTTCCTGATCCTGGCTTCGTCTGACTACCCTGCTGGTTCCTGATCCTGGCTTCGTCTGACTACCCTTCTGGTTCTTGACCTCTGGCTTCGCAAAGACTCTGCTTCGGTTTCGCCATCCGTTTGGACTTTTGCTTTACAGCTTTATTTTCAATAAAGCCTTCTTATTTTCACTTATCCCTTGTTGTACGTCTGGTTCATGGTTCCGTGACAGGAGGGATGGAGGGGGCCGCACTGTCCACCAATGATTTTAATACTGGGGAGGGAGAGGGGGCCGCACTGGTTACCAATGCTTTTAATACTGGAGAGAGAGGGGGGTCTGGCCCCTGCTGCCTGCCAGCACCCGATCAGGGTGCTGAGATCCGAACAATTAACCCCTCAGGTGCGGCACCTGAGGGGTTAATTGTGCGGATCACAGCCCCTTGTAAGAGATCGGGTGCTGCCAGGCAGCAGGGGGCAGTTATTACACAGTTCTTAGTATATTCTAACTTGAAGCGTCCCCATCACTATGGGAACGCCTCTGTGTTAGAATATACTGTCGGATCTGCGTTTTCACAATCTAACTCAAATCCGATGGTATATTCTAACATAGAGGCGTTCCCATGGTGATAAGGACACTTCAAGTTAAAATATACCATCGGATTGGAGAAAACTCCGATCCGATGGTATATTAATAGGGACTCCTGACTTTACTTTGAAAGTCAATGGGGGACGGATCCGTTTACAATTGCACCATATTGTGGCAACGTCAAACGGATCCGTCCCCATTGACTTAACACCATATACAGTTGAGGTGCCATCGCCCGGCTCCTGTATAGTGTCGGGATGACTACGGGCTGTATCAGGAGCCGGATAGCGATATTAACTTTAACTCAACACCGCCATCTACTGGCATTGGTGTGTATTGATAGACTGTGGGAGATAAAATTGTGTTTAGTTAGTAACGAATTGCGAAATAAGGGAGCGGTAGCGATGACACTGTAGCGATGATCTGTATCTTTTAACTACCATACAAATCGAATGAAATAGGCCAGGAAGAGATCTTCTTGTACTCTCCTCACCCTCAAAATGAAATATAAAGAGTTGCGGGGTAACTTCGACTCCCTAAAAATCCTGATCATATCTCATTCCTACTAAAGTCCTACTAAGTCCTACCTCATTCCAGAGCTGCTTACTTTTTGGACAAGTCCAAAGCCCATGATATAAGTCAGTATATCCTTGACCACATTTGGGACAATTTGTTATTCGGTCAGGTTTTTCTGGGTGTGGAGGTATGTTGAAGCCATAAATGGCTCTATGTGTTATTCTCAATTGCATGTCTCTCCATGCTTCATTTAGAATATGCCTTCTCACTCACATCCATCCTTTTTGTATCACTTGAGTAATGTTCTCCACTCCTAACTGCTCTTCCCATTTTTTGGAAGTCCCCAGTCCTCTCTATCTGAGAGTCTGCTTCTCTCATTCTATAATATATAGAAGAGACTGAAACCCTCCCTCCTCCCAATTCCAGAATTGTATCTAGTATGTTTTGATTCATTTCCTTGTGTACCACTATTAGGTGTGAAATAAGAGCTGCTTTGATCTGAGCAAACTGAATTGTCTGAAAAGGGCGCAGAGAGAATTTGTCTATTAATTCTTTCTCTTGAAGCCATCTGGGCTCCAGGTCATTCAACAAGTGCTTAACCTGAATAACCCTTTAGATTTCCACTCTGCAAATAGGCTATTAGTGTGACTATGTATGAACTCTGGGTTATTCCATAGCGGGAGATGTTTAGATATTCTATAAGACAACCAAAATCGTTTCCGTAATATTCTCCAGGTTGCTATAGTGTTCTTTATAAGTATGGATTGTTTAATCCAATCAGGAATGCACGTCAGCCTAACATGAAGCAGCGCCACCAAGGACCAGGGAGCACAGAACCCCTTTTCCAAGGACAAATCCGAATAGTGACTTGTCCCATTAATCCAGTCCGCTATACAGTACAGACCAAAGGTTTGGACACACCTTCTCATTCAAAGAGTTTTCTTTATTTTCATGACTATGAAAATTGTAGATTCACACTGAAGGCATCAAAACTATGAATTAACACATGTGAAATTATATACATAACAAAAAAGTGTGAAACAACTGAAAATATGTCATATTCTAGGTTCTTCAAAGTAGCCACCTTTTGCTTTGATTACTGCTTTGTACACTCTTGGCATTCTCTTGATGAGCTTCAAGAGGTAGTCACCTGAAATGGTCTTCCAACAGTCTTGAAGGAGTTCCCAGAGATGCTTAGCACTTGTTGTTCCTTTTGCCTTCACTCTGCGGTCCAGCTCACCCCAAACCATCTCGATTGGGTTCAGGTCCGGTGACTGTGGAGGCCAGGTCATCTGGCGCAGCACCCCATCACTCTCCTTCATGGTCAAATAGCCCTTACACAGCCTGGAGGTGTGTTTGGGGTCATTGCCCTGTTGAAAAATAAATGATGGTCCAACTAAACGCAAACCGGATGGAATAGCATACCACTGCAAGATGCTGTGGTAGCCATGCTGGTTCAGTATGCCTTCAATTTTGAATAAATCCCCAACAGTGTCACCAGCAAAGCACCCCCACACCATCACACCTCCTCCTCCATGCTTCACGGTGGGAACCAGGCATGTAGAGTCCATCCGTTCACCTTTTCTGCGTCGCACAAAGACACGGTGGTTGGAACCAAAGATCTAAAATTTGGACTCATCAGAACAAAGCACAGATTTCCACTGGTCTAATGTCCATTCCTTGTGTTCTTTAGCCCAAACAAGTCTCTTCTGCTTGTTGCCTGTCCTTAGCAGTGGTTTCCTAGCAGATATTCTACCATGAAGGCCTGATTTACACAGTCTCCTCTTGACAGTTGTTCTAGAGATGTGTCTGCTGCTAGAACTCTGGGTGGCATTGACCTGGTCTCTAATCTGAGCTGCTGTTAACCTGCGATTTCTGAGGCTGGTGACTCGGATGAACTTATCCTCCGCAGCAAAGGTGACTCTTGGTCTTCCTTTCCTGGGGCGGTCCGCATGTGAGCCAGTTTATTTGTAGCGCTTGATAGTTTTTGTGACTGCACTTGGGGACACTTTTAAAGTTTTCCCAATTTTTCAGACTGACTGACCTTCATTTCTTAAAGTAATGATGGCCACTCGTTTTTCTTTACTTAGCTGCTTTTTTCTTGCCATAATACAAATTCTAACAGTCTATTCAGTAGGACTATCAGCTGTGTATCCACCTGACTTCTCCACAAAGCAACTGATGGTCCCAACCCCATTTATAAGGCAAGAAATCCCACTTATTAAACCTGACAGGGCACACCTGTGAAGTGAAAACCATTTCAGGTGACTACCTCTTGAAGCTCATCAAGAGAATGCCAAGAGTGTGCAAAGCAGTAATCAAAGGAAAAAGGTGGCTACTTTGAAGAACCTAGAATATGACATTTTCCGTTGTTTCACACATTTTTTGTTATGTATATAATTCCACATGTGTTAATTCATAGTTTTGATGCCTTCAGTGTGAATCTACAATTTTCATAGTCATGAAAATAAAGAAAACTCTTTGAATGAGAAGGTGTGTCCAAACTTTTGGTCTGTACTGTATATACAGTTGCAAGAAAAAGTATGTGAACCCCTTTGAATGATATGGATTTCTGCACAAATTGGTCATAAAATGTGATCCGATCTTCATCTAAGTCACAACAATAGACAATCACAGTCTGCTTAAACTAATAACACACAAAGAATTAAATGTTACCATGTTTTTATTGTAACACACCATGTAAACATTCAAAGTGCAGGTGGAAAAAGTATGTGAACCCTTGGATTTAATAACTGGTTGAACCTCCTTTGGCAGCAATAACTTCAACCAAACTTTTCCTGTAGTTGCAGATCAGATGTGCACAACGGTCAGGAGTAATTCTTGACCATTCCTCTTTACAGAACTGTTTCAGTTCAGCAATATTCTTGGGATGTCTGGTGTGAATCGCTTTCTTGAGGTCATGCCACACATCTCAATCGGGTTGAGGTCAGGACTCTGACTGGGCCACTCTAAAAAGCGTATTTTCTTCTGTTTAAGCCATTCTGTTGTTGATTTACTTCTATGCTTTGGGTCGTTGTCCTGTTGCAACACCCATCTTCTGTTGAGCTTCAGCTGGTGGACAGATGGCCTTAAGTTCTCCTGCAAAATCCCTTGATAAACTTGGGAATTCATTTTTCCTTCGATGATAGCAATCCGTCCAGGCCCTGACGCAGCAAAGCAGCCCCAAACCATGATGTCCCCACCACCATACTTCACAGTTGGGATGAGGTCTTGATGTTGGTGTGCTGTGCCTCTTTCTCCACACATAGTGTTGTGTGTTTCTTCCAAACAACTCAACTTTGGTTTCATCTGTCCACAGAATATTTTGCCAGTACTGCTGTGGAACATCCAGGTGCTCTTGTGCAAACTGTAAACGTGCAGCAATGTTTTTTTTGGACTGCAGTGGCTTCCTCTGTGGTATCCTCCCATGAAATCCATTCTTGTTTAGTGTTTTACGTATCGTTGATTCACTAACAGGGATGTTAGCATATGCCAGAGACTTTTGTAAGACTTTAGCTGACACTCTAGGATTCTTCTTCACCTCATTGAGCAGTCTGTGCTGTTCTCTTGCAGTCACCTTTACAGGATGGCCACTCCTAGGGAGAGTAGCAGCACTGCTGAACTTTCTCCATTTATAGACAATTTGTCTTACCGTGGACTGATGAACAGCAAGGCTTTTGGAGATACTTTTATAACACTTTCCAGCTTTATGCGAGTCAACAATTCTTAATCATAGGTCTTCTGAGAGCTCTTTTGTGCGAGGCATCATTCACATCAGGCAATGCCTCCTGTGAAAAGCAAACCCAGAACTGGTGTCTGTTTTTTATAGGGCAGCTGTAACCAACACCTCCAACCTCATCTCATTGATTGGACTCCAGTTGGCCGACACCTCACTCCAATTAGCTCTTGGAGATGTCATTAGTCTAGGGGTTCACATACTTTTTCCACCTGCACTGTGAATGTTTACATGGTGTGTTCAATAAAAACATGGTAACATTTAATTATTTGTGTGTTATTAGTTTAAGCAGACTGTGATTGTCTATTGTTGTGACTTAGATGAAGATCAGATCACATTTTATGACCAATTTGTGCAGAAATCCATATCATTCCAAAGGGTTCACATACTTTTTCTTGCAACTGTATATATTGGGCCTGATATATATACAGGGAGTGCAGAATTATTAGGCAAGTTGTATTTTTTAGGATTAATTTTA
Source organism: Bufo bufo (assembly GCF_905171765.1). Classification (NCBI taxonomy): domain Eukaryota; kingdom Metazoa; phylum Chordata; class Amphibia; order Anura; family Bufonidae; genus Bufo; species Bufo bufo. The sequence continues at coordinate 556,688,998 of NC_053393.1, read as the reverse complement.
TTATTGAACAACAACCATGTTCTCAATGAACCCAAAAACTCATTAATATCAAAGCTGAATATTTTTGGAAGTAGTTTTTAGTTTGTTTTTAGTTTTAGCTATTTTAGGGGGATATCTGTGTGTGCAGGTGACTATTACTGTGCATAATTATTAGGCAACTTAACAAAAAACAAATATATACCCATTTCAATTATTTATTTTTACCAGTGAAACCAATATAACATCTCAACATTCACAAATATACATTTCTGACATTCAAAAACAAAACAAAAACAAATCAGTGACCAATATAGCCACCTTTCTTTGCAAGGACACTCAAAAGCCTGCCATCCATGGATTCTGTCAGTGTTTTGATTTGTTCACCATCAACATTGCGTGCAGCAGCAACCACAGCCTCCCAGACACTGTTCAGAGAGGTGTACTGTTTTCCCTCCTTGTAAATCTCACATTTGATGATGGACCACAGGTTCTCAATGGGGTTCAGATAAGGTGAACAAGGAGGTCATGTCATTAGATTTTATTCTTTTATACCCTTTCTTGCCAGCCACGCTGTGGAGTACTTGGACGCGTGTGATGGAGCATTGTCCTGCATGAAAATCATGTTTTTCTTGAAGGATGCAGACTTCTTCCTGTACCACTGCTTGAAGAAGGTGTCTTCCAGAAACTGGCAGTAGGACTGGGAGTTGAGCTTGACTCCATCCTCAACCCGAAAAGGCCCCACAAGCTCATCTTTGATGATACCAGCCCAAACCAGTACTCCACCTCCACCTTGCTGGCGTCTGAGTCAGACTGGAGCTCTCTGCCCTTTACCAATCCAGCCACGGGCCCATCCATCTGGCCCATCAAGACTCACTCTCATTTCATCAGTCCATAAAACCTTAGAAAAATCAGTCTTGAGATATTTCTTGGCCCAGTCTTGACGTTTCAGCTTGTGTGTCTTGTTCAGTGGTGGTCGTCTTTCAGCCTTTCTTACCTTGGCCATGTCTCTGAGTATTGCACACCTTGTGCTTTTGGGCACTCCAGTGATGTTGCAGCTCTGAAATATGGCCAAACTGGTGGCAAGTGGCATCTTGGCAGCTGCACGCTTGACTCTTCTCAGTTCATGGGCAGTTATTTTGCGCCTTGGTTTTTCCACACGCTTCTTGCGACCCTGTTGACTATTTTGAATGAAACGCTTGATTGTTCGATGATCACGCTTCAGAAGCTTTGCAATTTTAAGAGCGCTGCATCCCTCTGCAAGATATCTCACTATTTTTGACTTTTCTGAGCCTGTCAAGTCCTTCTTTTGACCCATTTTGCCAAAGGAAAGTAAGTTGCCTAATAATTATGCACACCTGATATAGGGTGTTGATGTCATTAGACCACACCCCTTCTCATTACAGAGATGCACATCACCTAATATGCTTAATTGGTAGTAGGCTTTCGAGCCTATACAGCTTGGAGTAAGACAACATGCATAAAGAGGATGATGTGGTCAAAATACTCATTTGCCTAATAATTCTGCACTGCCTGTATGTATTTATATAGATATATTGGGTTTCCATTTCCAGTTTTTCCCCTTTTAGCCCTCCTGAGCTGTATTCCCTTTTCTTTACCCCTTCTTCTTTAGGGTCTTTTCTGTTTTCTGACAGTTTTCTCCTTTTTTCCCCTCTTCCCCACGACAGTCCCCTTGGTGGACTGGCATGGGTTATCTCCTCTCTTACCGGTCGGCGCCCGCCTCGTCCCGCTTCCCGCACTGTGGCCTTTTCTTCCAGTCTGTTGGCGCGCCCGAAATATAGCGAGACTTCTGCCGCCATCTTGGATTCTCTTTTTCTCCTCCTCTGCTTCCACTACTCACGCCACTCTGCTATAGGCTAGCTCTTACATTGCGCTAACATATATTCTTGTGACGCATCTCCTTGCCTTTTGGCGGCCACGCCCCCTTCTGTGACGCGTTTGTGCTCGCACGTTAGTTCAGCCGCCATCTTCACTCAGCGTCCTTCTGCCAGCGAGGCGGTTAGTTGGCAGAGCCCAGGGTGATTTTGTAGGTTTTGGGGACCTTGGATCATTATTATCCGCCCGTGCCAGAGCTTGTGGGGTATTCTTTTAGCTTGTGGGACGTGACTTACTCCCACTAGCTTATATTAGACATATAATTTATATATATATATATTTTAATTTTTGCTAGTCCATAGCCAATCTCTCTATTATCTCTAGGCAGGGGACCCCCCTTAGTCCTCAAGCCCCTGAGGATCCTGATATTGAGAACCTATCCCACAACCTGGCTCCTCATCCATCCACAGGGGATGACATCCCTTTGTTGGATGTGTCCCAGGCAGCGGCCATTCAGCGTGGGTCTCGAACGCGACTATTGCGGCCATGGGGTCTACGTCGCATACCCTCTCTAGGTCCATTTCTGAGGCTTTTCGGCCCCAGCCATCCATGGGTCAGGGTCACCCCAGTGCTTGCGTATCTCAGCCGCGAACACAGGACTTTTCTGCCTCCAGAAACTCTGTGAATGGCGTTTCTTTTACCACCCAAGATAGCGCACCCATAGCACTCAAAAGAGCCTATCCGCGCCAGGCAGAAAAGGCATGACATTGGAAATGTGCCAGAGCACAGCCTGACACTGAATCTGAATCCGAGGTCGGATCTGATGAGGAGGCTAAGTCAGATGTTTTGTTTGACTCAGATGAGGCCATCCCAGCCCCAGCCTTTATTGCCAGTAGCAGTTCCTTAGCTGAAGCCGCTACTGACGCCCCGGTCTCCTTGATAGATCCATCCGGCGAACCACTTTTCGATCCGGACGTCCTCCATCATCCGAGATTGGCAGAGTGGCTCCCGGTGGACCATGTGGCCAAGTATTTAGAGGCCCGGGTGCGTTGCCCTCTTGGTAAGGAGGCTCGCAACAAACATAGGGCGAAATGTCCTAGACCGCTAGTGCCCAACAAGGTCTGCGATACCCCGGTAGTAGAACCAAAGACGGCACAGTTCCTGTCTAGGTCGGGTTGGAATCCCCGCAAGGGCCTGGAGTTGGCCCTTAAAGCCTGCCAGGATAAGCTCCTTGATATCTTTGGCCCCTTAGCCAGAATTTTTTAATTGATGGAATCCGCTAGGGCGGACAATAGAAAGGTGGAGTTGGAAGAGCTTCGGGGTTGGATCCAAAGGGCCATTTGTATAGCCGGCAATGTCAACACGTCCCTTTCCATTGAAAGACGCAAGGCCATTCTGTTCAAGATTGAGCTTAAGCTGGCCAATCTCGCCCTTACTAAGGCAGGCAAGGAGGCACAAGGTTTGCTTTTTGGAGACTCCTTTATTAAATATTTGAGACAGTTTGTGGGCGCCTTTACGGCTCTTGACAAAGCCCAGTCCTCTATGAAGAGGGTTTTTCATGGTAGGGTTTTCACCAGGGCCGGCAGTTCAAAGGGCCGTCTGTCCGGCCGTTCTTCATACAGACCCGAGGCTCGGATCGAGGCTCCTACTCGCATAGATCTTCCTTTGCACCAAGATCCTCTTACCAGGAGGCCCGACAACCATCGGGATTCTTCCCTACCAGAGGTGGACCAGATCGCGCTAGAGGTTACAGAGGGACCACGAATTCAAGACGACCTTGCGTTAAGCATCCTACCTCAACATTTTTCGAATGCTTGTGGGGGGCAGACTCTGTCATTTTTCTCGCGCCTGGTCATGCATCACCTCGGACCAGTGGGTCCTGTCCACAGTTTGGGGGTTCCGCATAGAGCTGGTAGACTGCCCGCATTATTTCTTTTTCCCCACCCTCAGGTTCTCTCGGGGTCATCTCAACTTTTGATAGACAGGGAGATGTCAGACCTTTGCCAAAAAGAGGCGGTGGAGCGAGCTCCAGACTCGCATTCAGGGGTTCTTAGCAACATCTTTCTGGTGGAGAAGAAAGGGAGTCAGATGCACCCCGTTATTAACCTCCGGGCCTTGAACAGGTTTGTCCGATACCGACATTTCAAGATGGAAGGTATTCACCTCCTCAGAGACTTACTTCTTCAGGGGGTTTGGATGGTGAAACTCAATCTCAAGGATGCGTACCTGACTGTTCCGGTCGCAGAGACCTCCTTCGCTTCTTATGGAAAGAGGAGGTCTGGTGTTTAACCTGTCTTCCTTTCGGTCTTTCATCCGCCCCTTGGTATTTCACCAAGCTGATGTGACCAGCTATGGCGTGGCTCCGCAGTCGAGGAGTGCGCCTGGTGATTTACCTGGACGATATTCTCATCTTAGCTCAGGATCGTTCTGTTCTGCTGAAACATCTGAATTGGACGGTGAACCTCCTCTCCCAATTAGGCTTCCTACTCAATCGAGAGAAGTCTCTGCTGGTCCCATCTCAGACCATAGAATTCCTAAGCTTTACGGTAGACTCCTTAACGGAGACTTTAAGCCTCCCTCCAGCAAAGGTCTGAGCGATCTGCAAGGAATTGCGCAGGGTGTTGGCAATGTCGCAGATCTCTCTTCGTCACCTGGCGCGGATCATCGGCCTCCTGTCTTCTTCTATCCAAGCGGTCTTCCCAGCCCCACTCCATTACCGGGCCCTTCAACATCTGAAGACTGCTCATCTCCACAACGGAGCTTCGTATGCGGACCAAATATCTTTGGATTCGGAGACCAGGGATGAACTGACCTGGTGGAGCCACAATCTCTCTGCTTGGAATGGCAAGGCGATTTGCGGTCTACGACCAGACTTTACGGTGGAGTCAGACGCCAGTCTTCAAGGTTGGGGCGCGCATTGTGATGGTGTAACCACAGGAGGACGCTGGTCAGAAGATGACTCCAGACTTCACATCAATGCCCTGGAGCTTTTGGCGGGCTAATTTGCTATTCAGAGTTTCTCGAACGGTATGGCCAGGGCTTGCATCAGGTTGCGCATGGACAACACCTTGGCTGTCCGTTACGTCAACTCCATGGGAGGTACACACTCGGCCATGCTTACTCATCTAGCGACGGATTTTTGGTCGTAGTGTCTTTCCAGAGACATTACTGTGCTGGCGGAGTATCTCCCGGGCCTACACAACTCACAGGCTGATTGGAGTTCTCGTAATCTCTCGGACGGCAGCGACTGGAAGTTGGACGAAAAGGTGTTCTCTGCTATCTCGTCTCTTTGGGGTCCTTTCTCTATTGACCTCTTCGCCTCCCGTCTGAATGTGCAGCTTCCCAGATTCTACAGTTGGTGCCCGGATCCAGACGCAAAAGCAGTAGATGCCTTCCTTCAGGATTGGTCCAGATCCCTAATGTACGCGTTTCCGCCATTCGCCATGATCCCGCAGGTCCGGAGCCAGGTGCACCGGCAACGGGCCGATCTGGTAATAGTAGTCCCCTGTTGGGCACCCAGTCCTGGTTTCCTCAGTTACTGGAGCTGATGGTAGAGATCCCCTTCTGTCAGAAATTCCAGGTCTCCTTCAAGGACTGTTTCGTCTGGAGCATCCCCTTCTTTTAGACGGCTCCCTGCGGCTTCTAGTATGCAAAATTTCAGGGATTCCTGGGGAGTCCGAGGACTTTCGGATGCGACTAGAAGACTTCTGGATGATGCGTGGGCTCCCTGCACAAGACGAGCTTATAGAGCAGCCTGGAGATCATGGTCTGGCTGGTGCTTGGCTCGGGATTTGGATCCCATTTCGGCACCTGTAATGGAGGTTCTACACATCCTTACGTCATTATTTGAGGACGGTAAGGCTTACCGCATGATTAATTTGTTTAGATTGGCCATTTCCTCCGCTCATCAGGGGTTCGATGGTTGCCCGGCGGGCCAGCACCCATTGGTGGGCCGTTTGCTGTGGGGCTCGCATCTGTCTCGTCCTTCGAGACCGAAGTTCTCCACTACATGGGATGTCTCCTGCGTTCTGTCCCTTTTTTCCGCTTGGCCGTCTAATTCAGACTTGTCGTTGCGCCAGTTGTCAGCTAATTGGTTACTCTGTTTTGCCTCATTTCCTGTAAGAGGGTTTCGGACGTCCGCGTCCTGGATCACGATGTCAGATCTTTTACCCCTGAAGGGGTTTCCTTTAATATCACCCGTCGTACTAAAACTCACATTCGATCGGTCTCGTATCCCAGGTTTTCTTCTTCCCCATCACTCTGCCCGGTGGCCTGCTTGAAGACGTTGGCGCATCGATCTTCCGCTGTTCCCCATCTTTTTCTCTCCTTCCACCGCCCGTTTTCTCCGGTCACTAGCACCACTCTGGCACGTTGGGTTGAATGGATCATGACCTTGGCAGGGGTGGACACATCAATTTTTACAGCTCACTCCGCGAGAGGGGCTTCGGCTACCTCTATGGTGATCTCGGGGGCACGGCTGGAGGACATCATGAGGCTACCAGATTGGTCTAGGGTTTCCACGTTTAGGGAGTTCTATTTTCGCCCTCCTCAGCATGCCTTTTCTTCGGTCATGGAGCAGCTTTGAACCAGCAATAGGAGCCTCCGTGTCTTGAAATAAAATTGCATGATTTTCCTATTTTATGATGTAAGGTCATGATTTTATGAAAGACACGGAGGCGAGTATTGCCTCTCCCTTTTACCCGCCCTTTAGTATCTTTTGAGTCCAGGGATTGTGGTTTTTCGACAATGGTACTTGTGTAATTGAGTACCGCTTCTCCCAAGAGGAGAGTAATGTCCTTTTCACGTGTTTCTGTATTTGCAGGATGATGTCTTGATGGCGTGCGGAGCTTGAGAGGAGGTCTGCAGATTCCGGAGTTATTCACGTTATAGTTTCCTCTGTTCCGGTTTTCTCCAGTTCGTGTTTGGAAATTATCCAGAGTTTATGCATTCGTCTCGGTGGCACCCTGCTAAGAAAGAGGAGGATTTAGGGAAATATGGACTTTATATGCTGGTTCGACATGGGAGGGGCCTGTTGTCATGGTATTATTCTAATGTCTTTGTTCTTTTTCTTTGCTGCTGTGGTGGACAGTAAAGAAAGATATAAGCAATACTCGCCTCCATGTCTTTCATAAAATCATGACTTTAAGTCATACAATAGGAGAATCATGCAATTAGCCACTCCAGGTATTCAGGGTAACTGTGGCTAATTACCTTGGAACCTGGAGGTGCTATAAAAGGGCAGACAGCTCACTAGCTGATGGCTCTGCTCCTGGGAAGAACCTGCTATGTGAGTGAAAACAACCGTGTGTTCTGTTGATGGCGCTGGGCACAAGGCTCAGTTTCATGTAGTTAGGGACTACTGCCTGTTTAGACGTAGTGGCTAGACGGCCAGGTATTTCATTTATTTTCAACTGTTTTTGTTTAATTCTTTTTCTGAAAAAGTCAATAAAACTGGCGGAGGCATCAAACTTGTGTGGACTGGACTGTGATTTGTGTGCCTATAGCGCCCGTCTATCCCAGGAGACGGCGGTCCCGTGAGCTAATCCCGTTACACCACATTATGCCCCCCATACAGTAGTTATGCCCACATTGTGCCCCCATACAGTAGTTATGCCCATATTGTGCCTACCATACATTAGTTATGCTTCCATTGTACCACAAAACAGTAGTTATATCCCCATTGTGCCCCGATATAGTAGTTATGCCCAAATTGTTCTTCACACAGTAGTTATGCCCACACTGTGCCCTCACATGGTAGTTATGCCTCCATTGTGCCCCAACACAGTAGTTATACCCATATTGTGCCCCAACACAGTGGTTATGCCTTCATTATGTCCCACACAGTAGTTATTGTGCCCCTACATGGTAGTTGTGCCTTCATTGTGCCCCCACATAGCAGTTATGCCTCCATTGTGACCTGAAACAGTAGTTATTCTCACATTGTGCCCTCACACAGTAGCTATGCTTGCATTATGCTCTCACACAGTACAAACCGGATTCCAAAAAAGTTGGGACACTAAACAAATTGTGAATAAAAACTGAATGCAATGATGTGGAGATGGTAAATGTCAATATTTTATTTGTAATAGAACGTAGATGACAGATCAAACGCTTAATCCGAGTAAATGTATCATTTTAAAGGAAAAATACGTTGATTCAAATTTTCACTGTGTCAACAAATCCCCAAAAAGTTGGGACAAGTAGCAATAAGAGGCTGGAAAAAGTAAATTTGAGCATAACGAAGAGCTGGAAGACCAATTAACACTAATTAGGTCAATTGGCAACATGATTGGGTATAAAAAGAGCTTCTCAGAGTGGCAGTGTCTCTCAGAAGCCAAGACGGGTAGAGGATCACCAATTCCCACAATGTTGCGCAGAAAGATAGTGGAGCAATATCAGAAAGGTGTTACCCAGCGAAAAATTGCAAAGACTTTGCATCTATCATCATCAACTGTGTATAACATCATCCGAAGATTCAGAGAATCTGGAACAATCTCTGTGCGTAAGGGTCAAGGCGGTAAAACCATACTGGATGCCCGTGATCTCCGGGCCCTTAAACGACACTGCACCACAAACAGGAATGCTACTGTAAAGGAGATCACAGAATGAGCTCAGGAATACTTCCAGAAACCATTGTCAGTGAACACAATCCACCGGGCCATCCACCGTTGCCAGCTGAAACTCTACAGTGCAAAGAAGAAGCCATTTCTAAGCAAGATCCACAAGCTCAGGCTTTTTCACTGGGCCAGGGATCATTTAAAATGGAGTGTGGCAAAATGGAAGACTGTTCTGTGGTCGGACGAGTCACGATTCAAAGTTCTTTTTGGAAATCTGGGACGCCATGTCACCCGGACCAAAGAGGACAAGGACAACCCAAGTTGTGATCAACGCTCAGTTCAGAAGCCTGCATCTCTGATGGTATGGGGTTGCATGAGTGCGTGTGGCATGGGCAGCTTGCATGTCTGGAAAGGCACCATCAATGCAGAAGAATAGATTCAGGTTCTTGAACAACATCTGCTCCCATCCAGACGTCATCTCTTTCAGGGAAGACCCTGCATTTTTCAACAAGATAATGCCAGACCACATTCTGCATCAATCACAACATCATGGCTGCGTAGGAGAAGGATCCGGGTACTGAAATGGCCAGTCTGCAGTCCAGATCTTTCACCTATAGAGAACATTTGGCGCATCATAAAGAGGAAGGTGCAACAAAGAAGGCCCAAGACGATTGAACAGTTAGAGGCCTGTATTAGACAAGAATGGGAGAGCATTCCTATTTCTAAACTGGAGAAACTGGTCTCCTCGGTCCCCAGACGTCTGTTGAGTGTTGTAAGAAGAAGGGGAGATGCCACACAGTGGTGAAAATGGCCTTGTCCCAACTTTTTGGGGATTTGTTGACACCATGAAATTCTGATTCAACATATTTTTCCCTTAAAATGGTCCATTTTCTCAGTTTAAACTTTTGTTCCGTGATTTATGTTCTATTCTGAATAAAATACTAGAAGTTGGCACCTCCACATCATTGCATTCAGTTTTTATTCACGATTTGTATAGTGTCCCAACTTTTTTGGAATCCGGTTTGTAGTTATGCCTACATGGTGCTCTCACACAGTAGTTATGCCTACACTTTGCCCTCAGAAACTAGTTATGCCCACACTGTGCCCTTATACAGTAGATATACCCACACTGTGCCCCCATACAGTAGTTATGCCCACCTTTTGCCCACATACAGTAATTGTGCTTCCATTGTGCCCCAAAACAGTATTTATATCCACATTGTGCCCCAATATAGTAGATATGCCCACATTGTTCTTCACACAGTAGTTATGCCCACACGGTGCCCTCACATGGTAGTTATGCCTCCATTGTGTCCCCACACAGTAGTTATGTTTCTGTTGTGGCCCGACACAGTAGTTATTCTCACATTGTGCCCTCTCACAGTAATTATACCCACATTATGCCCCCATACAGTAGTTATGCCCACAGGATCAGAGACACACTAACATTAAATCTAAATATCTTGTCTCGCGAGATGTAGAGTGGAACACGTGAGACGCCGACATCTAGCGCTGCCAGAATTCGGTCTGAATCTGCTAACTGACACCGCAAAGATCCTATAGAAAGACTCGCATCAAGTTAGGTAAGAGAAACCACGTGGGACGCCACAGCGGTATTGCCCACCGACTAAATAGCGAGTAAAAGACCACTCCTCTTTATCCATTGTCTCTGACATCGGACCACTTATGAAGTGGCAACATTGCAGATGAACTTTAATTGACTAACACATAAAGTGTCCTTTTTGCAACAGATTCATTCGTTTTCTCAAGTTTTTGCCGTATATATTATTCGGATCACAACCGGACTGTAAGAGCAGCTGCAGTGACTAATTAACAGCAGAAATACTGCAGTCTGGCTCTGGAACAACATGACTAACCGCACTAACTGTATTGTGAGCTACTATCGTCACAGATTACTATCCCACCGACCGGAGAGCGATATTAGGAGAGAAGGGACTGCATTAACCCTGCCATCAACTAATTGGCGACCATGAGAGACATCGCAATTCTAGAATCTCTCTAAAGAACGGTCATTATACCTCGGCCTAGAAACCTGGACGTTCCGATTAAGCGCAATTTGGTCATATATATATATAAATCACATTTCATCACCTTCAGACCGTGTTCACACCATAGTGAGAGTAGTAGCTAGTATAGTCAGTGCCATATCCGTTTGGTGCATTTTTTTTTCTGAGATTTAGATATTTACATCCGCACAATGCTCCGTTTTTTGTAGGATGCCTTTGTGGTGCATGTGGACTGCGCCGGCATCCTCCATTGTACGCATTGTTTTGCTGGGGATGGTCGTTTGCTGCGGTCCACATGCGGTGGGACTGCTCCCCAATGAGAAACACGCTACAGTGTTTGGGGTCGGAGCAGTTGAAGTCTGCCCGATACCCCTGATAAAGCCAGAGGAGCTGGCGAAACATGTCGGGGGCGGAATTTAGGTTTTCATTTGCTGCACTCCATTGAGTTACGCTAAAACCTGTGTGCTTGATGAAAAACACTCATTGCCAACAGGTCGATGCTACAAGTTACACCCCAAGTATGGCGGCTTAGTAGACATCGGGCACAGTCGGCTATCCTAACGTATACAGCAGTGACGGTGGTGCTGGGTAGAGCGGTGCCAGTGCACTCCGGCCTATACCCGTCACCGACCAATCATTCATCACGGGAGAGGATTAGATACACAGCTCAGCAGGCAGTATCACACAGGATAGGATTAGATACACAGCTCAGCAGACAGTATCACACACTGTAGGATTAGATACACAGCTCAGCAGGCAGTATCACACAGGATAGGATTAGATACACAGCTCAGCAGACAGTATCACACAGGAGAGGATTAGATACACAGCTCAGCAGACAGTATCACACAACATAAGATTAGATACACAGCTCAGCAGACAGTATCACACAGGATAGGATTAGATACACAGCTCAGCAGAGAGTATCACACAGGATAGGATTAGATACACAGCTCAGCAGACAGTATCACACAGGACAGGATTAGATACACCGCTCAGCAGACAGTATCACACGGGATAGGATTAGATACACAGCTCAGCAGGCAGTATCACACAGGATTAGATACACAGCTCTGCAGACAGTATCACACAGGATAGGATTAGATACACAGCTCAGCAGACAGTATCACACAGGATAGGATTAGATACACAGCTCAGCAGACAGTATCACACAGGATAGGATTAGATACACAGCTCAGCAGACAGTATCACACAGGATAGGATTAGATACACAGCTCAGCAGACAGTATCACATAGGTTAGGATTAGATACACAGCTCTGCAGACAGTATCACACAGGATAGGATTAGATACACAGCTCAGCAGACAGTATCACACAGGATAGGATTAGATACACAGGTCAGCAGACAGTATCACACAGGACAGGATTAGATACACAGCTCAGCAGACAGTATCACAGGATAGGATTAGATACACAGCTCAGCAGACTGTATCACACAGGATAGGATTAGATACACAGCTCAGCAGACAGTATCACACAGGATAGGATTAGATACACAGCTCAGCAGACAGTATCACACAGGATAGGATTAGATACACAGCTCAGCAGACAGTATCACACAGGATAGGATTAGATACACAGCTCAGCAGACAGTATCACACAGGATAGGATTAGATACACGGCTCAGCAGACTGTATCACACAGGACAGGATTAGATACACAACTCAGCAGACAGTATCACACAGGACAGGATTAGATACACAGCTCAGCAGACAGTATCACACAGGATAGGATTAGATACACAGCTCAGCAGGGAGTATCACACAGGATAGGATTAGATACACAGCTGAGCAGACTGTATCACACAGGATAGGATTAGATACACAGCTCAGCAGACAGTATCACACAGGATAGGATTAGATACACAGCTCAGCAGACAGTATCACACAGGATAGGATTAGATACACAGCTCAGCAGACAGTATCACACAGGATAGGATTAGATACACAGCTCAGCAGACAGTATCACACAGGATAGGATTAGATACACAGCTCAGCAGACGGTATCACACAGGATAGGATTAGATACAAAGCTCAGCAGGCAGTATCACACAGGACAGGATTAGATACACAGCTCAGCAGACAGTATCACACAGGAGAGGATTAGATACACAGCTCAGCAGACAATATCACACGGGATAGGATTAGATACACAGCTCAGCAGACAGTATCACACAGGATAGGATTAGATACACAGCTCAGCAGACAGTATCACACAGGATAGGATTAGATACACAGCTCAGCAGACAGTATCACACAGGATAGGATTAGATACACAGCTCAGCAGACAGTATCACACAGGATAGGATTAGATACACAGCTCAGCAGACAGTATCACACCCTGTAGGATTAGATACACAGCTCAGCAGACAGTATCACACAGGATAGGATTAGATACACAGCTCAGCAGACAGTATCACACAGGTTAGGATTAGATACACAGCTCAGCAGACAATATCACACAGGATAGGATTAGATACACAGCTCAGCAGACAGTATCACACACTGTAGGATTAGATACACAGCTCAGCAGACAGTATCACACAGGATAGGATTAGATACACAGCTCAGCAGACAGTATCGCACAGGATAGGATTAGATACACAGCTCAGCAGACAGTATCACACATGATAGGATTAGATACACAGCTCAGCAGACAGTATCACACAGGATAGGATTAGATACACAGCTCAGCAGACAGTATCGCACAAGAGAAGCTGTGATCCAGGCTCAGCAGGCTGTATCTGACATGAGAGGCTTAGATACGGCTGTGCTGGCCGCTCCCAGTGTTTGGGGCTCTGGAGATGGTGAGGGAAGCGCCTGTGGCCCTCAGTGATGTGAGCAGAGGAGCAGCAGCCATGTCTGGGTGTACTAACATGGCCGCCGGAGGTGTAGGGGGCGGGGCTAGTGCTAACTGACCGTGTGCCGGGCGGGGCCAGCCCTGTGACGTCACACCGCAAAGCATGCTGGGAGAGGAAAACTCCAGGAACCTGAGGGAAAGAGGAAGTTCTGCTGGAAACGTCCTGTAAAGAGGCTCTGATGTCCGGACAGCGGGAGGGAGAGCCCCGGCATGAGGAGGAGCAGGTACCGGGGGAGCCGGTAGTGCAGCTGGAGGAGGATAGGACGGCTGTAGAAGGAGGTGATGATGGAGGAGGACCAGCCCCTCACATCTCCAGGTAACGGACAGGACTAAATACAAATGTCCTGGAATTCTCTGTCTGTAAAGTCTGAGTCCAGTCTCTGTGTCTCCTGCAGAAAGAGCTACAGTCAGAGGACAACACCAGAGAGATGTCCGCGTCCTCTTCTTCCACAGGATGGTCAGGTAATGGAGATGTCTCCTCCTCTGTAGGAGGACGCCTTGTTTTATCCAGTACTTTTTTAGGTTTATACTGGTTTATAGTGGTGTAATGAGCTGGAGATGGCGGGATTACAGCCGACCACAGACGCTCCATGTTCTCTGTGCCCCCCTGAGAGTAGTATTGCCCTCTCTGTGCCCCCCTGAGAGTAGTAATGCCCTCTCTGTGCCCCCCTGAGAGTAGTAATGCCCTCTCTGTGCCCCCCTGAGAGTAGTAATGCCCTCTCTGTGCCCCCCTGAGAGTAGTAATGCCCTCTCTGTGCCCCCCCGAACAGTGGTAATGCCCTCTCTGGGCCCCCCCGAACAGTGGTAATGCCCTCTCTGGGCCCCCCCGAACAGTGGTAATGCCCTCTCTGGGCCCCCCCGAACAGTGGTAATGCCCTCTCTGGGCCCCCCCGAACAGTGGTAATGCCCTCTCTGGGCCCCCCCGAACAGTGGTAATGCCCTCTCTGGGCCCCCCCGAACAGTGGTAATGCCCTCTCGTACTCCCCTGTGGGCACAGCTGGCGCTGCAGTGCTGTGTGGGAGGAGCACAGGCAGATTTTTGGCTCCTCCTACACGGTCCGGCAGCGCGATCTGTGTCTGCAGGTCTTAATGTTGAAGCAGAGAAGGGAAGGAGCGCGGGGAGCAGAGCGGTCAGTGAGACGTTTATTGGGGCTCTAGCAATGAACACTTCCATCTGTATTGATAGAAGCACCCCCCCCCCCTCTGCCACGCCTCTGTGTCCAGCTTTGCCGAGGATGCATGTGTACAAGGTTTTTGGCTGTGAGCCGCCATCTAGGTCCAGCTTCTGGGAGACCTGCAGACAGTCGGCTCAGGTTGTCGGGAGGGTAGTTCAGAGCTGGATGCAGATGAAGGAGGGAAGTGATATTAGAACTGGTGCCGGGGGGGGGGGGGTATTGGCCTCCAGGGCAAAGTGAGGATCACCATATCAAGGTGGTGGGTGACATTCTTGAAATGGCATTAAAGGGGGATCTTGTAGTTATGGGTGACTGGTGTGGACTGGGATATTTCCAGTGCTCTTACATGTCGGAGCAGGAATCTAATGGATGCACTTACAGGAGCGGCAGCTCGTCACATCCCCCACAGAGGAGAGGACGTTCTAGATTTAGGCTAGCTTCACGCTAGTATTGTGAGATCCGGAGAACAGTGGGCGGGTCTCTCTGGATCCGGCATTGCTGGAATCCACTGCGTGCAGCGGTAAGTAGTCCGGACAGGATCGCAGTGGCTTCTGGCAGATCCAGAGAGACCCAGTCGGCTGTTCCCTGACGGATCTTCCAATGCTAGTGTGAAACTAGTCGTAGAGATCTGGTGTCGGAGGTTCATGTGAAGGAACATTTGGGTTCCAGCGATGACTAATGTTTATGGGAACGATCCTACACTACAACCAAAGTGTTAGACTTTAGAAAGAAGAACTTCAAGGAATTGGGGGAGGATAACGCAGCAGGAGCGAGCACCCAGTGGACTCCATCAAAAGTGGTCGTCTTAAAGGCAACCAAACTATATGTCAGACAGATTAGTAAAAGGAAGAAGAGCCCTCCCAAGTTTACTAGAGAAGTAAGAAATATAGTAAAAGATGAGAAGAAGCATATAGGAAGTCTAAAGACTAGAAGTGAAGCTAAGAGATAAAGCCTTCTTCAGGTCTATTAGTGATAGAAGAAAAACTACCATTACAACAATCAGAAATGGCGATCAGGCTATGGCTGAGCGTCTGAATATCTCCTTTTGTTAAGTATTTTGAGTCAGCAGCTCTCAGAATCGTCACTTGTATGGGCAGGGCAGTTACAGTCGTAAGAGAGGAGCTTCAGGGATTTCAGAGGCTCAAAGGGGTTGTCTCATGACAAACAATGGGGGCGTATTGCTAGGGTATGCCCCCATTGTTTTATAGGTGCGGGTCCAACCGCTGGGACACAGAGCCCCGAAAGTGAAGGAGAGCGCACTGTGCATGCGTATCCGCCCTCCATTCATTTTCTATGGGGCCGGCGAATATACAGGGAGTGCAGAATTATTAGGCAAATGAGTATTTTGACCACATCATCCTCTTTATGCATGTTGTCTTACTCCAAGCTGTATAGGCTCGAAAGCCTACTACCAATTAAGCTTATTAGGTGATGTGCATCTCTGTAATGAGAAGGGGTGTGGTCTAATGACATCAACACCCTATATCAGGTGTGCATAATTATTAGGCAACTTCCTTTCCTTTGGCAAAATGGGTCAAAAGAAGGACTTGACAGGCTCAGAAAAGTCAAAAATAGTGAGATATCTTGCAGAGGGATGCAGCACTCTTAAAATTGCAAAGCTTCTGAAGCGTGATCATCGAACAATCAAGCGTTTCATTCAAAATAGTCAACAGGGTCGCAAGAAGCGTGTGGAAAAACCAAGGCGCAAAATAACTGCCCATGAACTGAGAAAGTCAGGTGCAGCTGCCAAGATGCCACTTGCCACCAGTTTGGCCATATTTCAGAGCTGCAACATCACTGGAGTGCCCAAAAGCACAAGGTGTGCAATACTCAGAGACATGGCCAAGGTAAGAAAGGCTGAAAGACGACCACCACTGAACAAGACACACAAGCTGAAACGTCAAGACTGGGCCAAGAAATATCTCAAGACTGATTTTTCTAAGGTTTTATGGACTGATGAAATGAGAGTGAGTCTTGATGGGCCAGATGGATGGGCCCGTGGCTGGATTGGTAAAGGGCAGAGAGCTTCGGTCCGACTCAGACGCCATCAAGGTGGAGGTGGAGTACTGGTTTGGGCTGGTATCATCAAAGATGAGCTTGTGGGGCCTTTTCGGGTTGAGGATGGAGTCAAGCTCAACTCCCAGTCCTACTGCCAGTTTCTGGAAGACACCTTCTTCAAGCAGTGGTACAGGAAGAAGTCTGCATCCTTCAAGAAAAACATGATTTTCATGCAGGACAATGCTCCATCACACGCGTCCAAGTACTCCACAGCGTGGCTGGCAAGAAAGGGTATAAAAGAATAAAATCTAATGACATGGCCTCCTTGTTCACCTGATCTGAACCCCATTGAGAACCTGTGGTCCATCATCAAATGTGAGATTTACAAGGAGGGAAAACAGTACACCTCTCTGAACAGTGTCTGGGAGGCTGTGGTTGCTGCTGCACGCAATGTTGATGGTGAACAGATCAAAACACTGACAGAATCCATGGATGGCAGGCTTTTGAGTGTCCTTGCAAAGAAAGGTGGCTATATTGGTCACTGATTTGTTTTTGTTTTGTTTTTGAATGTCAGAAATGTATATTTGTGAATGTTGAGATGTTATATTGGTTTCACTGGTAAAAATAAATAATTGAAATGGGTATATATTTGTTTTTTGTTAAGTTGCCTAATAATTATGCACAGTAATAGTCACCTGCACACACAGATCTCCCCCTAAAATAGCTAAAACTAAAAACAAACTAAAAACTACTTCCAAAAATATTCAGCTTTGATATTAATGAGTTTTTTGGGTTCATTGAGAACATGGTTGTTGTTCAATAATAAAATTAATCCTCAAAAATACAACTTGCCTAATAATTCTGCACTCCCTGTAGCTATTTCCCTTGAGCCCATAGAAGTGAATGGGAGCGATGGGCAGTCATGCGCGGTGTGCTCCCATTCACTTCTATGGGGACCGCGCTTGGTGGTGGCCGGACCGGAGTACTCCAGCCACCACCTTGCATGACTCCGTTCGCGATATAGGTGCAGGTCCCAGCGGTGGGACCTGCACCTATAAGACAATGGGAGCATATCCTAGCGATATGCCCCCAATGTCTGAGATGAGATAACCCCTTTAAAGTCTAACAAGGCCATGGGGCCAGATGGCATCCGAGTCCTTAAAGAACTCCAGTCTGTGACTTGATTTGTTTAACCAGTCCCTCTTAGGCCGAGTTCACACTTCAGTAATTTCCATCAGTTATTGAGAGCTACAACCGAGTGCGGGGAGAAAACCCAAAGCAGTGAGCCTAACATCTGTAGTAGTAAAATGATGGAAACCCTCCTGAAAAAGAAGATGATCGACCACCTAAAAACTAGCAATGTACTGGACCTAAAACGGCATGGCTGCTCCAAGGGCCGATCACGTCAGACTAATCTTATAGATTTCTTTGACTATGATGGAGGTTCCGTGGATGTTTCTTGCCTGGATTTTAGCAAAGCCTTTGATACAAAGCCACAGCCAAAGCTGACAGATAAATGGCTGAAGATTGGACTTAATCCGCGGATAGTCCAGTGGATCCGCGGTCGGCTGTTGGACAGATATCAGAGGCTTGTTGTTAATGGGGTGCATTCTGAGTATGTAAGAGGGTTGACGTTCCTGGAGGGGTTAGTAACATGGAGAACTAGATAAATGGTCCAAACAATGGAAACCGCAGTCTGAAATCAGCCGGGGGTACGATCAGGAGCAATGTCAGATATTAATTTACTGAAAAACTGGCTGAAGCTTGGAACAAACCTCCAGCAGATGTGGTTGAAAAGCCTACAGTAAGTGACTGTAACCTGCCCGGGATAAGCGCAGGTCTATCCAAAGATAAAGGGCGACTAGATGGAGCAGGTGGTCTTTTTTTCCCTTCGCCCATGACAGCACCACGAGAGAGAGAGGATCTGCCCCCACAGACAGGAAACCTGCAGAATAAAAGGACGGACACTCTCCTCCCAATTCAGTGTGGTTTCCTGTCTCTGGGGAAGCCTGCAGTTTTTTTTTAGGTCCTTCCCTCTGGTTGTGCTCCCTAACATACCTGCAGTCCCTTAGTAGGTAAGGCGGCATCAGTTGGTGCGCCTGAGGGCGGGCAGAGGCAGAGCTCCGGAGGGGGTGATTGTGTGCTGGAGCTTGTAGTGCCTATCGGCATCGCTGATGCGCTAGAAGCACAGACGCCGAACCCCAGGGGGAAGAAGAGGAGCTTCCGGCAGTGAGAATTTCGGGAGGTCACGTGATCGGCTCGCAGCGTTGGATGTGACATCATCTCAGGAGCGCCTATGAGTAGTGCGCGCTTTGAGCTACAGACTGGCGTCCTAAGCAGCGCTTTGGTTACCAGCAACAGGAAGCATGGAGAAGGACAAACTCACTGAGGAGTCTGCAGTCCCTCCAGTGTTGGTACCTCTGAGGGGGTGAGTGTTTTGGGGCATTATGTTATGCTTCCTTATGCTGATACAGTTGTATTAATGTCATTTCAGACAAAACCTAGGAAAGTGGTTACTAAGAGGAAGAATAAGGAATGTGCTCTGTGTAAAACTGGGTTGTCTTCGGATTGGGAAATAAAAAATGTGTCAGTCCTGGATTGATAGAACAGTGGCTGAAGAATCGCCATCTTTTTATAAATGTCTCCAGGCATTAGTCAGATCAGAGGTTTATTCTACTCTGTCATCCAAAAAAGTCTTGGGGGAGAAAGATCCTAAAACGAGGCGCCATGAGTCTGTACAAGAACATTTATCATCTGAATCTGAGGAAGAGGAGATACACTTTTCTTTATTTGGACATTCTGATGATTCATCTCTATCTTCCTCCTGAAGATGGTGAGATTAGTGGTAGACACTGTTTTCCCATAGAAGATACGGAAAAACTCCTGAAAGCTGTACGCTCGACTATGGGCATTGAGGAGACAAAAGAGCCCCGGTCTATACAGGACATTATGTTTGGGGTCTAGAATCCAGACACCACAGCACTTTCCCAGTTCACAAGAATGTTTCTGCCTTAATTAAAGGAGAATGGAGAAAGCCTAACAGGAAGGTTTACATCTCAAAAAATATTAAGAGTAAATACCCCTTTAAAGAAGATGATTCTGCTACATGGGATAAGGCTCCCAGGATAGTTGTAGCGATCTCTAAAGTTTCAAGGAAGACGGCTCTTCCCTTTGATGATATGGGGATTTTGAAGGACCCATTAGATAGAAAAGCCGATACCTTTTTAAAAGGGCCTTGGGAGGCATCCACTTCTTCCTTCAGACCAAGTATAGCCTCTACCTGTACGGCCCGGTCCCTTATAGTCTGGCTCTCTGAATTAGAAAATCAGCTAAAGAACAGATGCCCCAGGGAAGAGATTTTAGCATCCCTGCCAACAATTAAAAAGCGGCTGACTTCCTGGCAGATGCCTCTGCTGATTCTGTCAGACCTGGAGGCCAATTCAGCAGCCTTGTCAAATTCGACACAAAGAGCTCTTTGGTTAAACAATTGGGGTGGAGATCTCCCTTCTGAAAACAAACTATGTGGTGTCCCCTGTGAAGGGGAATACCTGTTCGGGCCAACTCTGGACGACTTATTAGATAAGGCTGCGGATAAAAAGAGAAAATTTCCGGGGTTCCAGAGCTCTTTCCCCTCTAAGAATAGGTTTAACCGTTCCTTTCGCCCCTTCAAAAGTAATCAGGAATCAGATAAAAAGTCCTGGAAGGACAGGTTCCAGATCCAAAGGAGAGGTAGAAGTTATTTCTTCAATCAGTCCTTTGGAGATAAAAATAAACAGGATCAACAATGATGCCAGAAGTCAGGTGGGGGCAGATTAAAACATTTCTTTGCAGCCTGGTCCCAGATTTTGTCAAGTTAGTGAATTCTAGACTCCATTCTCAATGGGTAAAAATTAAAATTCCGTCTGGCCCCTCCAGTAAGATTCTTAATTACAAAAGATCAAGTCTCAGCTCTAGGAAATTCGGCCATGGAAACCGAGGTTCTAAAATTAGTAGAAAAATCAATTTTAGTCCCGGTAGCAGAGGAGGAAAAAGGCGAGGTATTTTATTCCCCCCCGTTTTTAGTAAAAAAAAACAAAAAAACGGATGGTTCATTCAGAACTGTAATAAACCTAAAGAGATTGAATCATTTTCTTCAGATCAAAAAGTTCAAAATGAAAACTATAAAATGGGTCATAAAGCTTCTTTCTCCTCGCTGCTTCATGGCAGTACTCAATCTCAAGGACGCATACTATCACATTCCAATTTTTGCAGGTTATCCGAAATTCCTAAGAGTCGCAGTCAGAATAGGGGTTCAGTTTCAGCATTTTTAAATTCAGTTCTTTGTCCTATCCATGGCTCCAAGAGTGTTTACGAAAATAATCGCAGAGATGGCGGCTCGTATAAGGGAGAGGGATATTCTTTTTCATACCATACCTGGATGATTTTCTGATTGTAGGAAAAATAGAAAATGCCTGTAAAAAAGCAGTAGCTGCGGTATCAGAGATCCTGAACAGATTAGGATGGATTTTAAATCAAGAAAAATCAAGACCGCATCCCACCAGAAGACAGTCTTTTCTGGGATTGATTTTAGATTCTTCTTGCCAGAGCTGTTTTTTTCCAGAAGAAAAAGTAATTCTCATCCAGAAAAAAACTAGGCGCCTGATCAGAAATCCGGTGACCTCAATAAGGAAAGGGATGTCTATCCTTGGATCCCTCACATCTTGTATTCCAGCGGTAAGATGGGCACAACTCCACTCAAGGGCGCTCCAGTGGGAAATCCTGTCTCTTTGGGAGGAAAACAGCTCCCTAGATGTAAAAATAAGGATATGAGATCAGACTCTCCAAAGCTTGACATGGTGGCTGGAGAGGAAAAATCTAATTCAGGGTGTTCCGTGGAAGCTGGAAGATCTGATTTGTCTGACTACGAACGCAAGTCCCTGGGGGTGAGGAGCTCACATTCAGGAGATCTCCCTTCAAGGTTGTTGGGAAAGTATCCAAGAAAGAGGGTCCATCAACCTGAAGGAGCTGATGGCCGTGAGCCTAGCGATGAATTCTGCTCTTCCATGAATAAGAGGAAAAAATCAAAGAATTATGATGGACAACAAGATAGTAGTCTCGTACCTAAACAAACAGGGGGGCACAAGGTGCAGAACTCTAATGCAGGAAGCCCACAGTATCCTCTTACTAGCAGAAAATAATGTGCGTCGATCTCAGCGGTACATATGAGGGGCGTGGAAAACAGACAGGCGGACTTTCTCAGTCATCACCCTCTCTCTCAGGGCGAGAGGTCTCTAGACCTATCAATTTTCAAGAATATAACAGCCCTCTGGGGACAGCTGGACATAGATCTGTCTGATGCCTTGATGCAGAAATGGAAATTTCCCCTGACACTACACCTTTCCTCCTCTTCCTTTGATTCCTCGTGTGTTATGGAAAATCAGGGAAGAAGGGGCGAGGGTTATCCTCATTGCTCCATTCTAGCCAAGAAGGTCTTGGTTCACGTGGCTCCTGATCATGTCAATCTGGGATCCATGGGTCCTTCCAGAGATCCGGGTCTGTTGAGCCAAGGTTCAGTATTCCATCCAGACATAAAAAATCTCCACTTAACTGCCTGGAACTCGAAAGGTACATGCTAGGGAGGAAGGGATTTTTCGATGCCTTGATTTTGACTCTTCTTAAGAGTAGGAAGAAAGTAACAGTAGCCATCTACGCCAGAGTGTGGCAGAAATTTTTTGATTTTGCGCATATCCAGATTAATGACATCCCATCTTCTGCTCCCATTTATCTAATATTGGAGTTCCTTCAGAAGGGTCTAGATCTGGGACTAGCAGGAAATACCTTAAAAGTGCATGTCTCAGCTCTGTCGGCCCTGTTTAATCAGGACATTGCAGGATGCCCATGGGTATCTAGATTCTTTAGAGCAGTGGACAGATCCACCCCGATAGCTTCAGTTAGACCTCCTCCTTGGGATTTAGATGTAGTTTTAAAGGCTTTAACTCGTCCTCCATTTGAACCTATAGAGTCCAGCTCCATAAAATGTCTTACCTTGAAGTTATGTCTCCTAATAGCTTTAACATCTGCTCGCTGGATTAATGAGATTCAGGCCAATTCCATCAATCCTCCTTATACCACAATTTTAGAGGACAAGGTTGTGATACGTCCAGATCCGGCTTTTCTTCCAAAAGTTGTTTCAAAATTTTATAGATATTAAGAGAATATTCTTCCTACCCTGTTTAAAAACCCTGGATCAGAAGAAGAGCAATCCCTTCACTGCCTAGACGTCAGAAGGGCTTTGATTAACTATCTTTCTCGCACTAAAGATTGGCGCAAATCTTCTTCACTCTTTATTCTTTTTCAAGGAGTTAATAAGGGTGTTGCAGCCTCTAAAAGTTATATTGCAAGGTGGATTGTTTCAGCTATTTCCTTGTCTTGCCTGTCTTCTGGATTATCTCCTCCAGCTGGTCTCAAGGCACACTCTACCAGGGCAGTGGCTACCTCCTGGGCGGAAAGATCCTCAGGTCCCATAGAGAATATTTGCAGAGATGCCACCTGGTCTTCTCCTTCAACTTTTTTTTAAGCACTATCGGCTTGATTTAAACTCCTCTCCTTCGGGGTCATCCTTTGGGGAAAAGGTGCTTCTTTCTACTCTCCCACCCTGAAATTTCCTCTGGTAACTCTCTCGTGGTGCTGTCACGGGCGAAGGGAAAAATGATGATTACTTACTGGTAATTTTATTTTCCAGAGCCCATGACAGCACCCTTATATTCCCTCCCTTTGGTTCTTTATGGTTATCTTATGTTCGCACGGGTGTAGCAAAAAAAAATAAAAGAGAATCTTGTTAAACTGAATTTATTATTGACTATCTAACATTATGTTGGTGGCCTTCCTCCGATGCTTGGATATTACACTGAGGAGGAGAGTGTCCGCCCTTTTATTCTGCAGGTTTCCTGTCTGTGGGGGCGGATCCTCTCTGTCTCTTGTGGTGCTGTCATGCGCTCTGGAAAATCAAATTAACGGTAAGTAATCATCATTTTCTGCTGTCAATCTTCTGTGTTTCTATTTTCGGTTGTCATGATAATTAGGCCCCCTGCACAGGGCTGTATCCATTGTGCGGTTTACAAACTGTGAAACTACAAAATACGGATGCAGCCCATGTGCCATCCGCCATTTTTTGTGATTGCATGAACTATGAGTTCACGTTTTGCAGACCAGTAAAGGACATGTTCTGTTTTGGGAATGAAAATACGAATGCTGCAAAGTGTACTGGTCGGCGACACACAGACCTGACTCATATTTCGCAGATCTGCAGTTTGCAGACTGTAAAACTCATATTGTAAATGAGGCCTTAAAAGGGTTGAAAAGTATAACTGTGCAATGAAAAGGTTTTATGGCGTTTAACCCCTTTCCGACCAGCGCTGTAAAAGTACGGAACTGCGGGAAGTGACTTCCCGACCAGTGCCATAGTACTCACTACATAAAGTGACACATTAGATTTGCAAAAAATGGCCTGGGCAGGAAGGTGAAAACTGGTGTAGAAAGGGTTAAATACAATGTACATGCTGTAATAATATTGTTTGCATTATTTTGTACTTTACACTTTCCTTCTGGTAGCGCCCCCTGCTGTTTATCCTTTGGCTAAAATTCTGGTCCTGCATTTTGGGATGGACACATTCTCAGTATCTTCCCTGCTCCCTTCCTCCTGTCAGTGTCGGTGTAGTCCTCTCGTGGTGAAGCAGTGCAGACTCCTTTAATTCATCCCTACTTGTATATTCATGGAGGTATATAGCTATATCTCTCTAGACAGTGGGGCTAGAGGGGAGGGGGGCATCTATTATGGGAATCCCTGGGGCTGTATGTGAGGAAGAGGAAATCTGGAGAAGGGCCTAAAAAGAGCTGGCTGCAGCGCACTTCTGGGAGATGCAGGTGCTTGATAGTCACATGAGACGAGTGTCATGCCCCACTCTGACGATGTGCGGAGGTCAGCCAGGATTGCAGCACGAGTCTAGTATTTGTTTTGATGCTGTGCTGGATCCGCCTCGCATCAGGTGCACTGGGTGGAGTCATTAGTTTAAATAGTCTCCAGCTAAAGTGCTCTGAGCGGATTATACTCATCATTGTGGTCTTGGAAGCTAGGAAGGAAGGTTGGCTGTTTGTTCCTGCTCTCAGCAGATAAGTGTCTTTTCTTGTTTGGTTGTTTATGTCATCTTACCCGTCCAGGTTCTGTGCGAGCTGGCAGCTCCTTTCTCCCCACTTCACCATCTCAGGGAGTTCAGGGTTCTGTTAGTATAGGCTGGTGGACACAGCGAATCTACCATCAAGATTTGTCTGTGGGCTGAGCATTGTAGGGAAAGAGGTCAGGGATAAATTAGGAGGTGACCCTTTCCCTGTCTCTCGTCCAGAGCCTGGTTGGTGTGTTATCTGTTAACTGTGCACGTCCGTCGTGACATTATAATCCGCCATACTGTGACTGCCATTGCTCAGCGTTTATGTGATGGCGTCAATTGATGCACTGGTTGACCGCATGCAGGGTTTGTCCCTGGAGGTTGCGGATCTACGTAGTACGGTCACACAGTGTCCGAGGGTGTTAGCTTCAGGTACAAGTCAAATTGTTGGGGAGCCTAAAGTCGCTCTTCCGGAGAAATTTGCAGGGGGTACTGATGATTTTTTCCGTTTCAAGGAATCATGTAAGTTGTACTTTCGTTTGTGCCCATTTTCATCAGGTAATGAGGATCAGAGGGTGGGTATCGTCATGTCTTTGCTGAAAGGGGACGCGCAATCCTGGGCTTTTTCCCTGCCGCCCAGTTCTCTGCCATTGACCCAGATCGAGTTTCAATGGCAGAGTCAAAATTACGTAACTTACTACAGGGTAAACATACTGCTGAGGTTTACTGCACAGAGTTTAGGAGGTGGGCTACTGAGTCGGGGTGGAACGACCCCGCGTTACGTAGCCAGTTTTGTCAGGGGTTATCTGAAAGGTTGAAGGATGCTCTGGCTTTTCATGAATACCCTGATACTTTGGAAAATGCAATGTCTTTGGCGATACGTTTGGATAGATGTATCAGAGAGAGGGGTAAGGGTCCCTCTGTGCAGGGGATTCCTCCCGCGTGTAGTTTTGTTCCACCAGCTGCCCAGGGAGATATTGCTTGTTATTCTGGCCTAGGAGAGGAACCCATGCAGTTAGGTCAGATATCTTTCCATTCGGATAGTAGAGACTTTTGTAAAGCGCACAATTTATGATTCTTTTGTGGAAAGAGGGGTCATTTTGTTTTTTCTTGTCCGTATGTTGAACCACAGGGGAGAGTGATAAAGAGAAAAGAAAAAGAAAAAAAAAAACCTCCCTCACACTTGGTAGTATGAATGGTGTGGTAGAGCAGACTGGTATGCAAGTTCCCTGCAGTTCCCGTTTTCTCCTTTCAGCTATGGTGGCGCTAGAGTCTCGAAATGTGTTTGTTGATGTTTTTCTTGATTGTGGTGCTGGGGTAAATTTTATTGACTTTCTGTTTCTTGAGGGTTTGGGACTAAGTATTTGCACGTTAGAGAACGAGATTCGTGTTTTTGCCATTGATTCTTCCCCTCTTTCTCAAGGGAGCCTTACTCACGTTGTTCATGATAGTCATTTAAGGGTGGGTGATTCACATGCTGAGATTATTTCCTGTTTCGTCATGAAGGATTTGCCAGCTCCAATAGTTTTGGGGTTGCCATGGTTGTCTAAACATAACCCAACTATAGACTGGCAGGCGAGACAAATCATTGGTTGGAGCAAGTTTTGTTCGGATAATTGTCTTGTCACATCTATTTCTGAAGTGTCCGTTACGGCCTTGCCTCAGTATCTCTCAGATTTTTCGGACGTGTTTGCGGAGGGTGGGGCTCAGGAATTGCTCCCTCATCGTGACTATGATTGTCCTGTGAATCTTATTCCGGGGGCTAAGTTGCCTAAGTCTCGGCTCTACAACCTCTCTCAACCCGAGAGAGAGGTCATGCGAAAGTATGTCGCCGAGAGTTTGGCAAAGGGTCATATTAGACCATCTAAGTCTCCAGTGGCTGTAGGTTTGTTCTTCGTGAAGAAGAAAGATGGATCACTGAGACCGTGTTTGGATTTCCGGGAGCTGAATCGTATTACAGTCCGGGATCCATATCCCCTGCCTTTGATCTCTGATCTTTTTGATCAGATTGTTGGAGCCAAGGTGTTCTCCAAGTTGGATTTGAGAGGAGCATACAATCTGATCAGGATCAAGGAGGGGGATGAGTGGAAAACGACCTTCAATACGCACGAGGGTCATTTTGAGAACCTGGTAATGCCTTTTGGGTTGACGAATGCGCTAGCGGTATTTCAGCGATTCGTAAATGATATTTTTCATCATTTGGTGGGGAGGTTCGTAGTAGTCTACCTTGATGACATTTTAATTTATTCTCCTGATCTGAAGACCCATCAGGATCATGTGAGACAGGTTTTGACGATCCTGCGGGAGAACAAGTTATACGCCAAATTGGAGAAATGTTTATTTGCGGAGCAAGAGCTTCCATTTTTGGGATACATGCTTTCTGATTCTGGTTTTCGTATGGACCCCGAAAAGGTCCGGGCGGTTCTGGAGTGGGACCGACCGGAGAATCAGAAAGCTTTGATGCGATTTTTGGGGTTTACGAATTATTATAGAAAATGTATTTTGAATTATTCCACGCTAGTCAAACCTCTTACTGATATGACCAAGAAGGGCGCTGATGCCTCTGTCTGGTCGGATGAGGCATTGCAGGCCTTTTCGGCTATTAAGGAGCGTTTTGCGTCTGCTCCCATTCTGGTGCAGCCGGATGTATCTCAGCCATTCGTGGTCGAGGTCGATGCATCAGAGGTGGGGGTTGGGGCGGTGCTTTCGCAGGGCCCTTCTCCTGGCAAGTGGGTCCCGTGTGCCTTCTTCTCCAGGAAGCTCTCGGTCGCTGAGAGGAATTATGATGTTGGAGATAGGGAGTTGTTGGCGATCAAATTGGCCTTTGAAGAATGGCGTCACTGGTTAGAGGGGGCTTCTCACCCCGTTATTGTGTATACAGACCATAAGAATTTGGCTTACCTGCAATCTGCCAAGCGTCTGAACCCTAGACAGGCCAGATGGTCATTGTTTTTTACCAGGTTCAATTTCGTGGTTACCTTTCGCCCAGGGGTCAAGAACGTCAAGGCAGATGCCTTGTCTCGCAGCTTCCCTGGGGGAGGTGATTCAGAAGATCCAGCGATTTTGGCGGATGGAGTGGTGGTCTCCGCTCTGTACCCTGGATTGGAGATGGAGGTGTTGGGAGCTCAGGAGGGGGCTCCTGGTTCGTGTCCCCCAGGGAGGTTGTTTGTTCCTGAGGGCCTACGATACAAGGTGTTCAAGGAACATCACGATACTGTTCTCGCTGGACATCCTGGTGGTAAGTCCACCTGTGATCTGGTGTCCCGGAGGTTCTGGTGGCCAGGTTTGAGTAAGTGTATTGAGAATTACGTGGCAGCTTGTGAAACCTGCGCTCGGTCTAAGGTTGCTCATACTCGACCGCCTGGTTCACTTCTTCCATTGTCTATTCCATCTCGTCCTTGGACACATTTGTCCATGGACTTTATTACGGACCTACCGAGTTCCTCCGGGAGAACAGTGATTTTGGTGGTAGTCGATCGTTTCAGTAAAATGGCTCACTTTATACCACTAACAAGTCTGCCTAACGCTAAGACTCTTGCGCAGATTTTTGTGGATAATATTGTTAAATTGCACGGTATTCCTTCGGATATTGTCTCTGATAGGGGCACGCAGTTTGTCTCCAGGTTTTGGAGGGCGTTCTGCTCTCGACTTGGCAATCAACTTTCTTTCTCGTCGGCTTTTCATCCACAGTCGAATGGTCAGACGGAGCGTACCAATCAAAACCTGGAGACCTACTTGAGGTGCTTTGTGGCTGAGAATCAGGAGGACTGGTCCTCATTCTTGCCCTTAGCAGAATTTGCTTGAATAACCGTAGGCAGGAGTCCACGGGTAAGTCGCCATTTTTTGGCACATACGGTTTCCATCCTCAGTTTGGTACCTTTTCTGGGTCTGGTTCCTCCGGGATGCCAGAGGAGGAGAGATTCTCTTCTGCCTTATCCTCTATCTGGCGGGGGATTCAAGGGAATTTGGAGAGGATGGGTGAGAGGTATAAACGAATGGCTGACAGGAGACGTGTGACTGGTCCGGACCTGTGTGTGGGTGATTTGGTGTGGTTGTCCACTAGGAATATCAAGTTGAGAATGCCATCTTGGAAACTGGGTCCAAGATTTGTTGGTCCATATAAGATTTCTGCTGTGATCAATCCTGTGGCATTTCGACTTGATCTGCCGCAGACTTGGAGGATCCACGATGTCTTCCACAAGTCTTTACTAAAAAAATATGTTAAACCGGTGGTACCATCGCCATTGCCTCCTCCTTCTGTTCTGGTCGAGGGAAACTTGGAGTTCGAGATCTCCAGGATTCTCGACTCAAGAGTTCTGCGGGGTTCCCTCCAGTACCTGGTTCACTGGAGGGGTTACGGTCCTGAGGAGAGGATGTGGGTTCCGGCGTCAGATGTCAACGCCAGCCGTCTGGTGAGGGCCTTTCATAGGTCCCATCCGGATAAGGTTGGTCCAGGGTGTCCGGAGGTCACCCGTAGAAGGGGGGGGGGTACTGTCATGCCCCACTCTGACGATGTGCGGAGGTCAGCCAGGATTGCAGCACGAGTCTAGTATTTGTTTTGATGCTGTGCTGGATCCGCCTCGCATCAGGTGCACTGGGTGGAGTCATTAGTTTAAATAGTCTCCAGCTAAAGTGCTCTGAGCGGATTATACTCATCATTGTGGTCTTGGAAGCTAGGAAGGAAGGTTGGCTTTTGTTCCTGCTCTCAGCAGATAAGTGTCTTTTCTTGTTTGGTTGTTTATGTCATCTTACCTGTCCAGGTTCTTTGCGAGCTGGCAGCTCCTTTCTCCCCACTTCACCATCTCAGGGAGTTCAGGGTTTTGTTAGTATAGGCTGGTGGACACAGCAAATCTACCATCAAGATTTGTCTGTGGGCTGAGCATTGTAGGGAAAGAGGTCAGGGATAAATTAGGAGGTGACCCTTTCCCTGTCTCTCGTCCAGAGCCTGGTTGGTGTGTTATCTGTTAACTGTGCACGTCCGCCGTGACAACGAGCTTCTGCCTCCCTTGGTAAAATAAAGAGACCAGAGCTGCAGAGGAGGGAGTAAAGAAGCGAACTAGGATGAAACTTACACTGGAGAGCAGCACTTTTTGCATGGTTGTACTTCAAATATTGGCATGCTTTACTCCCAGTTTTTCATTTTCCATGCAGTTTTTTTAGACAATGCACTGATTTTTTGAGTATTTAACAGAATTTATAACAGGATAAAGAATGTTAATGCTACAGAGACAGATGTTCGGGGTGATAATCAGTGTAAGGAGGACATTCCTACAAAGACAGATGTGAGGGGTGATGACCAGTGTAAGGAGGACATTCCTACAGAGACAGATGTGAGGGGCGATGACCAGTGTAAGGAGGACATTCCTACAGAGACAGATGTGAGGGGTGATGAACAGTATAAGGAGGAGATTCCTACAGATAAACGCCCAGGTGAGTAGTGACCACTAAATAAAGCAGAGATGAGTCTGTAACTGTAACGACCCTGAATTGGACTTCCCCAATAGCAGGCGCCTTCCCCAGGTACTTGGTGTCCCCCAGTACTCAGATACCCCCAGGACTTGCAGTAGGACCAAGGTTCCAAGTAGAGCTTCACCATGCAACAAGAAGAAATGAGAGTGAGACAAAACATTTTTTGAGCATTCAATTAATTAAAAATAACGATTAAACTGAAACAGGCTGTTTTTCAGCTGATCCAAATTTTAGGACCACATGCCTTTTAAAAGGCCAAATCTGTGCAAAGATGTGGATTTATTGTCATTTTCTGTCATGTAGTCACACGTTGTGATGGCAAAGGCAAAAAAACTTCTCCCTTTTTGAACGTGGTCAGGTTGTTGAACTGCATAAGCAGGGTCTCTCACAGCGCGCCACATTGCTGCTGAGGTGGGACGCAGTAAGACTGCGGAATTTCTTAAATGATCCTGAGGGTTATGGAACAAAGTCAAGTGGAAGACCCAAAAAAATTTAATCAGCACTGAGCCGGAGGATCCAATTGGCTGTCCGTCAAGATACTGGACTATCCTCGACCCAAATTAAGGCCCTTACTGGTGCTGACTGCAGCCCCATAACCATCAGACGGCATCTGAGACTGAAGGGCTTCAAACACAAAAAACTTCTTCTAAGACCTCGTCTCCTTAAACGCCACAGAACTGCTCGTTTGGACTTTGCAAGAGAGTACCAAACATGGGAGATTCAAAGGTGGAAGAAAGTTTTATTCTCTGATGAGAATTTTTTTTACCTTTTTATGGTCCTGATGGTTTCCAACGTTACTGGCATGACAAGCAAATCCCACTTGAGATGTTTTCTACGCGCCACAGTGGAGGGGGCGCCATAATGGTCTGGGGTGCTTTTTCCTTCAGTGGAACAATGGAGCTTCAGGAAGTGCAGGGGCGTCAAACGGCCGCTGGCTATGTCCAGATGTTGCAGAGAGCATTCCTCATGACTGAGGGCCCTCGTCTGTGTGGTAGCGACTGGGTTTTTCAACAGGACACCCATTTCTTTTTGTTGCATGTTGAAGCTCTACTTGGAACCTTGTTAAGATCCAGCCATGCTAAATATGATTTTTTGCCATTTTTCAAGTGGTCTTAAACTTTTGATCAGGACTGTACAAAGCACATATCACAGCACTAGCAGGTAAGAAGAAAGCCATGAGATAGGAACCAATCAGTAGATGACTGGACCAGGATGGGGATGGTAATCAGACGATGAGAAGTAAAAATGGAAACACACCAGTAGTTTCTATATATAAAGATACAAAATATGATAGATGCAGAATAATTAAGCAGGCAGCATGCAGAAATAAGGAAGTCGCTTAGCTTCAGGACGCTGTCGAGTCTCCTACGACATGCGCCACTGCCCAAGACTGGTATTTAATAAGCAGTGATTGTAGCAGAATCTAGCAGACATCTGTAATACAGCGCACATACCTCTTACATCCAGTGAGGTCTTCTCTGATGTAGATGTTCTCTTTCCTCATCTTCTCTATTCACCCCAGACCGCCATGATGATTTCTTTCAGCATCTCTCATCTCTGCAGAGTTTCACAAACGGAAATCTTTGTTTCTTACTTTTCCATCATCCTCCCACCTTCTCAACATCCCATCCTGCCACCCCCAATACTGTGCCCGTTGTGCTCCCCAATACTGTACTGTAGAAACAGATATTGCCCCTTCAAACATTATTGGCACACGGTTCCCTAAAAAATAACTGCACTCAGCAAATAGTGTCCCTGACACTAATAGTGTAAACATAATGTTCCCCAAAAATAACTGCACTGAGATGGATGCCTCCCCATAATATTACTTCTACCCAAAGTCCCACTAATAGTAATAAATCTCTGCCAGAATGCACTCAGTGCCCCCAATAGTAATAATGTCAGCATTGTGCCCATACTAATCATGTTCCTCTAGTCCCCTAGTAGTAGTAATCCCCCTTATAATGTGTGGCAGTACAAAAATACCCCCTTACAATATGTGCCAGTACAAAAAATCCCCTTTGTTTGCCAGTACAAAAAATACCCCTTTTAGTGCCACTAGCAGAACCTTTGTCCCCCTAGTGCCCCACCCCCTAAATAATGTGTGCTAGTGGAAAAATGCCCTTTTCAAGCGCCCCCAGTTATAATAATGTGCACCCCGACCTGGCCCAACAGCATGCTGCAAAGAAAAAAAAATCAAATACTTCCCTCCATGTGGCTGTCAGGATACAATGCAGGGCAAAGGCCTCTTCTGGTCTGTGCCCTGAGCTGCGCTGGCCTCTGATGGGCTTCAGGCCTAGTGTCTGTAGCTTTGCAGAGGGGATGGCGGAGCAGGGAGGCATCCTACAGTTTAATATGCATATATGAATCCTTCCACAATGGAAGCGCTCATTGCCCAGGTCCCTGCCACCAACCCCCAATTGACCCTACCCGGAACTGCCTCAGACAATCACCTCACATTGCTTATTTGGCACTGCGACCCTGTGAGCACCTTATTAGCATATTAATTAATTTCTGAAAAACAGGGCACTGGATTTCAAGAAGAGAGAGGTTGTTTCACTCAGTGTGATCAACTCTAAGAGGCAGTATATCTGGGTTAGCAGGGTTGATTCTGCTGACACATGCTTTTTAATGCAGAATTTTTTATTTTAAGGGAAGAGAACATTCTAATAGGGAATGGTAATCCAGCCTTACGCTGGCTCCATAGCCATAGCCTCCTCATATATCACCGCACTGTTCCTCTCCACTGCCCTGTACGACACGGGCACCACCTAATAGCACTGACTCGCAGGTCTCTTTATGATTCTCCACTTGGCATTCGAGCCTGGTGGTCTGAGGTCTACTGTCTTTGTCAATTTATCATATAATTTTGCTTCATGTTTTGCAACTTGTATCAGAATTTTTATGTTATAAAAGATCAATATCATTTTAAAGATTATATTATTTAAGAATTATTTTTAAAAGTTTTGTTCTTGACAGACGACTGTACCGAGAGCACAGAGGAACACCTGATACCTACATATTATGATGCAGATGATTCGGTTGTCGCACCAGATACATATGAAAAACGTGCCATTATCCCAGTTGTACACTCAGACCTTCAAATCAAAAATCTGCCACCTGATCCTTTAAAAAAGACTGTTATGCAGAATGCAAAGCACAGAAGTGGTGCTGGATCCCAAAGAGCTCAGAAAGGGAAGAAGTCTTATTCATGTTCAGAATGTGGCAAATGTTTTACTCAGAAATCAAATCTTGAGATGCATCAGATAGTTCACACAGGGGAGAAGCCGTATTCATGTTCAGGATGTGGCAAATGTTTTACTCAGAAATCAAAGCTTAAGAGCCATCAAAGACATCACACAGGGGAGAAGCCGTATTCATGTTTAGAATGTGGCAAATGTTTTACTGAGAAATCAAATCTTGAGAGGCATCAGATAGTTCACACAGGGGAGAAGCCGTATTCATGTTCAGAATGTGACAAATGTTTTACTGAGAAATCAAATCTTGAGAGGCATCAGATAGTTCACACAGGGGAGAAGCCCTATTCATGTTCAGAATGTGGCAAATGTTTTAATCGAAAATCACAGCTTGATATCCATCAAAGACATCACACAGGGGAGAAGCTGTATTCATGTTCAGAATGTGGCAAATGTTTTACTGAGAAATCAAATCTTGAGAGGCATCAGATAGTTCACACAGGGGAGAAGCCGTATTCATGTTCAGAATGTGGCAAATGTTTTACTGAGAAATCAAATCTTGAGAGGCATCAGATAGTTCACACAGGGATGAAGCCGTATTCATGTTCAGAATGTGGCAAATGTTTTAATCAAAAATCACATCTTGATATCCATCAAAGACATCACACAGGGGAGAAGCCATATTCATGTTCAGAATGTGGCAAATGTTTTTCTCATAAATCAAGTCTTAAGAGCCATCAAAGACATCACACAGGGGAGAAGCCGTATTCATGTTCAGAATGTGGCAAATGTTTTAATCGAAAATCACATCTTGATATCCATCAAAGACATCACACAGGGGAGAAGCCGTATTCATGTTCAGAATGTGGCAAATGTTTTAATCGAAAATCACATCTTGATATCCATCAAAGACATCACACAGGGGAGAAGCCATATTCATGTTCAGAATGTGGTAACTGTTTTGCTGATAAATCAATTCTTAATAACCATCAGAGAATTCACACAGGGGAGAAGTCGTTTTCATGTCCAGAATGTGGAAAATGTTTTGCTAGGAAAAATTATCTTGCTGAGCATTTAAAAATTCACACAGGGGAGAGGTCATTTTCCTGTCCAGAATGTGGAAAATGGTTTACTCGGAAAGAAAATCTTGTTAATCATCTGAAATCTCACACAGAGGAGATGTGATATTAATGGCCAGAACGTGTTTTACTAAAGAATGTAAATTTGAGAATCATTAGGGAAGTCACACAGGGGTGCAGCCATGTTTATGTTCAGAATGTGGAAACTGTTTTATTCAGAAATAAGCCCTTGTTCAATATCAGAGAATTCATACAGGGGAGAAGAAGTTCTAACCCCTTCCCAACATCCTCCATACATGTATGACGGATGTCGGGAATATAAAGATGGTGCCCACTGAAGAGTTAAGTGCCATAGGCGAAGCATGCGTGCGGTTTCACACAGCAGCGTCCACATGATTGGAGATAGCTCTGATCGCTGACATTCCATCAGATGCTATAGCCAACTGCAACCACAGCATCTGAGCAATCATTTACTGGGAGCGAGCGAGGTGTTACAGCTTGAAGAGCATATGAATTAGAACCATAGATAACTTCATAAAACCAAATATAACAATAGCCACATGATGTATAGTGAATAAAAGATATAACAGAGAATGGATTGTAGTTCAAGGCCTTTACCATAGCTACCATAAACAATCCATTAGAGAGATTGCTTACATGATAATGGAGTATTTTCTGTTCTTACCTATATTAATGAGTCATTTGCACACTGGTGTTTGACTACCCGACAACAACAGCCCTTAGTTTCCCTGCTATAACATACGATGTGTGGAGCCCCCCTCTCATTTTCGTTACACAGATGTATCCTCGTGATAGTGATAGAGATGTGAATATAATTTTTGTATAACTAGATGATTTTCTTATGTATTTACTTTAAGCTGCTTCTTTCTTATCTTAAAGGGGTATTCTCATCTCGCTTATTCAGCCTTCCCTGCAGTCAGCTAGCTGTCCACTTCCTGGTTTTCTGCAGATAAGGCTGGGCGGGCTTAGGCAGCTAGAGTGAAGGCCGGCCACACCTCCTTATGACATCACACTGAGCACTGAGTTCTTATGTGCTCGTTCATGTGAAAAGTATGACTCATCAGTCTGGCAGCCTGCAGTGTCTGAGTCCCCTCCCCCTGCTGTGGAATCCTCAGAGAGCTGTGATAAGTGAGCTCAGTGTACAGTAACATGTGGCTCTTCTGCACAGTTTTATACACAATCTCAGTCTGATCTTTTACAAACCAATTCTGTGCAGCAAACACTATAATTCCATATTATACATTAGCTCTAAAGATTGTCAGCCAGTAGACTTATAATCTGTGCATTTGATTCCCATAAAACATGACCATCCTCCACCTACCAGCATTGATGCAGATTTCTTTCTATTACAGCTGTAATACAATTGTGTATAAACCTTACACTATGTATATGTATAGATGCATATACAGCTCAGGAACATGTTTCTTCTCCAGTCTCCTATCATAAGTTTGGCTACATCAGCTACATCTTTATTATACTCTCCCACCATCCTTCAGGTTGACGGTCCGCATATAAAGCTCTGCTACAACTCTTTATTCCACCATCACTGAGGCTGACCATCCGCTTATACAGCTCTGCTACATATATATATTCACTGCTCAAAAAAATAAAGGGAACACAAAAAAAACACATCCTAGATCTGAGTCTTCAATGAACTAATATGGGGCCGCAAACGAGTTAGAATCAAGATACAATATTTGTATAAAGAAGAGGGTGGAATCTCTGTCCCTTTCCTAAAAGGATACTATGTAGCTGCACAATTGAGATGGTGTGTGAGGAATCGAAAGAATAAATGTATCCGGCTTATTTTTGGGGAGCATTGTAGACCCTGGGAGGACCTTTCACATTCTCGAAACTGGCATTACTGAGAAGAAAACAATAATAAATCAGTTTAGTAGAATGCTTGGGTATATTTGGCAACAAGTTAGATACATGGTTGGAGTATCCCAAGCAGTTCAGTATACCCCACTGTGGGGGAATGCACATTTACCACAAATTAGGCAACTGGGTGAGGTTGAATACTGGGAAAAAAATGGGATACACTTAATTGCACAGGTGTTTCATAAAGGACAGATTAAGCCCTTAAATGAAATCTTACCTGACATCACATTAGGTTTTATTGATAAATTCAGATATGAACTACGACACGCTATACACTATACTGAAAATAAAAATTATTTAAACATTGTACGGAACACTTTTTTAGATTTTTGTCAAGATATGACATTTAACACTTCTATATCGCAAAGATCTGCAAAATGGGGAACCCATTCTGTGGAATACTGTTTATAGAAATATTAAAAGATTGACGGTCTCCCCCGCCCATACATGGATTCTTTTGAAAATCATACACCGTCTCTACTACACACCAGCATTATTGCACACCATTTATAAAGACAGAAAACAGAACTGTTATAAATGTAACAAAAATAGAGGAGACTATAAACATTTGCTGTGGGAATGCCCGGGGATAAAAGACTATTGGATCAAAATATTCCGGAAACTGCAGGACAGTTCCCCTATGGAATACGAAGCATGTATTGAATATGTGATCCTGGGCACTTTCCCAGAGACAGATAAAAATAAAACTGAGCAGATACTTTGGCTCCGGGGCATCGACTTGGCCAAAATAATAATTGTTAAACATTGGGGTTCCACGAAATATCCTAATTTTCAGGAATGGATGGAGTGGATGAATAGGGTTAAGCAATATGAAAACACTCTCGCCCAAACAGCGGGGAAAAAGGCAGCCTGGATGCGGATATGGGGTAATTGGAAATGACAACACTTGGTGCAATGACGGTAGCTCCTCGAAAAAAATAAAAAAAGGGAGGGTTAAAAACAAGAGGGAAATTTAGTATAGGATGAGATGATGTATTATCATATTGCTATGTGATGTCAAATTTGAAGATTGTAGATTTCTATCCTTTGGAAAATAAAAATGCATTTAATAAAAAAAAAAAATGGAAATCAAATTTTTCAACCCATGGAGGTCTGGATTTGGAGTCACACTCAAAATTAAAGTGGAAAAACACACTACAGGCTGATCCAACTTTGATGTAATGTCCTTAAAACAAGTCAAAATGAGGCTCAGTAGTATGTGTGGCCTCCACGTGCCTGTAGGACCTCCCTACAATGCCTGTGCATGCTCCTGATGAGGTGGCGGACGGTCTCCTGAGGGATCTCCTCCCAGACCTGGACTAAAGCATCTGCCAACTCCTGGACAGTCTGTGGTGCAACGTGACGTTGGTGGATAGAGCGAGACATGATGTCCCAGATGTGCTCAATTGGATTCAGGTCTGGGGAACGGGCGGGCCAGTCCATAGCATCAATGCCTTTGTCTTGCAGGAACTGCTGACACACTCCAGCCACATGAGGTCTAGCATTGTCTTGCATTAGGAGGAACCCAGGGCCCACCGCACCAGCATATGGTCTCACAAGGGGTCTGAGGATCTCATCTCGGTACCTAATGGCAGTCAGGCTACCTGTGCGGCCCTCCAATGAAAATGCCACCCCACACCATTACTGACCCAATGCAAAACCGGTCATGCTGGAGGATGTTGCAGGCAGCAGAACGTTCTCCACGGCATCTCCAGACTGTCACGTCTGTCACATGTGCTCAGTGTGAACCTGCTTTCATCTGTGAAGAGCACAGGGCGCCAGTGGCGAATTTGCCAACCCTGGTGTTCTCTGGCAAATGCCAAACATCCTGCACGGTGTTGGACTGTAAGCACAACCCCCACCTGTGGACGTCGGGCCCTCATATCACCCTCATGGAGTCTGTTTCTGACCGTTTGAGCAGACACATGCACATTTGTGGCCTGCTGGAGGTCATTTTGCAGGGCTCTGACAGTGCTCCTCCTGTTCCTCCTTGCACAAAGGCGGAGGTAGCGGTCCTGCTGCTGGGTTGTTGCCCTCCTACGGCCTCCTCCACGTCTCCTGATGTACTGGCCTGTCTCCTGGTAGCGCCTCCATGCTCTGGACACTACGCTGACAGACACAGCAAACCTTCTTGCCACAGCTCGCATTTATGTGCCATCCTGGATAAGCTGCACTACCTGAGCCACTTGTGTGGGTTGTAGACTCCGTCTCATGCTACCACTGGAGTGAAAACACCGCCAGCATTCAAAAGTGACCAAAACATCAGCCAGGAAGCATAGGAACTGAGAAGTGGTCTGTGGTCACCACCTGCAGAACCACTCCTTTATTGGGGGTGTCTTGCTAATTGCCTATAATTTCCACCTGTTGTCTATCCCATTTGCACAACAGCATGTGAGATTGATTGTCACTCAGTGTTGCTTCCTAAGTGGACAGTTTGATTTCACAGAAGTGTGATTGACTTGGAGTTACATTGTGTTATTTAAGTGTTCCCTTTATTTTTTTGAGCAGTGTAAAACACTTACCTTTCACACAATATCCATTCTTTAGCGTTTTCCCTAAGGCTCGATGTTCTCAGGAAACATCACCACCACATATCTTTCTGGTAACGCGCGTCAACCTCTATTGTTGTATGCCTCCGATATGACCAGACCATGCACCTGCAAAAAAAAATTATAATAAAATTAGCCACAAAAGGAAGCGTGGCCGGAAGCTGACATGAGCAGACGCATGTAGTGGAGCTCCGGACCCAAATCCCTAACTTATAACTGATCCTGACACTTATTTGCCGCAAAAATTACCTCCAGAACAGGCAGAAGGTCGGGAAAGACCCGCAACACGAACATGTCCCGGAATAGAGCGCAGTCGGCTGCAGACCGGCTACGAGAGTTTGCCCACGTGGAAGACCAAGATGGCGCAGGCTCTCGCTCACCCTCATTAGACGGGACACAGAAGGATCCTGCACTTGAAGGAGCAGCGCATACAGCCGCCGAACCATCTCTTAAGCAGGTTACTGAGCAGCTGCTGCAAGCAATAGCCACCTGCCGCCCATCAATGGTGGGTAAGCTGGAGGAAGTGAAAGTGGATATAGGCCTACTCCGCCATGACATGCAGGCCATACGGGACCGCGTTAAAGAGACAGAGGACAGGATCTCAGACGTGGAGGATCGACTGCAACCACTTCCCATTAAAATGCAAGAGCTGGAGCAAAAGGTTAATTTTTGGCAACAGAAATGTGACAACTATGAGAATCGCACACAGCGTAATAATTTGCGGATAATTGGGATGCCTGAAAAAGCAGAGGGCAATAACCCATGTGCATTCGTCACTACCTGGCTCCGCAATTCCTTCCCAGAAGCAACATTCTCAACGACGTTTATTATAGAACGTGCACATCGCGTTCCCGCCAAACCCCTTCCACCGGGAGCTCCTCCAAGACCTCTACTTGCAAGGCTACTGAACTCTATGGACAGAGATCATGTGCTGCAAATGGCGCACACTAAACAGGAGC
Source organism: Bufo bufo (assembly GCF_905171765.1). NCBI lineage: Eukaryota > Metazoa > Chordata > Amphibia > Anura > Bufonidae > Bufo > Bufo bufo. Next base: position 556,649,254 of record NC_053393.1, on the reverse strand, counting down.
TACAGGAGGATGATAGTAGGGGTAAAATAATAATCTCACACGTTACAGGAGGTATTTAGTACTAGTTGTAGTATCTAGTTTGACAACAGTCCCCGCTGGCATAGTTTTCCGGGAGACGGCCGGATCCCATTAGAGGTTAGGGATAGGGTCCCTGGTTAAGTTACAGTTTGTTTATATACAAGATCTACAGTGCTACTGGTAAATTACCATATGCACACCCCGTTTACTTGAAGTGCCACCTTACAAACGAGGTATTTTGTCTATAAGTGACAAGAGTGATGTGAATGGTATAAGGTTGCATCAGGCAGGCCCTCGCAGTATATGTCAGGGTAAGCCTGATAGTTCAAAAGTTATGTGTTATGTGCTGTATCGGAAATGATGAAGTGTTGGGAGAAAAAAAAGAGGTAACTAAGGTCATTTACACAAGATTGAAATGGCGGAATTACGTATAATGTCCTGGAACGTCAGAGGACTGGGTACAGTTAGGAAACGCACCATGGTATTTTCTGCAATCAGGGGATTCAATCCACATATTCTCTGCTTGCAGGAAACCCACTTAATGGCAGAAAATACTAGACATATACAAAAGCCCTGGGTTCAATGGGCACAACACTCATGCCATACTAGCATGTCAAGGGGAGTGTCTTTCATGGTACACAAGTCCCTTAGATGGGAAGTGGAAGCATGTCAGATAGATTCAGCAGGGAGATATGTGTTCGTAGCTGCGTACATAAACTGTATATTATAGGTTATTCTTGGTGTATACATTCCACCGCCTTCTTCCTTGCAGGTGGTTCAGCAGGCGGTGAGCTTTGCAGCCTTCTATCCGTCAGCTCGTATAGTAAGTCTTGGAGACTTCAATATGACCCTAGACAGGAATCTAGATAGACATCATCAGGCAGAGGTTGCTGATAACCGCCTAAATAATAGGACGTCCCTGGCTGCATTAATGGAAGAGGTAGGATGGACGGATATGTGGCGACTTAAATATCCTGACATCAGACAATACTCATGTCATTCAACCAGTCATAACACACTGTCGCGAATAGATTATGCCATGGGTAACTCATCTATGTGTTCCTTAGCTTATACTATAGAATACGGACCAAAAGGTATTTCAGACCATGCACCAGTACAATTAGTATTGGGGCTGGGAGGGGATGTGATCAGATGCTCAACGCGGATTAATCCTTTTTGGTTGTCCCTGTTTGGTCCGTCTGATCGCATTCCCGATCAATTGCAGATTTTTATGGAAGGACATGAAGAGGAATTGGATTGCGCATTATTGTGGGAAACTATGAAGGCGTATCTTAGAGGTTGTCTCAGATCTACTATACCATTCATTAGAAAGTCATCAGCTAGACAAGAGGAAAGATTGGCGGCAGAGTGTTCCAGATTGGAAGCAGCATATATTGCTGACCCCAATGATTTAAATAAAGAGTCTTGGTTAATAACAAGCAGTCAGTACCTTGCTCTACTTAAAGAAAAAGCTCAAAGAAAAATGTTTTTTTGTCAAACAAACGTATTTTGAACTGGGTAACCAGTCCAGTATACTGCTCGCTCACATAGTTAAACAAAATCAGACATCCCCAGCAGTATTGCGCATCAAATCATTGGATGGACAGATATTATTAGACCCGGAAACTATAGCAGGTAGATTCCAAGAGTACTATAGGGATCTGTATGAGTCTAAAGTGAATTATGGGATAGATGATGTCATGCAATATCTTGAGGATCTGGAATTCCCTACTTTAACGCGGGAGGCAGTAGAAAGTCTGGAGGCCCCTATAACTGCTTTGGAGTTGCAGGATACTATAGCACAGTTAGCTAGGGGTAAAGCCCCCGGTCCAGATGGACTACCTCTAGAAGTGTATATTAAATATGCTGCCCACATCAACCCACTTCTGTTGTGCATGTACAAGGATGCATTTCAAAATAGATGCTCTCCACCATCAATGTATGATGCAACTATAGTAGTACTATTAAAATCGGGCAAGGAACCAGATGAGTGCGGGTCATATCGTCCGATATCCTTATTAAACATCGACTATAAGATCATAGCAAAGTTGTTGGCCATACGTCTTGGAAAAGTAGCTAACACCTTGGTGCACCCGGATCAATCTGGATTCTTACCAGGCAGGTCCACCACTGATAATATCAGAAGGGTGCAAGTTGTAACCCAGATAGGACTACAGAAGAAGGAGAAATGGGCTTTGGCGTCCTTGGACACAGCAAAGGCGTTCGACTCTGTTGAATGGCCCTACTTATTTCAGGTTCTTAATAGATTTGGTTTTGGCCCTAACTTTATACAATGGGTGGAAATGCTATACAAAACATCCTAGAGCGGGCATATTGGTGAATGGGTTGCTGTCGGATAGTTTCAGCCTGGGACGAGGGACAAGACAAGGGTGTCCATTGTCACCACTGCTATTTGCCTTGGCTATAGAGCCGTTGGCTATGCGAATAAGGGTGGACTCGCAATTCCATGGAATTCAAATAGGAGAGCATTAGGATAGGGTCGGCTTATATGCTGATGATATGGTGCTCTTTATGTCACAAACGGAACTCACACTCCCTAGAGCAATCACCATAATTGAAATATTTAGCCAGTTCTCAGGACTAAGGATAAACTGGTCCAAATCGACCCTATGCCCTCTATATGAGTTAGAAGACTCTTTCCCCCAAGGGGAGTTACCTATTGTAAACAGTTATAAATATTTAGGGATATACATAACAAAAGAGGTCACCTCCTTTCATACACTAAATATCCAACCTCTCAGAGTATTGCAAAGAAAAATTCAGGGTATGGCAGGGATTGCCTTTGTCTGTGTCAGGAAGGATAAACTTGATAAAACTGATTATTTTACCGAAATGTCTGTATATTCTACAGCACGCACCATATATAGTCCCAAAAACATTCTTCCAGAGAATTGCCTCCTTGATGTCACCTTTTCTGTGGGGTGCGAACAGAGCCAAGCTATCTATATTAAACCTGTCACGCCTTAAAAAGGGGGGAGGCATGTCCCTGCCTGATATTCAATTATATTACCTAGCTGGGCAATTGAGAAATATTAAGTCATGGATGTCACAGGGAGACGGTCTCTTCAGGCAGGAGAAACAGCTAGCAGACTACCTGGAACTTACCAATTTATGGCCAGTTCTAGAGCTGTTCAGGTTTGGACAGCATGTAAACGTCTACATGGGGTGGAGTCGGATCTGTTGGAAACCCCGATTTGGGATAATCCCATGTTTCCTGACTTGATGGCACTACAAGAAGGAGCGTTCTGGAGGGAACATGGGGTTGTCACATTGGGAAACCTATATAGCAACAATGTTTTCAACGATTATGAGTCCATGAATCACAGACATGAACTTCCTAGACGGGCATTCTATAGATTCCTACAATTAAGACATGCCATGCAAACACACTACAGAGATACCCCAGTTCAATTGTCAACATTTCCAATGATCGGAGTTATACGCTCTCAAGGACCGCGTGGCTTTATATCAGCATTATATACCCACCTCCTAGATGTTAAACTTAAAAGTAATCCGATGCAAGCATTATCTAGATGGAAAGCTATGATTCCAGATTTGTCTAATGATGACGAAGAGAATATTCTGGAATCCCCCACACTAGTGTCACCAGCCATAAACAAGTTCATTCAAGTGTGTATAATACATCAGAGCTACCTAACCCCACAGAGGCTACATAGGATGGGTAGACTTACCCATTCTGAGTGTCATAGATGTGCGTCAGCGGACGCAGATTTTTGGCACCTTATCTGGGCATGTCCCTACATACAAAAATTTTGGGAAGAAGTGGTAAAGCTACTTTCAGACCTATTGGACAGCGCAGTGCCATTGCAACCGAGGACCTGTCTCTTTGGAATATTGGATGAGACCCTCTACTCTCATCATGTAAGGATATTCCTGAGAGAAACACTGTTCTTAGCACGTAAAGGATTAGCCATTAGATGGATGGGAGATAGGGCACCCACTTTAGCGCAATGGAAACAATTGGTTAATACTATTATACCTTATGAGAACATAGTTTTCAAGAATAGAGGCTGCACGCCCAAGTTTCAAAAGGTGTGGGGGGTATGGTGTTCGCCACCGAGAACTCTTTATTCAGCTCAAAGATTAACGGAAGCCTCAAGTTAGACTGTCAAAGTTTGAAGGGAGAGAGGGGGTGGGACATAATGAAGTAGATAAGCCACAATATGTGAAGGATTTTAATGATGCTATTCTTTGATAAAAATGTAAACATCTTGTATGGAAAAAAGACACAATTATACAGATACAGCACAGGAGTTTATTGTTTTATATATTGTATTATATACATGATATTTGTACGCTTCGATCTGTTCTTACTGCTATGTAACAAATATGGATTATGTACAAAAAGTGTCATTATAATTGGCTTTGTGTGTTCAATAAAGCGAATAAAAAAAAAAAAAATTTGCCACAAAAATGAATGTCTTGCTCTTATCCATGTCACATTTCTATCAAAATGTTTATTTAAATAGTTCAAGATGCCATCAGTTTATTAAACATTTCTATATTTTAAAAATACAGGCATTGAGGGACACAGCACCATGCGACATCCCAAAGCAGTCCCCAAGGGTGGGAAAAGAACAGCCATGCCACCGGTTGGGAATACAGGTGCAGGAGAACCATGTGACCCAACAGGAAAAAACACGGAATGGGCAAGAGGTTCCATAACAAGGAAGAAACCTCAAGGAAGAAGCAGTGAAGACTGCCGGCACCCCAGGACAAATGCCTTGAAGAAAATCCCAAATGCAAGAAGGCAGCAAAAGGGAACACCGAGCTCAGCCAAGGGCTGGAGAAAAAATTAGGACAGCACCGCGTGTTGGAACTACCTAACGCTCTAAATTGTCACAGACCAAAAGAGCGAAAAAACCTGTGGCCAACCCCTGACAGGCCAGGGGAGAAAGGAAACAGGGAAGCACTGGAAGCCAAACGAGTGAGGGAAGCCATAGCAAGGCTCACATGTGAAGGGAGCAGGTCTCCCCTCACTGCAAGGCAGGTGAAGAAGTTAAGCGCCCCCTATTTAAAGGTGAAAACCCAAGGCTGCTAGAGGAAACCGCCAACCCTTGGAGAAGGAGGGGGTTGTAAGTAAAGGCCAGGAAAAGAGAATGATAAGACCTGCATCCCAAAAACAAGAGACGAGGCTCGAGCCTCTGAAAACAAGATATCACTGTGAAGCGCAAGACCAGAGGAAACTATGGGCATATGAAGTATCAGGGGAAAAAGGAACCAGATACAGGCCCAGGAAATCTCAGCAGGAACACACTGGACTGAGAGACATGGGAGTAGAAGCAAGGAGGAGGGGCTGGGAAGATCGCAGCCTAGCAGGCCCAAAAGCCGGGGCCTCGATTTATGAGGAGGCCGGGAATGGAGCGAGGGGGGCGGGGCGAATCGCGGCCGACCGAGGGCCCTCTGGACCCACAAAACTAGGTGAGGAGGGTAGGGGGGGAGAAGCGACGCCTGGGGATGGGCGGATCAGGGCAAACGGAGCACCTGGGAGCTGGGAACGGGCCATGGAAGATGAGGCCTAGTCCAGGCAGAAGCCGGGGACTAAAGTAGCGGGGAAGGCCGGGGAGAAGACTGTGTGGCCAAGGAGGAGAGAAAAACCAACCAAGGGGGAAGAGAAAGGAAGGGAAACAAGAATATAACCCCCCCACCAAGAAAAAAAAGGGGGGGGGGGTTGGCTTGGAGGAAGATGGAGGCTTCCCAGGACCCCCAGCTAAGGTGGAGCCCACCCCCTGGCCACAGGAGGGAACCTAACCCTGGGGCAGGGACAGGGGAATATACTCACCATCCGATATACTCACCATCCGATATCTTCGGGCGCCGCAGGGTCACCCCTTCGGCAGACTCAACACGGGAACCGTGGGAATGCCGGCAAGCCACTGCGGATGCAGTCTGTGGGGACTGGGTGACCGGCGATGGTACAGAAGTACGCGCCCGCAGGGGGGGGGGCAACTAAAGTGGAACAGGATGGAGCAGGTATAACGGTGGAGATCACCGAGACCTGAGAAGAGAGAAAAAAGAATAAAAACAGCAGGACCTACAAAAAAAGCAGGACAGGTCTGCCTCCTACGGACACTAGACTAAAACTGAATAGCCTAGTGCCTGTGGAGAGGGTATAGCCCACCTGGGAGGAGCCAACACTTTTTGTGTCTAGTGCCTCCTAGTGGTAGTTGGACGTATACCCATGGTGCTGTGTCCCCCAATGCCATGCACGTGAAATAGGCTATAACAGTATTTACATTTTTCAAGATATAGTTATAACAGTGGAACTCGAGCATAATTTCTAATACATATAAATTACAAAATGTAATAATTTCATAATAAATAAAAATAGACAACCCCTTTTAAGATTTTTTTCCATAGCACCTACAATTACATGGGATTTCCATCCAGAGCAAGCCTCTCCAAGTTTGTGTAGTCTTCCACATCTAGTAATTGATTATGCAGTCACCTGGAAAGGAAGAAAATATCTGTCAAAAACCTATTTATTCAAATTTTCAATCAGACACATAGGCATCAAAGTTTACATTATATTAAAACACAAACTTGTGTATAGAACATACGAGGAGTTTATGGAAAAAATAATAATACAAACAAATTATAAAAGCAAAATGTGTCACTGTATCCAGCTCCCATCACACACACACACACACACACCTTCCATAGCTGCTAGAAAAAAAAAGTTGCTACAATCACACGGCCTATAGACCTCATACAGACTGTCAGAATTATATAGACTATTATACATACCTGAGTGCATCCTGAAAAAACTTTCATGTCATTTGTTCACTCAGCTGCAAGTGCATTATTCTAGGTGTTTTTGGCTGCTGCATGTAAATCCCTGGATGTCAAAAGAGAGCAGGAGATACCAGAGAAGTAAAAAGGTGTTCACTGCTAGGAGGAGACGTGGATGTCTACTGAATTTGTAAAGCCAATAATCTTTCTAAAAGAGAATAATTCAACATACAAGTTATAATAGACTGTTCGGAATTTTTTATTTTGGGACCCTTCTGTCTCTTGGGGACTTTAAGTAGACTTAATAAAACGAGATTTTTGTGAACTCACCTGTAAAATCTCTTTCTTGCTTAGTTTCATTGGGGGACACAGGACCGTGGGTATAGCTGCTTGCTGCCACTAGGAGGCGACACTAGGCTGAAAAGTGATAACTCCTCCCCTGCCGGCTATACCCCCTCCAGCCTGGAGAGAACATATCCGTTTGTGCCCAAGCAATAGGAGTAGGAAAAAAAATTTAATAAAAATCAACAACTGACAAATGACAGTCGGACCGAACCAGAACTGCGGACCGTGCAGGCCCACCAACCGCCACCATTGGCGGCAAACAGAATTACTGGGTGGGAGCTGTGTCCCCCAATGAAACTAAGCGAGAAAGAGATTTTACAGGGGAGTTCACAAAAATAACGTTTTCTCGCTCGTATCATTGGGGGACACAGGACCGTGGGACGTCCTAAAGCAGTCCCCGGGGAGGGAAACAAATCACCATCCCATGGAGAAAAACGCCCTCGAGGATGCGTAATCCACTGCCGCCTGCAAGACCTTGCTGCCCGGAGCAGTATCCACCGATGCCTAGGAAGGCACCCGGAAAAACTTGTAGAAAGTGCGCCCGGAAGGCCAAGACACTGCCCTCTACCGCTGGAAGCTAATGCATGGAGCAGATAAAACCGAGAAGCGCCTACCGCTGGTTGGGTAGGCCATAACTCCGCCGGGCGGTGCAATGTCCTAGGAGCAGAATGCCCGAGCAACTGTCAGACAGATATACCTGGAATATGCCCCTTTAGAGATCGTCAATTTGACCAGGACCCCCAGGAAACAAACAGGTAAGAGTCCGTACCGCGGAAAGCGTTAGTTATGGACTGATGGAAAGCCTGCTCTCTATAATGCGACAGAGAAAGAAGAGAGACCATGTCTGAGATGGGTTGGTAAGCGGCGACTACCTTCTGCAAAAAAGGAAGATACTGGGCGGAGCACTGCCTTATGCTAATGACAAGGGAAAAAAGCACTTACAAGAAGGCGCTATCGACTCAGAGAGCCGCTGGGTGGAAGATCTGCCACCCGGAATGCTGCCTTCCCAGAAATAAAAAGGAGAAGACTGCGTCCCAGAGGGAGGACTTGTTCCTCACTGAAAGCCCCCAAACGATTCACAGGTCGCTCCTGGCCGCAACTGTGGAAGCAGAACTAAAATCCAGGTCCACAGGAACCCCTTGTGGTTAAGAGAACGCCCCTTAGGAAGCGGTAAATTGTACCAATGCCCCTACAAACGTAGAGGCTTGTGGTGGGACTTCTAGCGAGAGAAGCTGCTTGAGAAACCACCGAAAAAAATTCCCACTGCAGGCCAACGAACCAAAACCTCGGAGAAAGGTAGAAGTAAAGCTTATGTGAACATCACCAGTGAAGGGAAGCCCCGTAAATGACCATATATTGACAATGTGGAAATCCGGCCTGGAAGGGCAGACGACCAAGATGAGAAAAATACTCTTGCTTGGTGGAGTGCAAATACGACGTCCAACACCCTCACCGTACCCGGGAAACCCTATTCACGTGGAAAATTAGAGGTGGGATTCTATAGCCGTACCACCTATGGCTATGTAGGGACTAAGCTATCGAGAAGAGCGCACCCAAAAGGTAGGTGCTGAACAGCTATGGCAATTACGCCATCGCCAAGCCCGAGTTGACTATAGCAGAACAACGGTTGTCGGAGCAACGGTCAATTATCGGTAGTGTAAACCATAAAGAGGCCAGGGCTAAGCCTATTGCCAACTGAGACTGACACTCTACAGAATCTATTGGTACAGCAATACTCCGCCGGAGTAGGAGGCCATATAAGGAAAGCCATCAGAGTAACGCTAACGCCATACTCCAGCTGAGGAGGAGGCCACCCCGTCGAAGTCACTGATTCCAGAATCAGAGGAACCAGTCACCCGACGAAAGAACTGCGCCGTAGCAAACCTAGTATATAGTGGAGACGCTAATACGCCCTGTACAGTAGGAGCTACAGTATGCGGGGAGGCCTAAGGACGCCCAGTAGAAACATGGTACCCTTGTGACCCAGATAAGGATAGCCAGCCTTAAGTACTCCACCTAACAAGGGGGGTGCTGAACAGGAGCAGCCGCCGAAGTAGTGACTGAGGTGGGCTGCCCCACTGCAGCGACTACAATCTCTAGCCCTAGCGTGTAACCTTCACCACAGAGAAAAACACGCTGTAATGGCTATTGCGGAGTGCCAGCAAAAACACCCTCACTTAGAAAAGGAAGAGTGGTGGACAAGGAATACAGAGACAGTGCCATTCGGTGTGCTGTATCGTAATATCAACATGTCGAATAATGACGTGCATTGTCGAGGCCCAACACCGTGACCGACCTGAACGGTGGAGACTCATGGGGATGGGAGGTCTCTAGGACACACAAGTGTTGCTGGGTGCCCCCTCCTGAACGGTTGACATCTTTGCGCCCAGAACCCGCACCGGAAGAAAAAGACGAGCACAACATGGAAATAGCCACAGTATCCAGTGGCAGTATCCCGATACCACTAGCTGCAGAGTACAAGGCCCAACGGCACCGACTGTTGCCACAGCCCACCTTGAAGGAAGCCAAGGCATCTAGTGTCGTGGCATAGTTGAATTATAGCATGCCAAGATGCTTAGGAGATTCCCCCGTTAACGGATCGCTTGTACAGTCATGGCCAAAAGTTTTGAGAATTACATAAATATTGGAAATGGGAAAAGTTGCTGCTTAAGTTTTTATAATAGCAATTTGCATATACTCCAGAATGTTATGAAGAGTGATCAGATAAATTGCATAGTCCTTCTTTGCCATGAAAATTAACTTAATCCCCCCAAAAAACTTTCCACTGCATTTCATTGCTGTCATTAAAGGACCTGATGAGATCATTTCAGTAATCGTCTTGTTAACTCTGGTGAGAATGTTGACGAGCACAAGGCTGGAGATCATTATGTCAGGCTGATTGGGTTAAAATGGCAGACTTGACATGTTAAAAGGAGGGTGATGCTTGAAATCATTGTTCTTCCATTGTTAACCATGGTGACCTGCAAAGAAATGTGTGCAGCCATCATTGCGTTGCATAAAAATGGCTTCACAGGCAAGGATATTGTGGCTACTAAGATTGCACCTCAATCAACAATTTATAGGATCATCAAGAACTTCAAGGAAAGAAGTTCAATTCTTGTTAAGAAGGCTTCAGGGCATCCAAGAAAGTCCAGCAAGCGCCAGGATCGTCTCCTAAAGAGGATTCAGCTGTGGGATCGGAGTGCCACCAGTGAGGTGAAGACTTTTGGAAGATGGCCTGGTGTCAAGAAGGGCAGCAAAGAAGCGACTTCTCTCCCAAAAAAACATCACGGACAGATTGATCTTCTGCAGAAAGTATGGTGAATGGACTGCTGAGGACTGGGCAAAGTCATATTCTCCGATGAAGCCTCTTTCCGATTGTTTGGGGCATCTGGAAAAAGGCTTGTCCGGAGAAGAAAAGGTGAGTGCTACCATCAGTCCCGTGTCATGCCAACATCCGGAATAATATCGGAGAGCTAAAGATAGAAATCTCTAAGTGTGAGGGCATGCGCAGTAGCCTGTGCCGAATAGGACTTAAATAGAAGTGTTGACGCATGCGCAGTAGACGTTGTGAAACGGGATTCTATCAGAAGTTTTGACGCATGCGCGACAGGCACACAGAGTAACTTGGGAAAATCTTCTAAGTTCTGACGCATGCGCGTCTGAAGGGGTGACGCGAATAGATGACGGAAGAGAAGCTCGTAAGGTATTTGATAGGAGGATCAGGCAGTCACACGAGTTCTGAACAGGGATAGGGCAGAGGATGACTAAGAGCCCACCCCTAACAGGTATAAGCATTTACTTACGAAGCACTCGTGTTGATAGTAGTTCTATCCCCTGATGAAGCCACATCTAGTGGCGAAACATGTTGGGAGAGCTCTAGCTTGATATCTTTTTTAATTAGGGATGTGATGGACTCAGTGTTTAAGTAGTGAGAACTGCAGACTCACTATACTTGGACGCACCAGCGGCAGCAGCTAAACTTAGAGTGGCGCTAATAAGGAATCTCTCCTAGCGATACATTTGAGTCTATTTCTGAACACTCTATATGATAGCAGTGACAATTTAGGTGAATTCAGTGGGAATTATCCCAAGCGACTTAGGACGCACTTATGGGAATATTCCCAGTATACTGCCGGTGGTAACATCACAGCACCCTTAAAGTTTTAAAAGTTTTTTCTTTCTTTTCTTCTCTCCTGTTTTGTATTAGTTTTATTGATGGAAATAAATGTTAAGTTTTATTTGACTAGAAACAGGAGCTTTGTAGCCTTTGGCTATTTGAACTATATAATTTATTAATCCTGGGTCCAAAGGGGTCTATGAAACAGAATTGTACAAGTGGAGGTCAAACCCTCCCTTACTGACCCCCTTCAAAATAGCAGACAGGCTTACCCCTAGTCGTGCTGAAGAAGGGATTTTTTTAGAGGTCTGTAATAGCTTTGCATTTGAAAAAGAAATCCTACTGTTTATCTCTATTAGCCGCATATAGAGAACCAACTTCAGTGTATATCTACCCTAGAATAGCTATAGACAACAGAGCATCTATTGATCATTATTATGAATATAGACTCTGTATATCTGATGTCCACAGTGTGATAGATAGGAGATGAAAATTTAAGATCTACCCCCAAATATAATGGCAGGCTTTCTCAAACAAAAACTGAGTTTGGAAAATCTGACCCTGGAAGCAAGTCAGGTCTTCTCTAATGCACATATTCCATTGGGGCAGACAGATATAAACATTGCTTTCAGGAATTTAAATAAAACCTATAGTCAACATATACGGTCGTGGTGGGAAATAGCAAGCCTTGAAACATACCTACAACAGGGTATGGTATATAGAGGTTTACGTATCCCTTTGAGACCTAACGTACATCTAGAGGATACCCAATTTACAAAGGGCTGGGAGGATCTCCTAACGGAGTGTTCACTCAGACTAATCAAATATCTGTCTGAATACGAAAAAGCTTTCTTTAATAAAATCGACCAACAGCTCGAGAAGGAGATCCAAGAAATACAGGAGTTCACCCCACACCCGGAATTCCTTGACCTTGAACAAAAAATCAAGAAAAACATAGAAACTTTACAACACGAAATAAAGGAAAGGAAACACGTAAAGTACCTGAGAGATCGCACTGATTTTGAAGGCAACCGTGTATATATTTGGAGGAATAATAGAATCAATAACCGGAATTCTCGTAGAACATACAGGGAGAATTCAGAGACAGAAACCTCTGGCACAGAGGGATCAGGTTATAGCTCAACTGGACAGGGAGATCGCCCTAAGGGTACTAAACGAAAAAATAAAAAAAGACAATATCCCCCTAGAAAATCATCTCTTGAAAGACGCGATCAGTCCCAATCATGTCCAGGGGGGTTAATGCCAAAACAGGGGACAACAATAAATCCCGGTGGTACATCTATTCTATCTTATCCATCTGCCTCCACTCAACCCTTTTCTTTTGGGATTCCGGGTCAGGGACAGAATGTATTCCAAACACAAACATCACAAGGATCTACCCAGGCACTTCCTCCCCCAACCAATGTGGGAGAGAGGACCTCAAATATTGCCCCCCTTTTTTTAGGACAAACAGGGGTTCAACTGAGGGACCGAGAGAGATGGGGCTACAACAAATAGTTGATAGGACACAAAATGAAGAAATAGATGAGAAACAGATTATTAATCTATCTAATTACACCTTAACACCATCAGAAAAATTACTTCTATCCAAAGGCCTTACCTTTGCTCCGGTCCCCCAATGTGATAAATTCCTTTGGATTAAAGATGTGAACCTCTTCGCACGGAAACTGGCTCTACATAAGGTACATAAAAAAGAAGAACATGATGCTCGTATACAATATGAGAAGGAAAGGAGATGTGTAGAATTGTTGGAAGCATTACAGAAGGAGAGTGAGGGTCATCAGATTATTCCTGACCCCCCCTTCTCTACTTTGAAACCTAGATCAAAAACTACACCACAATTCACACAATTCCAGGAAATAGAGACCTTTGTACAGCTTGTCACACAGGACATCAAATCATTACAGATGAGGAAGGAACATATCGAACCAAATTTGAACACTCAGGAACAAGAAGCCCTAGAAACCCTAAAGAAAAATGAAAGGATCATAATTAAACCTAGTGATAAAGGGGGCAATATAGTTATTCAAGACCGAAAAGACTATATAGACATGGTATTGAAACTCCTAGAAGACAAGCAGACGTACCAACTTCTACCTAATGACCCTACGAAGGAATATTTGAATGACTTGAAAAACCTATTACAGGAAGCTTTCCAGACTAATATAATAACCAAAGAAGAATATCAATACCTCTTTAATAAAAACCCTATGATTTCTACCTTCTACTCATTACCGAAGGTGCATAAAAATAGAAAACCAGTACCAGGTAGACCGATTGTGTCTGGTAATGACAACCTTACACAAGCCTTAAGTGAATATATCGATCAAATCCTACGACCTTTCGTTACCACCTTACCTTCTTATATAAAAGACACCAAAGACCTCCTTCTTAAAATAAACGACATCATAATCACAGAAGGCACCTATTTAGCCAGTCTTGATGTCGAATCATTGTATAGCAATATCAAACACTCACTGGGGATACACGCAGCTGAATATTATTTGAGCACCCGCAGCCAAAACTTTAGTAGGCACAATAATTTTGTATTATTATCACTTAAATTTATATTAGAGCACAATTTTTTTGTCTTTCAAGGACAATATTATAAACAAATTAATGGCACCGCGATGGGGACGTCTTGCGCCCCAACCTACGCAAATTTATTTTTAGGGTGGTGGGAGAATTGTCATGTCTTCACGGAAGAGATGTCGTCGTATGTCTGCCACATTATTTTCTGGGGCAGATATATTGACGACATCTTGATCCTGTGGGATGGTGACCGTACACAGTTTCAGGAATTTGTCCAGACGCTAAATCGAAACAATATAGGTATGAAATATACGCATGAAATTCAAGAACATGAAATAGTGTTTCTGGACCTTAAAATAAGAAAGAGGGAGGACAGTTGGTGACAGAGGTCTTTAGGAAACCTACATCGACAAACAGTTACCTGCATTGGAACAGTTGGCATCCAGTTTCCCTTAAGAAAGGCATTCCGATAGGCCAATACTTAAGAGCACGTCGTAACTGCTCGGATGAAGCCTCCTTTTCTCGGGAGAGTCAACAACTGCTTCAAAGATTCAGAAAGAGGGGTTATCCCAAAAGATCCTTGAGAAATGCGTACAATCGAGCTATTAAAACAAAGAGAGAAGATCTTCTAAAAGACATATCATCTAAAAGAAATGAGACCATTAGATGTATAGGGACTTTTGATGGATACAATAATGAAATCTATAGTATCCTAAAAAAACACTGGCACATAATAAGATCAGATAGAGACCTCAATTTGGTACTTACCAGTAATCCATCAGTTACATACAGACGAGGCCCCAATCTTAAGGATCAACTGGTCCATAGCCACCTCATGGAAGAAGGAGCCAAATGTGGCAGGAGAGTTGAGAGATACCATGGATCAGCCCCATGCGGGGACTGCTCCTTCTGCAGGTACGTTCCACGTATTAAAAAATATATCAATCCTGTGGATAAAAAGGAGTATGAGATAAGGCAACTGATCACCTGTAAAACTCAAGGGGTAATCTACCTAGCCTCTTGCCCCTGTCCAAAACTCTATGTGGGTAAAACCACACAGGAATTGCGACGTCGAATATCGGGCCATTTAAGTACCATAGAAACAGGTAAAGACACAGCAATAGCCAGACACATCAAGTACTTTCATAACAACAAGAGTACAGTACTGCGCTTCTGGGGTATAGAGAAAATATCTCTAGGACCAAGAGGAGGCAATCTGGATAAAAAACTATTACAGAGTGAGGCTAGGTGGATACACAGACTGGGTACAATGAGTCCACAAGGACTAAATGAAGGGTTTTCTTTTACGGCCTTTATTTGATTATAAAAATAAAAATAGGAAATTGAAGTTCCCTTTCTCTCTCTCTATGTAAGAGTAGGAAAAAGGGAAAGAGCATACCAACAAAAGACCTCTAATTATCCCTTAATCTATATAATAATGCCACAAGTCAATGAAACTATAAGGCCAATTTACTTATTGCATGTAGAAATATTGGTATGAATATTGATACAAATAACAAAAAAATAGAAAAATTACAAATATAAAGTAAACTTACATGGAGAAAGGGAAGGAGGAAATTGATCCTCTCCGTATCTTGAAAAAATGCTCTCTCCCCCCCCCCCCTTCCCCTTCCCCCTCCCTCCTGTAAAAAGAGGGGAGAAAATGAATAAGAAGACTCTAATTTGTATGACTAAAGATATGAAAGAACTAAGCCCCTATATAGATATATGTGGCTAGCAGACAAGCCATAATATATAAAAATCTATTACATCTTTACAGTGCATCACCTAAATAAATAGAAATATATGGTGAGTAATAGTGTGGCAAAATTCAAACTGCCAGATGAGTAGGGCTTCATATTGAATAGAGATACAAATTTTAAAGTGCCGACGCATGCGTAGATAGCCTATTCAGACTAAAAAAGCAGAGAATACACTCTATGTCCCAAGACATGCGCACCAGAGACCTAAGAAAAAGAATCGGAAGAAGAGTGTTCACACATGCCCAAGATACATCCGGAATAATATCGGAGAGCTAAAGATAGAAATCTCTAAGTGTGAGGGCATGCGCAGTAGCCTGTGCCGAATAGGACTTAAATAGAAGTGTTGACGCATGCGCAGTAGACGTTGTGAAACGGGATTCTATCAGAAGTTTTGACGCATGCGCGATAGGCACACAGAGTAACTTGGGAAAATCTTCTAAGTTCTGACGCATGCGCGTCTGAAGGGGTGACGCGAATAGATGACGGAAGAGAAGCTCGTAAGGTATTTGATAGGAGGATCAGGCAGTCACACGAGTTCTGAACAGGGATAGGGCAGAGGATGACTAAGAGCCCACCCCTAACAGGTATAAGCATTTACTTACGAAGCACTCGTGTTGATAGTAGTTCTATCCCCTGATGAAGCCACATCTAGTGGCGAAACATGTTGGGAGAGCTCTAGCTTGATATCTTTTTTAATTAGGGATGTGATGGACTCAGTGTTTAAGTAGTGAGAACTGCAGACTCACTATACTTGGACGCACCAGCGGCAGCAGCTAAACTTAGAGTGGCGCTAATAAGGAATCTCTCCTAGCGATACATTTGAGTCTATTTCTGAACACTCTATATGATAGCAGTGACAATTTAGGTGAATTCAGTGGGAATTATCCCAAGCGACTTAGGACGCACTTATGGGAATATTCCCAGTATACTGCCGGTGGTAACATCACAGCACCCTTAAAGTTTTAAAAGTTTTTTCTTTCTTTTCTTCTCTCCTGTTTTGTATTAGTTTTATTGATGGAAATAAATGTTAAGTTTTATTTGACTAGAAACAGGAGCTTTGTAGCCTTTGGCTATTTGAACTATATAATTTATTAATCCTGGGTCCAAAGGGGTCTATGAAACAGAAATGCCAACAGTAAAGCATCCTGAGACCATTCATGTGTGGGGTTGCTTCTCATCCAAGGGAGTGGGCTCACTCGCAATTTTGCCCAAAAACACAGCCATGAATAAAGAATGGTACCAAAACACCCTCCAACAGCAACTTCTTCCAACAATCCAACAACAGTTTAGTGAAGAACAATGCATTTTCCAGCACGATGGAGCACCGTGCCATAAGGCACAAGTGATAACTGTCACGGCTGAGGATGGGGGAAATCCTCAGCCGTGTGAAGCCAGATGATGTTATGGCTGCTTGGCCAGGAAGACAGGATTAGGGAGCAGGTCATCTCCTAAACGCATTCCTAACCAGACCCTGACTCCTAGCTACATGAGCCGACCTTGATGGTAGGAGGGCTCATGCTCCGGAACCTAGAAGTCCCTGCTAGCCCTCAAGATGGCCCTAAACTAGGAGCTGAGTAAGACAACCCACTCCTCCTAGACACGGAGGAGCAGGAGTCTCAATGGCCAAGCTGCTGGAAAATGGGAAACATAAACAGCTCTATGGATATGGCAGGTGAACAAGGAGTTCCACCTACCTGCCACAGCCTTGCTGACTGGATCCCTGTGTAAGCAGGGTGCAGATCACAAACACATCCCCACACAGGGACCCAGATCCATAGCTGCACAAAATCACATGGAAACATCAAACAGACATCACACATAACTAGAAATAAACTTAATGTGACATTATGGTTATGACCACAGGGGTGGCTCTCACTGGCAGGTAGTAAAGACAGGAGGCTGCTTTCAGCTAAGCATGGCTGAAGCAACCTGCAGGCCTGGAAAAGCAGTGAGGCTTTATAGGCCAAGAAGCCACACCCCACAGTCAGACACACCCAGTGAGACACACACACTAGGAAGGAGATTAACCCTTCCAGCACCAAAGAAGGGAAACACACACTAAAAAGGAAAAGTGTCCAAACAACACATACACTGTGGCTGTTGCCGCAGGCAACGACATGGGTGGCACTCATGTCCAGGGAGTCAGCCCGAAGGCCGGGACACTGCCACCACATGTACAACAACGACCAAACGTTGCCACGGGCAACCACAGTGAGGGGAAGATGTACGTGCACACCACACATAACACAGAGTGTACACAGACATACATACACACACACCTAACAGAAGGATTGCTAGGTGCAACCGCATGCACAACATAGCAAGCTGCCATAATACAGCTCAGAGTGCTATGCTGCCACATACATACCGTTGCCAGCGGCAACCACAGGTGAGGCAAATACCACAGCCCTCACCTGTGATTGACAATCAAACTAAACCGCTGACAACCGCATGCGGTTCAGGAGTCACGGTCATAGCCATGGCCGTGACAATAACTAAGTGGCTCGGGGACCAAAACGTTGACATTTTGGGTCCATGGCCTGGAAACTCCCCAGATCTTAATCCCATTGAGAACTTGTGGTCAATCCTCAAGAGGTGGGTGGACAAACAAAAACCCACTAATTCTGACAAACTCCAAGAAGTGATGATGAAAGAATGGGTCGCTATCAGTCAGGAATTGGCCCAGAAGTTGATTGAGAGCATGCCCAGTCGGATTGCAGAGGTCCTGAAAAAGAAGGGCCAACACTGCAAATACTGACTCTTTGCATAAATGTCATGTAATTGTCGATAAAAGCCTTTGAAACGTATGAAGTGCGTGTAATTATATTTCACTGCATCACAGAAACAACTGAAACAAAGATCTAAAAGCAGTTTAGCAGCAAACTTTGTGAAAACTAATATTTGTGTCATTCTCAAAACTTTTGGCCACGACTGTAGAAGAGGGTAATGCCACGGAAGCATGGTGAAGGCCAACGACTGATGGAATAGCATTCAGTGGTAGTGCCATCCTCCGGTTAAGGAAGGGGAGAACCTGATAATCACAACCGCATCCAACGGTAGTGTAATTACCCCAACTATGGAGGGGGTAATGTCTACGGTAAGCACTGCACTCAGTGGTAGTGTAATCACTCCACCTATGAAGGGGAGAAACATATACAGGAAATACTGTAACCCAAGGTAGTGCAAGTACCACACCTATGGAAAGGGGAAATGTCCACAGCAGGAACTGAATCCAATGGAAGAGAAATGACACCCTTATGGAAGGGAAAAATGCATATGACCAGTCCTGTACCCGGTGGGAAGAGTAATTCCTCCACCTATGTAAGGGAGTAATGAATACGGTAAACACTGCAACCATTGATAATGACATAACGCAACCTATGAAAGAGGCTAAATGTTCACGGACAGTATTGTACCCAGTGGAACTGCAATTCTGCCCCCTACGGAAGGGGGAGCGTCTATGGCTGGCACTGATACCAGTGCTAGTGCAGTTAGTCCCCTATGGAAGGAGGAAATACATAAAGTAAGTACTGTATCCAGTATTAGTGCAAATGCCGCCTAAGGAAGGGGGTAATGCATACAATCAGTATTGCTGGCTAGCATGGACGCCATCTCAGAAGATTGAACTGGATTCATATCAGAGTCCGAATAACTGATCCCCCCTTCAGAGCCAACTCCTTCAGGAAGGGAGGGTTCTGAATGTGACTTTAGGGGGGAAGGGTGGAGGTGACAGAGGAGAAATATGTCCTGCTCTGTCCGGTTCATGCACAGTTCTACCTCTCAGCATCTAGCCATGACTGTTGCAGGCTGCGCCGGACAGGGCCGGCCTTTGGGGTGTGCGGGCTGTGCGGCCGCACAGGGCGCCATAGTAACAGGGGCGCTGGGCGGCCGACAGCTCGCAATGTAATCTGCGGCAGGCGAGGCAGCACTTGTGTTCTCCCTCGGGGCGCCCCCTCCATCTCCCCCTCCCCTGTCTGACCTGCCTGCTGCCCCCGCCGCTGCCAATAAGAAGAGAGACAGGAGGAAGAGGGGAGGGGCTGTGGCCACTGCGCCACCAATGAAGATAACTGACCTGAAATACAAATACAGGAGGCGGGTGCCGGAATCAAATAGCCGACACCCGACCTCTGTGACAGGGAGCTGCAATCAGCTGCAGTTGAGTTAACCCTTCAGGTGCGGTACCTGAGGGGTTAACTGCCGCTGATCGCAGCTCCCTGTCACAAAGGTCGGGTGTCGGCTATTTGATTCCGGCACCCGCCTCCTGTATTTGTATAAGAAACGTTGTTGGCACAGTGCGCCCCCCCCCCCAAACACCCCAGTATAAGAAACATAATTGGTGGCTCAGTGCGCCCCCCCCCTAGTATAACAAACGTTGGTGGCACAGTGCGCCCCCCCCTAGTATAAGAAACATTGGTGGCTCAGTGGGAAGTGCCAATGAGGGTTAAAAAATAATTTTAAAAAATTAACTCACCTCCTCCAGTTGATCGCGTAGCTGCGGGTCTTTCTTCAGGACCTGTGGTGACATCACTGAGCTCATCACATGACCCATTACCATGGTGATGGATCATGTGATGTATCATGTGATGAGCACAGTGATGTCACCACAGGTCCTTTGACAGGTCATAAAGAAAGAACAGAAGATGATCAATTGGAGGAGGGGAGTTAATTATTTTTTTATTTTTTAACCCTCATTGGCACTGCCCACTGCGCCACCAATGTTTATTATATTGAGGGGGGGCGCACTGCGCCACCAATGTTTATTATATTGAGGGGGGGTCGCACTGCGCCACCAATGTTTATTATATTGAGGGGGGGCGCACTGCGCCACCAATGTTTATTATATTGAGGGGGGTCGCACTGCGCCAATGTTTATTATACTGGGGTGTTGGGGGCGCACTGCGCCACCAATGTTTATTATATTGGGGGGGCACACTGCGCAAATGTTTATTATACTGGGGTGTTGGGGGGGCGCACTGCGCCACCAATGTTTATTATACTGGGGTGTTGGGGGGGCGCACTGCGCCACCAATGTTTATTATACTAGGGTGTTGGGGGGGCGCACTGCGCCACCAATGTTTATTATACTAGGGTGTTGGGGGGGGCGCACTGTGCCACCAATGTTTATTATATTGGGGGGGCGCACTGCGCACAACGATGGGTTAGGGAAATTTCACAGCAGAGTGCGCATGCGCTGGGAGCCTCGCCGGCGGTTAGGGTAGGGAAAAATTATGGGCCAGTGCACAGGTGCTGTGATCGGATGGATGTTCTCAGCAGGACACCGGCCGACACTGCGCATGCGCTGGGAGCCTCACCAGCGGTTAGGGTAGGGAAAAAGCACTGGCCCGTACGTAATTTTTCTCTTCCCTAACCGCTGGTGAGGCTCCCGGTGCATGCGCAGTGTCGGCCGGTGTTCAGCTGAGAACATCCATCCGATCACTGCGCCTGCGCATTGGCCCATAGTTTTTCCCTACCCTAACCGCCGGCGAGACTCCTGGCGCATGCGCACTCTGCTGTGAAACTTCCCTAACCTGACGTTGTGCGCCTGCGCGGCGCTGCACACCTCCTCACGTCATGTCCGGTGCAACCGGAAGTGACGAGAGTAGGGAAATCTCACGAAGTAGGGAAGTATAACATTACACCGGCCTTTGGGGTGTGTGGGCTGGTAACTACTTGGTTGGATAGTCAGCCAGCCTATGCCATGATGCCAGCAACAAGCAGTGTTTTTTTTTTTTGGGGGGGGGGGGGGGGCGCCACAAGGTTAGCTCGCACAGGGCGCCTGGACACCTAAGGCCGGCCCTGGCGCCGGAGGTGATATAACAATCAAACCACCCAGGGGGTGGAATATGAACTACTACAGAACCACTCACCGGATTGTGCAGGTGGTGCTTAATCAACCAACGACCCAGGAGGGTGGATTGGGATCCATCAGATCTGCCCCCCTGGATTTGCGCAGGTGGAGCATCATCAACCAAACGGCCCTGAAGGGCGGATTGGGAATCCTTTAGATCTGCTCCCCTGGATTTATGCAGGTGGAGAGTAATCAACCAAACGGCCCCGGAGGGCGGATTGGGAACTGTGCGCCATCCTCCACTGTCTGGGATGGGACATAGGCCCAGTCTGGTACCTCACAATTAGGGTGGTCCTGCGGTGATATGGGCTGAGGGGGCAGGCTACCTGTAATGCCCCCGCCTACTAGATAAGAGGGAGGAAGGGGTTAAGTTCCTTAAAATCAAGGAATTTGGTCTGCAGGGAGATAACATCGGATAATCCGATGCTGGCTGCAAGAGTGGCTTATCATGAAGGGTTAACCCAGTTGTGAGAACCGGGGGTGGAGCTCAGCGCGGTCCTGGGGGAGGGGGGCAGCTAGGCGGGAAGAGTTTGCGCTTGAGGGACGAACCCGCCCCATCCATACCTGGAATGAAAGTTGCGGCCTTGTACGCCGCAAAGCCGGGACCTAAAGTTCTACGGCCAACCGGGAATACTGCCGGTCGGTTAACAGAGGGACTCCGGTGTGCAGGATGTGCCCGCTCGCGTCCACCGGCCGCAGGAGCCCACCCCGCGGGCCGTAAAGAGTGAGGCCCCCGGAAGGTTAATGATGCGGCCTGTCGGTACCGGCCGCGGGAGCCCACCCCGCGGGCCGGATATAGGGATGCGGCCTGCAGTAAAGGTGGCCCCCAATGTGGAAGGCGCAGGCCGCAGGATCTTCTCTTCACCCTTTCTCAGAGTACCAGCAGGGTCACCTCTTCAGCCGCTGGCACCCGAAGTGGCAGGAGACTGGAATGGCGGGGGTCTCACCGGATTCAGGTGACCCTTTGGCTGGCGGGAAGCAGGGGAGCTGGGCTGCCCTGGTCCACTTTTGCTTCTTTGGGAGGGCGAGCGGTGAGGGGATCCGACACCGGCCTTGCTCCCGGGGTAGACCGGGGAAATAGGCCCCTCCGTTTCCCCTCGCTAAAAGGGAAAAAGATAAAACAAGAAAGAACAAAATAAGAAAAAGGAAGCCACCCTGCTAAAGCAGGGAGGTCTGCCTCCTACGACACTAAGCTAAAAACGGATATGCTCTCTCCAGGCTGGAGGGGGTATAGCCGGCAGGGGAGGAGGTATCACTTTTCAGCCTAGTGTCGCCTCCTAGTGGCAGCAAGCAGCTATACCCACGGTCCTGTGTCCCCCAATGATACGAGCGAGAAAACAACTTTTACATTTTCTCTTTTCGTCCGGTCCTAAAGAAATGTTTAGGCACTGTTAAATAATACATGGATTACCTTCTGGGATGGCAGCCACTTTGTGGAAAACCATTGATAAAAATGTGTTTTTTTCTGCCATATCTCACTTGTCTGCAGAATCTTCAGAGAGTTATTAAAACTTTCCATGTCATCAGCATGAGCAATATTGCGGATCATGTTTAAAATTTTCCTTTGATGCTGGTAAACATTGTGATCTTTTTTCTTCCCCCACTCTGTCCGTGCTTTTTCACGGTGAAAATCACAAAGCATAATGGTTGCATCTGAAATGGAAATATTAAAATTTGTTAAATAAAAGAGTTAGTATAAATAAAATTTGAAATCCTGTGGAAGCAGAGAGTGTAAAATAAATGCATTGTTTGGACCTGAAACCTGGTGTCCTAAAGTCGTATCTGTGAGAATGACCCCCGAATAAGAGGCGATCCCTTACAATTGGTGCCGGATGCGGGCAGCTGTCCCTGCTGAGAAGTAAAAGTGCTGGAAGCCTGCTGGTTTGCAGGAGCAGCGGCTGCTGGAAAACTGCTGGTGTTAATCTGGACATTTTTTTTTCTGTGGTGCACAGTGTGCAGGATTTAAAGGGCCAGAAGCCAGTGAGAGAGACTGACCTGTTTGGAAGGACTGTCAGTTGCTATGGGGTGGATGGAGGATTTCACCAAGCAGCTGATGCGGGCCAATCTGAAGGCTAGCCAAAGGCAAATGATGTGGCAACAGGAGCAGGAAAAGCTTATGTGCGGGTTGGACAAACCAAGAGACGTCCTAACCCAAGGAGTTTCCCATGGTTTCCGCTGTGCGGAGAAACCGGACAGTGACCTCGCGACCAGGAGCCAAGAACTGCAGGTTCTCGGGATGCGGTTGGATGCAGAGGTGGTGTATGCCGTTGCCAAGGGCAACCGACAGGAAGAGAGTGAGATGGAGAGCAGTGCGGCTCTCAAGGTGCACAGGGTCCTAGAGAGGATGCGGTAGATGCCGTAATGCTGTTGCTAAGAGCAACCAACCTCGACAGCAGGCAGCTGCCTGGCAACAGAGAGAGCGCTGCTGGAGATGTGGCCAAGTGGGAAGGTGTGCACCTGGTTGTCCTATGACCAGGAATCCAAGATGGGAGGTACCCAACATCCCGGAGAAGGAAGATGACTGCTGGGGAGACGTGCGTACAGCACTGGGAAGCGCCAAACCCGTGACGGCTGTGGGTAAGAGCATTCAAGTTTCTTATACAGCAGTTAAAGTGACAGGCAGCGGGGCTCTGGAGGTTGGGCATGTGGCTGACCAGTGCCCTGTCATGGTCTTACCTGCTTGCTGCTCTCCTTCGTTTGACATGTGCTGGCGGCCATCTTGGGTCCTGGGTTTCTTGTAGCCTTCCACCCTGCGGCTCCTCCTTCCCCTGGGAGGAGCTGGATGCCTAGCTCATATATATAGGAGGTCTGTGGCTTCAGTTCCTTGCTTGGTCCTCTTGTGTTCACATGCTTCTAAGACTGCTGCTGCTTCTGGTTCCTGATCCTGGCTTCGTCTGACTACCCTGCTGGTTCCTGATCCTGGCTTCGTCTGACTACCCTGCTGGTTCCTGATCCTGGCTTCGTCTGACTACCCTGCTGGTTCCTGATCCTGGCTTCGTCTGACTACCCTTCTGGTTCCTGACCTCTGGCTTCGCAAAGACTCTGCTCGGTTTCACCATCCGTTTGGACTTTTGCTTAACAGCTTTATTTTCAATAAAGCCTTCTATTTTCACTTATCTCTTGTTGTACGTCTGGTTCATGGTTCCCTGACATTAGGACCAAGCCCTGAATTCTGACGGTACAGGGCCATCCTCGCTACCCACGCTGGTTGCCAGACTTGATCAGCAGGATCACCTGTTGGGTCGGTTCGCTGTGGCGTTGCAAACCCTGCTTGAACGCACGGCTCATTTCGCTCCCGTTGCCGATGGGTCGGTTGTCGCTCCTGGGCTCGCTCCTACTGCCGCTCCGGTTGTTGCGCCAGAGTCTACCCCGACACCTGTTGTTGCGCCTGTGGTGTTTCGGGGTATGACCGGTTCTGCCCCTCTTCCACAGCGCTTTGGGGGAGAGCCAACTCAGTGCCGAGGTTTCCTTAACCAGGTGGGCATTTATTTCGAGTTGCTGCCACATGCCTTTCCTACTGAGAGATCAAAGGTGGGCTTCTTGATCTCGCTGCTCTCGGACAAGGCCTTGGCCTGGGCCAGCCCTTTATGGGAGAACAACAATCCGGTGGTTGCCGAGTTTTCCGGTTTTGTTGCTTCTCTTCGGAAGGTATTCGATGTGCCGGCTCGTGCTGCCTCTGCTGCGAAGCTCCTTATGTCCATCAGACAGGGTTCACGATCCGTAGCTGAATACGCCATTGAGTTTCGTACCCTGGCAGCAGAGGTGGGCTGGAATAATGAGGCTCTGGTCGCTGCTTTCTCTCATGGTCTCTCGGATGCCTTGAAGGATGAGGTTGCAGCTAAGGACCTACCAGTTGAGCTCGAGTCTCTTATTTCTTTCCTGATTTTGATTGACACCAGACTCAGGGAGAGACCTTCCTTTAAGGAGAACCTGCGGAGGTCTTCTAACAGATTGGTGCCTACGTTTGCTGTCCCACCCGTGCCTCCCTCTCCTCCCACGCCTCCTGGGGATGACTTGTCCGGGGGTGAACCCATGCAGCTGGGGTTTGCTCGCCTGTCCGAGGGGGAGAGGGCACTCCGGAGACGCGAGGGCCGATGCATGTACTGTGGTCTCGGTGGGCATTTTCGGTTGGCATGTCCGAACCGTCCGGGAAACGCTCGTACCCTGAGATCCTGTCGGGGGCAGATCTTGGGTGGAGTCTCCTCGTCCCCGGTTTCCCGTGTTGACAAACCACTGATCACTGTTGTCCTCTCCTGGGTCGGGGGCTCGGTGACGACCCAGGCGTTGGTGGACTCTGGTGCTGGTGGTTTGTTCATTGATAGTGTGTTCGCTGCCGCCAATTCCATTCCTCTGCAGGCTCGAGGTTCCCCACTGGCTCTTGAGGCGATAGACGGCAGACCCCTTCTGCCGCCACACGTGACTCATGAGACCCTTCCAGTGGGGATAGCCATTGGTGCCGTTCACAGAGAGTCGGTCTGCCTCCAGGTTATTTCGTCTCCACACTACTCGGTGGTCTTGGGGTACCCCTGGCTCCAGAAACATAATCCGACTTTCGATTGGAGATCGGTCGAGATCCTCTCGTGGTCACCGCAGTGTGGGGCTAGTTGCATCCATGGGTCTGTCAAGTTGCTGTGTACTTCCTCGGACTCTCTGTTGCCTCCTGAATACGAGGAGTACCGGGATGTATTCGATAAGGTGCGCGCGGTTGCCCTACCTCCGCACCGCCCATACGATTGTGCCATAGAGTTACAATCTGGTGCCGTTCCTCCTCGTGGCAAAGTCTATCCACTGTCGGTAGCGGAGAATGAGGCCATGGAGGAGTACGTGAGGGAGGCGCTTTCACGCGGACACATTCGCAAATCTTCGTCCCCGGCAGGGGCTGGATTTTTCTTTGTGAAAAAGAAGGGCGGTGAGTTGAGGCCTTGCATCGATT
This sequence comes from Bufo bufo, assembly GCF_905171765.1. Lineage (NCBI taxonomy): Eukaryota > Metazoa > Chordata > Amphibia > Anura > Bufonidae > Bufo > Bufo bufo. Next base: position 556,622,900 of record NC_053393.1, on the reverse strand, counting down.
ACAGGGGTCTCAATCGCATCACGATCAAGAACGCTTACCCGATACCCTTGATTTCCGAGCTGTTCGATCGCCTTAAAGGGGCCACGGTCTTTACCAAACTCGACCTGAGGGCGGCATATAACCTGGTAAGGATCAAGGCGGGCGATGAGTGGAAGACCGCGTTTAACACCAGGACCGGTCATTACGAATCCTTGGTTATGCCCTTTGGGTTGTGCAATGCGCCCGCAGTCTTTCAGGAATTCATCAACGATGTTTTCCGTGACCTGTTGCAGCAGTGTGTGGTAGTCTATTTGGATGACATCTTGGTATATTCTGAATCCATGGAGGCCCACATTCTGGATGTCAGACGAGTGTTGCAACGGTTACGAGAGAACAAGCTGTTCGGTAAGCTTGAGAAATGCGAATTTCACCGATCCCAGGTAACCTTCTTAGGTTACATCATTTCCGCTGAGGGGTTCTCCATGGATCCTGAGAAGGTTTCGGCTGTCTTACAGTGGCCCCAGCCCAGTGGTCTTCGTTCCCTGTGCGCTTTTTGGGCTTCGCCAATTATTATCGGAAGTTCATCAGGGACTTTTCCATGCTGGCCAAGCCTCTCACGGATCTGACCAGGAAGGGCAGTAATTCCCAGGTCTGGCCGCTCGAGGCCATCCGAGCTTTTGAGGCCCTAAAGTCCGCCTTTGTGTCGGCTCCGATTCTGTCGCATCCCAACCCTGGGTTGCCCTTTGTCCTCGAGGTGGACGCATCTGAGACGGGAGTAGGCGCCCTTCTGTCTCAGCGTAGAACACCAGAGGGTCCTCTGCTTCCTTGTGGGTTTTACTCCCGGAAACTGTCTTCCGCGGAGTGCAACTATCAGATTGGTGACAGGGAGTTATTGGCCATCGTGCAGGCCCTTAAAGAATGGAGGCACTTGCTCGAGGGTTCGGTGGTTCCGGTTCTCATCCTGACGGACCACAAGAATCTGACCTACCTTTCTGAGGCCAAGAGATTGACACCACGTCAGGCCAGATGGGCTCTGTTCTTGTCACGTTTTAATTACGTGGTCTCCTACCTACCCGGTTCCAAGAACATCAGGGCGGATGCCTTATCACGGCAGTACTCCGAGCTGTCCAGGGAGGAGTCGATTCCGACTTCGGTCATACCTCCGAATCAGATCCTGGCCGCCATTCGCACCAGCCTGACCTCTCCCCTGGGTGAGCAGATTTTGGCGGCTCAATCTGGTGCTCCCTCTGGGAGACCCAACGGCAGATGTTTTGTGCCTGAGGAGTTGCGCACTCGGTTGTTGCGAACCTACCATAACTCCAAGACCGCGGGGCATCCTGGAAAGAATCAGCTGTCCTGGGCTGTTTCACGTCTGTTCTGGTGGCCTTCCCTACGTTCCGACATCGCCACATATGTAGCGGCATGCTCCGTTTGTGCCCAGAGTAAGTCCCCTCGGCACCTTCCGTTGGGCCTTCTGCAACCCATAGCCACCGGGGAGCGCCCATGGTCACACCTGGGGATGGATTTCATTGTGGACCTCCCTGCATCCCGAGGCCATACGGTCATTCTCATGATTGTGGATCGGTTTTCCAAAATGTGCCACTGTGTTCCTCTCAAGAAGTTACCCTCTGCACAAGAGTTGGCCACGATTTTTGCCAGGGAGGTCTTCCGGTTGCACGGTTTGCCTAAGGAGATTGTGTCGGATCGGGGGAGTCAGTTTGTGTCCAGGTTCTGGCGCGCCTTTTGCTCCCAGTTGGGGATTCATCTCTCCTTCTCCTCGGCCTACCACCCTCAGTCCAATGGGGCCGCAGAACGATCCAATCAGGCCTTGGAGCAATTCCTTCGTTGCTATGTCTCCGATCACCAAGACAATTGGGTTGACCTCCTGCCTTGGGCTGAGTTTGCCAGGAACACGGCGGTGAACTCTTCCTCTGGGACGTCTCCCTTCATGGCCAATTATGGGTTCCAACCTGCCGTGTTACCGGAGGTATTCTCTCCCCAGGATATTCCGGCTGTGGAGGATCACCTTTCCGTCCTACGTGCTTCTTGGGTACAGATCCAGAAGTCCCTTGAGGTCTCTGCGCAGCGCCAGAGATTCCAGGCTGATCGCAGACGAGCGCCTGCTCCTTCCTACCAGGTCGGAGACCGTGTATGGTTGTCCACCCGCAACCTCAACCTTCGAGTGCCCACTCCCAAGCTGGCGCCTCGCTTTGTTGGTCCCTTCCGAGTGCTTCGCAGGGTAAACCCGGTAGCCTATGCCCTTGCGCTTCCTCCTGGCATGCGGATCTCCAACGTGTTTCATGTCTCCCTGTTGAAGCCACTGGTGTGTAATCGTTTCACTTCCTCGGTTCCTCGGCCTCGTCCGGTCCAAGTGGGCAATCGTGAGGAATATGAGGTGAGCAATATCCTGGACTCACGCCTGGTCCGCGGTCGGTTGCAGTTTTTGGTCCATTGGCGTGGTTATGGTCCAGAGGAGCGTTCCTGGGTTCCCTCCGCAGATGTCCATGCTCCTGCCTTGCTCCGAGCCTTCCACGCACGCTTCCCTCAGAAACCGTTTTGTGCTCCGCGGAGGAGGGGCCCTTGAGGGGGAGGTACTGTCATGGTCTTACCTGCTTGCTGCTCTCCTTCGTTTGACATGTGCTGGCGGCCATCTTGGGTCCTGGGTTTCTTGTAGCCTTCCACCCTGCGGCTCCTCCTTCCCCTGGGAGGAGCTGGATGCCTAGCTCATATATATAGGAGGTCTGTGGCTTCAGTTCCTTGCTTGGTCCTCTTGTGTTCACATGCTTCTAAGACTGCTGCTGCTTCTGGTTCCTGATCCTGGCTTCGTCTGACTACCCTGCTGGTTCCTGATCCTGGCTTCGTCTGACTACCCTGCTGGTTCCTGATCCTGGCTTCGTCTGACTACCCTGCTGGTTCCTGATCCTGGCTTCGTCTGACTACCCTTCTGGTTCCTGACCTCTGGCTTCGCAAAGACTCTGCTCGGTTTCACCATCCGTTTGGACTTTTGCTTTACAGCTTTATTTTCAATAAAGCCTTCTATTTTCACTTATCTCTTGTTGTACGTCTGGTTCATGGTTCCCTGACATGCCCTAATGCCTCAGAAGCCCTGTGCGGTGGTATGAGCCGGCAGCAGTTGCTATCTGCCGAGCCAGTCGGTGTAAAAACACCAGGACTAGAGACTGCTACGCCAATGTGTGACCTTGTGGAGAAGGGCAGTCCAGTCCAGGCGTTGTTGGACACAGAGAGCCAGGTGGTCCTGGTACCTGCCAGTCGGGTGGCTGAGACCTATGTGCAGGACGTTCATGGAGTTGGCATGGACTGTCCGGGGGCTCTCCGAGTGTGAGACTCCAGGGCAATCTGGGACTGGTGAACTTCGTGATGCAGTTTCACGTATACATAATGTGTTATTGGGCCGTGATATCGGTTTGTTGCTGGGGGTAAGGTAGACACTTCTGCAGATGGTGAGGAAACTCCTGCAGAACCTGTACCTGTCCCTTTAAGTGAAGATCTAAGGGAGCTGCACATTGACCTCCATGGGGAAAGAATGTTGACCATTGAAAACAGTGGTGCTGGTAAAGTGCAAAGTGATGGTGACAAGAGTGCGGAAATGTATAAGGAAAATGTGATGTCATATGAAATATGTGGTGACAGCGATATTTCTTTTCCGTTGCAGGTTGTGGTCAGTGGAGAAGCGCCCCCATGGCGGTAAAAATGTAAATGATGATGAAACTTTATTTTCTGCAACTGCTATGTTTCATGAACCGCGATATGACTTGATCAAAAGGTCTGAAGACATGCATATAAGTAGTGTGGAGCAAAGCCCAGCTCCAGCTTAGTGTTTGAAGGTGCAGGAGAATATGATCGGGCTAGAGGGTGTAACGCACGTACCAGAGGGGGAAATGCAGTCTCCACAATGTTGGTTGGTTACTAAGGAAGGCGCCCGGGGGGGATTAGCTCATCGGGGCCCCTAGAGGTCAGGATTGATAATGACCCGAGCGGTATAGGTGACGTATGTGCTGTGACCGATGGCAACTCAGAGAAAGAAGCTACCATGTCAAGGTCTGGCGAAATTAAAGTAGTTGCTAGTAGCGACCAGACATCAGTTATACCTGACGTGACGAGAGTTAAGTGGGGCAACGTCAGTCTAGTGACTGAGACCTATACCCAGGCAGTGGTAGAGGACCAGACGTGTCAGTACAGCTGCAATCAGAAGCAGATGAGTGATCTGAAGGATCTACTGCCTGATATCCAGGTGACATTAGAGCGGCTGAAGGGTGGTTGAAAACTGACCAGCCTGGGGGCGCATGTGCGAGGCTTACGGAGCAGACATGTCTCTGTGAGCTCCGCTCCAACCGCTGGAATTTACCCTATACTAGCGCCGTTCATTCGGCTCCACAAGCCCTGAGCAACCATGCAGGGGTCGCAGAAGGCTACTCGAGGCAAGAGAGGATCGAAAATCCCGGGAACGCCTGTTGCATCGCAGACCATACCGGAGATCTTCCGGACCACGAGACATTCCATCATGGCCGACAACGCGGCCTCACCGGCGAGCCCGGCCTCTTCAATTGAGAATGAACCTCACATGGACGCAGGTTCCTCACAAGCAGGTCAGGCAGAACTTTATGCTAACATAGCAGCTCTCTTTAAAACCGAACTGTCCCAGGTGGTTGCTGAATTCTCCCGCCAGATTAATGAGTTGGGAAACAGTGTCTCTGACCTGGAGTCCAGAACGGACGAGCTAACTGATGCCGTGGGCGCTGACAGAGAGGACATTGACGCGCACTCCCTCCAGCTACAAGCTCTTGAGACAAAGATTGAAGATCTGGAGAACAGGTCAAGGAGAGGGAACTTACGTATAAGGGGCTTACCTGAATCCTTTCAGGACTTACCAAGCACAGTGGGCACATTGTTCACAGCCTTACTCACCCAGCCCCAGCCGAGTCAATTGCGAATGGATAGGATACATAGGGCCCTGGGGAAGCCGCGCACTCCCGACACTCCTAGGGATGTGGTCTTGAAGCTACACTATCCGGAGATAAGAGATATGATCCTGAATGCGGCACGAAATATGGCGGCCTTACCCGATCTCCCGCCAGCAGTGCACATTTATGCGGACCTAGCTCCCACAACGCTTCGGAAGCGTAGAGAGATGAAGCCGGTTACGCAGGCACCACAACAGCCCTATCCTTTCAGCTTAACTCCCGCTCTTACACGATACATACCCCTGATGAGGGGATCGAGAAGCTGCGTCAAGCCGGATTAAAGGTGGATCATCTGGATAAATCAATGGCGCCTCCGAGGCCTCAGCGCCCGGCCAGAGTCTGGACTCAGGTGCCCACCAACACTAAATCACTGGGTCATTGAGAATGAAGCTCTGTTTTCTGTGTCCAAGGAGTGACTGCTTATTCTAATCACCATACATCCTGATGCCGGGACTCATTACCTATGGCTTCCTACAAGGATATGACTCAGGACATTCGCCAGGGTTCCAGTGATTCGGATATTCTTGTTGTCCTCCCACTTTGGGCCTTATCGTGTGGATTCAGGGATGGATATTGCTCCCCTGATATCTGCAGTAGGTCCACTTGTTATTGCAGGCCACATTAGGCCTAGCCATTCTTGCTGTTCAACAGCATTGTTAATGTTGTTTTTGATTATTTTTTCTAGTTTTAATGTCCATATGGAGATCCTAACTCTCATAACTAACGGCTTTTTAGGGCCTAGGCGATTAGTCATGCTAAGCTATACTATATATTGCTGGGATAATGTGTAAGTTATTATCACATAATGTACGGGGCTTGAATTCCCCGGGTAAACGCAAAACGGCATTTACAACTTATCATAGACACAACCCAGATATCATTTGTATACAGGAATCACACTTTACACCTTCTCCTCATCCTAAATATTTTCACCCCCGATACTCTAGATTCTTTTCCTCTACCTTCCGTACTAAAAGTAGGGGAGTAATTACCCTACTACAGAACTCATTTCCGATCCAGATTAATGATCACATTATAGATCAGGAAGGTCGCTATGTTATCCTATTGGGAGAAAATAAAGGGAAAGTTATGTGTATTGTTAACATATATGCTCCAACTGAGGACCCGATTACCTTTTTCACCCATATGTGCCATCTAATAGAGGCATTACGGTATGATGAGATTATATGGGCAGAGGACTTCAATTTTGTGATGAATCCTTTGATTGATCGCTCTTCCCAGCTTAACACTCCACGCTCAGCTGTCTTGGGGCATCAGATTGTGAATGTTATAAAGTCCCTCTCCTTAGCGGACTCCTGGAGGGAGTATAATGGTGTTCAGAGAGGATATACTTACTACTCTCCCGCCCATCATCTTTATACGAGCATTGACCTGATTTTAATCTCTTCATCCCTTCTGCCGCACCTAGCCTACTGTCGACACCAAGTGATGTCATGGTCAGATCATGACATGGTTGTTGCGGATATCACCCCGTCTACCCCAACTATATCACCCCGTTTACCCCAACTAGTAGGTTGTTTGCATGGAGGCTTAATGAGTCACTACTGACCAGGCCTGTTATACGTGATCGGATTCAAGATGAGTTAAAACAGTTCTTTTTAGACAACTCTGACCAGGATGTAGACCCTATAATAGTCTGGCTCGCTCACAAGGCCTTTATGAGGGGTCAAATTATCAAGGAGGCCTCACGTTTGAAAAAAGAAAGACAAACAACCAACCTCGAATCCAAGCTTAGCAGATTAGTAAATGCACACCAAAGAACGCCATCGTTATACCTCCTTAGAAAGATTAAGAACACCAAACTCCAAATTAATATGATTCTCACGGATCAAACGGAAAAAGCGCTACGGTGGACCGAATCTTACTATTATAAGTATGCTAATAAACCCGATAAAATGTTAGCCCGTCAACTCAAAGCCAAGCAGACCATTAACCAGGTATTTCAGATTAGATTAAAAACAGGCCAAATTTCTTCCAACCCTGAAAACATTTATCAGACCTTTCACACATTCTACCAAAAATTGTATGCCAAACCGAGTGATAAACAGGGACAGAACCTTAACAACTTCCTAGCTTCTATTAGATTACCACAGGTCTCCCCTGAGGCAGTGTATGATCTAGGCAAAGCAGTAGTGAATGAGGAGGTGGAATTATCAATTAAGTCCCTGAAACTAGGTAAAGCACCTGGCCCAGATGGACTGTCAGCCCTTTATTATAAAAAATTTGCCCCCCTCCTAACCTCACATATCACTAAATTTTGTAACCATATAATGCAAGGTAATACCCCACACCCTGACTTTTTGGCAGCTAACAGAACAGTCATTCCAAAACCCAAAAAAGACCACCTATCTCCCTCCAACTATAGACCAATTTCTTTATTGAACTTGGACACAAAAATTCTCACGTCTATACTTGCATGCCGGCTTAATAGCCTGCTTCCTAATCTTATTGGGAAAGACCAAGTAGGGTTTATTCCAGGTAGGGAAGCCCCTGATAACATACGTAAAACCCTCAACCTGATCCAAATAGCAAATAAAAGGAATACACCGCTAGCTGTCCTGGCCCTTGATATAGAAAAAGCTTTTGACTCAGTCACATGGGATTACTTGTACTCAGTCCTCCAGTCTATAGGTATTAAAGGTCAATTTGTACAGGCTATTAGGGCTCTTTATTTAACCCCAGTTGCATACCTTAAGCTCCCGTCCCAGAATCCTGCCCCTATTCAAATACTTAGAGGCACACGCCAAGGATGCCCTCTATCTCCGGCACTTTTTGCCTTGGCGATGGAACCTCTGGCCATCTCTATTAGAAATGACCAGAATGTGACAGGGGTCAAAGTTGGTGACATGGAACACAAATGGAGTTTGTTTGCAGATGACCTCCTCCTTTCCCTTACCAACCCACTTGTCTCACTGCCAAACCTCCTACGACTTTTAGAAAACTTTTCAGAGGCCTCTGGATTACGAGTTAACCATCAAAAATCCGAACTTATGTTATGTAATACCCCACCCTCCTTGAAGTCTCTCCTTCTAAAAAAACTTCCAATTTCACTACTTGTCCAGTCACATACCAAATCTAGGTACAATAGTGCCAATTTATCCTCACATGATGTATAAGATGAACTACATCCCTCTGTACCGAACTATTAGAGAAGACCTTAAAACCTGGAACACATTACCGATATCCTGGATAGGTAGAATACATGTAATTAGGATGGTTGTCTTACCTAAGCTCCATTACTTATTCAGGACTATACCAATTCCGGTCCCAGGTGGAGACCTCCACGGCCTACAAAGGGAGGTAATGAAGTTCATATGGGGCAATAAACGTGCCCGTATAGCTCAGGCTACCATGTGCCGACACAAAACACAAGGTGGTCTATCAGTTCTTGATTTCATAAAATATTACAAAGCGGCTAGATTGGCCCAGCTTTTCTTGACACATACTAAACCCGAGACTCATCCCCTACGGGTTTCGATGGAACAGTCCCTTCTTTCTCCTTGGTCGTGGAGAGCCTTACTCTGGTCTACATTACCCATTCCGAAAAAAATTCGCTCTGACTCACCACTGTCGTACCAGGCCCTGCTGTTATGGAGATCAGTTAGGTTTAAGTTTTCACTACAGTTGAAACTCTCTCCGCTCCTCCACATAATAGGCAATCCTGCCTTCCCACCGGGATTGAAATCCTCCAATTTCAAGTGGTGGATTGATAACAAATGTACAACTTTGCACAGATTCCTGGTCAGGGGGAAACTGATTGCCCTGAGTGATTTTAGAGATAAATTTAACCTCCCCAGAGGTGAATCATTCACGGCTAATCAAGTATTCTCATTTCTCCATTCCTTGAAGACTGATAATCAGACCTTAGACTTTACTCCCTTTGAACGATTTGTCAATTTCTCTTTATGTAGACAGGGATTATTGTCCAGACTGTAAGGTATGCTGGATCCCTCGCCTGAGGGGGTTCATCTTCCGTACATGGTGGAGTGGGAGAGAGATATGCAGGTGGAATGTCCACTATCTGAGTGGTTCCTTCGTTCCCAGACTTTGACCAAGACTTCTTGGCAGACCACGCTAGCAGAGACCTCTGTAAAAGTTCTTTATAGAACCCACTTAGTGCCACTTCGGTTACACCGTATATATCCAGATGTATCGCCATTATGCTTTAGAGGATGTAATGAAAATGGTACAGTATACCATATCTGGTGGACATGCCCTCACGTTCAACTGTTCTGGTCTAAAATTGGCAAGTTGCTTACCACAATTTTAGGATGTCCTTACCAAATTACGCCCGCTTTATGCCTTTTGGGAGATAAGCCTCCTGGGCTAACTTTTGCCAAATTCAAACTGTCACGACATATTTTAATGGCTGCCAGAATTCATATAGCGTTTAAGTGGAAAACAAGTTCCTTAAGCTACCAAGCAGTTTTGGACAGAGTTAATAGGATACTACTCTATGAAAAACTTTCGGCAATTCGTGCGGACGCTTTTGAAGCGTTTGAAAAGTTATGGGAACCCTGGATCTCCTCACCCTACTCCGCCAATGTGCAACGTAGTCTATCACTGTAATGTGTATTATGTCGTATGATGTTATCTCAAATTAGAAATGCATAGTCCGTTCAATTATGTGATGCTATCTAATATTACTTACTACTTTCTAGCTGACGATTGCTACTGGATCTCCATTTTACGAATGTTATTGTCTTTTTTGTATTATTTCTTAATTATTATTTCCTTTTATGTCTATACTTAATGTATGATCGAAATGCATTTGTTTTTACATTTGTTTTTGCTGCACCAAGATGCTTTTATGATGATGAAAATAATTTTCAATAAAGCATTTGAAACATAAAACTGACCAGCCGGATCTCCAACAAAAGGAGGAGGCGGGAGCTCCCCGTGGAAAACGCGGCTGTAAAGGTTGCGGAAGTTAAAGGTTGTGGGACTAAGAAGAAATCTAGAAAAGAAGCCAGAAAGCGAAGTTCTCCAGCGCAGAGATTACGGAGGAGGCCCTTAGACACTGTAGAAAGGCAGTGTTTATGACAAACCAAGCTCTGATGGCCTGGGTCTGGCAAAATAAAGGGAAGCCTGTGACGCTGGCCATCTCTTCCAGGGGGAACGTTGAGCCGGAAGATGGCAGCATAATGCGGATGCCCTGTCACGAGCATCCAGTTGGTACATGTGTTCACCCCCACAGGTTTGAACAGAGAGAGAGAGTTTGAACATATGTGCCAATGTGAACATTGAGGTGTTGTTTCCCCAGGTTCCAGTCCGGGACTTGAGACATGCTCATGTCCAGGGATCCTATGTAATCCTGCTACTGGATCCTGGGTGGGGCTCACTCTGGAGAGTCTGTGTGGTCTCAGCTGGGCAAGGCTGAGGGTCCACGAGGCTGGGAGATAGCCTGGAGTTGGGGGGACTACTGAGCCCCAATCCCCCACAAGAAGCAGTGAATTAGAGACAGTGGGCATACTGTGCTCTGTACAGCCAGGAGGCTGTGGGACATTGGCTGACAAAGCCGCACGAGTTCACAGGGTGTGACCTGTGACCTAGGTGAGTCAGGAAACTCTGTGTTAGTTAGAGCCCAGCCGGGCAAGTGTTTGGTATTTTATGTGGACGTCACATGTGTTCGGTGAAGCTGCGACTTCATGATGACCTGTATTGGTTGGAGTGTAAAATAAATGCACTGTTTGGACCTGAAACCTGGTGTCCTAAAGTCGTATCTGTGAGAATGACCCCCGAATAAGAGGCGATCCCTTACACAAGTTAAAGGGAGTCTGTCATCAGCATTTCACTTTTTTAACCCTTCCCACAGCTCCCTAGCATGCTTACAGTTAATAAAAACGTTACCTCTGGCATCAATCCTGGACTTATAGAACCATCAAAAACGATCTTTATAATATATGCAAATGAGGACTCGCAAGTGCCCAGGGGCGGCGTTACCCTCCTAGGTGCCCTGCTAGCTCAGCCTTTTCATTGCTTCCCTCCGCCCCTTCCTACCCTCCGCCCGCCCATACTATCCCTCTGACCGCCTATCTACCAACTTGTTATTCCGCCGAGATCCCGATCACTCATTCCTTTGGCCGGCGCATGCGCACTGCGATGCCCATTCCTTGTACGGCATCACAGTAATTAATGCGCATGCGCCGATGGACCGCCTCCTTTATTGTGTTTTCGCGTAGTCAGCCGGCGCATGCGCAATAGTTACTGTGATGTCGTACAAGGTATGGGCATCGCAGTGCGCATGCGCCGGCCAAAGGAATGAGTGCGCAGGCGCGGGATCTCGGCGGAATAACAAGTTGGTAGATAGGCGGTCAGAGGGAAAGGATGGGCGGGCGGAGGTAACGTTTTTATTAACTGTAAGCATGCTAGGGAGCTATGTGAAGGGTTAAAAAAGTGAAATGCTGATGACAGACTCCCTTTAAAGCAAATCATTTGTGCGTCCCTCCCTAATTATTATTATTTTCTTTAAAGCGAAGTCACAGTATTTACAGATTAGAATAAGCAGATAAAAACAAAGTTATTAAAATCTGTTACATTTTTCTCTTGAAATGAACATTCAGTTTTTGGGTTATAAATACTGAACATAAATGCTGAAAATTCCTTTAAATATAAAATTAGAATTTTATTTACATGACATCTGCATAGTCTCACCTTATAGTCTGGAACGTTTAATGTACGATACATAAAAATATTTGCTGGACAGTCCATTTTTTTGGTGTCCTGTATAATAGTTCTTTTTTTAATGAAGGAATGATCCTCTGCCTTAAAAAGAGAATGAAAACACTAAGATCTAGACAGCGGACTAAAAACCTTTTGTATTTTTTAATGAGCTAAATCAGTTTAATATAAGAATTAGATGAACATTAGTCCTGAGCTACAGGCCAACAGGAGCAGAGACACATCACTAATTATACTGCAAAATAAAGAGGAGATGCAAGATTACATCTGACAACATTTACAGTGTAACATATGATTTTAGCTGTAGCAATAAAGACCTGGGTATTGAAGAGTTAAATAAAGCAAGCCATATGCTATGTAGTGAGGAGCTTTATAAAGAAATGCTCTTTGATCTGTACCAAGGACATCAGTCCAGTATGTTTGCAATAGCCGATATAGGGACCTGTCTGCACTCAGTAACCTTGTCTATGTGCAGACACCTGGTAATGATTGTTAGAATGAATGGATAGAAGACTGAGAGAAGACGGATAAAACCAAAGTGCCAAAGTCCTCGGTGAGCTTAACACAAACAACGTTTGACTTTGCATTTTCTTCGTAGTCATTTACGGCAGCCATCAGCTCATCCTGTGTGTTGTAGTGTTTGAGTCATTTTTTAAGAACCAAAACCTTCACTGGCCTAAAAGACCAAATAGGAAAAAAAATAAAATAAAAAAATAAATCATAAAAGGGATATTATAGACACAATAGGCCCCCATTTTTAATTAGCTATCTATCGTTTAACCTATAGCAACATAAGTTCCTGAGAGTAGCCGCCAGCAGTACCTGAGAGTAGCCGCCAGCAGCGAGTTTCTAATGATCATTTCCGTTCAGCAGTCAGATGCGGTAAAAGCTCAGAGAACGTTCCTTTATCCCCTGCCCGCGCTATTTTCTAGTCCAGGTAAGCGCGCGCCTCCTTCCTGCCTCTTCGCTGTGACTGACGGCGCTTATGCAGAGAGATCGGCTTGCTTTGCCAAACTGCCGGCTGTCAGTCACAGCGAAGAGGCAGGAAGGAGGCGCGCGCTTACCTGGACTAGAAAATAGCGCGGGCAGGGGATAAAGGAACGTTCTCGGAGCTTTTACCGCATCTGACTGCTGAACGAAAATGATCATTAGAAACTCGCTGCTGGCGGCTACTCTCAGGAACTGCTGGCGGCTACTCTCAGGTACTGCTGGCGGCTACTCTCAGGTACTGCTGGCGGCTACTCTCAGGTACTGCTGGCGGCTACTCTCAGGTACTGCTGGCGGCTACTCTCAGGTACTGCTGGCGGCTACTCTCAGGAACTGCTGCCGGCTACTTTCAGGTACTGCTGGCGGCTTGGGATGGTTTTTGGAGGTGACAGGTTCCCTTTAAAGATTCAACACTAAACATTTGTATACCTTTTTGACAGTACTTTGGCATATACCTGAAACATAAGCAAATTTTTGGTGAACCGACACTTTATATACACGGAAGCCTCATACTATAAGTGGAAATCCCTTGCAGCGGGGAGTGGGGGCTCCACTCTTGCATGAGAGCCGCTCCTATTCTAACAGCCTGGACCGGCAGGAGTGCCGATCCGGGCTGTCTAAGGCTACTTTCACACTCGCGTTCGGGGGTTCCGCTTGTGAGCTCCGTTTGAAGGCTCTCACAAGCGGCCCCGAACGGATCCGTACAGCCCCAATGCATTCTGAGTGGATGCGGATCGGCTCAGAATGCATCAGTTTGGCCTCCGTTCCGCTCAGCAGGCGGACACCCGATCGCAGCTTGCAGCGTTTTGGTGTCCGCCTGGCCGTGCGGAGCCAAACGGATCCGTCCAGACTTACAATGCAAGTCAATGGGGACGGATCTGTTTGACGTTGACACAATATGGTGCTTTCAATGTAAAGTCAGGAGTCCCTATTAATATATTAATATACCATCTGATCGGAGTTTTCTCCAATCCGATGGTATATTTTAACTTGAAGCGTCCCCATCACCATGGGAACGCCTCTATATTAGAATATACCATCGGATTTGAGTTAGATCGTGAAAATTCAGATCAGACAGTATATTCTAACACAGAGGCGTTCCCATGGTGATGGGGACGCTTCAGGTTAGAATATACTGAGAACTGTGTACATGACAGCCCCCTGCTGCCCATTAACCCTGAAGAAGCCAGAATATTGGTGAAACATGTCGGGGGGCAGTCGTAGCTTTTAATCCGCAGTCTCCCACTTCACAGTGAACCAGCTGCGGTTAGTCCTGGATGGACAACACTTCAACATTCAGGCTTCACATGGCATATAGCAGAGTCCACTAACGGTTTGTAGGGCCCCTAGCTGAGCGGCTGAGTGTATGGGTGCAGGGTGCATCCTCCTGACAGTGAGGTGACGCTTCTAGGTCCCCACTGCTACACATGGTCACACTGACGGCAGCACGGAGCCAGTGACAGCCCTGCAAACGGTGACACTGCAGCATTCTGCCTCCAATGTGAGGGGGGGGGGCGTCGGTGCCTCCAATGTGAGGGGGGGGCGTCGGTGCCTCCCCGTCCCCTCTTCACCACACATCACTACCACTCACTAGTGCAGAGGGGACTGTATATTAAACTTTTTTTGGTTTGTAGGAATAATTAATAAAGATAAGTAATACGTTTATATATCTACCCTATTCAAGTTGATACATATAGAAATAAAAGTGAAGTATTAATTAACCTGGGTCAAGATAGGTCTCACTGCCTAGTTAGGCCTCAGTTACTATAGCCTGGCAGGTGACAAGTCACAGTCACACAGGTGGCCATAAGACATGTATGTAAGGTCTCCTTGTGGCCCCCCCATACAGTATAACCTCTCCTTGTGGCCCCCCCATACAGTATAACCTCTCCTTGTGGCCCCCCCCCCCCCCATACAGTATAACTTCTCCTTGTGACCCCCCCCCCATACAGTATAACTTCTCCTTGTGACCCCCCCCCCCCCATACAGTATAATGTCTCCTTGTGGCTGCCCCCATACAGTATAACCTCTCCTTGTGGCTGCCCCCATACAGTATAACCTCTCCTTGTGGCCCCCCATACAGTATAACCTCTCCTTGTGGCCCCCCCCATACAGTATAACGTCTCCTTGTGTTTTTTTCTTTAAAACGGGTATTTATCGCAATATATATAGTTATCGTCTGAATATTTTTGATATCGTCCAACCCTAGCTTACAACAGGCCACAATTATAACGTAGGCGAGCCCAACCCCAATAAACACTGGATTCCCTTCATTGTTAAACACCGGCATTTTCCTATTCGTAGCAGTGGCCGCGTCTGGTATTGTATCTTAGGCTACTTTCACACTTGCGTTGTTAATTCCAGTACTGAGATCCGCCAGAAGATCTCAATACCAGAATAAAGCGGATCCGTTTTGATTTGCACATCAGGATGCATCTGTTCCATTAGGATGCGGTTGTTTAAAAATCAAAACGGAAAAAAAAAACGGATCAGGCACTAAATACATTGAAAGTCAATGGGTGACAGATCTGTTTTTTTAGTCTCCTAAAAAACAGATCCATCACCATTGACTTATATTGGGTTCAGTGCCGATCCGTTTTTATGACCGGACACAAAACGGCAGCTTGCTGTCTGGTCACAAAACTAAAAGCTGCCGGAACGGAAGACGTCCTGAACGGATCTCTTTACATTCAAAATGCATGGGGACAAAACGGAACCGTTATTTCACACTATAGAGATCCTCTGCCGGATCTCAATACCGGAAAACCAGAACGCAAGTGTGAAAGTAGCCTTAGACCCATTGCCTTAGATTGGACTGAACTCCAATGTTAGGCACAGCCTAAAAATTATGAAAATGTTTTTACTAAACAATGAAGCAAGACAGCAATTATAAGACAACTGAGCAGCCCTCAACGTATCATCAGGAGTGTGTGTCATATAGCAACAACCCCACAGAACCTTACCCAGCTATAGGCCCAGATATCCCCCCCGCAGAACCTTACCCAGCTATAGACCCAGATATCCCCCCGCAGAACCTTACCCAGCTATAGACCCAGATATCCCCCCGCAGAACCTTACCCAGCTATAGACACAGATATCCCCCCCGCAGAACCTTACGCAGCTATACACCCAGATATCCCCCCCGCAGAACCTTACCCAGCTATAGTCCCAGATATCCCCCCCGCAGAACCTTACCCAGCTATAGTCCCAGATATCCCCCCCGCAGAACCTTACCCAGCTATAGCTCCAGATATCCCCCCCGCAGAACCTTACCCAGCTATAGCTCCAGATATCCCCCCCGCAGAACCTTACCCAGCTATAGTCCCAGATTTCCCCCCCCGCAGAACCTTACCCAGCTATACACCCAGATATCCCCCCCGCAGAACCTTACCCAGCTATAGTCCCAGATATCCCCCCGCAGAACCTTACCCAGCTATAGACAGAGATATCCCCCCCGCAGAACCTTACCCAGCTATAGTCCCAGATATCCCCCCCGCAGAACCTTACCCAGCTATAGTCCCAGATATCCCCCCGCAGAACCTTACCCAGCTATAGACAGAGATATCCCCCCGCAGAACCTTACCCAGCTATAGCCCCAGATATCCCCCCGCAGAACCTTACCCAGCTATAGCCCCAGATATCCCCCCCGCAGAACCTTACCCAGCTATAGCCCCAGATATCCCCCCCGCAGAACCTTACCCAGCTATAGGCCCAGATATCCCCCCGCAGAACCTTACCCAGCTATAGTCCCAGATATCCCCCCCGCAGAACCTTACCCAGCTATAGACCCAGAGAGCAGTCTGCAGAGCAACACTTAGTTATGTACCCAGAGAAAAACTCACCTGCTACATTGAAAGTGCTGATAAAACAGCTGTATGCACCCCCCTCCTGCAAAGCATTACAGCAACCCCCCTTGTAGAGCATTACAGCAACCCCCACCCCCCTTGCAGAGCATTACAGCACCCCCACCCCCTCTTGCAGAGCATTACACCACGGTGATGGACCATGTGATTGGAGCATGTGATCTGACATCACCAAAGGTCCTTTAGCCCATAGCTCATCTTTAAAGAAGTAAAGAAGAGACCGGGAACTACTCGAACAAGAGGAGAAGGCGAGTTAATTTTTTACATTTTTTTTAACCCTCAATTGATCACCTACTAAGCATTCTGTTTTCAGAATGCTATTATTTTCCCTTATAACTATGTTATAAGGGAAAATAATAATGATCGGGTCTCCATCCCGATCGTCTCCTAGCAACCGTGCGTGAAAATCGCACCGCATCCGCACTTGCTTGCGATTTTCAAGCAACCCCATTCACTTCTATGGGGCCATGCGTTGCGTGTAAAACGCTGAATATATAGCATGCTGCGATTTTCCCGCAACGCACAAGTGATGCGTGAAAATCACCACTTATCTGAACAGCCCCATTGAAATGAATGTATCGGGATTCAGTGCGGGTGCAATACGCTCACCTACCACATTGCACCCGCGCGGAATACTCGCCCGTGTGAAGGCAGCCTTATTGGGCCGTGATATCGTTTTGTTGCTGGGGGGGGGAAGGTAGACACTTCTGCAGATGGTGAGGAAACTCCTGCAGAACCTGTACCTGTCCCTTTAAGTGAAGATCTAAGGGAGCTGCACATTGACCTCCATGGGGAAAGAATGTTGACCATTGAAAACAATGGTGCTGGTAAAGTGCAAAGTGATGGTGACAAGAGTGCGGAAATGTATAAGGAAAATGTGATGTCATATGAAATATGTGGTGACAGCGATATTTCTTTTCCGTTGCAGGTTGTGGTCAGGGGAGAAGCGCCTCCTGGTGGTAAAAATGTAAATGATGATGAAGCTGTATTTTCTGCATCTGCTATGTTTCATGAAGCGCGATATGACGTAATCAAACGGTTTGAAGACCTGCCTATAAGTAGTGTGGAGCAAAGCCCAGCTCAGTGTTTGAAGGTGCAGGAGAATATGATCGGGCTAGAGGGTGCACCACACGGACCAGAGGGGGAAATGCAGTCTCCACAATGTTGGTTGGTTACTAAGGAAGGCTCCCGGGGGGGATTAGCTCATCGGGGCCCCTAGAGGTCAGGATTGATAATGACCTGAGCGGTATAGGTGACGTATGTGCTGTGACCGATGGCAACTCAGAGAAAGAAGCTACCATGTCAAGGTCTGGCGAAATTAAAGTAGTTGCTAGTAGCGACCAGACATCAGTTATACCTGACGTGACGAGAGGGGCGACGTCAGCCTAGTGACTGAGACCTAGACCCAGGCAGTGGTAGGACCAGACGTGTCCGTACAGCTGCAATCAGAAGGAGATGAGCAAGCTGAAGGATCTACTGCCCGATATCCAGGTGACACCAGAGCGGCTGAAGGGTGGATGAAACCTGACCAGCCGGATCTCCAACAAAAGGAGGAGGCGGGAGCTCCCCGTGGAAAACGTGGCTGTAAAGGTTGCGGAAGTTACAGGTTGTGGGACTAAGAAGAAATCTAGAAAAGAAGCCAGAAAGCGAAGTTCTCCAGCGCAGAGATTACGGAGAAGGCCCTTAGACACTGTACTCTAGGTAGGAAGGCAGTGTTTATGACAAACCAAGCTCTGATGCCCTGGGTCTGGGAAAATAAAGGGAAGCCTGTGACGCTGGCCATCTCTTCCAGGGGGAACGTTGAGCCGGAAGATGGCAGTATAATGCGGATGCCCTGCCACGAGCATCCAGTTGGTACATGTGTTCACCCCCACAGGTTTGAACAGAGGGGGGGGGATATGTGGCAATGTGAACATTGAGGTGTGGTTTCCCCAGGTTCCAGTCCGGGACTTGAGACATGCTCATGTCCAGGGGTCCTATTTAATCCTGCTACTGGATCCTGGGTGGGGCTCACTCTGGAGAGTCTGTGTGCAGCAGAGGCCTGGAGGCTCTGTCAGTGTGGTCTCAGCTAGGCTAGACTGAGGGGCCACGAGGCTGGGAGATAGCCTGGAGTTGGGGGGACTACTGAGCCCCAATCCCCCACAAGAAACAGTGAACTAGACAGGGCCGTCTTTAATATTGTTTGGACCCTGGGCAAAAATTTACTTGGGCCCCCTGGATCCCGCCTTCCCACACCCTAGCAGGCAATCACGCCCTCCACCACAACACACACACAAAATCCACACATCTGGTAGAGTCCAGTGAATGACTGTAAATACTTCCAGTTCTGAAGACTCCAGCGGCTCAGGGTCAGTGCTCTGGGCAGCTGGGCTCAGGCTGGAAGTGGGCACCGCTCTGCAGGAAGGAGACCGGGGCTCGGCTCACCCTAGTGTTACAGTGCACCCCAGCACCCCACAGTATGCAGTATAGCACCCTATAGTATACAGCACCTCACAGTATGCAGTATAGCACCCTATAGTATACAGCAACCCACAGTATGCAGTATAGCACCCTATAGTATACAGCACCACACAGTATGCAGTATAGCACCCTATAGTATACAGCACCCCACAGTATGCAGTATAGCACCCTATAGTATACAGCAACCCACAGTATGCAGTATAGCACCCTATAGTATACAGCACCACACAGTATGCAGTATAGCACCCTATAGTATACAGCACCTCACAGTATGCAGTATAGCACCCCATAGTATACAGCACCACACAGTATGCAGTATAGCACCCTATAGTATACAGCACCTCACAGTATGCAGTATAGCACCCCCATAGTATACAGCACCTCACAGTATGCAGTATAGCACCCCCATAGTATACAGCACCACACAGTATGCAGTATAGTACCCTATAGTATACAGCACCACACAGTATGCAGTATAGCACCCTATAGTATACAGCACCACACAGTATGCAGTATAGTACCCTATAGTATACAGCACCACACAGTATGCAGTATAGCACCCCATAGTATACAGCAACCCACAGTATGCAGTATAGCACCCTATAGTATACAGCACCACACAGTATGCAGTATAGCACCCTATAGTATACAGCACCCCACAGTATGCAGTATAGCACCCTATAGTATACAGCACCTCACAGTATGCAGTATAGCACCCTATAGTATACAGCAACCCACAGTATGCAGTATAGCACCCTATAGTATACAGCACCACACAGTATGCAGTATAGCACCCTATAGTATACAGCACCTCACAGTATGCAGTATAGCACCCCATAGTATACAGCAACCCACAGTATGCAGTATAGCACCCTATAGTATACAGCACCCCACAGTATGCAGTATAGCACCCTATAGTATACAGCACCTCACAGTATGCAGTATAGCACCCTATAGTATACAGCAACCCACAGTATGCAGTATAGCACCCTATAGTATACAGCACCACACAGTATGCAGTATAGCACCCTATAGTATACAGCACCACACAGTATGCAGTATAGCACCCTATAGTATACAGCACCACACAGTATGCAGTATAGCACCCTATAGTATACAGCACCACACAGTATGCAGTATAGCACCCTATAGTATACAGCACCTCACAGTATGCAGTATAGCACCCCATAGTATACAGCACCACACAGTATGCAGTATAGCACCCTATAGTATACAGCAACCCACAGTATGCAGTATAGCACCCTATAGTATACAGCACCCACAGTATGCAGTATAGCACCCTATAGTATACAGCACCTCACAGTATGCAGTATAGCACCCTATAGTATACAGCACCATACAGTATGCAGTATAGTACCCTATAGTATACAGCACCACACAGTATGCAGTATAGCACCCTATAGTATACAGCACCACACAGTATGCAGTATAGCACCCTATAGTATACAGCACCACACAGTATGCAGTATAGCACCCTATAGTATACAGCAACCCACAGTATGCAGTATAGCACCCTATAGTACACAGCACCTCACAGTATGCAGTATAGTACCCTATAGTATACAGCAACCCACAGTATGCAGTATAGCACCCTATAGTATACAGCACCACACAGTATGCAGTATAGCACCCTATAGTATACAGCAACCCACAGTATGCAGTATAGCACCCTATAGTATACAGCACCACACAGTATGCAGTATAGCACCCTATAGTATACAGCAACCCACAGTATGCAGTATAGCACCCTATAGTACACAGCACCTCACAGTATGCAGTATAGTACCCTATAGTATACAGCAACCCACAGTATGCAGTATAGCACCCTATAGTATACAGCACCACACAGTATGCAGTATAGCACCCTATAGTATACAGCAACCCACAGTATGCAGTATAGTACCCTATAGTATACAGCACCACACAGTATGCAGTATAGCACCCTATAGTATACAGCACCACACAGTATGCAGTATAGCACCCTATAGTATACAGCACCACACAGTATGCAGTATAGCACCCTATAGTATACAGCACCACACAGTATGCAGTATAGCACCCTATAGTATACAGCAACCCACAGTATGCAGTATAGCACCCTATAGTATACAGCACCACACAGTATGCAGTATAGGACCCTATAGTATACAGCACCACACAGTATGCAGTATAGCACCTTATAGTACACAGCACCTCACAGTATGCAGTATAGCACCCTATAGTATACAGCACCACACAGTATGCAATATAGTACCCTATAGTATACAGCACCACACAGTATGCAGTATAGCACCCTATAGTATACAGCAACCCACAGTATGCAGTATAGCACCCTATAGTATACAGCACCACACAGTATGCAGTATAGCACCCTATAGTATACAGCACCACACAGTATGCAGTATAGCACCCTATAGTATACAGCAACTTACAGTATAGCACCCTATAGTATACAGCACCACACAGTATGCAGTATAGCACCCTATAGTATACAGCACCACACAGTATGCAGTATAGCACCCTATAGTATACAGCACCACACAGTATGCAGTATAGCACCCTATAGTATACAGCACCACACAGTATGCAGTATAGCACCCTATAGTATACAGCACCACACAGTATGCAGTATAGCACCCTATAGTATACAGCACCACACAGTATGCAGTATAGCACCCTATAGTATACAGCACCACACAGTATGCAGTATAGCACCCTATAGTATACAGCACCACACAGTATGCAGTATAGCACCCTATAGTATACAGCACCACACAGTATGCAGTATAGCACCCTATAGTATACAGCACCACACAGTATGCAGTATAGCACCCTATAGTATACAGCAACCCACAGTATGCAGTATAGCACCCTATAGTATACAGCACCACACAGTATGCAGTATAGCACCCTATAGTATACAGCACCACACAGTATGCAGTATAGCACCTTATAGTATACAGCACCACACAGTATGCAGTATAGCACCCTATAGTATACAGCACCACACAGTATGCAGTATAGCACCCTATAGTATACAGCAACCCACAGTATGCAGTATAGCACCCTATAGTATACAGCAACCCACAGTATGCAGTATAGCACCCTATAGTATACAGCACCACACAGTATGCAGTATAGCACCCTATAGTATACAGCAACCCACAGTATGCAGTATAGCACCCTATAGTATACAGCACCACACAGTATGCAATATAGCACCCTATAGTATACAGCAACCCACAGTATGCAGTATAGCACCCTATAGTATACAGCACCACACAGTATGCAGTATAGCACCCTATAGTATACAGCAACCCACAGTATGCAGTATAGCACCCTATAGTATACAGCACCACACAGTATGCAGTATAGTACCCTATAGTATACAGCACCACACAGTATGCAGTATAGCACCCTATAGTATACAGCACCACACAGTATGCAGTATAGTACCCTATAGTATACAGCACCACACAGTATGCAGTATAGCACCCTATAGTATACAGCACCACACAGTATGCAGTATAGCACCCTATAGTATACAGCAACCCACAGTATGCAGTATAGCACCCTATAGTATACAGCACCACACAGTATGCAGTATAGCACCCTATAGTATACAGCAACCCACAGTATGCAGTATAGCACCCTATAGTATACAGCACCACACAGTATGCAATATAGCACCCTATAGTATACAGCAACCCACAGTATGCAGTATAGCACCCTATAGTATACAGCACCACACAGTATGCAGTATAGCACCCTATAGTATACAGCACCACACAGTATGCAGTATAGCACCCTATAGTATACAGCACCACACAGTATGCAGTATAGCACCCTATAGTATACAGCAACCCACAGTATGCAGTATAGCACCTTATAGTATACAGCAACCCACAGTATGCAGTATAGCACCCTATAGTATACAGCACCACACAGTATGCAGTATAGTACCCTATAGTATACAGCAACCCACAGTATGCAGTATAGCACCTTATAGTATACAGCAACCCACAGTATGCAGTATAGCACCCTATAGTATACAGCACCACACAGTATGCAGTATAGCACCCTATAGTATACAGCACCACACAGTATGCAGTATAGCACCCTATAGTATACAGCACCACACAGTATGCAGTATAGCACCCTATAGTATACAGCACCACACAGTATGCAGTATAGCACCCTATAGTATACAGCACCACACAGTATGCAGTATAGCACCCTATAGTATACAGCAACCCACAGTATGCAGTATAGCACCTTATAGTATACAGCACCACACAGTATGCAGTATAGCACCCTATAGTATACAGCACCACACAGTATGCAGTATAGCACCCTATAGTATACAGCACCACACAGTATGCAGTATAGCACCCTATAGTATACAGCACCACACAGTATGCAGTATAGCACCCTATAGTATACAGCACCACACAGTATGCAGTATAGCACCCTATAGTATACAGCACCCCACAGTATGCAGTATAGCACCCTATAGTATACAGCACCACACAGTATGCAGTATAGCACCCTATAGTATACAGCACCACACAGTATGCAGTATAGCACCCTATAGTATACAGCACCACACAGTATGCAGTATAGCACCCTATAGTATACAGCAACCCACAGTATGCAGTATAGCACCCTATAGTATACAGCACCACACAGTATGCAGTATAGGACCCTATAGTATACAGCACCACACAGTATGCAGTATAGCACCCTATAGTATACAGCAACTTACAGTATGCAGTATAGCACCCTATAGTATACAGCAACCCACAGTATGCAGTATAGTACCCTATAGTATACAGCACCTCACAGTATGCAGTATAGCACCCTATAGTATACAGCACCACACAGTATGCAGTATAGCACCCTATAGTATACAGCACCACACAGTATGCAGTATAGCACCCTATAGTATACAGCACCACACAGTATGCAGTATAGCACCCTATAGTATACAGCACCACACAGTATGCAGTATAGCACCCTATAGTATACAGCACCACACAGTATGCAGTATAGCACCCTATAGTATACAGCAACCCACAGTATGCAGTATAGCACCCTATAGTATACAGCACCACACAGTATGCAGTATAGCACCCTATAGTATACAGCACCACACAGTATGCAGTATAGCACCCCATAGTATACAGCACCACACAGTATGCAGTATAGCACCCTATAGTATACAGCACCTCACAGTATGCAGTATAGTACCCTATAGTATACAGCAACCCACAGTATGCAGTATAGCACCCTATAGTATACAGCACCACACAGTATGCAGTATAGCACCCTATAGTATACAGCACCTCACAGTATGCAGTATAGTACCCTATAGTATACAGCACCACAGAGTATGCAGTATAGCACCCTATAGTATACAGCACCACACAGTATGCAGTATAGTACCCTATAGTATACAGCACCACACAGTATGCAGTATAGCACCCTATAGTATACAGCACCACACAGTATGCAGTATAGCACCCTATAGTATACAGCAACCCACAGTATGCAGTATAGCACCCTATAGTATACAGCAACCCACAGTATGCAGTATAGTACCCTATAGTATACAGCACCACACAGTATGCAGTATAGCACCCTATAGTATACAGCACCACACAGTATGCAGTATAGCACCCTATAGTATACAGCACCACACAGTATGCAGTATAGCACCCTATAGTATACAGCACCACACAGTATGCAGTATAGCACCCTATAGTATACAGCACCACACAGTATGCAGTATAGCACCCTATAGTATACAGCACCACACAGTATGCAGTATAGCACCCTATAGTATACAGCACCACACAGTATGCAGTATAGCACCCTATAGTATACAGCACCACACAGTATGCAGTATAGCACCCTATAGTATACAGCACCACACAGTATGCAGTATAGCACCCTATAGTATACAGCACCACACAGTATGCAGTATAGCACCCTATAGTATACAGCAACCCACAGTATGCAGTATAGTACCCTATAGTATACAGCACCACACAGTATGCAGTATAGCACCCTATAGTATACAGCAACCCACAGTATGCAGTATAGTACCCTATAGTATACAGCACCACACAGTATGCAGTATAGCACCCTATAGTATACAGCACCCCACAGTATGCAGTATAGTACCCTATAGTATACAGCACCACACAGTATGCAGTATAGCACCTTATAGTATACAGCAACCCACAGTATGCAGTATAGTACCCTATAGTATACAGCACCACACAGTATGCAGTATAGCACCCTATAGTATACAGCAACCCACAGTATGCAGTATAGTACCCTATAGTATACAGCACCACACAGTATGCAGTATAGCACCCTATAGTATACAGCAACCCACAGTATGCAGTATAGCACCCTATAGTATACAGCACCACACAGTATGCAGTATAGCACCCTATAGTATACAGCACCACACAGTATGCAGTATAGTACCCTATAGTATACAGCACCACACAGTATGCAGTATAGCACCCTATAGTATACAGCACCACACAGTATGCAGTATAGCACCCTATAGTATACAGCACCACACAGTATGCAGTATAGCACCCTATAGTATACAGCACCACACAGTATGCAGTATAGCACCCTATAGTATACAGCACCACACAGTATGCAGTATAGTACCCTATAGTATACAGCACCACACAGTATGCAGTATAGCACCCTATAGTATACAGCACCACACAGTATGCAGTATAGCACCCTATAGTATACAGCACCTCACAGTATGCAGTATAGCACCCCATAGTATACAGCAACCCACAGTATGCAGTATAGCACCCTATAGTATACAGCACCCCACAGTATGCAGTATAGCACCCTATAGTATACAGCAACCCACAGTATGCAGTATAGTACCCTATAGTATACAGCAACCCACAGTATGCAGTATAGCACCCTATAGTATACAGCACCACACAGTATGCAGTATAGCACCCTATAGTATACAGCAACCCACAGTATGCAGTATAGTACCCTATAGTATACAGCAACCCACAGTATGCAGTATAGCACCCTATAGTATACAGCACCACACAGTATGCAGTATAGCACCCTATAGTATACAGCAACCCACAGTATGCAGTATAGCACCCTATAGTATACAGCACCACACAGTATGCAGTATAGCACCCTATAGTATACAGCACCACACAGTATGCAGTATAGCACCCTATAGTATACAGCAACTTACAGTATGCAGTATAGCACCCTATAGTATACAGCAACCCACAGTATGCAGTATAGCACCCTATAGTATACAGCACCACACAGTATGCAGTATAGTACCCTATAGTATACAGCACCACACAGTATGCAGTATAGTACCCTATAGTATACAGCACCACACAGTATGCAGTATAGCACCCTATAGTATACAGCAACCCACAGTATGCAGTATAGCACCCTATAGTATACAGCACCACACAGTATGCAATATAGTACCCTATAGTATACAGCAACCCACAGTATGCAGTATAGCACCCTATAGTATACAGCACCACACAGTATGCAGTATAGCACCCTATAGTATACAGCAACTTACAGTATAGCACCCTATAGTATACAGCACCACACAGTATGCAGTATAGCACCCTATAGTATACAGCAACCCACAGTATGCAGTATAGCACCCTATAGTATACAGCAACTCACAGTATGCAGTATAGCACCCTATAGTATACAGCACCACACAGTATGCAATATAGCACCCTATAGTATACAGCAACCCACAGTATGCAGTATAGCACCTTATAGTATACAGCACCACACAGTATGCAGTATAGCAGTATAGCACCCCACACTATACAGTAGAGCAGTATAGCAACTCACCGTATACAGCACCCCAAACTATACACGATACAGCACCCCACACTATACAGTACAGCAGTATAGCACTCCACACTATACAGCACCCACAGTATACAGGCCCCCACACTATACAGGCCTACCACACAGTATACAGGCCTACCACACAGTATACAGGCCTACCACACAGTATACAGCCCCCCACACAGTATACAGCCCCCCACACAGTATACAGCCCCCCACACAGTATACAGGCCCCCCCACACAGTATACAGGCCCCCCCACACAGTATACAGGCTCCCCCACACAGTATACAGGCCCCCTACAGTATACAGGCCCCCACACAGTATACAGGCCCCCCCACTATACAGTAGTTTACAGTATATTAGTATAACAGCCCCTGTCACCTTTTTCTGATGTAATCTTCACAAAAAAAAGCCAAACTTCTCCTGCAACACTTCTGATAGGACCTGTGATGACCTCATAGCCATGTGACCAGTAATATTGCTAGGTTACTGGTCACATGGTGATGATGTCATCTAAGGTCCTAGATCACACTCACAGCTCTCACAGACACAGTTCGCTGGCTGGACTCAGTGCCGGCAGGCATGGCATGGCAGCACCCCCTGTGTAGCTGACAGCCTGACACCCGGGGCCGTCAGTGGCTAGCAGGGCTCAAGAGGCAGCTGCCTTGGGCCCCCCAGGAGCAACTGGGCCCGGGGCAGCTGCCCCTTTTGCCCCTTGGTAAAGATGGCCCTGGAACTAGAGACAGTGGGCGTACTGTGCTCTGTACAGCCAGGAGGCTGTGGGACATTGGCTGACAAAGCCGCACGAGTTGACAGGGTGTGACCTGTGACCTAGGTGAGTCAGGAAACTCTGTGTTAGTTAGAGCCCAGCCGGGCAAGTGTTTGGTATTTTATGTGGACGTCACATGTGTTCGGTGAAGCTGCGACTTCATGATGACCTGTATTGGCTGGAGTGTAAAATAAATGCACTGTTTGGACCTGAAACCTGGTGTCCTAAAGTCGTATCTGTGAGAATGACCCCCGAATAAGAGGCGATCCCTTACACAAGTTAAAGGGAGTCTGTCATCAGTATTTCACTTTTTTAACCCTTCCCACAGCTCCCTAGCATGCTTACAGTTAATAAAAACGTTACCTCTGGCATCAATCCTGGACTTATAAAACCATCAAAAACGATCTTTATAACATATGCAAATGAGGACTTGCAAGTGCCCAGGGGCGGCGTTACCCTCGTAGGTGCCCTGCTAGCTCAGCCTTTTCATTGCTTCCCCCCGCCCCTTCCTACCCTCCGCCCACCCATACTTTCCATCTGACCGCCTATCTACCAACTTGTTATTCCGCCGAGATCCCGCGCACTCATTCCTTTGGCCGGCGCATGCGCACTGCGATGCCCATTCCTTGTACGGCATCACAGTAATTAATGCGCATGCGCCGATGGACCGCCTCCTTTATTGTGTTTTCGCGTAGTCAGCCGGCGCATGCGCAATAGTTACTGTGATGTCGTACAAGGTATGGGCATCGCAGTGCGCATGCGCCGGCCAAAGGAATGAGTGCGCAGGCGCGGGATCTCGGCGGAATAACAAGTTGGTAGATAGGCGGTCAGAGGGAAAGGATGGGCGGGCGGAGGTAACGTTTTTATTAACTGTAAGCATGCTAGGGAGCTATGGGAAGGGTTAAAAAAGTGAAATGCTGATGACAGACTCCCTTTAAAGCAAATCATTTGTGCGTCCCTCCCTAATTATTATTTTTTTCTTTAAAGCGAAGTCACAGTATTTACAGATTAAAATAAGCAGATAAAAACAAAGTTATTAAAATCTGTTACATTTTTCTCTTGAAATGAACATTCAGTTTTTGGGTTATAAATACTGCACATAAATGCTGAAAATTCCTTTAAATATAAAATTAGACTTTTATTTACATGACATCTGCATAGTCTCACCTTATAGTCTGGAACGTTTAATGTACGATACATAAAAATATTTGCTGGACAGTCCATTTTTTTGGTGTCCTGTATAATAGTTCTGTTTTTAATGAAGGAATGATCCTCTGCCTTAAAAAGAGAATGAAAACACTAAGATCTAGACAGCGGACTAAAAACCTTTGTATTTTTTAATGAGCTAAATCAGTTTAATATAACAATTAGGCCTAGTTCACACGAACGTTTTTTTTGCGAGTGTACAGGCCGTTTTTTTTGTGTTCCGTATACGGAACCATTCATTTCAATGGTTCCGCAAAAAAAAGGAATGTGTTCCGTATGCATTCCGTTTCCGTTTTTCCGTTCCGTTGAAAGATAGAGCTTGTCCTATATTTGGCCGTAAATCACGGGTCGTGCCTCCATTCAAGTCAATGGGTCCGCAAAAAAAACGGAACACATATGGAAATGCATCCGTATGTCTTCCGTTTCTGTTCCGTTTTTTCTGAACCATCTATTGAAAATGTTATGGCCAGCCCAATTTTTTCTATGTAATTACTGTATACTGTACATGGCATACGGAAAAACGGAACAACGGATCCGCGAAAAACGGACCGCAAAAAACAATAAAAGCCATACGGTCGTGTGAACTAGGCCTTAGATGAACATTAGGCCTGAGCTACAGGCGAACATGAGCAGAGACACATCACAAATTATATTATATTGCAAAATAAAGATGAGATGCAAGATTACATCTTTTATCCGTCTTCAACAGCTGGAGAGCCGCAGGTTGGCCATCCCTGAACTAGAACTATAGCGACGATTTGGTCCAGAGGTTGAGGGGCTACACTCAGGTAAAAGAACATGGTCCTTTTTTGTCGAGAACAAAGAGCTGGTGGTCTTCTCCTCCCCAGTAGAGATGGCCCGAACTATCCGACGGCGAACAGTTCCCGGCGAACATAGCTTGTTCGCGTTCGCCTCTGCCGGGCGAACACATGCGATGTTCGGTCCGCCCCCTATACATCATCATTGAGCAAACTTTGACCCTGTACCTCACAGTCAGCAGACACATTCCAGCCAATCAGCAGCATACCCTCCCTCCCAGACCCTCCCACCTCCTGCACAGCATCCATTTTAGATTCATTCTGAAGCTGCAGTCTTAGTGAGAGGAGGGAGACTGTAACTGCTGCTGATTTAATTGGGAAATCGATAGCTAGGCTAGTGAATTCAGTGTCCACTCCAGTCCTGAAAGACTCATCTGATCTCTGCTGTAAGGACAGCGTCCTGACAGCACCCCAAAAAGCCCTTTTTAGGGCTGCAACATTAGTCTGCTTTTTTTTTTTCCCTTTATATACATATTGCAGTTGCCTGGCCTGCCTGTGTGTGAGGAGCTGCAGGCCCACAGACTGTAGTGTGCCCACTGCCAGTGCTCACCCCTGTCATTCCGTGTGGCACAGGACTTTGCTTAAAAAAAGGCACTTAATTTTTACACTTTAATCTAAGGTTAGTTGCCTGCCAGTGTGTGTCAGGCTGACTTCCACTGACTGTAGTGTGCCCACTGCCAGTGCCCACCACTCATACCGGCTGGCACAGGACTTTGCATAAAAAAGGCATTTAATTTTTACACTTTAGTGTAATTTCAGCTGCTTGCCTGCTGCTAGTGTGTGTCAGGCCGACTTCAACTGACTGTAGTGTGCCCACTGCCAGTGCCCACCCCTGTCATCCCGTGTGGCACAGGACTTTGCTTAAAAAAAAGGCACTTCATTTTTACACTTTAATCTAAGGTTAGTTGCCTGCCAGTGTGTGTCAGGCCGACTTCAACTGACTGTAGTGTGCCCACTGCCAGTGCCCACCCCTGTCATCCCGAGTGGCACAGGACTTTGCTTAAAAAATAGGCACTTAATTTTTACACTTTAATCTAAGGTTAGTTGCCTGCCAGTGTGTGTCAGGCTGACTTCCACTGACTGTAGTGTGCCCACTGCCAGTGCCCACCACTCATACCGGCTGGCACAGGACTTTGCTTAAAAAAGGCATTTAATTTTTACACTTTAATGTAATTTCAGCTGCTTGCCTGCTGCTAGTGTGTGTCAGGGCCGACTTCAACTGACTGTAGTGTGCCCACTGCCAGTGCCCACCCCTGTCATACCGAGTGGCACAGGACTTTGCTTAAAAAATAGGCACTTAATTTTTACACTTTAATCTAAGGTTAGTTGCCTGCCAGTGTGTGTCAGGCTGACTTCCACTGACTGTAGTGTGCCCACTGCCAGTGCCCACCACTCATACCGGCTGGCACAGGACTTTGCATAAAAAAGGCATTTAATTTTTACACTTTAGTGTAATTTCAGCTGCTTGCCTGCTGCTAGTGTGTGTCAGGCCGACTTCAACTGACTGTAGTGTGCCCACTGCCAGTGCCCACCCCTGTCATCCCGTGTGGCACAGGACTTTGCTTAAAAAAAAGGCACTTCATTTTTACACTTTAATCTAAGGTTAGTTGCCTGCCAGTGTGTGTCAGGCCGACTTCAACTGACTGTAGTGTGCCCACTGCCAGTGCCCACCCCTGTCATCCCGAGTGGCACAGGACTTTGCTTAAAAAATAGGCACTTAATTTTTACACTTTAATCTAAGGTTAGTTGCCTGCCAGTGTGTGTCAGGCTGACTTCCACTGACTGTAGTGTGCCCACTGCCAGTGCCCACCACTCATACCGGCTGGCACAGGACTTTGCTTAAAAAAGGCATTTAATTTTTACACTTTAATGTAATTTCAGCTGCTTGCCTGCTGCTAGTGTGTGTCAGGCCGACTTCAACTGACTGTAGTGTGCCCACTGCCAGTGCCCACCCCTGTCATACCGAGTGGCACAGGACTTTGCTTAAAAAATAGGCACTTAATTTTTACACTTTAATCTAAGGTTAGTTGCCTGCCAGTGTGTGTCAGGCTGACTTCCACTGACTGTAGTGTGCCCACTGCCAGTGCCCACCACTCATACCGGCTGGCACAGGACTTTGCTTAAAAAAGGCATTTCATTTTTACACTTTAATGTAATTTCAGCTGCTTGCCTGCTGCTAGTGTGTGTCAGGCCGACTTCAACTGACTGTAGTGTGCCCACTGCCAGTGCCCACCCCTGTCATACCGAGTGGCACAGGACTTTGCTTAAAAAATAGGCACTTAATTTTTACACTTTAATCTAAGGTTAGTTGCCTGCCAGTGTGTGTCAGGCTGACTTCCACTGACTGTAGTGTGCCCACTGCCAGTGCCCACCACTCATACCGGCTGGCACAGGACTTTGCATAAAAAAGGCATTTAATTTTTACACTTTAGTGTAATTTCAGCTGCTTGCCTGCTGCTAGTGTGTGTCAGGCCGACTTCAACTGACTGTAGTGTGCCCACTGCCAGTGCCCACCCCTGTCATACCGAGTGGCACAGGACTTTGCTTAAAAAATAGGCACTTAATTTTTACACTTTAATCTAAGGTTAGTTGCCTGCCAGTGTGTGTCAGGCTGACTTCCACTGACTGTAGTGTGCCCACTGCCAGTGCCCACCACTCATACCGGCTGGCACAGGACTTTGCATAAAAAAGGCATTTAATTTTTACACTTTAGTGTAATTTCAGCTGCTTGCCTGCTGCTAGTGTGTGTCAGGGCCGACTTCAACTGACTGTAGTGTGCCCACTGCCAGTGCCAACCACTGATACCCGGGTGGCACAGTAGCTTGCCGATAAATAAGGCATTTAATTTTTAGACAGTAGTCTAAATTCAGTTGCTTGCCTGCTGCCAGTGTGTGTCAGGCCCGCTTCCACTGACTGTAGTGTGCCCACTGCCAGTGCCAACCACTGATACCGGGTGGCACAGTAGCTTGCCGATAAATAAGGCATTTAATTTTTAGACAGTAGTCTAAATTCAGTTGCTTGCCTGCTGCCAGTCAGTGTGTCAGGCCCTCTTCCACTGACTGTAGTGTGCCCACTGCCAGTGCCAACCACTCATACCGGGTGGCACAGTAGCTTGCCGATAAATAAGGCATTTAATTTTTACACTTTAGTGTAATTTCAGTTGCTTGCCTGCTGCCAGTGTGTGTCAGGCCCGCTTCTACTGACCGTAGTGTGCCCACTGCCAGTGCCAACCACTGATACCGGGTGGCACAGTAGCTTGCCGATAAATAAGGCATTTAATTTTTAGACAGTAGTCTAAATTCAGTTGCTTGCCTGCTGCCAGTGTGTGTCAGGCCCGCTTCCACTGACTGTAGTGTGCCCACTGCCAGTGCCAACCACTGATACCGGGTGGCACAGTAGCTTGTCGATAAATAAGGCATTTAATTTTTACACTTTAGTGTAATTTCAGTTGCTTGCCTGCTGCCAGTGTGTGTCAGGCCCGCTTCCACTGACTGTAGTGTGCCCACTGCCAGTGCCAACCACTGATACCGGGTGGCACAGTAGCTTGCCGATAAATAAGGCATTTAATTTTTAGACAGTAGTCTAAATTCAGTTGCTTGCCTGCTGCCAGTCAGTGTGTCAGGCCCTCTTCCACTGACTGTAGTGTGCCCACTGCCAGTGCCAACCACTCATACCGGGTGGCACAGTAGCTTGCCGATAAATAAGGCATTTAATTTTTAGACAGTAGTCTAAATTCAGTTGCTTGCCTGCTGCCAGTGTGTGTCAGGCCCGCTTCCACTGACTGTAGTGTGCCCACTGCCAGTGCCAACCACTGATACCGGGTGGCACAGTAGCTTGCCGATAAATAAGGCATTTAATTTTAGACAGTAGTCTAAATTCAGTTGCTTGCCTGCTGCCAGTCAGTGTGTCAGGCCCTCTTCCACTGACTGTAGTGTGCCCACTGCCAGTGCCAACCACTCATACCGGGTGGCACAGTAGCTTGCCGATAAATAAGGCATTTAATTTTTACACTTTAGTGTAATTTCAGTTGCTTGCCTGCTGCCAGTGTGTGTCAGGCCCGCTTCTACTGACTGTAGTGTGCCCACTGCCAGTGCCAACCACTGATACCGGGTGGCACAGTAGCTTGCCGATAAATAAGGCATTTAATTTTTAGACAGTAGTCTAAATTCAGTTGCTTGCCTGCTGCCAGTGTGTGTCAGGCCCGCTTCCACTGACTGTAGTGTGCCCACTGCCAGTGCCAACCACTGATACCGGGTGGCACAGTAGCTTGTCGATAAATAAGGCATTTAATTTTTACACTTTAGTGTAATTTCAGTTGCTTGCCTGCTGCCAGTGTGTGTCAGGCCCGCTTCCACTGACTGTAGTGTGCCCACTGCCAGTGCCAACCACTGATACCGGGTGGCACAGTAGCTTGCCGATAAATAAGGCATTTAATTTTTAGACAGTAGTCTAAATTCAGTTGCTTGCCTGCTGCCAGTCAGTGTGTCAGGCCCTCTTCCACTGACTGTAGTGTGCCCACTGCCAGTGCCAACCACTCATACCGGGTGGCACAGTAGCTTGCCGATAAATAAGGCATTTAATTTTTAGACAGTAGTCTAAATTCAGTTGCTTGCCTGCTGCCAGTGTGTGTCAGGCCCGCTTCCACTGACTGTAGTGTGCCCACTGCCAGTGCCAACCACTGATACCGGGTGGCACAGTAGCTTGCCGATAAATAAGGCATTTAATTTTTAGACAGTAGTCTAAATTCAGTTGCTTGCCTGCTGCCAGTGTGTGTCAGGCCCTCTTCCACTGACTGTAGTGTGCCCACTGCCAGTGCCAACCACTCATACCGGGTGGCACAGTAGCTTGCCGATAAATAAGGCATTTAATTTTTACACTTTAGTGTAATTTCAGTTGCTTGCCTGCTGCCAGTGTGTGTCAGGCCCGCTTCTACTGACTGTAGTGTGCCCACTGCCAGTGCCAACCACTGATACCGGGTGGCACAGTAGCTTGCCGATAAATAAGGCATTTAATTTTTAGACAGTAGTCTAAATTCAGTTGCTTGCCTGCTGCCAGTCAGTGTGTCAGGCCCTCTTCCACTGACTGTAGTGTGCCCACTGCCAGTGCCAACCACTCATACCGGGTGGCACAGTAGCTTGCCGATAAATAAGGCATTTAATTTTTACACTTTAGTGTAATTTCAGTTGCTTGCCTGCTGCCAGTGTGTGTCAGGCCCTCTTCCACTGACTGTAGTGTGCCCACTGCCAGTGCCAACCACTGATACGCGCAGTGCCCCAATTTGGGAGTAAGAGGACCGACCAAGCTGCTTTTTCCATCTCCCGGTTCCTGAAATCAATTCAGTTTAGTGTATGAGAGTTTGGTCTGTCACTGTGAAGGCAGTCGAAGGTACCCGGCCTAAATTTTTTTTCATAAAAGGCAATTCCTGATATGGGACGTAACAGGGATTAAACTGATGAGAATAATACTACAGAAAATACCACTCATATCGGTGGAGGGAGCCAGCGTTTTTTAACCATCTCCCCGTTCAAAAAATCTATTTAATAAATGGCCCCCAGATTGGGGATGTTAGAGGGATTAAACTGATGAGAATAGTACTACAGAAAATACCACTCATATCGGGTGTGACAGTAAATTGCACGGCGCAGACGCAGTCACCGTGGATTAAAACAGAGTGGAGGGAGCCAGCGTTTTTTTAACCATCTCCCCGTCCGAAAAATCTGTTTAATAAATGGCCCCCAGATTGGGGAGTCGGGGACGTTAGAGGGATTAAACTGATGAGAATAGTACTACAGAAAATACCACTCATATCGGGTGTGACAGTAAATTGCACGGCGCAGACGCAGTCACCGTGGATAAAAACAAAGGGGAGGGAGCCAGCGTTTTTTTAACCATCTCCCCGTTCGAAAAATCAATTCAATTGACCTTTCGGGGACCCTTGGTGTTGTACGTGGCTGGGTGGAGGAAGAAACCTTCAATGACATCACCGGGACGTGGCTAGCTTGGTATCCAACCTTGTGCAAATGGGGAGTTTGCGGTTGTGCAAATGAACTGTTTGCGGTGCATTAAAAGGGGAGTTTGGTCTGTCAATGTCTGTGATGCGGGCGTAACCCTTACACTACCTGATCGATACAACATCATACCTGATCGTATACACACACTGGATGTTTTAAAGCACGTTATTCCAAACAATTTAGGAATGTTAGTTGATTTATGCCCTTTATGGATTAAAACCCGACTCTGCGTCCACTACGTAATTTTCCATGGGAGTTTTGCCATAGATCCCCCTCCGGCATGCCACAGTCCAGGTGTTAGACCCCTTGAAACAACTTTCTCATCACTATTGTGGCCAGAAAGAGTCCCTGTGGGTTTTAAAATTCGCCTGTCTATTGAAGTCTATGGCGGTTCGCCCGGTTCGCCAGTTCGCGAACATTTGCGGAAGTTCGCGTTCGCTGTTCGCGAACTGAAAATTTTATGTTCGCGACATCACTACTCCCCAGCACTACTATATGGGTTCCCTGACACATGGCACTATTATTTATACCTGTAATTATCGTTACGTATGCTGCTGTGTTAGTTTATTGTCATTAGGTGGTGAGGCCCCGTTTCATTTTGCTACAAGGCCCGATGAATTCTAGTTACGCTGCCAAAACCATCCTAAGATAGAGTTGTACAGTAGTATCTCCACATAAATCTAAAAAGACAACACAAAAGTTCATGTACAACAGCATTGTAGTCATATACAAATACCGTTTACCGATCCTCTCTCAACGGTTTTTTCACGTTTACGGGTCTTTGAAATAGACCGATCTTTTCCTAGATGACAGTTAAGAACTCTTTTGCCAACTATGACATAAGGAACACTGAAAGATTCACCGTCAGGATCATCTATTTCAAACAGACTCCTCCAATGTATCCTCAATTTTGAATTAGGCAAAAAATCTACTTGAAGAAACACAAAAAATAAATAAAACATATATTTTAAACACACACACACGGTAACCTATACGAAGATTATTATAATCCGCATATAGAAATTAATAATAGCGTTTCAGAAACGACTGAAAACTATTGTCTATCCGCTGGATATGGGATAAGTGTCTGATTGAAGGTGTGTATGTGCGTGTGGGGGAAGGGGGTGTCTGTGGTCAAGAGAATAGCGTACTCTATCCCATTTATATGGAGCGGCCAGTCTAGTACACTGTGTGCAGAATTATTAGGCAAATGAGTATTTTGACCACATCATCCTCTTTATGCATGTTGTCTTACTCCAAGCTGTATAGGCTCGAAAGCCTACTACCAATTAAGCATATTAGGTGATGTGCATCTCTGTAATGAGAAGGGGTGTGGTCTAATGACATCAACACCCTATATTAGGTGTGCATAATTATTAGGCAACTTCCTTTCCTTTGGCAAAATGGGTCAAAAGAAGGACTTGACAGGCTCAGAAAAGTCAAAAATAGTGAGATATCTTGCAGAGGGATGCAGCACTCTTAAAATTGCAAAGCTTCTGAAGCGTGATCATCGAACAATCAAGCGTTTCATTCAAAATAGTCAACAGGGTCGCAAGAAGCGTGTGGAAAAACCAAGGAGCAAAATAACTGCCCATGAACTGAGAAAAGTCAAGCGTGCAGCTGCCAAGATGCCACTTGCCACCAGTTTGGCCATATTTCAGAGCTGCAACATCACTGGAGTGCCCAAAAGCACAAGGTGTGCAATACTCAGAGACATGGCCAAGGTAAGAAAGGCTGAAAGACGACCACCACTGAACAAGACACACAAGCTGAAACGTCAAGACTGGGCCAAGAAATATCTCAAGACTGATTTTTCTAAGGTTTTATGGACTGATGAAATGAGAGTGAGTCTTGATGGGCCAGATGGATGGGCCCGTGGCTGGATTGGTAAAGGGCAGAGAGCTCCAGTCCGACTCAGACGCCAGCAAGGTGGAGGTGGAGTACTGGTTTGGGCTGGTATCATCAAAGATGAGCTTGTGGGGCCTTTTCGGGTTGAGGATGGAGTCAAGCTCAACTCCCAGTCCTACTGCCAGTTTCTGGAAGACACCTTCTTCAAGCAGTGGTACAGGAAGAAGTCTGCATCCTTCAAGAAAAACATGATTTTCATGCAGGACAATGCTCCATCACACGCGTCCAAGTACTCCACAGCGTGGCTGGCAAGAAAGGGTATAAAAGAAGAAAATCTAATGACATGGCCTCCTTGTTCACCTGATCTGAACCCCATTGAGAACCTGTGGTCCATCATCAAATGTGAGATTTACAAGGAGGGAAAACAGTACACCTCTCTGAACAGTGTCTGGGAGGCTGTGGTTGCTGCTGCACGCAATGTTGATGGTGAACAGATCAAAACACTGACAGAATCCATGGATGGCAGGCTTTTGAGTGTCCTTGCAAAGAAAGCTGGCTATATTGGTCACTGATTTGTTTTTGTTTTGTTTTTGAATGTCAGAAATGTATATTTGTGAATGTTGAGATGTTATATTGGTTTCACTGGTAAAAATAAATAATTGAAATGGGTATATATTTGTTTTTTGTTAAGTTGCCTAATAATTATGCACAGTAATAGTCACCTGCACACACAGATATCCCCCTAAAATAGCTAAAACTAAAAACAAACTAAAAACTACTTCCAAAAATATTCAGCTTTGATATTAATGAGTTTTTTGGGTTCATTGAGAACATGGTTGTTGTTCAATAATAAAATTAATCCTCAAAAATACAACTTGCCTAATAATTCTGCACTCCCTGTATATGCACTTCTGGTAGGTATAACTATGGGAATTACGGAGATAGCGGTGCTTGTCCATCTCCATAACCCTATAGAGTTGCATGGAGAAGCAGCATCCATACCCGACCTACCGCTGCATTCAGAGTAGGTGGACAACGGGGCAGACCAACCACCTACATAATACAAATGGAAAAGAAATGACTGTTTTCTTATAGTTACTGGAAATCTAAGTGTTATTTGAAAGTTGCAATTCCTTATTTGGTTTCCTTAGCGCACCCCCCCCCCCCCCCCCCACACCATAGAACTATCACATTGTATTAGAATAACGTTATAGGACGACACCATAGATCAGACCTTGCTTGCCAAAGTCCTCGGTGAGCTTAACACAAACAACGTTTGACTTTGCATTTTCTTCGTAGTCATTTACGGCAGCCATCAGCTCATCATGTGTGTTGTAGTGTTTGAGTAATTTTTTAAGAACCGAACCTTCACTGGCCTAAAAGACCAAATAGGAAAAAAATAATAATAAATAAATCATAAAAAAGGATATTATAGACACAATAGGCCCCCATTTTTAATTGGCTATCTATCGTTTAACCTATAGCAACATAACGTTTTTGTTGTTACATAAACGTTTTAAAGGGAACCTGTCACCTCCCAAACCCATCCCAAGCCGCCAGCAGTACCTGAGAGTAGCCGCCGGCAGTACCTGAGAGTAGCCGCCGGCAGTACCTGAGAGTAGCCGCCGGCAGTACCTGAGAGTAGCCGGCTGCAGTACCTGAGAGTAGCCGCCGGCAGTACCTGAGAGTAGCCGCCGGCAGTACCTGAGAGTAGCCGGCTGCAGTACCTGAGAGTAGCCGGCAGCAGTACCTGAGAGTAGCCGGCAGCAGTACCTGAGAGTATCCAGCAGCGAGTTTCTAATGATCATTTCCGTTCAGCAGTCAGATGCGGTAAAAGCTCAGAGAACGTTCCTTTATCCCCTTATTTATTAAACGGTGACCCTGTAGTATTCTGCTTCCAATGTGAGGGGGGGGGGGGGGCGTCGGTGCCTCCAATGTGAGGGGGGGGGGCGTCGGTGCCTCCAATGTGAGGGGGGGGGGGGGCGTCGGTGCCTCCAATGTGAGGGGGGGGGCGTCGGTGCCTCCAATGTGAGGGGGGGGGCGTCGGTGCCTCCAATGTGAGGGGGGGGGCGTCGGTGCCTCCCCGGCCCCTCTTCACCACACATCACTACCACTCACTAGTGCAGAGGGGACTGTATTCTTAAACTTTTTTTGGTTTGTAGGAATAATTAATAAAGATAAGTAATACGTTTATATATCTACCCTATTCAGGTTGATACATATAGAAATAAAAGTGAAGTATTAATTAACCTGGGTCAAGATAGGTCTCACTGCCTAGTTAGGCCTCAGTTACTATAGCCTGGCAGGTGACAAGTCACAGTCACACAGGTGGCCATAAGACATGAATGTAAGGTCTCCTTGTGGCTCCCCCCATACGGTATAATGTCTCCTTGTGGCCCCCCCATACAGTATAACCTCTCCTTGTGCCCACCCCCATACAGTATAACCTCTCCTTGTGGCCCCCCATACAGTATAACCTCTCCTTGTGGCTGCCCCCATACAGTATAACGTCTCCTTGTGGCTGCCCCCATACAGTATAACCTCTCCTTGTGGCTGCCCCCATACAGTATAACGTCTCCTTGTGGCCCCCCCATACAGTATAACGTCTCCTTGTGGCCCCCCCATACAGTATAACGTCTCCTTGTGGCCCCCCCATACAGTATAACGTCTCCTTGTGGCCCCCCCATACAGTATAACGTCTCCTTGTGGCTGCCCCATACAGTGTAACGTCTCCTTGTGGCTGCCCCATACAGTGTAACGTCTCCTTGTGGCTGCCCCATACAGTGTAACGTCTCCTTGTGGCTGCCCCATACAGTGTAACGTCTCCTTGTGGCTGCCCCATACAGTGTAACGTCTCCTTGTGGCTGCCCCCATACAGTATAACGTCTCCTTGTGGCCCCTCCATACAGTATAACGTCTCCTTGTGGCCTCCCATACAGTATAACGTCTCCTTGTGGCCCCCCCCATACAGTATAACGTCTCCTTGTGGCCCCCCCATACAGTATAATGTCTCCTTGTGGCCCCCCCATACAGTATAATGTCTCCTTGTGGCCCTCCCATACAGTATAACGTCTCCTTGTGGCCCCTCCATACAGTATAACGTCTCCTTGTGGCCCCCCATACAGTATAACGTCTCCTTGTGGCTGCCCCATACAGTATAACTTCTCCTTGTGGCTGCCCCCATACAGTATAACGTCTCCTTCTGGCCCCCCATACAGTATAACGTCTCCTTTTTGCCCCCCCCCCATACAGTATAACGTCTCCTTTTTGGCCCCCCATACAGTATAACCTCTCCTTGTGGCCCCCCATACAGTATAATGTCTCCTTGTGGCCCCTCCATACAGTATAACGTCTCCTTTTTGGCCCCCCCATACAGTATAACCTCTCCTTGTGTTTTTTTCTTTAAAATTTATCGATATATATATCGTTATCGCAATACATTTTTTAATATTGTTATCGTCTGAATATTTTTGATATCGTCCAACCCTAGCTTACAACAGGCCACAATTATAACGTAGACGAGCCCAACCCCAATAAACACTGGATTCCCTTCATTGTTAAACACCGGCATTTTCCTATTCGTAGCAGTGGCCGCGTCTGGTATTGTATCTTCGGCTACTTTCACACTTGCGTTGTTAATTCCAGTACTGAGATCCGCCAGAAGATCTCAATACCAGAATAAAGCGGATCCATTTTGATTTGCACATCAGGATGCATCTGTTCCGTTAGAATGCGGTTGTGTAAAAGTAAAAACGGGAGAAAAAAAAACGGATCAGGCACTAAATACATTGAAAGTCAATGGGTGACAGATCCGTTTTTTTAGTCTCCTAAAAAACAGATCCATCACCATTGACTTATATTGGTTTCAGTGCCGGATCCGTTTTTATGACCGGACACAAAACGGCAGCTTGCTGTCTGGTCACAAAACTAAAAGCTGCCGGAACGGAAGACGTTCTGAACGGATCTCTTTACATTCAAAATGCATGGGGGCAAAACGGAACCATTTTTTTTACGCTATTGAGATCCTCTGCCGGATCTCAATACCGGAAAACCAGAACGCAAGTGTGAAAGTAGCCTTAGACCCATTGCCTTAGATTGGACTGAACTCCAGTGTTAGGCACAGCCTAAAAATTATGAAAATGTTTTTACTAAACAATGAAGCAAGACAGCAATTATAAGACAACTGAGCAACCCTCAACTTATCAGGAGTCAGCTATAGACCCAGACATCCCCCCCGCAGAACCTTACCCAGCTATAGACCCAGATATCCCCCCCGCAGAACCTTACCCAGCTATAGACCCAGATATCCCCCCCGCAGAACC
The DNA here is from genome assembly GCF_905171765.1 of Bufo bufo. Taxonomy (NCBI): domain Eukaryota; kingdom Metazoa; phylum Chordata; class Amphibia; order Anura; family Bufonidae; genus Bufo; species Bufo bufo. The sequence goes on along the minus strand of NC_053393.1, from coordinate 556,581,031 downwards.
TTACCCAACTATAGACACAGATATCCCCCCCCCCCCGTAGAACCTTACCCAGCTATAGGCCCAGATATCCCCCCCACAGAACCTTACCCAGCTATAGACCAGATATCCCCCCCGCAGAACCTTACCCAGCTATAGACCCAGATATCCCCCCCGCAGAACCTTACCCAGCTATAGACCCAGATATCCCCCCACAGAACCTTACCCAGCTATAGACCAGATATCCCCCCCGCAGAACCTTACCCAGCTATAGACCAGATATCCCCCCCGCAGAACCTTACCCAGCTATAGACCAGATATCCCCCCCGCAGAACCTTACCCAGCTATAGTCCCAGATATCCCCCCGCAGAACCTTACCCAGCTATAAACCCGGAGAGCAGTCTGCAGAGCAACACTTAGTTATGTACCCAGAGAAAAAACTCACCTGCTACATTGAAAGTGCTGATAAAACTGCTGTATGCACCCCCCTCCTGCAAAGCATTACAGCAACCCCCACCCCCCCTTGCAGAGCATTACAGCAACCCCCACCCCCCTTGCAGAGCATTACAGCACCCCCACCCCCCTTGCAGAGCATTACAGCAACGCCCCTTGCATAGCATTACAGCAACCCCCCCCCCTTGCAGAGCATTACAGCAACCCCCCCCTTGCAGAGCATTACAGCAACTCCCCCCTTGCAGAGCATTACAGCAACTCCCCCCTTGCAGAGCATTACAGCAACTCCCCCCTTGCAGAGCATTACAGCAACTCCCCCCCTTGCAGAGCATTACAGCAACTCCCCCCTTTGCAGAGCATTACAGCAACTCCCCCCTTGCAGAGCATTACAGCAACTCCCCCCCTTGCAGAGCATTACAGCAACTCCCCCCCTTGCAGAGTATTACAGCAACTCCCCCCCTTGCAGAGCATTAGAGCAACTCCCCCCCTTGCAGAGCATTACAGCAACTCCCCCCCTTGCAGAGCATTAGAGCAACTCCCCCCCCCCTTGCAGAGCATTACAGCAACTCCCCCCCTTGCAGAGCATTACAGCAAACCACTTATAAGCCTCTGGAGAAATCAACTGTGCTTCTTGCAGACTCCAGACTGGCTCCCCCTTCTCAAGTCTGGGCATGACATCATCAGAGGTCCTTTAGCTGGCTAGGAAAAAGCATCTACCCCTCAGTGATGTGAGGAGAGGAGCAGGAGCCATGTCTGGGTGTACTAACATGGCCGCCGGAGGTGTAGGGGGCGGGGCTAGTGCTGACTGACCAGTGTGCCGGGCGGGGCCAGCCCTGTGACGTCACACCGCAAAGCATGCTGGGAGAGGAAAACTCCAGGAACCTGAGGGAAAGAGGAAGTTCTGCTGGAAACGTCCTGTAAAGAGGCTCTGATGTCCGGACAGCGGGAGGGAGAGCCCCGGCATGAGGAGGAGCAGGTACCGGGGAGCCGGGGGCCGCAGTCAGTAGTGCAGTGTGTGATGTCTGTCACAGCTGGTGCTTCAGTAGTGCAGTGTGTGATGTCTGTAACAGCTGATGCTTCAGTAGTGCAGTGTATGATGTCTGTCACAGCTGATGCTTCAGTAGTGCAGTGTATGATGTCTGTCACAGCTGGTGCTTCAGTAGTGCAGTGTGTGATGTCTGTAGCAGCTGGTGCTTCAGTAGTGCAGTGTGTGATGTCTGTGGCAGCTGATGCTTCAGTAGTGCAGTGTGTGATGTCTGTGGCAGCTGGTGCTTCAGTAGTGCAGTGTGTGATGTCTGTCACAGCTGGTGCTTCAGTAGTGCAGTGTGTGATGTCTGTGGCAGCTGATGCTTCAGTAGTGCAGTGTGTGATGTCTGTGGCAGCTGGTGCTTCAGTAGTGCAGTGTGTGATGTCTGTCACAGCTGATGCTTCAGTAGTGCAGTGTGTGATGTCTGTCACAGCTGGTGCTTCAGTAGTGCAGTGTATGATGTCTGTGACAGTTGGTGCTTCAGTAGTGCAGTGTGTGATGTCTGTCACAGCTGGTGCTTCAGTAGTGCAGTGTGTGATGTCTGTCACAGCTGATGCTTCAGTAGTGCAGTGTGTGATGTCTGTCACAGCTGGTGCTTCAGTAGTGCAGTGTATGATGTCTGTCACAGCTGGTGCTTCAGTAGTGCAGTGTATGATGTCTGTCACAGCTGATGCTTCAGTAGTGCAGTGTGTGATGTCTGTCACAGCTGATGCTTCAGTAGTGCAGTGTATGATGTCTGTCACAGCTGGGGCTTCAGTAGTGCAGTGTGTGATGTCTGTCACAGCTGATGCTTCAGTAGTGCAGTGTATGATGTCTGTGGCAGTTGATGCTTCAGTAGTGCAGTGTATTCTGTCTGTGGCAGCTGATGCTTCAGTAGTGCAGTGTATGATGTCTGTGGCAGCTGATGCTTCAGTAGTGCAGTGTATGATGTCTGTGGCAGCTGATGCTTCAGTAGTGCAGTGTATAATGTCTGTCACAGCTGGTGCTTCAGTAGTGCAGTGTATGATGTCTGTGGCAGCTGATGCTTCAGTAGTGCAGTGTATGATGTCTGTGGCAGCAGATGCTTCAGTAGTGCAGTGTATGATGTCTGTCACAGCTGGTGCTTCAGTAGTGCAGTGTATGATGTCTGTGGCAGCTGATGCTTCAGTAGTGCAGTGTATGATGTCTGTCACAGCTGGTGCTTCAGTAGTGCAGTGTATGATGTCTGTGGCAGCTGATGCTTCAGTAGTGCAGTGTATGATGTCTGGCAGCTGATGCTTCAGTAGTGCAGTGTGTGATGTCCGGACAGCGGGAGGAGGAGGACAGGACGGCTGTAGAAGGAGGTGATGATGGAGGAGGACAGGACGGCTGTAGAAGGAGGTGATGATGGAGGAGGACAGGACGGCTGTAGAAGGAGGTGATGATGGAGGAGGACAGGACGGCTGTAGAAGGAGGTGATGATGGAGGAGGACAGGACGGCTGTAGAAGGAGGTGATGGTGGAGGACAGGACGGCTGTAGAAGGAGGTGATGATGGAGGAGGACAGGACGGCTGTAGAAGGAGGTGATGGTGGAGGAGGATAGGACGGCTGTAGAAGGAGGTGATGATGGAGGAGGATAGGACGGCTGTAGAAGGAGGTGATGATTGAGGAGGACAGGATGGCTGTAGAAGGAGGTGATGATTGAGGAGGACCAGCCCCTCACATCTCCAGGTACCAGACAGGACTAAATACAAATGTCCTGGAATTCTCTGTCTGTAAAGTCTGAGTCCAGTCTCTGTGTCTCCTGCAGAGAGATCCAGTCAGAGGACAACACCAGAGAGATGTCCGCGTCCTCTCTTTCTACAGGACGGTCAGGTAATGGAGATGTCTCCTCTGTAGGAGGACGCCTTGTGCTCTTGTTTTATCCAGTACTATTCTAGGTTTATACTGGTGTAATGAGCTGGAGATGGCGGGATTACAGCCGACCACAGACGCTCCATGTTCTCTGCTTCTTCCTACAAGTCTCTGACTATGGAGACCACTGGTGGTATTAAGGAACCAATACGTTTATGTCCCTGAGAGGAACGAGTCCGGACGCATCTGGTAGAAGCCGATCTCCTCCATGGAAACCACCTGCAGCATGTCCGGCCAGTGGCGTGCCTCAGCCCTCGTCCACATTTCCGTTTTTCACTGATGTCCACATTTTCCATGGACTGCACACATACCCATTAATTTAAATATGTCTTTTCACATTTGTGCCCCTACACAGCAGTAATGCCTTCTCTGTGCCCCTCTCAGTAGTAATGCCCTCTCTGTGCCCCTCTCAGTAGTAATGCCCTCTCTGTGCCCCTCTCAGTAGTAATGCCCTCTCTGTGCCCCTGTCACGGTGGGGAGTGGGGAAAAACCCCCCACCGTACGGTGTCAAAGGGTAAAAGGGGATCAGCCTGGCCAAAAGGTGTAATAAGGGAGCAGGTCACCTCCTACAGCGTCCCTAATCCTCTCCCTGACTCCTCACCGTATGAGCGGACCCCGATGGTAGGACGGCTCATACTCTGGTTTCCTAGAGACTCTGAGTCGCCCTGGTAATCCCTCACCAAGGAGCCTGGAAGAGACGACCTGTTCATCCCAGTCATGGAGGAACAGGAGTCTCTATCTGAGGCCAGGCTGCAAGGAGAGGGGAACACATACAGCTATAGAGATGGCAGGTAAGTGAGACCAGTAACACACTTACCTGCCACAGACACACTGACAGGAACCCGTGCACTAGTGCTGCTGTCCACACCAACATTAAGGACACAGCACAAACCACAACCACACAGGAACCCAGGACCCCCATAGCTGCAATAAATGTGAGACAGGGGAAAGTCTAGCAAACATGCGGGACACCAAACACCACCAGCCATGTAACACAACACAAGACATACAACACGCCCTGAACATAACCCACACAAACCAACAGATAAGAAGGGAAAGAGACACCATAATGACAACAATAATCACAAGGGTGGCCCTCACTGGACAGATGGTAAAAGCCAGGAACAGTGAACCACCAGCACACACCAAGGCTGGAGAACCCCCAGCTACAGGCTTCCAGCAGAGGCTAAATAGCCCAAGCAGTCACACACACATAAACCCAGTGTTCACCAAACACTAGGAAAGGAGTTAACGCTTCCAACACCAGACAGAGGAAGGAAGCCACTTAAAGGGGAAGTGCACACACAAGCATACCAAACCACACGTTACCACCGGCAACAGAATGCGTGGCAACAATGTCACGGCAATCACTCAGAAGGCCGAGACACTGCCACCGCATGCTCTCACAGCGACACGTTGCCGCAGGCAACCGCAAGTGTGGCAACAGTGTCACAGCGCAAACCAAAGGCCGTGACAGCCTCCCTCAGAGTAGTAATGCCCTCTCTGTGCCTCTATACAGTAGTAATGACCTCTATGTGCCCCCTTTACAGTGGTAATGCCCTCTCTGTGCCCCCTAAGTGTAGTAATGCCCTTTCTGTGCCACATGAGTAGTAATGCCCTCTCTGTGCCTCTACACAGTAGTAATGCCCTCTATGTGTTCCCTTTACAGTAGTAATGCCCTCTCTGTGCCCCCCGCAGAGTAGTAATGCCCTCTCTGTGCCCCCACAGAGTACTAATGCCCTCTCTATGCCCACCGAACAGTGGTAGTGCCCCCCTGAGAGTAGTAATGCCCTCTCTGTGCCCCCCTGAGAGTAGTAATGCCCTCTGTGTGCCCCCCTGAGAGTAGTAATGCCCTCTGTGTGCCCCCCTGAGAGTAGTAATGCCCTCTCTGTGCCCCCCTGAGAGTAGTAATGCCCTCTCTGTGCCCCCCTGAGAGTAGTAATGCCCTCTCTGTGCCCCCCTGAGAGTAGTAATGCCCTCTCTGTGCCCCCCTGAGAGTAGTAATGCCCTCTCTGTGCCCCCCTGAGAGTAGTAATGCCCTCTCTGTGCCCCCCTGAGAGTAGTAATGCCCTCTCTGTGCCCCCCTGAGAGTAGTAATGCCCTCTCTGTGCCCCCCTGAGAGTAGTAATGCCCTCTCTGTGCCCCCCTGAGAGTAGTAATGCCCTCTCTGTGCCCCCCTGAGAGTAGTAATGCCCGCCCTCTCTGTGCCCCCCTGAGAGTAGTAATGCCCTCTCTGTGCCCCCCTGAGAGTAGTAATGCCCTCTCTGTGCCCCCCTGAGAGTAGTAATGCCCTCTCTGTGCCCCCCTGAGAGTAGTAATGCCCTCTCTGTGCCCCCCTGAGTAGTAATGCCCTCTCTGTGCCCCCCTGAGAGTAGTAATGCCCTCTCTGTGCCCCCCTGAGAGTAGTAATGCCCTCTCTGTGCCCCCCTGAGAGTAGTAATGCCCTCTCTGTGCCCCCCTGAGAGTAGTAATGCCCTCTCTGTGCCCCCCTGAGAGTAGTAATGCCCTCTCTGTGCCCCCCTGAGAGTAGTAATGCCCTCTCTGTGCCCCCCTGAGAGTAGTAATGCCCTCTCTGTGCCCCCCTGAGAGTAGTAATGCCCTCTCTGTGCCCCCCTGAGAGTAGTAATGCCCTCTCTGTGCCCCCCTGAGAGTAGTAATGCCCTCTCTGTGCCCCCCTGAGAGTAGTAATGCCCTCTCTGTGCTCCCTTAACAGTAGTAATGTCCTCTCTACTACTGTGAGGGGGGCACAGAGAGGACATTACTACCCTGCAAGGGGCACAGAGAGGGCATTACTACTGTGTTGGGGCACAGAGCGGGTATTACTACTGTTAAGGGAGCACAGAAAGGACATTACTACTGTGCAGGGGCACAGAGAGGGCATTACTACTCTCAGGGGGGCACAGAGAGGGCATTACTACTCTCAGGGGGGCACAGAGAGGGCATTACTACTCAGGGGGCACAGAGGGCATTACCACTGTTCGGTGGGCACAGAGAGGGCATTAGTACTCTGTGGAGTCACAGAGAGGGCATTACTACTCTGCGGGGGGAACAGAGAGGGCATTACTACTGTAAAGGGAACACATAGAGGGCATTACTACTCTCAGGGGGGCACAGAGAGGACATTACTACTGTGAGGGGGGCACAATGTCCTCTCTGTGCCCCCCTCACAGTAGTAATGTCCTCTCTGTGCCCCCCTCACAGTAGTAATGTCCTCTCTGTGCCCCCCTCACAGTAGTAATGTCCTCTCTGTGCCCCCCTCACAGTGGTAATGTCCTCTCTGTGCCCCACGAACAGTGGTAATGTCCTCTCTGTGCCCCCCTCACAGTGGTAATGTCCTCTCTGTGCCCCACGAACAGTAGTAATGTCCTCTCTGTGCCCACAAACAGTGGTAATGCCTTCTCCATTCCCTCCGCACAGTGGTAATGCCCTCTCTGTACCCTTCTGAGAGTAGTAATACCTTTTTTGTGCCCCCCTCAAAGTAGTAATGCCCTCTCTGTGCTCCCCTTAAGAGTGCTAATGCCCTCTTTGTGCCCCTGCAGAGTACTAATGCCCTCTCTGTGCCCACTGAACAGTGGTAATGTCCCCTCTGAGAGTTCCTGGAGGGGTTTGTAACATGGAGAAGATTTATCTGCACTAGATATATGGTCCAAACAATGGAAACCGCAGTCTGAAATCAGCCGGCGGTACGATCAGGAGCAATGTCAGATATTATATTCCTGAAAGACTGGCTGAAGCTTGGAACAAACCTCCAGCAGATGTGGTTGAAAAGCCTACAGTAAGTGACTGTAACCTGCCCGGGATAAGCGCAGGTCTATCCAAAGATAACGGGCGACTAGATGGACCAGGTGGTCTATTTTTCACTTCGCCCATGACAGCACCACGAGAGAGAGAGGATCTGCCCCCACAGACAGGAAACCTGCAGAATAAAAGGACGGACACTCTCCTCCCAATTCAGTGTGGTTTCCTGTCTCTGGGGAAGCCTGCAGTTTTTCTTTTTAGGTCCTTCCCTCTGGTGGTGCTCCCTAACATACCTGCGGTCCCTTAGTAAGTAAGGCGGCATCAGTTGGTGCGCCTGAGGGCGGGCAGAGGCAGAGCTCCGGAGGGGGTGATTGTGTGCTGGAGCTTGTAGTGCCTATTGGCATCGCTGATGCGCTAGAAGCACAGACGCCGAACCCCAGGGGGATGAAGAGTAGCTTCCGGCAGTGAGAATTTCGGGGAAAGCAGGGAGGCCACGTGATCGGCTCGCTGCGTTGGATGTGACATCATCTCAGGAGCGCCTATGAGTAGGGCGCGCTTTGAGCTACAGACTGGCGTCCTAAGCAGCGCTTTGGTTACCAGCAACAGGAAGCATGGAGAAGGACAAACTCACTGAGGAGTCTGCAGTCCCTCCAGTGTTGGTACCTCTGAGGGGGTGAGTGTTTTGGGGCATTATGTTATGCTTCCTTATGCTGATACAGTTGTATTAATGTAATTTCAGACAAAACCTAGGAAAGTGGTTACTAAGAGGAAGAATAAGGAATGTGCTCTGTGTAAAACTGGGTTGTCTTCGGATTGGGAAAAGAAAATGTGTCAGTCCTGGATTGATAGAACAGTGGCTGAAGAATCGCCATCTTTTTATAAATGTCTCCAGGCATTAGTCAGATCAGAAGTTAATTCTACTGTCATCCAAAAAAGTATTGGGGGAGAAAGATCCTAAAACGAGGCGCCATGAGTCTGTACAAGAACATTTATCATCTGAATCTGAGGAAGAGGAGATACACTTTTCATTATTTGGACATTCTGATGATTCATCTCTATCTTCCTCCTGAAGATGGTGAGATTAGTGGTAGACACTGTTTTCCCATAGAAGATACGGAAAAACTCCTGAAAGCTGTACGCTCGACTATGGGCATTGAGGAGACAAAAGAGCCCCGGTCTATACAGGACATTATGTTTGGTGGTCTAGAATCCAGACACCACAGCACTTTCCCAGTTCACAAGGATGTTTCTGCCTTAATTAAAGGAGAATGGAGAAAACAGGAAGGTTTACATCTCAAAAAATCTTAAGAGTAAATACCCCTTTAAAGAAGAAGATTCTGCTACATGGGATAAGGCTCCCAGGATAGTTGTAGCGATCTCTAAAGTTTCAAGGAAGACGGCTCTTCCCTTTTAATGATATGGGGATTTTGAAGGACCCATTAGATAGAAAAGCCGATACATTTTTAAAAGGGGCTTGGGAGGCATCCACTTCTTCCTTCAGACCAAGTATAGCCTCTACCTGTACGGCCCGGTCCCTTTATAGTCTCGCTCTCTGAATTAGAAAATCAGCTAAAGAACAGATGCCCCAGGGAAGAGATTTTAGCATCCCTGCCAACAAAAAGCGGCTGACCTCCTGGCAGATGCCTCTGCTGATTCTGTCAGATTGGAGGCCAAATCTGACGCCTTGTCAAATTCGGCACAAAGAGCGCTTTGGTTAAACAATTGGGGTGGAGATCTCCCATCTGAAAACAAACTATGTGGTGTCCCCTGTGAAGGGGAATACCTGTTCGGGTCAACTCTGGACGACTTATTAGATAAGATTGCGGATAAAAAGAGAAAATTTCCGGGGTTCCAGAGCTCTTTCCCCTCTAATAATAGGTTTAACCGTTCCTTTCGCCTCTTCAAAAGTAATCAGGAATCAGATAAAAAGTCCAGGAAGGACAGGTTCCAGAACCAAAGGAGAGGTAGAAGTTATTTCTTCAATCAGTCCTTTGGAGTTAAAAATAAACAGGATCAACAAAGATGCCAGAAGTCAGGTGGGGGCAGATTAAAAAATTTCTCTGCAGCCTGGTCCCAGATTTTGTCAAGTTAGTGAATTCTAGACTCCATTCTCAATAGGTTAAAATTAAAATTCCATCTGGCCCCTCCAGTAAGATTCTTAATTACAAAAGATTACAAGTCTCAGCTCTAGTAAATTCGGCCATGAAAAGCGAGGTTCTAAAATTAGTAGAAAAATCTATTTAAGTCCTGGTAGCAGAGGAGGAAAAAGGCGAGGTATTTTATTCCCCCCGTTTTTAGTAAAAAAAAAAAAAGGCTGGTTCATTCAGAACTGTAATAAACCTAAAGAGATTTAATCATTTTCTTCAGATCAAAAAGTTCAAAATGGAAACTATAAAGTCGGTCATAAAGCTTCTTTCTCCTCGCTGCTTCATGGCAGTACTCGATCTCAAGGACGCATACTATCACGTTCCAATTTTTGCAGGGCATCAGAAATTCCTAAGAGTCGCAGTCAGAATAGGGGTTCAGTTACAGCATTTTTAGATTCAGTTCTTTGGCCTATCCATGGCTCCAAGAGTGTTTACGAAAATAATCGCAGAGATGGCGGCTCATATAAGGGAGAGGGATATTCTTTTCATACCATACCTGGATGATTTTCTGATTGTAGGAAAAACAGAAAATACCTGTAAAAAAGCAGTAGCTGCGGTATCAGAGATCCTGAACAGATTAGGATGGATTTTAAATCAAGAAAAATCAAGACCGCATCCCACCAGAAGACAGTCTTTTCTGGGATTGATTTTAGATTCTTCTTGCCAGAGCTGTTTTTTGCCAGAAGTAAAAGTAATTCTCATCCACAAAAAACTAGGCGCCTGATCAGAAATCTGGTGACCTCAATAAGGAAAGGGATGTCTATCCTTGGATCCCTCACATCTTGTATTCCAGCGGTAAGATGGGCACAACTCCACTCAAGGGCGCTCCAGTGGGAAATCCTGTCTCTTTGGGAGGAAAACAGCTCCCTAGATATAAAAATAAGGATATCAGATCAGACTCTCCAAAGCTTGACATGGCTGGAGAGGGAAAATCAAATTCAGGGTGTTCCGTGGAAGCTGGAAGATCTGATTTGTCTGATTACGAACGCAAGTCCCTGGGGGTGGGGAGCTCACATTCAGGAGATCTCCCTTCAAGGTTGTTGGGAAAGTATCCAAGAAAGAGGCTCCATCAACCTGAAGGAGCTGATGGCCGTGAGCCTAGCGATGAATTCTGCTCTTCCAAGAATAAGAGGAAAAAATCGAAGAATTATGATGGACAAGATGGTAGTCTCGTACCTAAACAAACAGGGGGGCACAAGGTGCAGAACTCTAATGCAGGAAGCCCACAGTATCCTCTTACTAGCAGAAAAAGAATGTGCGTCGATCTCAGCTGTACATATGAGGGGCGTGGAAAACAGACAGGCGCACTTTCTCAGTCGTCACCCTCTCTCTCAGGGCGAGTCTCTAGACCTATCCATTTTCAAGAAGATAACAGCCCTCTGGGGACAGCTGGACATAGATCTGTCTGATGCCTTGATGCAGAAATAGAAATTTCCCCTGACCCTACGCCTTTCCTCCTCTTCCTTTGATTCCTTGTGTGTTATGGAAAATCAGGGAAGAAGGGGCGAGGGTTATCCTCATTGCTCCATTCTAGCCAAGAAGGTCTTGGTTCACGTGGCTCCTGATCATGTCAATCTGGGATCCATGGGTCCTTCCAGAGATCCGGGGTCTGTTGAGCCAAGGTTCAGTATTCCATCCAGACATAAAAAATCTCCACTTAACTGCCTGGAACTTGAAAGGTACATGCTAGGGAGGAAGGGATTTTCCGATGCCTTGATTTTGACTCTTCTTAAGAGTAGGAAGAAAGTAACAGTAGCCATCTACGAGTGTGGCAGAAATTTTTAGTTTTTGCACATATCCAGATTAATGACATCCCATCTTCTGCTCCCATTTATCTAATATTGGAGTTCCTTCAGAAGGGTCTAGATCTGGGACTAGCAGGAAATACCTTAAAAGTGCATGTCTCAGCTCTGTCGGCCCTGTTTAATCAGGACATTGCAGGATGCCCATGGGTATCTAGATTCTTTAGAGCAGTGGACAGATCCACCCCGATAGCTTCAGTTAGACCTCCCCTTTGGGATTTAGATGTAGTTTTAAAGGCTTTAACTCGTCCTCCATTTGAACCTATAGAGTCCAGCTCCATAAAATGTCTCACCTTGAAGTTATGTCTCCTAATAGCTTTAACATCTGCTCGCAGGATTAATGAGATTCAGGCCAATTCCATCAATCCTCCTTATACCACAATTTTAGAGGACAAGGTTGTGATACGTCCAGATCCGGCTTTTCTTCCAAAAGTTGTTTCCAAATTTTATAGATATTAAGAGAATATTCTTCCTACCCTGTTTAAAAACCCTGGGTCAGAAGAAGAGAAATCCTTTCACTGCCTAGACGTCAGAAGGGCTTTGATTAACTATCTTTCTCGCACTAAAGATTGGCGCAAATCTTCTTCACTCTTTATTCTTTTTCAAGGAGTTAATAAGGGTGTTGCAGCCTCTAAAAGTTATATTGCTAGGTGGATTGTTTCAGCTATTTCCTTGTCTTGCCTGTCTTCTGGATTATCTCCTCCAGCGGGTCTCAAGGCACACTCTACCAGGGAAGTGGCTACCTCCTGGGCGGAAAGACCCTCGGTTCCCATAGAGAATATTTGCAGAGATGCCACCTGGTCTTCTCCTTCAACCTTTTTTAAGCACTATCGGCTTGATTTAAACTCCTCTCCTTCGGGGTCATCCTTTGGGGAAAAGGTGCTTCTTTCTACTCTCCCACCCTGAAATTTCCTCTGGTAATTCTCTCGTGGTGCTGTCATGGGCGAAGGGAAAAATTATGATTACTTACAGGTAATTAGATTTTCCAGAGCCCATGACAGCACCCTTATATTCCCTCCCTTTGGTTCTTTATGGTTATCTTATGTTCACACGGGTGTAGCAAAAAAAAAAGAAAGATAATCTTATTAAACTGAATTTATTATTGACTTTCTAACATTATGTTGGTGGCCTTCCTCCGATGCTTGGATATCACACTGAGGAGGAGAGTGTCCGCCCTTTTATTCTGCAGGTTTCCTGCCTGTGGGGGCGAATCCTCTCTGTCTCTTGTGGTGCTGTCATGCGCTCTGGATAATCAAATTAACGGTAAGTAATCATCATTTTCTGCCGTCAATCTTCTGTGTTTCTATTTTCGGTTGTCATGATAATTAGGCCCCCTGCACAGGGCTGTATCCATTGTGCGGTGTACAAACTGTGAAACTACAAAATACGGATGTAGCCCATGTGCCATCCGCCATTTTATGTGATCGCATGAACTATAATGAGTCCACGTTTTGCAGACCAGTAAAGGACATGTTCCCACTGTTTTGGGAATGAAAATACGGATGCTGCAAAGTGCACAGGTCGGCCACACACAGACCTGACTCATATTTCCCAGATCTGCAGTTTGCAGACTGTAAAACTCATATGGTTGTGTAAATGAGGCCATAAAAGGGTTGAAAAGTATAACTGTGCAATGAAAAGGTTTTATGGCGTTTAACCCCTTTCCGACTAGCGCTGTAAAAGTACGGAGCTGCGGGAAGTGACTTCCCGACCAGTGCCATAGTACTCACTACATAAAGTGACACATCATATTTGCAAAAAATGGCCTGGGCAGGAAGGTGAAAACTGGCATAGAAAGGGTTAAATACAGTGTACATGCTGTAATAATATTGTTTGCATTATTTTGTACTTTACACTTTCCTTCTGGTAGCGCCCCCTGCTGTTTATCCTGTGGCTAAAATTCTGGTCCTGCATTTTGGGATGGACACATGCTCAGTATCTTCCCTGCTCCCTTCCTCCTGTCAGTGCCGGTGCAGTCATCTCATGGAGAAGTGGTGCAGACTCCTTTAATTCATCCCTACTTGTATATTCATGGAGGTATATAGCTATATCTCTCTAGACAGTGGGGCTAGAGGGGAGGGGGGCATCTATTATGGGACTCGCTGGGGCTGTGTGTGAGGAAGAGGAAATCGGGAGAAGGGCCTAAAAAGAGCTGGCTGCAGCGCACTTCTGGGAGATGCAGGTTCTTGATAGTCACATGGGACAAGCTCCTGCCTCCCTTGGTAAAATAAAGAGACCAGAGCTGCAGAGGAGGGAGTAAAGAAGCGAACTAGGATGAAACTTACACTGGAGAGCAGCACTTTTTGCATAGTTGTACTTCAAATATTGCCATGCTTTACTCCCAGTTTTTCATTTTCCATGCAGTTTTTTTTAGACAATGCACTGATTTTTACAGTATTTAACATAATTTATAACAGGATAAAGAATGTTAATGCTACAGAGACAGATGTGAGGGGTGATGATCAGTGTAAGGAGGAGATTCCTACAGATAAACGCCCAGGTGAGTAGTGACCACTAAATGAAGCAGAGATGAGTCTGTAACTGTAACAACCCTGAATTGGACTTCCCCAATAGCAGGCGCCTTCCCAGGTACCGTATTTTTCGCCGTATAAGACGCACCCAATTTTAAAGGAGGAAAATCTAGAAAAAAAAGATTCTGAACCAAATACTGCAGTAAAATATTTTATATCAACTGTATAAAGTTAACAGCAGTTTAAGAACAATTTTATGTCAACCATGTAACATATTAAGAACTATCTTTACTCTCATTAACAGTCAGAAAAGTCAGTAAACAGTGAAAGTAACAAAAATAAGGCTGTAATGTTTTTATTCGAACCCCAAGAATTCCTCTTCTTCGCTGCTATCAGAAATGTGGAAGGACAGATCCAGGCAGTCATTGTCATCACTTTCTTCCTCACTGATGTCAAATAAGACGTCGTCTTCTATTCCATCCAAGGCATTACTAATGCCACACTTCTTGAAGGATTTTATAACAATGTCCTCCTTCACGGAGTCCCATGACCTTTTAACCCATTCACACACTTGTGTGATAGTGGGCCTCTTCATCCGCCCAGTAGGCGTCAGATCATGGTTCCCAGCTGACATCCAGGTGTTCCACTCCTCTCGCATCAGAACTTTGAACGGTTTGTTAATGGAAACGTCCAGAGGTTGCAGCTGGCTGGTAAGACCACCAGGAATCACAGCTATTTGGGTCTTAACTTCCTTAAAGTTCTTTTTAATAGTTTCTGTAATGTGCGCTCTGAACTGGTCAAGCACCAACAAGGAAGATTTCTTCATAAGCCCGCCAGGACGTTTGCACCACACTTTGTCAATCCACAGCCTCATGCCATTTTCGTCCATCCACCCTTTATCATGAACGTGCACGACGACTCCCCGTGGAATTTCTTTTGGTAATGTTTTCCTTTTAAAGATCAACATCGGAGGCAGTTTGGTACCATCTGCACAGCAGGACAGCACAACTGTTTAGTGGGTTTTCTCATGCCCTGAGGTTTTTATGGTTATGGTTTTGGCTCCTTTGTTATCTACGGTTCTGTTAGATGGCACATCAAACGTTAGCGGGACTTCATCCATGTTCCCAATCTGGCTAATTTCAAAGTTATTCTTCTTCCCCGCATCAATAACAAACTTATGAAAAGACAGAATCTTTGATTCATATTCCTTTGGCATTTTTTGTGCAATCCTGGTTTTGGTGCGCATAGAAAGGCCAGATCTCTTCATAAATCTAAAGCACCACGATGGGGATCCGGTGAAATCCTGAATGCCTTTCTCCACAGCAATGCGTTTGGCCTCATAGATTATCATTTTTGTTGAGGCAGAAAGTCCATTTTGCCGGTGACGGGTGATCCACTCCTTCACTTCTACCTCTAACTCTGGCCACTTTGTAGTTGGTGTGCTTGCTTTTTTCCAACTTTTGGAGCTGATCCTCCTGTTTCCTCCACTCTCTTATCATTTTCTCAGTTGGAGGTGGCCCGAAGTGTCTCTCCGCTGCTCTGTTTCCATGCTCCTTAGCAAATTTGATTACTTCCAGCTTGAAAGCAACTTTATATGCCAGTCTCTTCTGCTTAGACATCTTGAAAAGGATAACGGTACCGTAATTTTCTACAAGAAATCCAGAAATTACCAATATGTTCTTCATTTCCCCTCCCCCCTTATATTTCATCTGGTGCTTTCTTATCCAGCCATATTTCATCTGGTGCTCTCTAACCCCCCATATTTCATCTGGTGCTCTCTAACCCCCCATATTTCATCTGGTGGTCTCCTACCCCCCCATATTTCATCTGGTGCTCTCTAACCCCCCATATTGCATCTGGTGGTCTCATACCCCCTCATATGCCATCTACAGTAGTTTGAGTGAATGCTGCTGGAGAGAATGTTGTGGGATAGTCTGCAGCCTTGGTTTACAGACTGTTACACTGACCATGCAGGAGTCATGGGAACAGCTATTCATCACACTGACAACATATGGGGAGACTTTATCATCATATGGGGGCACAGGAACAGCCATACTGCAACTTTTTTAATCAGTAAAATCAGCCCATACTTGGCTTTAAATGTTCATTATGCTCTAAGCTCTGTGTGTGGGCGTGTATGCACATTTTACATTTCATTTACCCTGTAGTTGGTCCGCCTGAACACTTTCTCTCCATACACCATACACGCTGCCTGGCAACAGTATGATGTAGGGAGGGGGGGGTGTCTTCTCCCCGTGATTCGGGGGCGGAGCTTGTGGAGCCATTCTTCTGCCCATCAATCATGGGCATCCAATAGAGTAGTAGGCGAAGTGGGGGCGGAGCAGGAGCAGCAGTATGAGGTAGGGAGGGCAGTGTCTTCTCCCCGGGATTCGGGGGCGGAGCTTTGGCAGATCAATCAATCACGGGCATCAAATCAAGGAGGAGCAGGGCGGAGCAGAGCACGGACAGCACACAGTAAATCTTGGCCGGAGGAGGCGGAACTTATGGAACAGGAGGGGCAGACGTGCAGACATTTCAGGGCAGCGGGAGATATGCCCAGTGCCCGGGAGATATGCCCAGAAGCGGATTGTGCCCACACTGCCCAGCAAGGAGTGAGACTGCCCGGGGAGACATGAGGAGGCACAGCCCGCACTGATGGAGGGAAAGGTAAGCAGCTCAGCAGAGCGTTGACATGGTGCCCGGGCAGCACGTGGTTAGACTGTCGGGAGGGGGGGACAAGGCGCGCTTTAGGAGGAAGAGGGAAGCCCGAACACACACAGCCTGGCCGTGCAGGGAGGGTCAGAGAAGTCTCCACAGCCCGCAGTACATGCCACAAATCCAGCCTGCAGCACACACAGCATAAAAAGAGGACTGCGAGCAAGCACCACACAAAGTTAGGGGCAGTTTTAATGCAGGTAAAATGTGTATTCGCCGTATAAGACGCACCAACTTTTTCCCCCCAGTTTTGGGGAAGAAAAAGTGCGTCTTATACGGCGAAAAATACGGTACTTGGTGTCCCCCAGTACTCGGATACCCCCAGGACTTGCAGTAGGACCAAACTGTGTAATACAGTCCTGATCAAAAGTTTTAAGACAACTTGAAAAATGGGAAAAAATCATATTTTACATTGTTGGATCTTAACAAGGTTCCAAGTAGAGCTTCAACATGCAACAAGAAGAAATGAGAGTGAGACAAAACATTTTTTGAGCATTCAATAATTGAAAATAATGATTAAACTGAAACAGGCTGTTTTTCAGCTGATCCAAATTTTAGAACCACATGCCTTTAAAAGGCCAAATCTGTGCAAAGATGTGGATTCATTGTCATTTTCTGTCAGGTAGTCACACGTTGTGATGGCAAAGGCAAAAAAAACTCTCCCTTTTTGAACGTGGTCGGGTTGTTGAACTGCATAAGTAGGGTCTCGAGGAACAAAGTCAAGTGGAAGACCCAAAAAAATGTCATCAGCACTGAGCCGGAGGATCCATTTGGCTGTCCGTCAAGATACTGGACAATCCTCGACCCAAATTAAGGCCCTTACTGATGCTGACTGCAGCCCCATAACCATCAGACGGCATCTGAGACTGAAGGGCTTCAAAAACAAAAAACTTCTTCAAAGACCTCGTCTCCTTGAACGCCACAGAACTGCTCGTTTGGACTTTGCAAGAGAGCACCAAACATGGGACAAGAAAGTTTTATTATCTGATGAGAAAAAATGTAACCTTGATGGTCCTGATGGTTTCCAACATTACTGGCATGACAAGCAGATCCCACTTGAGATGTTTTCTACGCCCCACAGTGGAGGGGGCGCCATAATGGTCTGGGGTGCTTTTTCCTTCAGTGGAACAATGGAGCTTCAGGAAGTGCAGGGGCGTCAAACGGCCGCTGCCTATGTCCAGATGTTGCAGAGAGCATTCCTCATGACTGAGGGCTCTCGTCTGTGTGGTAGCGACTGGGTTTTTCAACAGGAGAACGCTACAGTACACAATGCCCGCAGGACAAGGGACGTCTTCCAGGAGAATAACATCCCTCTTTTGGCCCATCCTGCATGTTCCCCTGATCTAAATCCAATTCCGAACCTTTGGGGATGGATGGCAAGGGAAGTTTACAAAAATGGACAACAGTTCCAGACAGTAGATGGCCTTCGTGCGGCCGTCTTCACCATTTGGAGAAATGTTCCCACTCACCTCATGGAAACGCTTGCATCAAGCATGCCGAAACGAATTTTGGGAGTAATAAACAATAACGGCGGAGCTACTAATTACTGAGTTCATGTTTTAGGGGGGTTTAGTTTTTTTTTTGAGGTGTGTTTCTAAACTTTTGATCAGCTAAAAAACAGCCTGTTTCAGTTTATTCATTGTTTTCATTAAATTGAATGCTCAAATTTTTTTTGTCTCACTCCCATTTCTTCTTGTTGCATGTTCAAGCTCTACTTGGAACCTTGTTAAGATCCAGCCATGCTAAATATGATTCTTTTTGCCATTTTTCAAGTGGTCTTAAACTTTTGATCAGGACTGTACAAAGCGCATATCACAGCACTAGCAGGTAAGAAGAAAGCCAGAAGATAGGAACCCATCAGTAGATGACTGGACCAGGATGGGGATGGTAATCAGACGATGAGAAGTAAAAATGGAAACACATCAGTAGTTCCTATATATAATGTACTCAGATAAAGATACAAAATATGATAGATGCAGAATAATTAAGCAGGCAGCATGCAGAAATAAGGAAGTCGCTTAGCTTCAGGACGCTGTTGAGACTCCTACGACATGCGCCACTGCCCAAGACTGGTATTTAATAAGCAGTGATTGTAGCAGAATCCAGCAGACATCTGTAATACAGCACCACATACCTCTTACATCCAGTGAGGTCTTCTCTGATGTAGATGTTCTTTCCTCATCTTCTCTATTCACCCCAGACTGCCATGATGATTTCTTTCAGCATCTCTCATCTCTGCAGAGTTTCACAAACGGAAATCTTTGTTTCTTACTTTTCCGTCATCCTCCCACCTTCTCAATATCCCATCCTGCCACCCCCAATACTGTGCCCGTTGTGCTCCCCAATATTGTACTGTAGAAACAGATATTGCCCCTTCAAACATTATTGGCACACGGTTCCCTAAAAAATAACTGCACTCAGCAAATAGTGTCCCTGACACTAATAGTGTAAACATAATGTTCCCCAAAAATAATTGCACCGAGATGGATGCCCCCCCATAATAATACTTCTACCCAAAGTCCCACTAATAGTAATAAATCTCTGCCAGAATGCACTCAGTGCCCCCAATAGTAATAATGTCAGCATTGTGCCCATACTAATCATGTTCCTCTAGTCCCCCAGTAGTAGTAATCCCCCTTATAATGTGTGCCAGTACAAAGATCTCCCCTTCTGTGTTACAGTACAAAAATACCCCCTTACAATATGTGCCAGTACAAAATATACACCTTTTAGTGCCCGTAGCAGAACCTTTGTCCCCCTAGTGCCCCACCCACTAAATAATGTGTGCTAGTGGAAAAATGCCCTTTTCAAGCGCCCCCAGTTATAATAATGTGCACCCGACATGGCCCAACAGCCTGCTGCAAAGAAAAAGAAATCAAATACTTACCTCCATGTGTCTATCAGGATACAATGCAGGGCAAAGGGCTCTTCTGGTCTGTGCCCTGAGCTGCACTGGCCTCTGATGGGCTTCAGGCCTAGTGTCTGTAGCTTTGCAGAGGGGATGGCGGAGCAGGGAGGCATCCTACAGTTTAATATGCAGAGATAAAACCTTCCACAATGGAAGCGCTCATTGCCCAGGTCCCTGCCACCAACCCCCAATTGACCCTACCCGGAACCGCCTCAGACAATCACCTCACATTGCTTATATGGCACTGCGACCCTGTAAACACCCTATTAGCATATTAAATAATTTCTGAAAAAGAAGAGAGAGGTTGTTTCACTCAGTGTGATCAACTCTAAGAGGCAGTATATCTGGGTTAGCAGGGTTGATTCTGCCGACACATGCTTTTTAATGCTGAATTTTTTATTTTAAGGGAAGAGAACATTCTAATAGGGAATGGTAATCCAGCCTTACGCTGGCTCCATAGCCATAGCCTCCTCATATATCACCGCACTGTTCCTCTCCACTGCCCTGTACGACAGTGCATGTAGCTGTCAGGGACACGGGCACCACCTAATAGCACTGACTCGCAGGTCCCTTTATGATTCTCCACTTGGCATTCGAGCCTGTTGGTCTGAGGTCTACTGTCTTTGTCAATTTATCATAGAATTTTGCTTCATGTTTTGCAATTTGTATCAGAATTTTTATGTTATTGATCTTTTATATCATTTTAAAGATTATATTATTTAAGAATTATTTTTAAAAGTTTTGTTCTTGACAGACGACTGTACCGGGAGCACAGAGGAACACCTGATACCTACATATTATGATGCAGATGATTCGGTTGTCGCACCAGATACATATGCAAAACGTGCCATTATCCCAGTTGTATTCTCAGACCTTCAAATCAAAAATCTGCCACCTGATCCTTTAAAAAAGACTGTTATGCAGAATGCAAACCACAGAAGTGGTGCTGGATCCCAAAGAGCTCAGAAAGGGAAGAAGTCTTATTCATGTTCAGAATGTGGCAAATGTTTTACTGTGAAATCAAGTCTTGAGAGCCATCAGAAAATTCACACAGGGGAGAAGCCGTATTTATGTTCAGAATGTGGCAAATGTTTTACTCGGAAAGCACATCTTGAGAGGCATCAGAAAATTCACACAGGGGAGAAGCCGTATTCATGTTCAGAATGTGGCAAAGGTTTTACTGTGAAATCAAATCTTGAGAGGCATCAGATAGTTCACACAGGGGAGAAGCCGTATTCATGTTCAGAATGTGGCAAATGTTTTACTCAGAAATCAAATCTTGAGAGCCATCAAAGACAGCACACAGGGGAGAAGCCATATTCATGTTTAGAATGTGGCAAATGTTTTACTCTAAAATCACAGCTTGATATCCATCAAAGACATCACACAGGGGAGAAGCTGTATTCATGTTCAGAATGTGGCAAATGTTTTCCTCAAAAATCACATCTTGATATCCATCAAAGACATCACACAGGGGAGAAGCCGTATTCATGTTCAGAATGTGGCAAATGTTTTACTCGAAAATCACATCTTGATATCCATCAAAGACATCACACAGGGGAGAAGCCATATTCATGTTCAGAATGTGGCAAATGTTTTACTCAGAAATCAAATCTTGAGAGCCATCAAAGACATCACACAGGGGAGAAGCCGTATTCATGTTCAGAATGTGGCAAATGTTTTACTCTGAAATCACATCTTGATATCCATCAATTACATCACACAGGGGTGAAGCCGTATTCATGTTCAGAATGTGGCAAATGTTTTTCTCAGAAATCAAGTCTTAAGAGCCATCAAAGACATCACACAGGGGAGAAGCCGTATTCATGTTCAGATTGTGGCAAATGTTTTACTCTGAAATCACAGCTTGATATCCATCAAAGACATCACACAGGGGAGAAGCCGTATTCATGTTCAGAATGTGGCAAATGTTTTCCTCGAAAATCACATCTTGATATTCATCAAAGACATCACACAGGGGAGAAGCCATATTCATGTTCAGAATGTGGCAAATGTTTTTCTCAGAAATCAAGTCTTAAGAGCCATCAAAGACATCACACAGGGGAGAAGCCGTATTCATGTTCAGAATGTGGCAAATGTTTTACTCTGAAATCAAGTCTTGATATCCATCGATTACATCACACAGGGGAGAAGCCGTATTCATGTTCAGAATGTGGCAAATGTTTTACTCTGAAATCACATCTTAATATCCACCAAAGACATCACACAGGGGAGAAGCCATATTCATGTTCAGAATGTGGTAAACGTTTTGCTGATAAATCAATTCTTCATAACCATCAGAGAATTCACACAGGGGAGAAGTCATTTTCATGTCCAGAATGTGGAAAATGTTTTGCTAGGAAAAATCATCTTGCTGAGCATTTAAAAATTCACACAGGGGAGAGGTCATTTTCCTGTCCAGAATGTGGAAAATGGTTTACTCGGAAAGCAAATCTTGTTAATCATCTGAAATCTCACACAGAGGAGAAGTGATATTAATGGCCAGAACGTGTTTTACTAAAGAATGTAAATTTGAGAATCATTAGGGAAGTCACACAGGGGTGCAGCCATGTTTATGTTCAGAATGTGGAAACTGTTTTATTCAGAAATAAGCCCTTGTTCAATATCAGAGAATTCAAACAGGGGAGAAGAAGTTCTAACCCCTTCCCAACATCCTCCATACATGTATGGCGGATGTCGGGAATATAAAGATGGTGCCCACTGAAGAGTTAAGTGCCATAGGCGAAGCATGCGTGCGGTTTCACACAGCAGCGTTGACATGATTGGAGATAGCTCTGATCGCTGACATTCCATCAGATGCTATAGCCAACTGCAACCACAGCATCTGAGCAATCATTTACTGGGAGCGAGCGAGGTGTTACAGCTTGAAGAGCATATGAATTAGAACCATAGATAACTTCATAAAACCAAATATAACAATAGCCACATGATGTATAGTGAATAAAAGATATAACAGAGAAGGGATTGTAGTTCAAGGCCTTTACCATAGCTACCATAAACAAACCATTAGAGAGATTGCTTACATAATAATGGAGTATTTTCTGTTCTTACCTCGTGATAGTGATAGAGATGTGAATATAATTTTTGTATAACTAGATGATTTTCTTATGTATTTACTTTAAGCTGCTTCTTTCTTATCTTAAAGGGGTATTCTTATCTTGCTTATTCAGCCTTCCCTGCAGTCAGCTAGCTGTCCACTTCCTGGTTTTCTGCAGATAAGGCTGGGCGGGCTTAGGCAGCTAGAGTGAAGGCCGGCCACACCTCCTTATCACACTGAGCACTGAGTTCTTATGTGCTCGTTTATGTGAAAAGTATGACTCATCAGTCTGGCAGCCTGCAGTGTCTGAGTCCCCTCCCCCTGCTGTGGAATCCTCAGAGAGCTGTGATAAGTGAGCTCAGTGTACAGTAACATGTGGCTCTTCTGCACAGTTTTATACACAATCTCAGTCTGATCTTTTACAAACCAATTCTGTGCAGCAAAAACTATAATTCCATATTATACATTAGCTCTAAAGATTGTCAGCCAGTAGACTTATAATCTGTGCATTTGATTCCCATAAAACATGACCACCCCCCACCCACCAGCACTGATGCAGATTTCTTTCTATTACAGCTATAATACAATTGTGTATAAACCTTACACTATGTATATGTATAGATGCATATACAGCTCAGGAACATGTTTCTTCTCCAGTCTCCTATCATAAGTTTGGCTCACGGGCTTCCTATACAGCTCAGCTACATCTTTATTATACTCTCCCACCATCCTTCAGGTTGACGGTCCGCATATAAAGCTCTGCTACAACTCTTTATTCCACCATCACTGAGGCTGACCATCCGCTTATACAGCTCAGCTACATATATAAATATATATATATATATATATATGTCATTTCCACACTAGCACTGTTGCTGAACAACTTTTCATACAGCTTTGCTACATCTGTCTCCCCCTCCACCACTAGCATTTTTGATGAAAAGCTTCCTATACAGCTCTGCTACATCTGTCTCCACCACTAGCACTGTGGCTGATCAACTTCTTATACAGCACTGCTACATGTCATTAGTGCCCCCAGGAACAATAATGCCCCCATTAGTGCCCCCCTCCAGTTAGAATAATGCCTCCAGTTGTGCCAGGTAAAATAATGCCCCCTTTGGTGCCCCCCCAGTTAGAATAATGCCTCCAGTTGTGCCAGGTAAAATAATGCCCCCTTTAGTGCCCATAAGAATAATACTGTCTCATTAGTGCCCCCAGGAAAAATAATGCCCCCATTAGTGCCCCCCCCCCCCCCCCCCCGGTTAGAATAATGCCTCCAGTTGTGCCAGGTAAAATAATGCCCCCATTAGTGCCCCCCAGTTAGAATAATGCCTCCAGTTGTGCCAGGTAAAATAATGCTCCCTATAGTGCCCCCCCCCCCCAGTTAGAATAATGTCTCCTGTTATGCCCCCATGTAAAATAATGCCCCCTTTAGTGCCCCCGAGTTAGAATGATGCCTCCTGTTATGCCCCCATGTAAAATAATGCCCCCTTTAGTGCCACCCCAGTTAAAATGATGCCTCCTGTTATGCCCCCATGTAAAATAATGCCCCCATTAGTGCCCCTCCGCCAGTTAGAATGATGCCCCCCATTGATGATGCTCTTATTATTAAATCGTTGGTGGAATTGGTGGGGCATTTACAAATAATACTTACCCATGTCCTGCGCTGGCTGTTCTAAAGACATCCGACTCCTTTCTTCATCCACCGAAGTATTCGGACGCCCGCGCATGCGCAGAAGTATGTTCCTTTCTTTGGAGCCGCAGCACGAAGTATACTTGATCTCAACATGCGGGACCGCCCGACGTGCGCATTCACATCTTCTAATGCAGGCCGGCCACTAGATCACCAGGGTAAGCGGTGCGCAGGCGCGGCCCATGGATGCGGCCGGCGATAGTTGGCCGTATCCATGGGCAGCGAGTATAAACAAGCATATATGATTTTAAATTTTTATTAAAAAACGATATGTTTTAGAAAAAGGAATATATTTAGGAAAAGCCTCAGAGGGGGTGGGGGGATGAAAGATGATTACCAAGAAGATAATACCCCTTTAAGTGCTTCCCCCTTTGCTAGCCAAGCTGTATGTGTATACAACTCTGGAGAGAGAAGGAGGGGGGGTGAAGCTGCGAGCATCGAAGGCCCCCTGGTCTCACATATGTATAGACTGTAGAAGAAAGCTTGAACCAATGACTTGGTTAGATAATACACATGTATACTCACTGCCTATAAAAAAAGCACCTCCTTGAAGTGTCACATATGACATACAGGGCCGTCTTTAATATTGATTGGACCCTGGGCAAAAATTTACTTGGGCCCCCTGGATCCCGCCTTCCCACACCTTAGCAGGCAATCACGCCCTCCACCACAACACACACAAAAGAAATCCACACATCTGGTAGAGTCCAGTGAATGACTGTAAATACTTCCAGTTCTGAAGACTCCAGCGGCTCAGGATCAGTGCTCTGGGCAGCTGGGCTCAGGCTGGAAGTGGGCACCGCTCTTCAGGAAGGAGACCAGGGCTCCGCTCACTCTAGTGTTACAGTGCACCCCAGCACCCCACAGTATGCAGTATAGCACCCTATAGTATACAGCAACCCACAGTATGCAGTATAGCACCCTATAGTATACAGCACCACACAGTATGCAGTTTAGCACCCCACACTATACAGTACCCCACAGTATATAATAGAGCAGTATAGCACCCCACACTATACAGTACCCCACAGTATATAGTAGAGCAGTATAGCACCCCACACTATACAGTACCCCACAGTATATAGTAGAGCAGTATAGCACCCCACACTATACAGTACCCCACAGTATATAGTAGAGCAGTATAGCAGCCCACAGTATACAGCACCTCACAGTATACAACACCTCACTGTATACAGCACCCCAAACTATACACGATACAGCCCCCCACACTATACAGTACAGCAGTATAGCACTCCACACTATACCGCACCCACAGTATACAGTACAGCAGTATAGCCCCCCACACTATACAGCCCCCCCCCACTATACAGGCCCCCCACACTATACAGGCCCCCCACACTATACAGCCCCCCCACACTATACAGGCCCCCCACACTATACAGCCCCCCCACACTATACAGGCCCCCCACACTATACAGCCCCCCCACACTATACAGCCCCCCCCACACTATACAGGCCCCCACACTGTATACAGGCCCCCACACTGTATACAGGCCCCCACACAGTATACAGCCCCCACAGTATACAGCCCCCACACAGTATACAGCCCCCCACACAGTATACAGCCCAGCCCCCACAGTATACAGGCCCCCACAGTATACAGGCCCCCACACAGTATACAGCCCACCACACAGTATACAGCCCACCACACAGTATACAGCCCCCACAGTATACAGGCCTCCACACAGTATACAGCCCACCACACAGTATACAGCCCCCCCCACAGGATACAGGCCCCCCCACAGTATACAGAGCCCCCCACACAGTATACAGCCCCCCACACAGTATACAGCCCCCCACACAGTATACAGCCCACCACACAGTATACAGCCCCCCCAACAGTATATAGGCCCCCACACAGTATACAGCCCACCACAGTATACAGGCCCCCACACAATATACAGCCCCCCACACAATATACAGGCCCCCCACAGTATACAGCCCACCACTATACAGTAGTTTACAGTATATTACCATAACAGCCCCTGTCACCTTTTTCTGATGTAATGTTCACCCAAAAAAGCTCCACAGCAACACTCCTGGTAGGACCTGTGATGACCTCATAGCCATATGACCAGTAATTGCTAGGTTACTGGTCACATGGTGATGATGTCATTAAGGTCCTGAAGTGATCACACACAACTTTAACACAGTACGATGCCTGGACTCAGTGCAGGCAGGCACGGCAGCACCCCTGTGTAGCTGACAGCTTGACACCCGGGGCAGCTGCCCCTTTTGCCCCTTAGTAAAGACGGCCCTGATGACATATGCAGTATTGATATTAGTAAGAGGCCATTACAATATGGCGGCTGACACCCAGATGTTCACATACCAAGGTTTGTAAGACAGTGCACACTGCGCAGAAGCCAAGTGTTATCTTATCTTCTTAGCTAATGAAATAATGGCATGAGCCTGAAGATGTATATACAGCTTAACTCATTGTAATAAAGAAAGAGATTGCCTTGACCATCTTTGTGTCAGCGTCTAGTCTCTCCACGCGTGGATATAAATTCCTTGGGGAACCTTGATTTGTAGCCCCAGAGTGTATCTTAAAAGCGACTTCAACAATAGTTTGGATATAGCTTTCATCACCGCTCCACACATGTGATGACTCCTGTCATCTGATGGCACCATACAGCAGGTCCATCACCGTCACCATTCAGACCTGTTCTTCTACTCTTACTATCTCGTTCCTGTGATTGATGTTATCATTCAGTATATGCCTCTCTGCTCCCATCAGATTTCTTTTTTCCCTACATATTTTTATGACTTGATTGCTATATGTTATGGTATGTGACTATACCAATAAGTTATGGGAACATGTAGCCTCCCATTAACAAAAAGGAAGCTTCACGGCACATGTGATCGCCTGGATCCTCCTCATCAGCAGTGCTTTTTTGTAGTTTTAGTTTTTATTATTATTATTAAATAACATCTGGGTACGCAGACCCAAACAATTTTTTTTTTTACAATATGTAAATATAATTATGATTTGTAGTACGCAAACCCCTAAACTTATTTACAGACCAAACAAATCCATAAATCTTCAAACTGTATCATATAAATCTAGGGTACCACTCAGCACATCAATTGAGCATCATTCAATTATAAAAAGCAATATTTTTATTCAGATGTAAACTCATATCACTTTCTCCTTCTACCGATTGACTCTATCTTGAGCCGTCCCTGTGTTAACCAGTGATACCTTATTTAGTAGGTATTTTGTGCAGGTCTCATGCTCATGGGCTGTAGTAACAATCTACCCAATGTCCCCTTCATGTGCTCAATCAAATACCATTCTTTTAGAGAAAAAGGTTGCATTATGTTTTGTATTTCTGTGTCAGACATATATGTGATAATAAAGCATTTCCACTTTTGAAAGAGTTTGTGTGTATGTCTATCCTTGGATTTCATTATGTCTAAGCGTTCCATATGAAATCGTTTTTTTTAATTGCTCTTTAATGGTATGTATTGTTGGCATTTCTTTTTGTAACCATATTTGCAGTATATATCTTTTAACGACCATACAAATCGAATGAAATAGGCCAGGAAGAGATCTTGTTACTCTCCTCACCCTCAAAATGAAATATAAAGAGTTGTGGGGTAACTTCCACTCCCCATAAAATCCTGATCATATCTCATTCCTACTAAAGTCCCACTAAGTCCTACCTCATTCCAGAGCTGCTTACTTTTTGGACAAGTCCAAAGCCCATGATATAAGTCAGTATATCCTTGACCACATTTGAGACAATTTGTTATTCGGTCAGGTTTTTCTGGGTGTGGAGGTATGTTGAAGCCATAAATAGCTCTATGTGTTATTCTCAATTGCGTGTCTCTCCGTGCTTCATTTAGAATATGCCTTCTCACTCGCATCCATCCTTTTTGTATCACTTGAGTAATGTTCTCCACTCCTAACTGCTCTTCCCATTTTTTTTTTATCCCCAGTCCTCTCTATCTGAGAGTCTGCTTCTCTCATTCTATAATATATAGAAGAGACTGAAACCCTCCCTCCTCCCAACTCCATAATTTTATCTAGTATGTTTTGATTCATTTCCTTGTGTACCACTATTAGGTGTGAAATAAGAGCTGCTTTGATCTGAGCAAACTGAATTGTCTGAAAAGGGCGCAGAGAGAATTTGTCTATTAATTCTTTCTCTTGAAGCCATCTGGGCTCCAGGTCATTCAACAAGTGCTTAACCTGAATAATCCCTTTAGATTTCCACTCTGCAAATAGGCTATTAGTGTGACTATGTATGAACTCTGGGTTATTCCATAGCGGGAGATGTTTAGATATTCTATACGACAACCAATATCGTTTCCGTAATATTCTCCAGATTGCTATAGTGTTCTTTATAAGTATGGATTGTTTAATCCAATCAGGAATGCACGTCAGCCTAGCATGAAGCATCGCCACCAAGGACCAGGGAGCACAGAACCCCTTTTCCAAGGACAAATCCGAATAGTGACTTGTCCCATTAATCCAGTCAGCTATATGTCTAGCCATACACGCTAAATTGTACCCTCTAATATCTGGAAAAGCTATGCCACATTTTTCTTTGGTGTTCATCAATTTGTGCATTTTAATTCTGGGACATTTTCCATGCCACAAAAATACCATAAAGGCTTTTGTTAGTTTATTAACATCAGAGTGCTTTAGTAATAAAGGGATAGCTTGTAATGGGTATAGCAATTTGGACATGGACATCATTTTAAGTAAATGATTGCGTCCCATCAGTGATAACAGTAAATCATGCCATTGCTGCAATTCTCTCAAGATCTTAGCAATTAGGGGGACATAGTTTGATCTATAGATTGATTCCATGGTGCTTCCTATTTTAATCCCCAGATAAGTTATAAAAGACTTGGCTACTGGTATGCCCTCTACTTCTATCATCTAGTCAGCAGGATATTTACTCTGCATAAAAAGTATCTCACTTTTTGAATAGTTAATTCGAAGTCCAAATAAGGACCTGAATGCTTTTAATACTTGCATGACTTTGAGCATGTTGTTGATAAGGTCAGCCATGAAAAGTACTATGTCATCCGCAAATAGTACCAAACGCATTTTATGTTGTCCTTCTTCCAGACCCTCAAATATTTCGGGCGAATCCTAATATCTGGCTAAAGGTTCAATTGCCAGGTCAAACAACAGAGGGGACAGAGGACATCCTTGTCTAGTCCACCTCTGTAGAGTAAAGGGGTTAGACATACATCCCGCATTATATATCCTAGCCTTTGGGTTTAAGTATATCTCATTAAGAACTGCTCGAAAAAGACCAGTAAATCCCATATCATCTAAGATTAAATCCAGCCACTTCAATCTCACACTGTCGAAGGCCTTTTCGGCATCTAGCGTGACAATTGCTGGATTTTTCCCTTTATACATCGTTTATCTTGCCACAGATAGTGCCAGTAATACCTTACGTATATTAGTGACCACTGATCTACCTTTAATAAAACCCACCTGTCTGGGTGAGAATAGTGTAGGGAGTATTTCTGCTAATCTATTTGCTAGCAATTTGGAAAGTATTTTCATATCTTGATTTATCAATGAATCTACCGGATCCTTTCCTTTTTTGTGTATTAGGGTAATGAAAGCAGTATTCATGTGATCCGGTATTCTGCTTCCTTCTACTGTAGAAGAATATAAAGTAGTTAGTACTGGAGCTATCTGGGTGGACATGGCTTTCTAAAAGTCTGAGGTGTATCCATCTGGACCCGGGGCTTTACCAGAGGGAAATGATTTTATAGTAGATTGAATCTCCGTTGCTGTTATTGGGGCATTTAAATAGGCAAGTTGTTTATCAGTGATTTTTGGTAGAGACAATGCGTGTAGAAGTGTCCTTCCGCTCACTGCCTTCTCCTATTCCTCTTGATAGAACCTAGCAAAGAAATCTCCAAACAATCCAGTGATTTGTTTGGGTCTACACTCCCTAGTCTCATCCCCTCTCTTTATGCTATTATTGTGTGTCATTTGGCATCTACCTTTCGCCAGGGAGGCTAACAGTTTCTCCAATTTGTGTCCGTATTTATGTAACTCTATTTCAAGTCGGGACCTTTTAATACTATCCTGTTTATCAGCCCACACGTCGAAGTCCCTCTGGGCCAAAACCCATTTCTCTTTTGTGATTTGGGTCTGGGCCGAGAGAAAATCCACATATGCTTTTCTCAAGTTATCACTTGCTTTTTCAAAGTTTGCTCTCGCCAGCTTTTTGATGGACGAGACATATGCCATTAAACGACCTCTCAAGACAGCCTTAGCTGTTTCCAAAAATATCATTGGTGAGTGGATGTGTTCCATATCATTATCTACAAATTCCATCCACCACCCCTGCATTAACTTTGTAAAGTTCTCATCTTGTATTAAAAAATTTGGGAATCTCCATATAAAGTCTGCACCTCTAGGCTATTGGTCCATAAAATCCAGGAGCAGAGGAGAGTGGTCAGATATAACCATGTCTTTGATGATGACCTCTGATACAATCTGGAGAATCCCCTGGGACAGGAAAATGTAATCAATTCGGGACCAATTTATATGCACATGTGAATAATGTGTGAACTCTCTTCCCTGCAGGTGATGCTATCTCTCAAACAGTATAAAGGCAAAGGTATAGAGCAGCAACAATGGACCTCACCGACCATGCTTGATAAAGGCTACTATGAAGCCGAAACGTCTTATTTTTGCTTTTTGTACGCACTCAAGGCTTCAATAAAGGATACACCGGAGATGCTGCTGTAACCTCTTTTCTATCAGCTATCTCTCAAAGACAGTGTATTGCGAAAATCTCCTGTTTGCCCTTAGTTTTGTCATATCTTCTGTCTTCTTGTGTGTTTATGACCAAGTTAAAGTCTCCCTCAACTATTTTGTTTGGGTGTGTATCTTGAAGTATCTTCTGGCATAATGAATCTAAAAAGCTATTCTGGCCATTATTTGGGGCATATACATTACATATATTGTACTCACCAAAGGGTCCCGGTATATGGATACCCACCATCCTGCCATCTTTATCTTATTCCGTTGAATGAACATGTGAAAGATGACGTCCTATAAGTATCAGCACCCCAGCTTTTCTTCTTGCTGCCTCTGAGCCAAACACTTCTCCAACCCACATCTTCTTCATTCTATGATAATCTGCTTTTGGGAAAAGGATGTCCTGCAGTAACGCTACATCTGCTTTCAATCTTTTAAGATGTCTTAAGATTTTCATGAGCTTATTCGGGGAGTGCAACCCTTTAACATTCCAGGAGATCATTTTCATATTCTATTACTGTAGGAAGATCCATGACCATTTCTATACAACTTACAAACAAGTCTCCAAGTAGGAGCCTTTTTCAGTGGAAGGGTATATCTCAGCACAGCACCTTCCTCGCCTCCTAATACCCAAGATATGCAGATCTGATACCCCAGAACACTTAACAGCATAAACTAATAAAACATAATAAAACAATTAGAAAAACTTCAGCTTATACATTTCTCTTACTAGAACTTCCTTTTTTTCTGGTAATCACGTCAGAACCCCGCCGCAACACTTAAAGCTCACCACATTTCCCTCCTCGACCCAGACCCATAGGCAGGGCCGTCTTTACCGCGCTGCAAAAGGGGCAGCTGCCCCGGGCCCAGTTGCTCCTGGGGGGCCCAAGCAGCATTTTACTTGGGCCCCCTATATTTTACGCTCTGCTGCCTGGCCTGCCTGGCTCTTTAACAGAGCAGACCAGTGGCTGCTGGAGCGTGACGCAGCTGCTGCACAGGCAGAGAGAAGAAGGAGGCGGAGGACGCAGCAGCCACAACAGACACAGCCTGAGCAAGCCAAGCAACTAACAGAACTTACAGGTATTTGGTAGTACAAAGTACAATTTTGTACAAAGATAACAACTGGATGGATCCCATCTGCCACTGGCCCATGATGGAGTGGGAGAAATGTGCCATGGGGGGCTCATATAGGACAGGGGGACAGTGTGTGCTTTCCTGCTACTACATCAACCCCCCCCCAGGGATTTTGGGCGCCATTAAGGGTTGGACTTTAACTCCTTGCTGCTGATGTTGAGTGTGCCAGTGTGTGTGTCCGTCCCTGTGTGTGACTGTCCGTCCCTGTGTGTGTGTCCGTCCCCTGTGTGTGTGTCCGTCCCTTTTGTGTGTGTGTCCGTCCCTTTTGTGTGTGTGTCCATCCCTGTGTGTGTGTGTCCATCCCTGTGTGTGTGTCCATCCCTGTGTGTGTGTGTGTGTCCGTCCCTGTGTGTGTGTGTGTGTCCCTTTTGGGTGTGTCTGTCCCTTTGGGTGTGTCTGTCCCTTTGGGTGTGTCTGTCCCTTTGGGTGTGTCTGTCCCTGTGTGTGTGTGTGTCCATCCCTTTGTGTGTGTGTCCGTCCCTGTGTGTGTGTGTGTGTGTCCGTCCCTGTGTGTGTGTGTGTCCGTCCCTGTGTGTGTGTGTCTCTCCCTGTGTGTATCACCATGCCCACAGTGTTCCTATGTCTTGACGCAGCTGCTTCAGAACGTTCTGTGCGGGGCAAGAGGAAGAAGATGGAAGAGGAGGCAGCGCCAGCATGGAGTCCATGCGATAGACACAGGGAGGCACACTAAGGACGAAGGTAACACTTCCAAATGATCTACACTAGTGTTATCTGTGGTTTTACATAGGACTGCAGGTAACACTACCACATTATTCAGCACTAGTGTTATCTGTGGTTTTACATAGGACTGCAGGTAACACTACCACAAGGTTAGCTCGCACAGGGCGCCTGAACACCTAAGGCGGGCCCTGGCTGCGCACCTCAGCGCCAAGGGATGACGTCACTGATGCAATATGCCTCTTATATGTGGAGAGCGGTGATGTCACAGATGTAATATATCACCTATATATGGACAGCGGTGATGTCACTTATGTAATATATTACTTATAAGTGATATATTACATCAGTGACATCACCACTCTCCACATATAAGTAATATAATACATCATTGACATCACTGCTGTCCACATATACCGGTAAGTAATATATTACATCAGTGACATCATGTCACAACCAGACAGCGGAGAAGCTCTGACAGGAGCTTTCCAGATCCTCCTCCTTGAGTTTCTTTGTGGTGGTCTCTGCTCTTTTTCCTGAATTGTAGGCAGAGGTGCGGGCAGCCCAGTCAGAGGCTCCTGATCTTTGTCCTCCTGGGAGGTTGTTTGTGCCTCTCGCTTTGAGACACAAGATTTTTAAGGAACACCACGATACGGTCCTTGCTGGGCACCCGGGGGCAAGAGTCACACTGGATCTCATCGCTCGGAGATTCTGGTGGCCTGCGCTTCGTAAGTCGGTTGAGGGTTTTGTGGCAGCTTGCGATACTTGCGCTCGTGCCAAAGTCCCTCATTCACGGCCATCAGGTCCTCTCCTTCCCTTACCCATTCCTTCCCGTCCTTGGACACATCTGTCCATGGACTTCATAACGGACTTGCCTCATTCCTCGGGGAAGACTGTGATTCTGGTGGTGGTGGACCGTTTTAGCAAAATGGTGCATTTCATCCCTTTTCCTGGTTTGCCCAATGCTAAGACGCTGGCGCAGGCATTTATTGACCACATTGTCAAATTGCATGGTATTCCTTCAGACATAGTCTCTGATAGGGGCACGCAGTTTGTTTCCAGATTCTGGAAGGCTTTCTGTTCTCGCTTGGCGGTTCGGTTGTCATTCTCTTCTGCTTTCCACCCGCAGTCGAATGGCCAGACAGAGCGCGTCAATCAGAATCTGGAGACATATCTGCACTGTTTTGTGGCGGAGAATCAGGAGGATTGGTGTTCTTTTTTGTCCCTTGCTGAGTTCTCTTTAAATAACTGTCGTCAGGAGTCCTCTGATAAGTCACCATTTTTTGGTGCATATGGGTTTCATCCGCAGTTTGGGACTTTCTCGGGAGAGGGATCTTCTGGTTTACCTGATGAGGACAGATTCTCCTCGTCTTTGTCATCTATTTGGCAAAAGATTCAGGATAATCTAAAGAACATGAGTGAGAGATATAGGCGTGTGGCAGATAAGAGACGTGTGCCTGGTCCGGACCTGAATGTTGGTGATCTGGTGTGGTTGTCTACCAAGAATATCAAATTGAAGGTTCCCTCCTGGAAATTGGGTCCTAGGTTTATTGGGCCTTACAAGATCCTGTCTGTCATCAATCCTGTTGCCTACCGTCTTGATCTTCCTCAGACTTGGAAGATCCATAATGTTTTTCATAAGTCCTTATTGAAACCTTATGTTCAACCTATTGTACCCTCGCCTTTGCCTCCTCCTCCGATTATGGTTGATGGAAATCTTGAATTTCAGGTCTCTAGGATTGTGGATTCTCGTCTTGTCCGCGGTTTCCTCCAGTACCTCGTTCATTGGGAGGGTTATGGTCCTGAGGAGAGGATGTGGGTCCCAGTGACGGACATTAAGGCCACTCGTCTCATCAGGGCTTTCCATAGGTCCCATCCTGAGAAGGTGGGCCCTGAGTGTCCGGAGTCCACTCGTAGAGGGAGGGGTACTGTCACAACCAGACAGCGGAGAAGCTCTGACAGGAGCTTTCCAGATCCTCCTCCTTGAGTTTCTTTGTTTTGGTTAAGTTCCTCATCTCGTTAGTCTATCTCAGCTGTCATGCAGTTGGACTGATTGCTTCCCTTTAAGTTCCTCCCCATAATGCAGTAGTGTGCGGCTTATACAACTTCCTGGAGTGTGTGTGCATGCTGTTTCTATTCCTCAGTCCTCTGCAAGATAAGTGCTGTTCCTTTATTTGTGATTTTCTGTCTGCTAGATTTTCAGGTGACCCTGACTCCCTCCGTGTCTTGTGTAGGGAGCCGGTGGGCGTGTCCCCTCACTATTGTAGGGTGTTCAGGTATTAGATAGCCAAGGTACGTGGATATGCGCCCATCCACCTTTGGGGTGTTCGCATAGGCTGAGCAATTAGGGAGAGTGGCAGGTCTCATGTAGGGGTCTCCCTTTTTGTTCCTTAGTTGTGGATCCAGTGAGTCATTAATTGTATTGCATTGTCTTGTTTCCAGTACACCATCCGTGACACATCACCGCTCTCCACATATATGTGGAGAGCGGTGATGTCACTGATGTAATATATCGCCTATTTGTGGACTGCGGTGATGTCACTGATGTAATATATCACTTATATGTGGAGAGCGGTGATGTCACTGATGTAAAATATCACTTATATGTGGAGAGCAGTGATGGTCACTGATGTAATATAACATTATATGTGGAGAGCGGTGATGTCACTGATGTAAAATATCACTTATATGTGGAGAGCGGTGATGTCACTGATGTAATATATCGCCTATATGTGGACAGCGGTGATGTCACTGATGTAAAATATCACTTATATGTGGAGAGCGGTGATGTCACTGATGTAATTTAACATTATATGTGGAGAGCGGTGATGTCTCTGATGTAAAATATCACTTATATGTGGAGAGCGGTGATGTCACTGATGTAATATAACATTATATGTGGACAGCGGTGATGTCACTGATGTAATATATCATTATATGTGGTGAGTGTTCATGTCACTGATGCAATACAGCGCTCCAGATGGCGACCAAAATGGTCGCCAATGCGCCTTAAACTTTGCAGATGGCGACAAGACTTGTCATAGGCTACAGGCCTGAGGTCTATTTGGTAGTGAAATTCCAAAACACAGGCAGGCGTGATGATGTCATCACGCCCGCCTGTGCCAGGACGCATTGCACCATCCCTCGCCGTACCAGCAGCTAGTGAGCGCCAGTGAAAGGACACAGGTGAGTATAAGATTTTTGCTTTTTTTTAGGGTGTGGGAAGGCAGGATCCAGGGGGCCCAAGTAAATTCTTGCCCAGGGTCCAATCAATATTAAAGACGGCCCTGCCCATAGGAGTGTCTTTGCCTCTCAGAATGAGAGAGAGCATCACTGTCCCTTGAAATTCTTGAGGTGTTTTCCACTGTGGGATCTTTGAGCCTTTGGAGACCCTCATACATTGGATTTCTTTCTGGAGGAACATGATTCCATTCTTTATGTCTGGAAGGTACAGCTGAGGGTCTCAATCGTATCTCAACTCCTCCTTTTTCCCCTTCGATGTCGTCTGGCAGCAGCAAGTAGTCTTCAACTTCTTTCGGGTTGTCAAACTGTCTTGTTGAACCATCACGTTGTCTGATTCTTAATATAGCAGGATATGCAAGTTGAAATCTAATCCCCTTTTTGTGGAGTCCCGAGCAGATTCCACTAAAGGTTCTGCGCTTTCTTGTGACCTCCACTGAGTAATCAGCAAATAGTAATACTTTGGTGCCCCTTATAATCAGCGGTTCCCACCATATTCTGTATGCCCTCAATATATCTTCCTTATCTGAATAGTCCAAGCATTTGCAAATTACTTGTTTTGGTCTTTGGTTGGCATTTGAAGAGGTTTTTGTAGGATGCTTGTGAGGGCAATTACCCCTGCGTCTATGATTATGGGTTCCGAATTCAAATTGTGTAATGTGCACAGAGAAGGCTGATACACGCAATGGTTGTAATCAGTAATCTATTTTATTGTAACATTAGCAGACAATCTTATACCATAATTATTGGTAGACGCCCAACAGCCGTGCGTCACATAAAACCACAAAAAGACAGAAGAAATGAAACCTTTATCAGAAAGAGGATCTTAAACTTAGAACAGCAGAAACTAGCATTTATAAAAATAGAACAGGGGGGGGGGGGGGGGGGTAGGTTGTCAGCTGAATTCCCCCTAGCGTGCCTGCAAAGAGCTGACACTTGTGTAAAATTTTAATAACCTCTAATTGAACTCTGGTTCAGATAGATATATGATATACAAGATGGAGTTCTATCTCTCACAATTCCCCATTTTGAGAAATCTGTGAACTGTTACCGCTCAAAGGTACTTCAGAACAAGCTAATCCTATTCTGCCCTAAGGATTCCCTTCTTACAAACTTTATTAATAAACATATCTATGTCGGAATGGGGGTATTATAAAGGTTGCAGGAGTAAGCTGGGCGATTGTACATAAACCAGTGACATTTCTGAGCAACCACTTGTATTCCTCATGCCAACAGACCAGGAATATATCTTCTGGGACTGCAACCACCGTACTATTAAACAACTGAGTTATCAATTTGGCCAGCTGGACACCTTCTGCCAGTTTTGGTCCCTTTTCCTGACCCTCTGAGGAGTTAGAGGTTATTCCAGCAATTAAATCAACTAAGGTACGGTTGCTGCAGGCCAGATTCTTACCCTTTACAGGATCTATACCAACACACTGCACCAGGCTGTTCGGGTTAGAGTATTTGCAGCCGAATTTGTCATGAGGACTAAAAGACTGTCACGGAACCATGAACCAGACGTACAACAAGAGATAAGTGAAAATAAGAAGGCTTTATTGAAAATAAAGCTGTAAAGCAAAAGTCCAAACGGATGGTGAAACCGAGCAGAGTCTTTGCGAAGCCAGAGGTCAGGAACCAGAAGGGTAGTCAGACGAAGCCAGGATCAGGAACCAGCAAGGTAGTCAGACGAAGCCAGGATCAGGAACCAGCAGGGTAGTCAGACGAAGCCAGGATCAGGAACCAGAAGCAGCAGCAGTCTTAGAAGCATGTGAACACAAGAGGACCAAGCAAGGAACTGAAGCCACAGACCTCCTATATATATGAGCTAGGCATCCAGCTCCTCCCAGGGGAAGGAGGAGCCGCAGGGTGGAAGGCTACAAGAAACCCAGGACCCAAGATGGCCGCCAGCACATGTCAAACGAAGGAGAGCAGCAAGCAGGTAAGACCATGACAGTACCTCCCCCTCAAGGGCCCCTCCTCCGCGGAGCACAAAACGGTTTCTGAGGGAAGCGTGCGTGGAAGGCTCGGAGCAAGGCAGGAGCATGGACATCTGCGGAGGGAACCCAGGAACGCTCCTCTGGACCATAACCACGCCAATGGACCAAAAACTGCAACCGACCGCGGACCAGGCGTGAGTCCAGGATATTGCTCACCTCATATTCCTCACGATTGCCCACTTGGACCGGACGAGGCCGAGGAACCGAGGAAGTGAAACGATTACACACCAGTGGCTTCAACAGGGAGACATGAAACACGTTGGAGATCCGCATGCCAGGAGGAAGCGCAAGGGCATAGGCTACCGGGTTTACCCTGCGAAGCACTCGGAAGGGACCAACAAAGCGAGGCGCCAGCTTGGGAGTGGGCACTCGAAGGTTGAGGTTGCGGGTGGACAACCATACACGGTCTCCGACCTGGTAGGAAGGAGCAGGCGCTCGTCTGCGATCAGCCTGGAATCTCTGGCGCTGCGCAGAGACCTCAAGGGACTTCTGGATCTGTACCCAAGAAGCACGTAGGACGGAAAGGTGATCCTCCACAGCCGGAATATCCTGGGGAGAGAATACCTCCGGTAACACGGCAGGTTGGAACCCATAATTGGCCATGACGGGAGACGTCCCAGAGGAAGAGTTCACCGCCGTGTTCCTGGCAAACTCAGCCCAAGGCAGGAGGTCAACCCAATTGTCTTGGTGATCGGAGACATAGCAACGAAGGAATTGCTCCAAGGCCTGATTGGATCGTTCTGCGGCCCCATTGGACTGAGGGTGGTAGGCCGAGGAGAAGGAGAGATGAATCCCCAACTGGGAGCAAAAGGCGCGCCAGAACCTGGACACAAACTGACTCCCCCGATCCGACACAATCTCCTTAGGCAAACCGTGCAACCGGAAGACCTCCCTGGCAAAAATCGTGGCCAACTCTTGTGCAGAGGGTAACTTCTTGAGAGGAACACAGTGGCACATTTTGGAAAACCGATCCACAATCATGAGAATGACCGTATGGCCTCGGGATGCAGGGAGGTCCACAATGAAATCCATCCCCAGGTGTGACCATGGGCGCTCCCCGGTGGCTATGGGTTGCAGAAGGCCCAACGGAAGGTGCCGAGGGGACTTACTCTGGGCACAAACGGAGCATGCCGCTACATATGCGGCGATGTCGGAACGTAGGGAAGGCCACCAGAACAGACGTGAAACAGCCCAGGACAGCTGATTCTTTCCAGGATGCCCCGCGGTCTTGGAGTTATGGTAGGTTCGCAACAACCGAGTGCGCAACTCCTCAGGCACAAAACATCTGCCGTTGGGTCTCCCAGAGGGAGCACCAGATTGAGCCGCCAAAATCTGCTCACCCAGGGGAGAGGTCAGGCTGGTGCGAATGGCGGCCAGGATCTGATTCGGAGGTATGACCGAAGTCGGAATCGACTCCTCCCTGGACAGCTCGGAGTACTGCCGTGATAAGGCATCCGCCCTGATGTTCTTGGAACCGGGTAGGTAGGAGACCACGTAATTAAAACGTGACAAGAACAGAGCCCATCTGGCCTGACGTGGTGTCAATCTCTTGGCCTCAGAAAGGTAGGTCAGATTCTTGTGGTCCGTCAGGATGAGAACCGGAACCACCGAACCCTCGAGCAAGTGCCTCCATTCTTTAAGGGCCTGCACGATGGCCAATAACTCCCTGTCACCAATCTGATAGTTGCACTCCGCGGAAGACAGTTTCCGGGAGTAAAACCCACAAGGAAGCAGAGGACCCTCTGGTGTTCTACGCTGAGACAGAAGGGCGCCTACTCCCGTCTCAGACGCGTCCACCTCGAGGACAAAGGGCAACCCAGGGTTGGGATGC
This sequence comes from Bufo bufo, assembly GCF_905171765.1. Lineage (NCBI taxonomy): Eukaryota > Metazoa > Chordata > Amphibia > Anura > Bufonidae > Bufo > Bufo bufo. The sequence goes on along the minus strand of NC_053393.1, from coordinate 556,541,516 downwards.
GACAGAATCGGAGCCGACACAAAGGCGGACTTTAGGGCCTCAAAAGCTCGGATGGCCTCGAGCGGCCAGACCTGGGAATTACTGCCCTTCCTGGTCAGATCCGTGAGAGGCTTGGCCAGCATGGAAAAGTCCCTGATGAACTTCCGATAATAATTGGCGAAGCCCAAAAAGCGCTGCAGGGAACGAAGACCACTGGGCTGGGGCCACTGTAAGACAGCCGAAACCTTCTCAGGATCCATGGAGAACCCCTCAGCGGAAATGATGTAACCTAAGAAGGTTACCTGGGATCGGTGAAATTCGCATTTCTCAAGCTTACCGAACAGCTTGTTCTCTCGTAACCGTTGCAACACTCGTCTGACATCCAGAATGTGGGCCTCCATGGATTCAGAATATACCAAGATGTCATCCAAATAGAGTACCACACACTGCTGCAACAGGTCACGGAAAACATCGTTGATGAATTCCTGAAAGACTGCGGGCGCATTGCACAACCCAAAGGGCATAACCAAGGATTCGTAATGACCGGTCCTGGTGTTAAACGCGGTCTTCCACTCATCGCCCGCCTTGATCCTTACCAGGTTATATGCCGCCCTCAGGTCGAGTTTGGTAAAGACCGTGGCCCCTTTAAGGCGATCAAACAGCTCGGAAATCAAGGGTATCGGGTAAGCGTTCTTGATCGTGATGCGATTGAGACCCCTGTAATCGATGCAAGGCCTCAACTCACCGCCCTTCTTTTTCACAAAGAAAAATCCAGCCCCTGCCGGGGACGAAGATTTGCGAATGTGTCCGCGTGAAAGCGCCTCCCTCACGTACTCCTCCATGGCCTCATTCTCCGCTACCGACAGTGGATAGACTTTGCCACGAGGAGGAACGGCACCAGATTGTAACTCTATGGCACAATCGTATGGGCGGTGCGGAGGTAGGGCAACCGCGCGCACCTTATCGAATACATCCCGGTACTCCTCGTATTCAGGAGGCAACAGAGAGTCCGAGGAAGTACACAGCAACTTGACAGACCCATGGATGCAACTAGCCCCACACTGCGGTGACCACGAGAGGATCTCGACCGATCTCCAATCGAAAGTCGGATTATGCTTCTGGAGCCAGGGGTACCCCAAGACCACCGAGTAGTGTGGAGACGAAATAACCTGGAGGCAGACCGACTCTCTGTGAACGGCACCAATGGCTATCCCCACTGGAAGGGTCTCATGAGTCACGTGTGGCGGCAGAAGGGGTCTGCCGTCTATCGCCTCAAGAGCCAGTGGGGAACCTCGAGCCTGCAGAGGAATGGAATTGGCGGCAGCGAACACACTATCAATGAACAAACCACCAGCACCAGAGTCCACCAACGCCTGGGTCGTCACCGAGCCCCCGACCCAGGAGAGGACAACAGTGATCAGTGGTTTGTCAACACGGGAAACCGGGGACGAGGAGACTCCACCCAAGATCTGCCCCCGACAGGATCTCAGGGTACGAGCGTTTCCCGGACGGTTCGGACATGCCAACCGAAAATGCCCACCGAGACCACAGTACATGCATCGGCCCTCGCGTCTCCGGAGTGCCCTCTCCCCCTCGGACAGGCGAGCAAACCCCAGCTGCATGGGTTCACCCCCAGACAAGTCATCCCCAGGAGGCGTGGGAGGAGAGGGAGGCACGGGTGGGACAGCAAACGTAGGCACCAATCTGTTAGAAGACCTCCGCAGGTTCTCCTTAAAGGAAGGTCTCTCCCTGAGTCTGGTGTCAATCAAAATCAGGAAAGAAATAAGAGACTCGAGCTCAACTGGTAGGTCCTTAGCTGCAACCTCATCCTTCAAGGCATCCGAGAGACCATGAGAGAAAGCAGCGACCAGAGCCTCATTATTCCAGCCCACCTCTGCTGCCAGGGTACGAAACTCAATGGCGTATTCAGCTACGGATCGTGAACCCTGTCTGATGGACATAAGGAGCTTCGCAGCAGAGGCAGCACGAGCCGGCACATCGAATACCTTCCGAAGAGAAGCAACAAAACCGGAAAACTCGGCAACCACCGGATTGTTGTTCTCCCATAAAGGGCTGGCCCAGGCCAAGGCCTTGTCCGAGAGCAGCGAGATCAAGAAGCCCACCTTTGATCTCTCAGTAGGAAAGGCATGTGGCAGCAACTCGAAATAAATGCCCACCTGGTTAAGGAAACCTCGGCACTGAGTTGGCTCTCCCCCAAAGCGCTGTGGAAGAGGGGCAGAACCGGTCATACCCCGAAACACCGCAGGCGCAACAACAGGTGTCGGGGTAGACTCTGGCGCAACAACCGGAGCGACAGTAGGAGCGAGCCCAGGAGCGACAACCGACCCATCGGCAACGGGAGCGAAATGAGCCGTGCGTTCAAGCAGGGTTTGCAACGCCACAGCGAACCGACCCAACAGGTGATCCTGCTGATCAAGTCTGGCAACCAGCGTGGGTAGCGAGGATGGCCCTGTACCGTCAGAATTCATGGCTTGGTCCTAATGTCACGGAACCATGAACCAGACGTACAACAAGAGATAAGTGAAAATAAGAAGGCTTTATTGAAAATAAAGCTGTAAAGCAAAAGTCCAAACGGATGGTGAAACCGAGCAGAGTCTTTGCGAAGCCAGAGGTCAGGAACCAGAAGGGTAGTCAGACGAAGCCAGGATCAGGAACCAGCAGGGTAGTCAGACGAAGCCAGGATCAGGAACCAGCAGGGTAGTCAGACGAAGCCAGGATCAGGAACCAGAAGCAGCAGCAGTCTTAGAAGCATGTGAACACAAGAGGACCAAGCAAGGAACTGAAGCCACAGACCTCCTATATATATGAGCTAGGCATCCAGCTCCTCCCAGGGGAAGGAGGAGCCGCAGGGTGGAAGGCTACAAGAAACCCAGGACCCAAGATGGCCGCCAGCACATGTCAAACGAAGGAGAGCAGCAAGCAGGTAAGACCATGACAAAGACATACCTTTCGACTGTATTTGCAAATAATAACAGTGTGTCCAACTTGTAAAGCATGACACATTGTACCACATGTTCTCGTTCCAGGGGGTAGAGCTATAATCAACTGGTGGCCCTGATCTGTTTGCCATCAGCCAGGGGGGCTCAGCCCATCCTGCAACGGGTAAGGGTACCTCCCTGTTTTAGTTTGGACTTAACCTGCTTCATGCCTGTGAAAAAGATAGTAGAGTTGGCCAGTTTAGTCAATTCAGAAAAACTGAGGGGCACAGCGAAATAGGGCATACTGGCTGAACTTACAGGACTGTGAGTACAGATCCAACAGTCTATCATTTTTCATTCATTCCTTCAAACAGCACCTGATGGTGTTGTATCAAAGCATTGTCCCAATCATCATTCAGTGTACGAAACACTGCTGACACACTCAGGGTCAGAGCCACTGTCAGCAGAAGGATCTTCATCCTGTGGTTCCAAGAGAAGCGTGTATCCAGTTGGGTTTTCCTTAGAACTTTACAGTAGTGTGGGTGGTCAACAGTACTTGAAATGGGCCATCAAATCTTGGAACTAGTCCTTTTCTCACATGCCTTTTTATCACCACCCAGTCCCCGGGCTGCAAGTTGTGAGTTCCTTCTACTGAGTCAGGATCTGGAAATGAAGCAAACACCTGTTTATGGTGTATTCTAGCCTTTTTGTGAGGGCCCGTATGTAACTGGTCAGACTGTCATTATTAATCTGCAGCTGCTGGGGAAAGTACAACCATAACCTGGGGGCACTTCCAAACAGGATCTCAAATGGGGACAACCCTGTCCTCTTGTTTGGGGAAGTCCTTACTGAATATAGAGCCAGAGGCAAGCACTCTGTCTAGGGCCTCTGGATCTCCCGCATGGCCTTTTATCCATTCAAATGCTCAACTTCAACTGTGAAATGAGAACCTCTATCTGACTCAATAACTTCAGGAACACCATACCTGCATATCAGTTCACTGACCATTTTCTTTGCCGTATTCTTGGCATTTGCTTTGGCTATTGGGAAGGCTTCCGGCCAACCTGAAAAGAGATCAACACACATGAGAACAAATTCATACACTCCTACCTTTTGTAGTTGTATATAGTCTATCTGCAGTCTCTGAAACGGTTAAAGTGGCCTGGGTGTGTGCTTGCTTGGAGTCTTCACCACTTGACCAGGGTTATTCAGTGCACAGAGAAAACCCTGGAGCAATCCACCCTGTATTAACCACACTTACCATGGCACCTTTCGATAGGTGAGTGGGCCCCTGTGCCTCCTGAGCCATCATAGGATAGAGGGCTCTGGGTAGGCATATTTTTTCTGAACCTTCCCAGAGTCCCTGCCCATTCGGCACTGCTCCTCTCTGAGTTCAGGAGCTCTTTTCTCCTTCATCTGCCTGTGCAGACAGTTTAATCAACACGTCTTCAGACATGTGGTGAGGCTCCAGGACACCGACAGGGATTTCCAAGACTTCACTGCTGCCTCTTTTGCAGCCCCATCTGCCCTGTTGTTGCCCCTATCCTCACGGGGTTTGTTGTCTGGTATGTGCCTTAACCTTGACAATGGCTACTTCCTCTGGAAGCAGGAGTGAGTTCATTAGTTTTAATACTGAGTCTTTGTTTTTAATGGGCTGACCTGCAGAGGTTAGAAAGTCTCCAGCCCACCATATGGGTCCATAGTCATGTGCAATACCAAAACCATATCTTGAATCTGTATAGATGTTCACCTTCTCCCCCTCAGCCAATTTACACGCCTCAGTGAGTGCCTTCAGCTCTGCCTCCTGCACAGACATGTGCGGAGGGAGTGGTTCAGCAATGGCTACCTTATGCTGTGTGACCCCTGCATATCCAGTGTGGAAACGGCCATCCTCTCCCATATTCCTGCTTCCATCTACAAAACACTAAAAATCAGGGTTATCAAGAGGTTTTTCATGAGAAAATCCAGAAGTTTCTTGTTGCATCAACTGTATGCAATCATGAGGAGCATTTTCAGCTAAATCAGACAAAAGGCTATCTGTGCTACCCTCCCCCATTTCTGAATCTGTAATTGGTAACAAAGTAGCAGGATTCAGAGTAGTACATCTTTTGAAAGAAATGAGGAGTGCACATTGGAGTCTGAGTTGTCTAGCCATAGAAATATGGTTTGGTTGCACTTGTGTGAGTATGTCCTGTGTGTTTGCACAACTGTATGTTCCCATCCCCCCTGCACTTCCTGAAACTTAAACTGATTGCTGAAGAGGAAATTGAGGGGAAGGGGGTGCGTGTGGGTGCTATATATACACAGAAACTGCCATGTCTTCACAGCTGCTCATTAATTTAATTGCCTGCACTGCTGTGACTGCCCTGACACAGGAGGGGGCCACAGGGTATAACCTGGCTGACTGTGACCCTGAATTTCAGAATAGAACAAGTTAAATTCCTCATCATATTTTTGAATACTCAGGGCTGGGGCTGAGGTTATGCACAGCTTCATTGTATGAAAATTATTCACTGCCTCTTCTGTCAGATGAAATGGGTCAGATAACAGACAATCATACAGAGGCTGCATTAACATCGAGGCATGTCTAATCCAGGGGCGACAGTTTGACACCAGCCCCCTTAGGCTTTGTGCTCCTTTGGGCACTTGAATCCTTTAAACAGCCTCCCTTCTATCTGGGGTTTTCAAAATTGTCACCTTGTTAACTTCTCTAGGAACATGAACCATCCTGTAACTGACAGGCGGCCCCTTAACTGGGTTTCTTCTTTAGTAACAATTGGGTAACAACCGTACTGTCTTATCTTTTAGTTTAACTGGCTCAGATTCACGGATAAAAACAGTTTCTCCCATAAATCCCACAGCCGGTACATAACAAGGGGTTAACTGATAAGGCTGCAAGAAACTCTTTCCTACTCTCTCTCTCTCTCACTATTTGTCTGGAAGTTTTCCTCTTCTGCTCCCCGGACTTATTTGGTATGGTCCCCATGGTCTGTCTCAGTCCAATCCCAGGATTTGGGTCTGGCTCACAAGGCACTTTAACACCCCAAATCCTGAATTACATAATTTGCCGGCCGGGCCTAGGTCCTCCTCCCTCGGATCATAATCCTTCTGGTACACCTAGTTAAAACGTTACCTTAGGTCCTCCTGCCTCAGACAGTCCTTCTAGTTCACCTAATCTAGGTCATCCTGCCTTGGACAGTCCTTCTGGTTCACCTAGTCAAGACTTAAGCACAGACCACCTTGGGGACCCACCAGATCTATAATAACCTTAACACGGGGTGTCCCTTACAAGTACCCAGCTCTCCGTCTCCATATGTTCTCTATCTCAGCAAACAGAGTTCCTACTGGTTCTGCAGCATGTACATTTACCCCTCACTCCTGAGAGGGATGGCAGTAAATACCGCACTTGATGAGTCGCAACTTCAGTTTTGCTTTTTTGTTTGTTTTTCTTCTTCTTCTGAGGGGAGACACAATCAACAAGTATACACAATAAAGATAAACTTTTCAACTTCTTGTTTACCTACTTGAAGATTAACAAGACAAAAACAAGTGGCACCTCTCCTTTAACAACATGCAGGGCTCACCTCACTGGCAGACAGGATTTTTCACCGGCTTCCATGGTTGGCCTGCTGGTCGGACCACCGCCTCTGCCCCCTCGTCTGGCAATTCCTCCACACTCTCATAGGCAGAAATCTCTTGTTGTCTCCATCAGTCCCGTCCCTGCGCTCAAAGCGCAACCTCCTGCCAGGGGAATTCTCTTGCCCTGGTTAATTGCTACCTGGGAGGCGCCTGACACACAACACAAACCACAGAAAACACAGAGAAGAATATCCACAATAGAGTAAAATGTTCCTTCTCAGTCTGGTTCTAAAGACCCAAAATGTCAACACCAATTACTACTCACAGTATGATCATCGTCCAGCAGACAGACAGCCGTGATGTAACGAAACAAAGCAACTAGAGGCAGGCAAGATTGCTTACCTTTTCATTGGGCCGCGGTCCCCTCCTCAAGTGCCTTTCGTAACGCCCCGGAGGTCATTTATGTTGGCTACCGATGCTTCATTCTCTCTCAAACACCCAGTTTCAACCTCACAAACTACTTTTATACATATGTCAACAACTCCTTTGCATCCATGATCCATAATTCAACCACCATAAGTTTGTTTGAACTTTTCCAACACTTCCACTAGAGTCTCTGGTGTCTTGTAACCCTCTGGGACACTAAGATTATTAGCCATATCTGTCAGTTGTCCTCAAGTTTTATTATTAAACACCAAAGAATACAATTTCCTGACGTCAGTTTCTCCTAGTCCTTACCTAGAGCTTCCTCACTTGTACCAGTGTACTCTAGAAGACTAAAATTATCTTTTCAGGGAACCCAACTCAGTTTTCCACAGAACTTTCCCACTATATACCTAGTGTATTCTGCACTGAGCCTGAGTGTCATGGTCTTACCTGCTTGCTGCTCTCCTTCGTTTGACATGTGCTGGCGGCCATCTTGGGTCCTGGGTTTCTTGTAGCCTTCCACCCTGCGGCTCCTCCTTCCCCTGGGAGGAGCTGGATGCCTAGCTCATATATATAGGAGGTCTGTGGCTTCAGTTCCTTGCTTGGTCCTCTTGTGTTCACATGCTTCTAAGACTGCTGCTGCTTCTGGTTCCTGATCCTGGCTTCGTCTGACTACCCTGCTGGTTCCTGATCCTGGCTTCGTCTGACTACCCTGCTGGTTCCTGATCCTGGCTTCGTCTGACTACCCTGCTGGTTCCTGATCCTGGCTTCGTCTGACTACCCTTCTGGTTCCTGACCTCTGGCTTCGCAAAGACTCTGCTCGGTTTCACCATCCGTTTGGACTTTTGCTTTACAGCTTTATTTTCAATAAAGCCTTCTATTTTCACTTATCTCTTGTTGTACGTCTGGTTCATGGTTCCGTGACATTAGGACCAAGCCATGAATTCTGACGGTACAGGGCCATCCTCGCTACCCACGCTGGTTGCCAGACTTGATCAGCAGGATCACCTGTTGGGTCAGTTCGCTGTGGCGTTGCAAACCCTGCTTGAACGCACGGCTCATTTCGCTCCCGTTGCCGATGGGTCGGTTGTCGCTCCTGGGCTCGCTCCTACTGCCGCTCCGGTTGTTGCGCCAGAGTCTACCCCGACACCTGTTGTTGCGCCTGCGGTGTTTCGGGGTATGACCGGTTCTGCCCCTCTTCCACAGCGCTTTGGGGGAGAGCCAACTCAGTGCCGAGGTTTCCTTAACCAGGTGGGCATTTATTTCGAGTTGCTGCCACATGCCTTTCCTACTGAGAGATCAAAGGTGGGCTTCTTGATCTCGCTGCTCTCGGACAAGGCCTTGGCCTGGGCCAGCCCTTTATGGGAGAACAACAATCCGGTGGTTGCCGAGTTTTCCGGTTTTGTTGCTTCTCTTCGGAAGGTATTCGATGTGCCGGCTCGTGCTGCCTCTGCTGCGAAGCTCCTTATGTCCATCAGACAGGGTTCACGATCCGTAGCTGAATACGCCATTGAGTTTCGTACCCTGGCAGCAGAGGTGGGCTGGAATAATGAGGCTCTGGTCGCTGCTTTCTCTCATGGTCTCTCGGATGCCTTGAAGGATGAGGTTGCAGCTAAGGACCTACCAGTTGAGCTCGAGTCTCTTATTTCTTTCCTGATTTTGATTGACACCAGACTCAGGGAGAGACCTTCCTTTAAGGAGAACCTGCGGAGGTCTTCTAACAGATTGGTGCCTACGTTTGCTGTCCCACCCGTGCCTCCCTCTCCTCCCACGCCTCCTGGGGATGACTTGTCTGGGGGTGAACCCATGCAGCTGGGGTTTGCTCGCCTGTCCGAGGGGGAGAGGGCACTCCGGAGACGCGAGGGCCGATGCATGTACTGTGGTCTCGGTGGGCATTTTCGGTTGGCATGTCCGAACCGTCCGGGAAACGCTCGTACCCTGAGATCCTGTCGGGGGCAGATCTTGGGTGGAGTCTCCTCGTCCCCGGTTTCCCGTGTTGACAAACCACTGATCACTGTTGTCCTCTCCTGGGTCGGGGGCTCGGTGACGACCCAGGCGTTGGTGGACTCTGGTGCTGGTGGTTTGTTCATTGATAGTGTGTTCGCTGCCGCCAATTCCATTCCTCTGCAGGCTCGAGGTTCCCCACTGGCTCTTGAGGCGATAGACGGCAGACCCCTTCTGCCGCCACACGTGACTCATGAGACCCTTCCAGTGGGGATAGCCATTGGTGCCGTTCACAGAGAGTCGGTCTGCCTCCAGGTTATTTCGTCTCCACACTACTCGGTGGTCTTGGGGTACCCCTGGCTCCAGAAGCATAATCCGACTTTCGATTGGAGATCGGTCGAGATCCTCTCGTGGTCACCGCAGTGTGGGGCTAGTTGCATCCATGGGTCTGTCAAGTTGCTGTGTACTTCCTCGGACTCTCTGTTGCCTCCTGAATACGAGGAGTACCGGGATGTATTCGATAAGGTGCGCGCGGTTGCCCTACCTCCGCACCGCCCATACGATTGTGCCATAGAGTTACAATCTGGTGCCGTTCCTCCTCGTGGCAAAGTCTATCCACTGTCGGTAGCGGAGAATGAGGCCATGGAGGAGTACGTGAGGGAGGCGCTTTCACGCGGACACATTCGCAAATCTTCGTCCCCGGCAGGGGCTGGATTTTTCTTTGTGAAAAAGAAGGGCGGTGAGTTGAGGCCTTGCATCGATTACAGGGGTCTCAATCGCATCACGATCAAGAACGCTTACCCGATACCCTTGATTTCCGAGCTGTTCGATCGCCTTAAAGGGGCCACGGTCTTTACCAAACTCGACCTGAGGGCGGCATATAACCTGGTAAGGATCAAGGCGGGCGATGAGTGGAAGACCGCGTTTAACACCAGGACCGGTCATTACGAATCCTTGGTTATGCCCTTTGGGTTGTGCAATGCGCCCGCAGTCTTTCAGGAATTCATCAACGATGTTTTCCGTGACCTGTTGCAGCAGTGTGTGGTAGTCTATTTGGATGACATCTTGGTATATTCTGAATCCATGGAGGCCCACATTCTGGATGTCAGACGAGTGTTGCAACGGTTACGAGAGAACAAGCTGTTCGGTAAGCTTGAGAAATGCGAATTTCACCGATCCCAGGTAACCTTCTTAGGTTACATCATTTCCGCTGAGGGGTTCTCCATGGATCCTGAGAAGGTTTCGGCTGTCTTACAGTGGCCCCAGCCCAGTGGTCTTCGTTCCCTGCAGCGCTTTTTGGGCTTCGCCAATTATTATCGGAAGTTCATCAGGGACTTTTCCATGCTGGCCAAGCCTCTCACGGATCTGACCAGGAAGGGCAGTAATTCCCAGGTCTGGCCGCTCGAGGCCATCCGAGCTTTTGAGGCCCTAAAGTCTGCCTTTGTGTCGGCTCCGATTCTGTCGCATCCCAACCCTGGGTTGCCCTTTGTCCTCGAGGTGGACGCGTCTGAGACGGGAGTAGGCGCCCTTCTGTCTCAGCGTAGAACACCAGAGGGTCCTCTGCTTCCTTGTGGGTTTTACTCCCGGAAACTGTCTTCCGCGGAGTGCAACTATCAGATTGGTGACAGGGAGTTATTGGCCATCGTGCAGGCCCTTAAAGAATGGAGGCACTTGCTCGAGGGTTCGGTGGTTCCGGTTCTCATCCTGACGGACCACAAGAATCTGACCTACCTTTCTGAGGCCAAGAGATTGACACCACGTCAGGCCAGATGGGCTCTGTTCTTGTCACGTTTTAATTACGTGGTCTCCTACCTACCCGGTTCCAAGAACATCAGGGCGGATGCCTTATCACGGCAGTACTCCGAGCTGTCCAGGGAGGAGTCGATTCCGACTTCGGTCATACCTCCGAATCAGATCCTGGCCGCCATTCGCACCAGCCTGACCTCTCCCCTGGGTGAGCAGATTTTGGCGGCTCAATCTGGTGCTCCCTCTGGGAGACCCAACGGCAGATGTTTTGTGCCTGAGGAGTTGCGCACTCGGTTGTTGCGAACCTACCATAACTCCAAGACCGCGGGGCATCCTGGAAGGAATCAGCTGTCCTGGGCTGTTTCACGTCTGTTCTGGTGGCCTTCCCTACGTTCCGACATCGCCGCATATGTAGCGGCATGCTCCGTTTGTGCCCAGAGTAAGTCCCCTCGGCACCTTCCGTTGGGCCTTCTGCAACCCATAGCCACCGGGGAGCGCCCATGGTCACACCTGGGGATGGATTTCATTGTGGACCTCCCTGCATCCCGAGGCCATACGGTCATTCTCATGATTGTGGATCGGTTTTCCAAAATGTGCCACTGTGTTCCTCTCAAGAAGTTACCCTCTGCACAAGAGTTGGCCACGATTTTTGCCAGGGAGGTCTTCCGGTTGCACGGTTTGCCTAAGGAGATTGTGTCGGATCGGGGGAGTCAGTTTGTGTCCAGGTTCTGGCGCGCCTTTTGCTCCCAGTTGGGGATTCATCTCTCCTTCTCCTCGGCCTACCACCCTCAGTCCAATGGGGCCGCAGAACGATCCAATCAGGCCTTGGAGCAATTCCTTCGTTGCTATGTCTCCGATCACCAAGACAATTGGGTTGACCTCCTGCCTTGGGCTGAGTTTGCCAGGAACACGGCGGTGAACTCTTCCTCTGGGACGTCTCCCTTCATGGCCAATTATGGGTTCCAACCTGCCGTGTTACCGGAGGTATTCTCTCCCCAGGATATTCCGGCTGTGGAGGATCACCTTTCCGTCCTACGTGCTTCTTGGGTACAGATCCAGAAGTCCCTTGAGGTCTCTGCGCAGCGCCAGAGATTCCAGGCTGATCGCAGACGAGCGCCTGCTCCTTCCTACCAGGTCGGAGACCGTGTATGGTTGTCCACCCGCAACCTCAACCTTCGAGTGCCCACTCCCAAGCTGGCGCCTCGCTTTGTTGGTCCCTTCCGAGTGCTTCGCAGGGTAAACCCGGTAGCCTATGCCCTTGCGCTTCCTCCTGGCATGCGGATCTCCAACGTGTTTCATGTCTCCCTGTTGAAGCCACTGGTGTGTAATCGTTTCACTTCCTCGGTTCCTCGGCCTCGTCCGGTCCAAGTGGGCAATCGTGAGGAATATGAGGTGAGCAATATCCTGGACTCACGCCTGGTCCGCGGTCGGTTGCAGTTTTTGGTCCATTGGCGTGGTTATGGTCCAGAGGAGCGTTCCTGGGTTCCCTCCGCAGATGTCCATGCTCCTGCCTTGCTCCGAGCCTTCCACGCACGCTTCCCTCAGAAACCGTTTTGTGCTCCGCGGAGGAGGGGCCCTTGAGGGGGAGGTACTGTCATGGTCTTACCTGCTTGCTGCTCTCCTTCGTTTGACATGTGCTGGCGGCCATCTTGGGTCCTGGGTTTCTTGTAGCCTTCCACCCTGCGGCTCCTCCTTCCCCTGGGAGGAGCTGGATGCCTAGCTCATATATATAGGAGGTCTGTGGCTTCAGTTCCTTGCTTGGTCCTCTTGTGTTCACATGCTTCTAAGACTGCTGCTGCTTCTGGTTCCTGATCCTGGCTTCGTCTGACTACCCTGCTGGTTCCTGATCCTGGCTTCGTCTGACTACCCTGCTGGTTCCTGATCCTGGCTTCGTCTGACTACCCTGCTGGTTCCTGATCCTGGCTTCGTCTGACTACCCTTCTGGTTCCTGACCTCTGGCTTCGCAAAGACTCTGCTCGGTTTCACCATCCGTTTGGACTTTTGCTTTACAGCTTTATTTTCAATAAAGCCTTCTATTTTCACTTATCTCTTGTTGTACGTCTGGTTCATGGTTCCGTGACACTGAGCTTATTCAACTTCTCAGGGGGTTACAGGGCTCCTTATTTCCCTTTTTGGTGTTCTTAGTTATTTTCCGCAAAACATAACGGACAACAGACATCTATGTCAGCAATCCCAGTTTACTGTCTCAAACGTCATAGTCAAAAGTCTTACCCAATAATCATAGGAATATCATCTCTTTAGAGTTCTTTACCAAAAACAGGCTGGACTGTAAATCAGATTTTTAGACTCCAACTCCACACCGATTTGGACAGACAGAAGATGAGGCACAGATTTTAGCAAGATAAAATCTCTTACCTTGCAGCGCTGCTTTAACCACCTCAGCTCCCCTAGCTTAAACACCCTTAATGACCAGACCACTTTTTACAATTCTGCACTACACTACTTTCACGGTTTATTGCTCGGTCATACAACTTACCACCCAAATGAATTTTACCTCCTTTTCTTCTCACTAATAGAGCTTTCATTTGGTGGTATTTCATTGCTGCTGACATTTTTACTTTTTTTGTTATTAATCGAAATTTACCAAAATTTTTGCCAAAAAATGACATTTTTCAATTTCAGTTGTAAAATTTTTCAAATAAAACTACATTTAAATATACATTTTTCTCTAAATTTATTGTTCTACATGTCTTTGAAAAAAATGCAATAAGTGTATATTTATTGGTTTGGGTAAAAGTTATAGCGTTTACAAACTATAGTACAAAAATGTGAATTTCCGCATTTTGAAGCAGCTCTGACTTTCTGAGCACCTGTCATGTTTCCTGAGGTTCTACAATGGCCAGACAGTAGAAACACCCTACAAATGACCCCATTTCGGAAAGTAGACACCCTAAGGTATTCGCTGATGGGCATAGTGAGTTCATAGAAGTTTTTAATTTTTGTCACAAGTTAGCGGAAAATGATGATTTTCTTTTTTTTTTTCTTACAAAGTCTCATATTCCACTAACTTGTGGCAAAAAATAAAAACTTCCATAAACTCACTATGCCCATCACGAAATACCTTGGGGTGTCTTCTTTCCAAAATGGGGTCACTTGTGGGGTATTTATATTGCCCTGGCATTTTAGGGGCCCTAATGCGTGAGAAGTAGTTTGAAATCCAAATGTGTAAAAAAGGCCCTCTGAAATCCTAAAGGTGCTCTTTAGAATTTGGGCCCCTTTGCCCACCTAGGCTGCAAAAAAGTGTCACACATGTGGTATTGCCGTACTCAGGAAAAGTAGGGCAATGTGTTTAGGGGTGTCTGTTTACATATACCCATGCTGGGTGAGAGAAATATCTCTCTAAAAGACAACTTTTCCCATTTTTTTATACAAAGTTGTCATTTGACAGAGATATTTATCTCACCCAGCATGGGTATATGTAAAAAGACACCCCAAAACACATTGCCCTACTTCTCCTGAGTACGGCGATACCACATGTGTGACACTTTTTTGCAGCCTAGGTGGGCAAAGGGGCCCAAATTCTAAAGAGCACCTTTAGGATTTCACAGGGCATTTTTAACACATTTGGATTTCAAACTACTTCTCACGCATTAGGGCCCCTAAAATGCCAGGGCAGTATAAATACCCCACAAGTGACCACATTTTGGAAAGAAGACACCCCAAGGTATTCCGTGAGGGGCATGGCGAGTTCCTAGAAATTTTTTTTTGGCACAAGTTAGCGGAAAATGGTGATTTATTTATATATTTTTTTTCTTACAAAGTCTCATATTCCACTAACTTGTGACCAAAAATAAAAACTTCCATGAACTCACTATGCCCACCACAAAATACCTCGGGGCCGAATTTTGTGGAGCCGGTCAAAAGCTGGGTGGCCTCTGGGACGAGAGGTGCTGTTGTCACTAAAGTGCAGGAAACGCAGGATGGCCTCAAATCGTGTCCTGGACATGGCAGCAGAGAACATGGGCATGTGATGAATTGGGTTCGTGGACCAATATGACCGCAATTCATGCTTTTTTGTCAGGCCCATGTTGAGGATAAGGCCCAGAAAAGTTTTAAATTCGGAAACTTGGACAGGTTTCCACCGGAAAGACTGGGCATAAAAGCTTCCCGAGCTGGCAGCTATAAATTGAGTGGCATACCGATTTGTTTCTGCCACGACTAAGTCCAAGAGCTCCGCAGTCAAGAACAGCTCAAAAAACCCCAGTGCCTATCCGATCTGAGCTGTCTCAACCCGAACTCCAGACTGGGCGGTGAAAGGGGGAACTACTGGTGCGGCTGAAGTTGGGGGCTGCCAATCAGGGTTTGCCAGCACCTCAGGGACTCTAGGGGCTCTACGGGCCTGTCTGTGCGGTGGCTGCGACGGGGGAACTAATGCATGTGCCACCGTACCAGCTTCAACTGCCCTTCTGGTGCTCGCCACTTCACCATGTTGTACGGCAGTGCTGATACTAGGTCCAGGATGGGCTGTGCTGCTGGTGTATGCCTCACCACGTAATCCGACAGCGCCAGCCCCACTCTGCTGCCCTTGAAGCGGATCCTGCGCAACCTGTGGTCTAGCAACACAGGGCCGGGTACGCCTGGTGGTATCAGGGACCTCAACCTCATCGTCCGAACTTTGGGTCAGACTGCCACTGCTTTCTACAGGTTCGTATTTTGACCCGCTGGATTCGTCAGATGAGGGTTCCCATTCCTCACCCGAGTGGGTCAGAAGCCTGTAGGCCTCTTCAGAAGAATACCCCTTACTTGCCATTTAGTCAACTCAATTTAGGGGGTATTCCCTGAGACTACCCAAGAAAAAAGCAAGCCTGTCTTGCAAATGGGAGGCTAGCGAAGTACAGGAAGCCACTGCGATTGATAAAAAATATCAAAACTGATTTTTTTTTATCGCCGCAGCGCTTGTAAACTGATTGTGCAGTGATCAAAAAAAAAAATTTTTTGTCACTGCGGTGCGGCGGGCGTGGGTGAACGCACGTGTGGGCGACCGTTCAGGCCTGATCGGGCAAACACTGTGTTTTGGGTGGAGGGCGAACTAAGGTGACACTAATACTATTATAGATCTGACTGTGATCAGTTCTGATCACTTACAGATACTATGAAGTACCAATGCTGATTAGCGATACGCGAATCAGTGACTGCGGTGCAGTGTGCTGGGTGCTAACTACCTAACCAAGGGGCCTAAACTAACCTAAAACCTAACCGTCAATACTAGTGAAAAATAAAAGTGACAGTTTACACTGATCACTTTTTTCCCTTTCACTAGTGATTGACAGGGGTGATCAAGGGTTTAATTGGGGTGATGGGGGGTGATCTGGGGCTAAGTGTAGTGTTTGGTGTGTACTCACAGTGATGTGTGCTCCTCTGCTGGGACCAACAGACGAAAAGGACCAGCAGAGGAGCACAGAAGCCATTTAACACATTATATTTATAAATATAATGTGTTAACTGGCTTGTGATTCGATTTTTTTAAAATCATCAGCCTGCCAGCAATGATCATTGGCTGGCAGGCTGGTGATGAAATACTCCTCTAACTTTTGCCGGCCCGCAATGCGCATGCGCGGGCCGGCTGTGCGCGTAATCTTGCGTCTCGAGAGATGACGCGCCGGTGCGTCGAGGAGGAATGAATCGACCGCCTCCGGAACGCAATCCTGCGTTAGGTGGTCCGGAGGCGGTTAAGTGGATCTGTACATCCTCTGATTGTCTTACCGTGGTTATCGGGGTGTCGAAGGAGAGCCGATTAGTCCAGCCCCACTTTGGGGGCCAAGTTTTGTGAGGGCAATTACCCCTGCATCTATGATTATGGGTTTAGAATTCAAATAGTGTAATGTGCACAGAGAAGGCTGATACATGCAATGGTTGTAATCAGTAATCTATTTTATTGTAACATTAGCAGACAATCTTATACCATAATTATTGGTAGACGCCCAACAGCCGTGCGTCACATAAAACCACAAAAAGACAAAAGAAATGAAACCTTTATCAGAAAGAGGATCTTAAAGGGAACCTGTCACCAGTTTTATGGTGTCCTAACTAAGGGCAACATAAATAAGTGACTGATTCTCTTAGCAAAATGCTGGGTCACTTTCTTTAATTGACCCGGTCAATCTGCCAACCTCTTGTATTGAAAAGCTTCAGCTGATAATGATGAGTCATGAATATTTATGAGCTTCTGACTCTCCCTGCCCACCTGCTGCTGAATGACAGTTATTTTCCATATGAATCAGCAGCAGGTGGGCAGGGGAGTGGCTATAGCTGTTAATTAAATATACGCTGGACTCAATGACATCACGCTGGACTTAAATCAGCTCATTAGCATGCGGCATCTTTGTGTGTATATTATGAGGTAACCATCTGTCACACCAGTAAGTGAATACATCTAAGGTACTTTTTTGTAGTTTAAGATTGTATATAATTAGTCAGATTATATCCAAATATCCACATGACAGGTTCCCTTTAAACTTAGAACAGCAAAAACCAGAAACTAGCATTTATAACAGGAAGGGGGGGGGGGGGGGGGTCAGCTGAATCCCCCCCTTCCTCTAATTGAACTCTGGTTCAGATAGATATAGGATATACAAGATGGACTTCTATCTCTCACAGTGCTCTTTCAAAGGTCCCACTGCATCGGCGGGCTGAGTCGGTGCCATCTTGGGAAGCACGTGTCCCTGTATGTTATTGAGTCGGCCCGAGGAGGTGATTTTCTGCCCGCTCCAGAGTAAATAACGCTCCATACACGTAGGGGAGCCGGCAATTATTAAAGTACTCTCCCATTACCTCAGGAGGATATGTCGGAGCGGGCTTCTGATTTCTCGGCGGCGAGGAGCTGAAGTCACTGCGTCCGCTGCAACTTTTTGCTAAACGTCAATGGAACAGAAAACTCTAGGATTGAGAATACAGAGGGTTTATGTTGGAATAATAAGGACATATTCCCCAGTAAAGTATTACTGCATTTATCAAAGGAATGTTTGCACCCTTTAACCACCTCCGGACCGCCGTACGCAGCGACGCGTCCTGGAGGTGGTTTTATCATTCCGCCTGGACGCGCCGGCGCGTCCTCTCGCAAGACGCGAGATTTCCTGTGAACGCGCGCACACAGGCGCGCGCGCTCACAGGAACGGAAGGTAAGAGAGTGGATCTCCAGCCTGCCAGCGGCGATCGTTCGCTGGCAGGCTGGAGATGTGATTTTTTTTAACCCCTAACAGGTATATTAGACGCTGTTTTGATAACAGCGTCTAATATACCTGCTACCTGGTCCTCTGGTGGTCCCTTTTGTTTGGATCGACCACCAGAGGACACAGATAGCTCATCAATATGTAGCACCAAGCACCACACCACACTACACCCCCCCCTGTCACTTATTAACCCCTTATTAGCCCCTGATCACCCCATATAGACTCCCTGATCACCCCCCTGTCATTGATTACCCCCCTGTCATTGATCACACCCCTGTAAAGCTCCATTCAGACGTCCGCATGATTTTTACGGATCCACTGATAGATGGATCGGATCCGCAAAACGCATACGGACGTCTGAATGGAGCCTTACAGGGGCGTGATCAATGACTGTGGTGATCACCCCATATACACTCCCTGATCACCCCCCTGTCATTGATTACCCCCCTGTCATTGATCACACCCCTGTAAAGCTCCATTCAGACGTCCGCATGATTTTTACGGATCCACTGATAGATGGATCGGATCCGCAAAACGCATACGGACGTCTGAATGGAGCCTTACAGGGGCGTGATCAATGACTGTGGTGATCACCCCATATAGACTCCCTGATCACCCCCCTGTCATTGATTACCCCCCTGTCATTGATCACACCCCTGTAAAGCTCCATTCAGACATCCGCATGATTTTTACGGATCCACTGATAGATGGATCGGATCCGCAAAACGCATACGGACGTCTGAATGGAGCCTTACAGGGGCGTGATCAATGACTGTGGTGATCACCCCATATAGACTCCCTGATCACCCCCCTGTCATTGATTACCCCCCTGTCATTGATCACACCCCTGTAAAGCTCCATTCAGACGTCCGCATGATTTTTACGGATCCACTGATAGATGGATCGGATCCGCAAAACGCATACGGACGTCTGAATGGAGCCTTACAGGGGCGTGATCAATGACTGTGGTGATCACCCCATATAGACTCCCTGATCACCCCCCTGTCATTGATCACACCCCTGTAAAGCTCCATTCAGACGTCCGCATGATTTTTACGGATCCACTGATAGATGGATCGGATCCGCAAAACGCATACGGACGTCTGAATGGAGCCTTATAGGGGGGTGATCAATGACAGGGGGGTGATCACCCCATATAGACTCTCTGATCACCCCCCTGTCATTGATCACCCCCCTGTCATTGATCACCCCCTGTAAGGCTTCATTCAGACATTTTTTTGGCCCAAGTTAGCGGAAATTTTTTTTTTTTTCTTACAAAGTCTCATATTCCACTAACTTGTGTCAAAAAATAAAATCTCACATGAACTCACCATACCCCTCACGGAATCCAAATGCGTAAAATTTTTTAGACATTTATATTCCAGACTTCTTCTCACGCTTTAGGGCCCCTAGAATGCCAGGGCAGTATAAATACCCCACATGTGACCCCATTTCGGAAAGAAGACACCCCCAGGTATTCCGTGAGGGGCATATTGAGTCCATGAAAGATTGAAATTTTTGTCCCAAGTTAGCGGAAAGGGAGACTTTGTGAGAAAAAAAAAAATATATATCAATTTCTGCTAACTTGTGCCAAAAAAAAAAAAATTCTATGAACTCGCCATGCCCCTCATTGAATACCTTGGGGTGTCTTCTTTCCAAAATGGGGTCACATGTGGGGTATTTATACTGCCCTGGCATTCTAGGGGCCCTAAAGCGTGAGAAGAAGTCTGGGATCCAAATGTCTAAAAATGCCCTCATAAAATGAATGTGGGCCCCTTTGCGCATCTAGGCTGCAAAAAAGTGTCACACATGTGGTATCTCCGTATTCAGGAGAAGTTGGGGAATGTGTTTTGGGGTGTCATTTTACATATAACCATGCTGGGTGAGATAAATATCTTGGTCAAATGCCAACTTTGTATAAAAAAATGGGAAAAGTTGTCTTTTGCCGAGATATTTCTCTCACCCAGCATGAGTATATGTAAAAAGACACCCCAAAACACATTCCCCAACTTCTCCTGAATACGGTGATACCAGATGTGTGACACTTTTTTGCAGCCTAGGTGGGCAAAGGGGCCCACATTCCAAAGAGCACCTTTAGGATTTCACAGGTCATTTACCTACTTACCACACATTAGGGCCCCTGGAAAATACCAGGGCAGTATAACTACCCCACAAGTGACCCCATTTTGGAAAGAAGACACCCCAAGGTATTTCGTGAGGGGCATGGCGAGTTCCTAGAATTTTATATTTTTTGTCACAAGTTAGCGGAAAATGATGATTTATTATTTTTTTTTCCCTTACAAAGTCTCATATTCCACTAACTTGTGACAAAAAATAAAAACTTCCATGAACTCACTATGCCCATCAGCGAATACCTTGGGGTGTCTTCTTTCCAAAATGGGGTCATTTGTGGGGTAGTTATACTGCCCTGGCATTCTAGGGGCCCAAATGTGTGGTAAGAAGTTTGAAATCAAATTCTGTAAAAAATGACCAGTGAAATCCGAAAGGTGCTCTTTGGAATATGGGCCCCTTTGACCACCTAGGCTGCAAAAAAGTGTCACACATGTGGTATCTCCGTATTCAGGAGAAGTAGGGCAATGTGTTTTGGGGTGTCATTTTACATATACCCATGCTGGGTGAGAGAAATATCTTGGCAAAAGACAACTTTTCCCATTTTTTTATACAAAGTTGGCATTTGACCAAGATATTTATCTCACCCAGCATGGGTATATGTAAAATGACACCCCAAAACACATTCCCCAACTTCTCCTGAATACGGAGATACCACATGTGTGACACTTTTTTGCAGCCTAGGTGGGCAAAGGGGCCCACATTCCAACGAGCACCTTTCGGATTTCACAGGTCATTTATTACAGAATTTGATTTCAAACTCCTTACCACACATTTGGGCCCCTAGAATGCCAGGGCAGTATAACTACCCCACAAGTGACCCCATTTTGGAAAGAAGACACCCCAAGGTATTCGCTGATGGGCATAGTGAGTTCATAGAACTTTTTATTTTTTGTCACAAGTTAGTGGAATATGAGACTTTGTAAGAAAAAAAAAAAAATCATCATTTTCCGCTAACTTGTGACAAAAAATAAAAAGTTCTATGAACTCACTATGCCCATCAGTGAATACCTTAGCGTGTCTACTTTCCGAAATGGGGTCATTTGTGGGGTGTTTGTACTGTCTGGGCATTGTAGAACCTCAGGAAACATGACAGGTGCTCAGAAAGTCAGAGCTGCTTCAAAAAGCGGAAATTCACATTTTTGTACCATAGTTTGTAAACGCTATAACTTTTACCCAAACCATTTTTTTTTTTTACCCAAACATTTTTTTTTTATCAAAGACATGTAGAACAATAAATTTAGAGCAAAATTTATATATGGATGTAGTTTTATTTGAAAAATTTTACAACTGAAATTGAAAAATTTCATTTTTTTTGCAAGAATTTTGGTAAATTTCGATTAATAACAAAAAAAGTAAAAATGTCAGCAGCAATGAAATACCACCAAATGAAAGCTCTATTAGTGAGAAGAAAAGGAGGTAAAATTCATTTGGGTGGTAAGTTGCATGACCGAGCAATAAACGGTGAAAGTAGTGTAGGTCAGAAGTGTAAAAAGTGGCCTGGTCTTTCAGGGTGTTTAAGCTAGGGGGGCTGAGGTGGTTAAGGGGTACTCTGAGACCAATATACACGTTTTGCGTGTGATCGCTTCCTCAGGAGGAGTCACGCGCAAAATGCGCGTCGAGGAGCGCCACCACCCTCTCTTTGCCTTTCTTCTTATTGGTATGTTGCCATTTATGTCGCATTTGTAGTTTAGCGAGCATACATGTTACTTCGCTGCTCTTTATATGCACTAGTCACTTTTTGGCACATCCTTACAGTCATGTGAAAAAATTAGGACACCCTTTGAAAGCATGTGGTTTTTTGTAACATTTTTAATAAATGGTTATTTCATCTCCGTTTCAACAATACAGAGAGATTAAAGTAATCCGACTAAACAAAGAAAACTGAAGAAAAGTCTTTTCAAGATCTTCTGTAAATGTCATTCTACAAAAATGCCTATTCTAACTGAGGAAAAAGATAGGACACCCTTGCCCCTAATAGCGAGTGTTACCTCCTTTGGCTGAAATAACTGCAGTGAGACGGTTCTTGTAGCCATCTACCAGTCTTCGACATCGGTCTGAGGAAATTTTACCCCACTCCTCAATGCAGAACTTTTTCAGCTGTGAGATGTTTGAGGGGTTTCTTGCACGTACAGCCCTTTTCAAGTCACCCCACAGCATCTCAATGGGATTCAAATCTGGACTTTGACTTGGCCATTCCAGGACTCTCCATTTCTTCTTTTTCAGCCAATCTTTGGTTGATTTACTAGTATGTTTTGGGTCATTGTCATGTTGCATGGTCCAGTCCAGCTTCAGCTTTAATTTTCTAACTGATGGTCTCACATGTTCTTCAAGCACCTTCTGATACACAGTAGAATTCATCGTGGATTCTATGATGGTGAGCTGACCAGGTCCTGCTGCAGCAAAGCAGCCCCAAACCATGACACTTCCACCTCCATGCTTCACAGTTGGTATGAGGTTCTTTTCTTGGAATGCTGTGTTTGGTTTACGCCAAACATGTCCTCTGCTGTTGTGTCCAAATAATTCAATTTTGGACTCATCTGTCCAAAGAACATTATTCCAGAAGTCCTGGTCTTTGTCAACTTTATCGCTGGCAAATGTCAGTCTGGCCTCGATGTTTCTCTTGGAAAGCAAAGGTTTCCTCCTTGCACACCTCCCATGCAAGTTAAACTTGTACAGTCTCTTTCTGATTGTAGAGGCATGTACTTCTACATCAACAGTAGCCAGAGCCTGCTGTAGTTCTCGAGATGACACTTTAGGGTTTTTGGATACCTCTTTTAGCATCTTGCGGTCTGCTCTTGGGGTGAACTTGCTGGGGCGACCAGTCCTGGGCATGTTGGCAGTTGTTTTGAAAGCCCTCCACTTGTAGACTATCTTCCGGACAGTGGAATGGCTGATTTCAAAATCTTTTGAGATCTTTTTAAATCCCTTCCCAGACTCATAGGCTGCTACAATCTTTTTTCTGAAGTCCTCTGATAGCTCTTTTGCTCTCACCATGGTGCTCACTCTCACTTCAACAGTCAGGAGCACACCAAACTAAATGTCTGAGGTTTAAATAGGGCAAGCCTCATTCAACATGCAGAGTAACGATCTACTAATTATGTGCACCTGGTGTGATATACCTGTGTGAGATCTGAGCCAATTTAAGAGGGAATACATGTGAGGGTGTCCTATCTTTTTCCTCAGTTAGAATAGGCATTTTTGTAGAATGACATTTACAGAAGATCTTGAAAAGACTTTTCTTCAGTTTTCTTTGTTTAGTTGGATTACTTTAATCTCTCTGTATTGTTGAAACGGAGATGAAATAACCATTTATTAAAAATGTTACAAAAAACCACATGCTTTCAAAGGGTGTCCTAATTTTTTCACATGACTGTATATGCATACGCACTTTATATAAACTCGACCGCTCTACCCTGTATTGGGATTTGTTATTTACATCCTTAGAGGTCGCCGATACTGCTGCATCTTGTTATAGCTGAG
Organism: Bufo bufo; assembly: GCF_905171765.1. Classification (NCBI taxonomy): domain Eukaryota; kingdom Metazoa; phylum Chordata; class Amphibia; order Anura; family Bufonidae; genus Bufo; species Bufo bufo. Next base: position 556,518,100 of record NC_053393.1, on the reverse strand, counting down.
AGTCCATTATTGAGGTGGTGTGCAACTGTGTGTTTGTCCCTGCTTATTCACATGCAAGCATTGTGAACATCATTTTGAACTATTGTTATTAATAAATATTACATTTTATGATTCATTAATGGTGTGTTTCGCACTCTTTTTTGTGGTTGCGCTTGTTATATGCTTGTTTTTTTCCAAATGTCACCACATTATATCACGTACACAGAGAAAATGAAAAACATCTATGAATTTTATATCCACTTTCAGAAACGCTGGATAATTTCCTTAACATTTTTCCTCCTTTTTTTTTCAATTTTTCTGTTCACGTGGTAGACGTTTTGTTCTGAAGGCTTCATTGTATTGTTTGTGTGTTGCTAACTACTAACCTGCCTAAACAAACAAATGAGCCCTTAGACAGCCCGTACTTCACAGAGTATACAGATAAGCTGCATAGACCATGCGATGCAAGCATCGATTCTAGTCTGTCTAGTAGTTGTCATTTGATTAAGCATACATACATTTTATTAAAACCACAGCACACAAACACACACTATCTAAGTGGATGTAGGTGCAGCATTGTTGTTCCATACATTATTGTCCATAGTTCTGGATACACCTTCTTCTGCTCCTGTGTTGGAATCTCTAGGAGCTGGTAGGTCAGCTATACCGCTAGGAGCATCAGTAGTAAGCCTAAAAGTTTCTGTGTAGCTGTGGTCCTCTGTTGTAGAATCAGGAAGATGAACATCATCTTGGGCGTTGCTGTCCCTTGGTTGGACAGTGCTGTCAATCATGACATATCCCTTGACCAATATGGTGCGACCTGGAAGTGTAGCTACGTGGAGTAGGCCTCAAACCGCCTTGAAAGTCCACCTCCGTCCTCCTCTAGTCAACGTTATGGACACTTCGGTGATGGGAAACCTGGGACGGACACTTCCTTCCTGCCAAAGATGAGCCTCCATCCGAACTTCTACTTAGGTCCTAAAGCTACTTAATACAGAACAGAAAGTAATAAACGCAATAACCGTACAACCTGAGTGATTCCATCTGGGACCACCACTATAGTGACTCCATACTGTTTAGAGCGTAGAGCTTGTGTGATCCCTAGGGTCTTCAGTATGTGTCCCATTATCTCCCCAGTGAAGTGGGTACCTCTGTCTGACTCTATCACCTCTGGAATCCCATATCTGCAGACTACCTCTGACAATATTTTCTTAGCAGTATTTTTGGCCGTAGCCATAGTTACTGGCCAGGCTTCTGGCCAGCCTGAGAATACATCAATGGCTACAAGGACATACTCATATGTGCTCACCTTGGGTAGCTGTATGTAATCCACCTGCACTCTTTGAAATGGGTACAAGGGTTTGGGAGTGTAATTCCTGCAAGAGCGACAAATCTGGCATAGTTGGGAAAAAAACAATGTCAGGAGTGGCAGACCGGCTGCTTGGTCTGCTTGAGCATTTCCCATGGCTGGCGGATCATCTTGCTTCACATGGGCTGGCACTTTAACAATGGCTACCTCTGTGGGCAGCTCTAGGGCCTCTATGACGCTCTGTACTGCTTCTGAATTCTTAATTGGTTTGCCCGATGAAGTCAGAAATCCCCTGGTTTTCCAGATAACACCAAAGTCATGTGCTACCCCGAAAGCATATCTGGAATCTGTGTAACAATTTATTCTCAGTCCCTTACCCATTGTACATGCATCAGTGAGTGCCTTCAATTCCGCCTCTTGTGCAGACGCACAGGATGGGAGTGGTTTTTGTATCATTACCTTACCATCCTGGATTACCGCATACCCGGTGATGGTGTCCTTGTTCATCATTCCACCATCTGGAGCCATCTACAAAATACAGCATCAGGGTTAGTTAATGGTGTTTCAGTAACCTTTGGTAACCCTTTTGTTTCTGCAATCATCAATTCATGACAGTTATGATTTGCAACCGGATCAGACATTTCTACTCCTCCTTCTCCCTCCTCCTCTTCTAAATCCACTGGCATCAAAGTAGCTGGATCTAGAACTGTACATCGCTGTAAGGTAATGTGGTGACTGAGTAGTGTCATCTCATAGTTTGTGATTCTGGCTTGAGACAAATGTTTCAGCTTGGTGGTGTGTAGTAGTTCAGCAACTGCATGAAATGCACTCACAGCTTCTGGTGTTAGTTCAAAAGTCTCTCCTTTGAGGCAGTCATATAGGGGCTGCATCATCTGAGAGCAATCCTTAATCCAGGGGCGACAGTAACTGACAAGTCCAATAAAGGCACGCAGAGCCCTTGGTGTACTTGGCAGGGGGTGCTGCTGTATAGCAGTAACCCTCCCAGATGTAAGGTGTTTAATACCTGGGGAAATACAGTGACCTAGGAAAATCACAGTAGATTTACAAAGTTGCAGCTTCTCTTTGGAGGCTTTACAACCATTTTCAGCAAGGAAAATAAGCAAAGATAAACTTTCTTCATTACACTGTTCTGAGCTGTGGCAACAAAGCAACAGATCATCAATATATTGTTGTCACGGATGGTGTTGCAGAAAACAAGAAGTAACAAATAAAGATCCGACTGACTTGATCCCAAACTAAGGAACAAATGGGTGAGCCCTATGAAAGCCCTAGAGCTCTCCCTGACTGCTCAGCCCATGCAAAGATCTTTATGATAGAAAATTGCATGTCCACGTACCTCGACTGTGTGAAACCTGAACACCCTATAATAGTGAGGGGACACGACCACCGGCTCCCTACACTTAATATGGAGGGAGTCAGGGTCACCTAGGATCAAGCCAACAGGAAAACACAAATACAGAAATAGACTTATCTATAGTATAAACTGCAAAGTGATGCAGTATGGGAGGGGATATAAAGGGATGCAATCAGTGCAACTAGATGACAGCTGAGAGAGGGAAACGAGATGACAAAGCGAAAGCAAAACAAAAGAACCTCAAGCAAGAGGTACTGAAGAACGTCTGTCAGAACTTCTCAGATATCTGGCGGTGACAATTGTAAAAGAACAGTATCCGGATAGGCCGGCTGCCAGGACTGCAACACAGAATGTAGGGCAGTAGAGAAAATATATCTGAGCTTACCAACACACGCGTGACAATAGATGCAGCATCATGAATGTTAAGTTTAACACCCTTTTTCCCACAATTCGAGCATGTTACTTGGTCCAAGTTACGTGGAGACTGAACCCCACCTGGTACCCTTTCCTGGAACCTGCCCTTAGGTTTAAAGCGTTGGTTAGCCATCATTGGCTTCTTTTTTTATTTTGCAAGTCTAGCTCAGCTCCCTTTGCTATGGCCACTAGGTCAGGGAACTGCTAGGTCCACCAATCAGGGTGAGCCTTCTTTACAGCATCCTGTATGGGTGCTTTTAATCCAGACATAAATGTATGTTTTAGTAGTCTCATGTCCTTACTGTCTCCTGTCTCATACCCATAGTCAAGCCAGAGCTGTTCTAGAGCTGTGCCGTAGTCAGCTACAGTCTGCTTAGCGTCTTGTGTTTGCGTCATAAAGGTATCAGTCTGATTGTCCTGTTCCTCTTTTACCCAGGGTTTAAGGGCCATGATAAATTCCTGGCCTGACTGGCCTTATCCACAGGGACAGTACCAGGGGCCTTTGCTATTATTTGATTCTTAAGTACTTCCCCTCCTTTAGTCTCTAGAAGACTCTCCAGATCCGCCCAAGTGGCTTTATATGCGGTCTGGATACTTTCCAATTTACGAAGGAAAGTACTGGGGACAGTACGGGGGTCTGGCAAAGTGTTACACATGGCCAGCAACTCACTAGGAGTCCATGGCCGATAAACCTCATAATCATGTGTTTCCAGTTGCCCAGCTTTGACTGTGGGGAGGGTCTTATTAACCAGTGGGTATAAGCCCACACAAGAGTGTGGCTTGGGCCCCCCACAGGCTGAGTATTACTCCCTCTTGAGTCTGGGTTCTGTTGTCCACAATTAGAACAAGTCCACCCCTCCGGGCCATTATTTGGAGGTGGTGCTGTGGGAGGGAGAGATTTTTGTAGTTTATGGGGGATAATACACCGTACTTCAGAAGGGATGCTTAATTCTTTTGTTGGCAATTTAATTTCATCCCATATTTCATACATAGTCCCTTTGTCAGTGTCTTTTGCCTTATGGGCAGTCATAGACATTCCCTGGGCTACATCATACCACATCATGGCCGGGTCATATTTGTTATGGTCTTCCAACCACCCCTTAAAATTAGTGAGAAATTTCTGCCATACTGATTCATCCAATGTTCCATTCACACCTGCTCCCAATTTCTTTAGCATTTGTCTTCAGTCTTTGGTTGCCTCAGTGTCCTTTGCGCATTGCATAATATCAATTGCAGAGACCCATTTCTCTGCTCCCTTCTCAGAGGAAAGCTTACTCTGTGTAGCCCCCATCCCGTGGGTGGCTCCTTGTAATTCACTATCCAGGTACTCACACACCTGGTGAATTACAACAGTGCTGTGGGCACACTTCCGAGGCAGCACTATCCACTGGTTTGACAATACTACGGTATAGTCTTGCCCTCACACAGAGTAACTTACACGTCCTCTCTGGGGTTACTCGCTGGAAACCCCTTAAACCCCTCTACGTTCTTTCTATGGCACAGGAAGCAAACAAATACTACAATCCAAACTGGTATCATAATACCCACGCATGTATACAATATACAGCACAGGAGTTAGCAGTAACGCAGTAATTCTTCCTCATACAATATCAGCAGGCACTCAGTACATGTGAAACCACACAGTATGACATAACTTTAGAACAACCCCTGACCTCAGGCGCCTTTTTAGGTACCAACAAGGAACTGCAGTGCCCCTATCCAATCTTACTGGACAGCTTTATACACTGCCACTTCTCACAGCCTCATCCAGGATAGGTCCGTCAACCCTTTCTCCACCAGAACCAGAGGCCTCCAGAGTCAGGGACCGGACAATCCAGTCAGCGAGCTCCAGACTTTCAGCTTGGCTCAGGGGGAGCAGGGTCAGACCTCTCCAAGATTCAGCTTATCTCAGCCACTCGCACATTCGTGCATTCATACGGCTAGAGACAATTTTGCACATATAGGGGAAATAATACATTCACCAGAACACGGTGCAGGCACCATGTTCACACACCACACTGCAGAACAGCGAGCAGAGCTCAGGAGACAGGCAGTAACACAATGGGTTACTTACCGCGGTCTTCCTGGGTCCTGGTCCCCGTATCGCGATCTGCAGCTAGGAGCGTTGTTGTGGTGCCCGCATTCTCCACCAGAAAATGTTGTGGCAGACCTAGGGTTAGTCACGTGAGGATCGTTGCCTCGTGTTCAGGTGAATGACTTCGACGGAGGAAAATGACAGAAGTCTGAGTATAGTTCAAAACCTTGTCAGGAACCCAAAGTGGGAGTGTCCTGGGCTCTTTATTTATACCCAGTTCAAAGGGTGTAACCCCTCAAAGTAAAACATGATTGGTTTACAGACATTTCAATAATGGCTTTTGATTGGTACACAAATAATACTTCTTGATTGGTTAGAACTGAATCCATCTATTGATTGGACAGACATCTCCACTGCACCTGCGCCAATGACGTCATAGTGCTCCGAGGAACAGGCGCAGTGGAGATGTCTGAGCAGGGAAGCGATCAGATATTCACTGCGCATGCGCCGAATACGAGGAGCATCGCATTCCGGAGGAGATGGGCGGGCTGGAGGGACGCGCTGGGCGGCGGCAGTTTGTTAAGGTAGACGGAGCCTCTAGGTGCTAATCACGCCCCCATAGCACCTAGAGGCTCATTTGCATATCTATATAAGTTATTTTTTTAGCTAAAAGGCAGGACAATAAGCTCTTATATTAGGATGGTTAGATAAAGCAGACACTAGCGGATCGCTAGTGTCTGAAAGCTAAATAGGTGAAACGAAGTGATAGAAACCCTTTAACTGATGAGTTTAGTATTTTTTTTTGCAAGAGATGCATATTTGCGATTTAGCACGTACAAATCTTATCTTATCTTAGCACACACGGCTCACTTCTATAGGTTTTTAGCTTACGCTTGTTATATGCTTGTTTTTTTCCAAATGTCACCACATTATATCACGTACACAGAGAAAATGAAAAACATCTATGAATTTTATATCCACTTTCAGAAAAGCTGGATAATTTCCTTAACATGGAAGAACAGCTTTGACATCTTGCTGTCATCTAGCTGTTGGGGACAAACCTGGAGAAAGACTGACTATATGGAGGCTAGTTTCTCTATCAGACTGACTATATGGAGGCTAGCTTCTCTATCAGACTGGGTATATGAAGGCTAGCTTCTCTCTCTTTCAGACTTGTCAATCTCTCCTAAAGGGATGCGCTTTCTCTATCATCAGATATACACTCACCTAAAGAATTATTAGGAACACCATACTAATACGGTGTTGGACCCCCTTTTGCCTTCAGAACTGCCTTAATTCTACGTGGCATTGATTCCACAAGGTGCTGATAGCATTCTTTAGAAATGTTGGCCCCTATTGATAGGATAGCATCTTGCAGTTGATGGAGATTTGAGGGATGCACATCCAGGGCACGAAGCTCCCCTTCCACCACATCACAAAGATGCTCTATTGGGTTGAGATCTGGTGACTGTGGGGGCCATTTTAGTACAGTGAACTCATTGTCATGTTCAAGAAACCAATGTGAAATGATTGGAGCTTTGTGACATGGTGCATTATCCTGCTGGAAGTAGCCATCAGAGGATGGATACATGTTCTCATTCTGTTTACGCCAAATTCGGACTCTACCATTTGAATGTCTCAACAGAAATTGAGACTCATCAGACCAGGCAACATTTTTCCAGTCTTCAACAGTCCAATTTTGGTGAGCTCGTGCAAATTGTTGCCTCTTTTTCTTATTTGTAGTGGAGATGAGTGGTACCCGGTGGGGTCTTCTGCTGTTGTAGCCCATCCGCCTCAAGGTTGTGCGTGTTGTGGCTTCACAAATGCTTTGCTGCTTACCTTGGTTGTAACGAGTGGTTATTTCAGTCAACGTTGCTCTTCTATCAGCTTGAATCAGTCGGCCCATTCTCCTCTGACCTCTAGCATCCACAAGGCATTTTTGCCCACAGGACTGCCGCATACTGGATGTTTTTCCCTTTTCACACCATTCTTTGTAAATCCTAGAAATGGTTGTGCGTGAAAATCCCAGTAACTGAGCAGATTGTGAAATATCAGACCGGCCCGTCTGGCACCAACAACCATGCCACGCTCAAAATTTCTTAAATCACCTTTCTTTCCCATTCTGACATTCAGTTTGGAGTTCAGGAGATCGTCTTGACCAGGACCACACCCCTAAATGCATTGAAGCAAATGCCATGTGATTGGTTGACTAGATAATTGCATTAATGAGAAATAGAACAGGTGTTCCTAATAATTCTTTAGGTGAGTGTATAAGTATATGATATCCACAGTATCCTCAGAGGCGTATAGTCTCTGAACAGGGGCCCTCCTGTCCTTTGGTTATGGTGGGCAGCTTGAAGCTTACAGTGTTTCCACCACATGCAGAGGAGGCTGTAGCCAGATTAGCGGCCAATACCTTCTTTGCCAAAATCTGTAATCTCTTTCTGTCGGCTAAACCTTCTGCAGATCTTCTCCCTTCTTAGGGCTGGCAGATAAGTTGCTTGTGGCCTGTAGGGGGATGGTGTCTCCCTCCAGGAGCTGCTCTGAGGTCTTCACTCCTCAGCAGTCAGCCATTAACGCCAGAATCTTCCTCCTAGAGAGGAAGGGTGGAGCCAGCCCTGACTAGCCTCATGGGACCTCCGCCTCCCCATACAACTTTATAAAAGGGTGAGTAGGGGAAGGTATAGGCGCAGGGGACGACCAGCAGATGAATAAGAGGGGCTTTATTTGTGGGTGAAAAACAACCAATGCCGTTCAGGGTTCTAGGGCCCTTTATCAAGTCTTTTTCCATTTTTGGATACGGTAGGCGCTAGTATCCAACTCAGCCATGATGGCACTGATCCTTGTTAGGAAGCTGTACTGCCTCTCACCACCAGTCACTTCGTTAGTGCGATGCCTTACCCACTAACCCTATGAGCGCCTTCTCACTCTCACCATTTACGCTACACAACTTTACAGCATGGGGAGGAATGATGGCATAGCGATCGCTTCTCCCCATGTAATAGCAGTGGTCTCCTCCGCAAACGACCAGGCGATTGCCCCTGACTGTTCCTTTATATGCTTTTATATGGTAGAAGTGCTGCTGTACCTGTTTATGCCTTTTTGATATTATTCAGTAAATCATTTTTCACTTACCTGCTGTTTAAGACTATTTTTTCCCATATCCCAGATTCCATAGTAAAACATCCATAGAGTACTGATGAGGCCGCTACTAATACCAGTACTACTATTACTACCCCTACACAGGCGCAGACACGTCTCTAACTGTACCCATCGCCTATCTATGTGCTACTAATTCCCTCCAGTCCCCATAGTGCCCTCAAATGGTAATTATTTCCCATTTGTGCCCACCATACAGGGAGTGCAGAATTATTAGGCAAGTTGTATTTTTGAGGATTAATTTTATTATTGAACAACAACCATGTTCTCAATGAACCCAAAAAACTCATTAATATCAAAGCTGAATATTTTTGGAAGTAGTTTTTAGTTTGTTTTTAGTTTTAGCTATTTTAGGGGGATATCTGTGTGTGCAGGTGACTATTACTGTGCATAATTATTAGGCAACTTAACAAAAAACAAATATATACCCATTTCAATTATTTATTTTTACCAGTGAAACCAATATAACTTCTCAACATTCACAAATATACATTTCTGACATTCAAAAACAAAACAAAAACAAATCAGTGACCAATATAGCCACCTTTCTTTGCAAGGACACTCAAAAGCCTGCCATCCATGGATTCTGTCAGTGTTTTGATCTGTTCACCATCAACATTGCGTGCAGCAGCAACCACAGCCTCCCAGACACTGTTCAGAGAGGTGTACTGTTTTCCCTCCTTGTAAATCTCACATTTGATGATGGACCACAGGTTCTCAATGGGGTTCAGATCAGGTGAACAAGGAGGCCATGTCATTAGATTTTCTTCTTTTATACCCTTTCTTGCCAGCCACGCTGTGGAGTACTTGGACGCGTGTGATGGAGCATTGTCCTGCATGAAAATCATGTTTTTCTTGAAGGATGCAGACTTCTTCCTGTACCACTGCTTGAAGAAGGTGTCTTCCAGAAACTGGCAGTAGGACTGGGAGTTGAGCTTGACTCCATCCTCAACCCGAAAAGGCCCCACAAGCTCATCTTTGATGATACCAGCCCAAACCAGTACTCCACCTCCACCTTGCTGGCGTCTGAGTCGGACTGGAGCTCTCTGCCCTTTACCAATCCAGCCACGGGCCCATCCATCTGGCCCATCAAGACTCACTCTCATTTCATCAGTCCATAAAACCTTAGAAAAATCAGTCTTGAGATATTTCTTGGCCCAGTCTTGACGTTTCAGCTTGTTTGTCTTTTTCAGTGGTGGTCATCTTTCAGCCTTTCTTACCTTGGCCATGTCTCTGAGTATTGCACACCTTGTGCTTTTGGGCACTCCAGTGATGTTGCAGCTCTGCAATATGGCCAAACTGGTGGCAAGTGGCATCTTGGCAGCTGCACGCTTGACTTTTCTCAGTTCATGGGCAGTTATTTTGCGCCTTGGTTTTTCCACACGCTTCTTGCGACCCCGTTGACTATTTTGAATGAAACGCTTGATTGTTCGATGATCACGCTTCAGAAGCTTTGCAATTTTAAGAGTGCTGCATCCCTCTGCAAGATGCCTAATAATTATGCACACCTAATATAGGGTGTTGATGTCATTAGACCACACCCCTTCTCATTACAGAGATGCACATCACCTAATATGCTTAATTGGTAGTAGGCTTTCGAGCCTATACAGCTTGGAGTAAGACAACATGCATAAAGAGGATGATGTGGTCAAAATACTCATTTGCCTAATAATTCTGCACTCCCTGTACATCAGTTATGCCCTCACAAAGTAGTTATGTTTACATTGTGCCCCCACAAAGTAGTTATTCTTTTATTGTGCCACGAAACAGTAGTTATATCCATATTGTGCTCCGATACAGTAGTCATACCCACACTGTGCCCTCACATTGTAGTTATGCCTCCATTGTGCCCCCACACAGTAGTTATGCCCACATTTTGCCCTTAAACAGTAGTTATACCAACATTGTGCCCTCACAAACTTGTTATGCCCACATTGTGCCCTTATACAGTAGATATACCCCCATTGTACCCCCATACAGTAGTTATGCCCACACTGTGCCCCAATACAGTAATGCCCACATTGCCCCCCATACAGTAGTTATGCTTCCATTGTGCCACAAAAACAGTAGTTATATCCACATTGTGCCCCAATATAGTAGTTATGCCTCCATTGTGCCCCCACACAGTGGTTATGCCTCCATTGTGCCCCCACACAGTAGATATGCCCACATTGTCCCCCTGAAACAGTAGTTATTCTCACATTGTGCCCTCACACAGTAGTTATCCTCACATTGTGCCCCCATACAGTAGTTATGCTTCGATTGTGCCCCCACACAGCAGTTATGCCCACATTGTGCCCCCATGCAGTAGTTATGCTTCCATTGTGCCCCCATACAGTAGTTATGCTTCCATTGTGCCCCCATGCAGTAGTTATGCTTCCATTGTGCCCCCATACAGTAGTTATGTCTCCATTGTGCCCCCACACAGCAGTTATGCCCACATTGTGCCCCCATACAGTAGTTATGCTTCCATTGTGCCCCCACACAGCAGTTATGCCCACATTGTGCCCCCATACAGTAGTTATGCTTCCATTGTAGTGTTGAGCACGAATATTCGAATAGCGAATATTAATCGTGAATATTGCAACTTTGCTAATTCGGGAATATTACGAATATAGTGCTATATATTCTCTATATCGAATATTTGTCATTTTTTAACATCTGAAAACATGATTCCTCCCTGCTTCTTTCTTGTGGGTCAATGAGTCATTGGCCCACAAGCAACTTAAGCAGGAAGGAATCATGTTTTCATATGGAAAATAAAATTACGAATATTCTAAAAAAACTAATATATAGCAATCGGAAAATGCAAATGTGATCGCACACTACATCCAGCACTCTGCCCTCCATGCTGGACGAGACATTGGTTTATATTTTGGCCAAAGCATAGTAAGCCACTCACCGCGTCAAGGTTGTCTCATGAGTGGTCCCTAACTCTTGTTCCTACCTGTTCATGGGCCATGACAGCCACATAAAATCCAGGGAATGCAGGTCAGCATGCAAGCCAAGTACACTTTGCTTGTAACCCCGTCCGGTGCCATTACAGCTTTCATCGGATCCAGGGATGCAAGTACCAACATGCATGCTGAATCCACCATATACTTCTCCTGGAGCCAGATGGCTAATGGTAGGTTCTATACAAGCAGACTCAGTTTTATACTGACTTTAAAACCAGCCTCAAGGACAGATTAACTGGTCAGGTATATATTGGAGGCGTGGCGATCTCCTTGGAGTCATTGCACACCTGACCAGTCAATCTGTCCTGGAGGCTGGTTTTAAAGTCAGTATAAAACTGAGTCTGCTTATATAGAACCTACCATTAGCCATCTGGCTCCAGGAGAAGTATATGGTGGGCTCAGCGTGCATGTTGGTACTTGCATCCCTGGATCCGATGAAAGCTGTAATGGCACCGGACGGGGTTACAAGCAAAGTGTACTTGGCTTGCATGCTGACCTGCATTCCCTGGATTTTATGTGGCTGTCATGGCCCATGAACAGGTAGGAACAAGAGTTAGGGACCACTCATGAGACAACCTTGACGCGGTGAGTGGCTTACTATGCTTTGGCCAAAATATAAACCAATGTCTCGTCCAGCATGGAGGGCAGAGTGCTGGATGTAGTGTGCGATCACATTTGCATTTTCCGTTTGTATATGTATTTCGCCATAGTGATCTGCACCTACAGGCAGGTTGTGCTGACCCAACCCCTTATTTTTTTCGTTGTAGTATATATTTTTTTCTTTGTAATATATAGCAATATAGGGAATATATTCGTTATTTAGAATATTCACAATTTTTTTTCCAATCTGTACAGTCGTTCGCATACTCCTCCCCGACAAGCGTCCTCGTCACTATGGAAACCCCTGTGGGTTAGAAAATACCATCGGATCTGAGTTTTCCCTGAGATCGTGAAAACTCAGATCGGATGGTATATTCTAACCCACAGGCGTTCCCATGGTGATGGGGACGCTTGTCGGAGAGAAGTATGCCAAAGTGGAATAACAGTACAGATTGAAAAAAAAAAAAAGACGAATATTCTAAATAACGAATATATAGGCTCAGCAGACAGTATCACACAGGACAGGATTAGATACACAGCTCAGCAGACAGTATCACACAGGATAGGATTAGATACACAGCCCAGCAGACAGTATCACACAGGGTAGGATTAGATACACAGCTCGGCAGACAGTATCACACGGGATAGGATTAGATACACAGCTCAGCAGACAGTATCACACAGGATAGGATTAGATACACAGCTCAGCAGACAGTATCGCACAGGATAGGATTAGATACACAGCTCAGCACACAGTATCGCACAGGATAGGATTAGATACACAGCTCAGCAGACAGTATCACACAGGATAGGATTAGATACACCGCTCAGCAGACAGTATCACACAGGAGAGGATTAGATACACAGCTCAGCAGGGAGTATCACACGGAATAGGATTAGATACACAGCTCAGCAGACAGTATCACACGGGATAGGATTAGATACACAGCTCAGCAGACAGTATCACACAAGAGAAGCTGTGATCCAGGCTCAGCAGGCTGTATCTGACATGAGATGCTTAGATACGGCTGTGCTGGCCGCTCCCAGTGTTTGGGGCTCTGGAGATGGTGAGGGAAGCGCCTGTGGCCCTCAGTGATGTGAGGAGAGGAGCAGGAGCCATGTCTGGGTGTACTAACATGGCCGCCGGAGGTGTAGGGGGCGGGGCTAGTGCTGACTGACCAGTGTGCCGGGCGGGGCCAGCCCTGTGACGTCACACCGCAAAGCATGCTGGGAGAGGAAAACTCCAGGAACCTGAGGGAAAGAGGAAGTTCTGCTGGAAACGTCCTGTAAAGAGGCTCTGATGTCCGGACAGCGGGAGGGAGAGCCCCGGCCTGAGGAGGAGCAGGTACCGGGGAGCCGGGGGCCGCAGTCAGTAGTGCAGTGTATGATGTCTGTCACAGCTGGTGCTTCAGTAGTGCAGTGTGTGATGTCTGTCGCAGTTGATGCTTCAGTAGTGCAGTGTATGATGTCTGTCACAGCTGGAGCTTCAGTAGTGCAGTGTGTGATGTCTGTCACAGCTGGTGCTTCAGTAGTGCAGTGTATGATGTCTGTCACAGCTGATGCTTCAGTAGTGCAGTGTATGATGTCTGTAACAGCTGGAGCTTCAGTAGTGCAGTGTATGATGTCTGTCACAGCTGGTGCTTCAGTAGTGCAGTGTATGATGTCTGTCACAGCTGGTGCTTCAGTAGTGCAGTGTGTGATGTCTGTGGCAGCTGATGCTTCAGTAGTGCAGTGTATGATGTCTGTGGCAGCTGGTGCTTCAGTAGTGCAGTGTGTGATGTCTGTGGCAGTGGATGCTTCAGTAGTGCAGTGTATGATGTCTGTCACAGCTGGTGCTTCAGTAGTGCAGTGTGTGATGTCTGTCACAGCTGATGCTTCAGTAGTGCAGTGTATGATGTCTGTCACAGCTGATGCTTCAGTAGTGCAGTGTGTGATGTCTGTCACAGCTGATGCTTCAGTAGTACAGTGTATGATGTCTGTCACAGCTGGTGCTTCAGTAGTGCAGTGTATGATGTCTGTCACAGCTGGTGCTTCAGTAGTGCAGTGTATGATGTCTGTGGCAGCTGGTGCTTCAGTAGTGCAGTGTGTGATGTCTGTGGCAGTGGATGCTTCAGTAGTGCAGTGTATGATGTCTGTCACAGCTGGTGCTTCAGTAGTGCAGTGTGTGATGTCTGTCACAGCTGATGCTTCAGTAGTGCAGTGTATGATGTCTGTCACAGCTGATGCTTCAGTAGTGCAGTGTGTGATGTCTGTCACAGCTGATGCTTCAGTAGTACAGTGTATGATGTCTGTCACAGCTGGTGCTTCAGTAGTGCAGTGTATGATGTCTGTCACAGCTGGTGCTTCAGTAGTGCAGTGTATGATGTCTGTCACAGCTGGTGCTTCAGTAGTGCAGTGTATGATGTCTGTCACAGCTGGTGCTTCAGTAGTGCAGTGTATGATGTCTGTCACAGCTGGTGCTTCAGTAGTGCAGTGTGTGATGTCTGTGGCAGCGGATGCTTCAGTAGTGCAGTGTATGATGTCTGTCACAGCTGATGCTTCAGTAGTGCAGTGTGTGATGTCTGTCACAGCTGATGCTTCAGTAGTACAGTGTATGATGTCTGTCACAGCTGGTGCTTCAGTAGTGCAGTGTATGATGTCTGTCACAGCTGGTGCTTCAGTAGTGCAGTGTGTGATGTCTGTCACAGCTGATGCTTCAGTAGTGCAGTGTATGATGTCTGTCACAGCTGGTGCTTCAGTAGTACAGTGTATGATGTCTGTCACAGCTTATGCTTCAGTAGTGCAGTGTATGATGTCTGTCACAGCTGATGCTTCAGTAGTGCAGTGTGTGATGTCTGTGGCAGCTGATGCTTCAGTAGTGCAGTGTGTGATGTCTGTCACAGCTGGTGCTTCAGTAGTACAGTGTATGATGTCTGTCACAGCTGGTGCTTCAGTAGTACAGTGTATGATGTCTGTCACAGCTGATGCTTCAGTAGTGCAGTGTGTGATGTCTGTGTCAGTTGATGCTTCAGTAGTGCAGTGTTTGATGTCCGGACAGCTGGAGGAGGAGGAGGATAGGACGGCTGTAGAAGGAGGTGATGATGGAGGAGGACAGGATGGCTGTAGAAGGAGGTGATGATGGAGGAGGATAGGACGGCTGTAGAAGGAGGTGATGATGGAGGAGGACAGGATGGCTGTAGAAGGAGGTGATGATGGAGGAGGATAGGACGGCTGTAGAAGGAGGTGATGATGGAGGAGGACAGGATGGCTGTAGAAGGAGGTGATGATGGAGGAGGATAGGACGGCTGTAGAAGGAGGTGATGATGGAGGAGGACAGGATGGCTGTAGAAGGAGGTGATGATGGAGGACAGGACGGCTGTAGAAGGAGGTGATGATGGAGGAGGACCAGCCCCTCACATCTCCAGGTAACGGACAGGACTAAATACAAATGTCCTGGAATTCTCTGTCTGTAAAGTCTGAGTCCAGTCTCTGTGTCTCCTGCAGAAAGAGCTACAGTCAGAGGACAACACCAGAGAGATGTCCGCGTCCTCTTCTTCCACAGGACGGTCAGGTAATGGAGATCTCTCCTCCTCTGTAGGAGGACGCCTTGTTTTATCCAGTACTTTTCTAGGTTTATACTGGTTTATACTGGTGTAATGAGCTGGAGATGGCGGGATTACAGCCGACCACAGACGCTCCATGTTCTCTGTGCCCCTCTGAGAGTAGTAATGCCCTCTCTGTGCCCCCCTGAGAGTAGTAATGCCCTCTCTGTGCCCCCCTGAGAGTAGTAATGCCCTCTCTGTGCCCCCCTGAGAGTAGTAATGCTCTCTCTGTGCCCCCCTGAGAGTAGTAATGCCCTCTCTGTGCCCCCCTGAGAGTAGTAATGCCCTCTCTGTGCCCCCCTGAGAGTAGTAATGCCCTCTCTGTGCCCCCCTGAGAGTAGTAATGCCCTCTCTGTGCCCCCCTGAGAGTAGTAATGCCCTCTCTGTGCCCCCCTGAGAGTAGTAATGCCCTCTCTGTGCCCCCCTGAGAGTAGGAATGCCCTCTCTGTGCCCCCCTGAGAGTAGGAATGCCCTCTCTGTGCCCCCCTGAGAGTAGGAATGCCCTCTCTGTGCCCCCCTGAGAGTAGGAATGCCCTCTCTGTGCCCCCCTGAGAGTAGGAATGCCCTCTCTGTGCCCCCCTGAGAGTAGGAATGCCCTCTCTGTGCCCCCCTGAGAGTAGGAATGCCCTCTCTGTGCCCCCCTGAGAGTAGGAATGCCCTCTCTGTGCCCCCCTGAGAGTAGGAATGCCCTCTCTGTGCCCCCCTGAGAGTAGGAATGCCCTCTCTGTGCCCCCCTGAGAGTAGGAATGCCCTCTCTGTGCCCCCCTGAGAGTAGGAATGCCCTCTCTGTGCCCCCCTGAGAGTAGGAATGCCCTCTCTGTGCCCCCCTGAGAGTAGGAATGCCCTCTCTGTGCCCCCCTGAGAGTAGGAATGCCCTCTCTGTGCCCCCCTGAGAGTAGTAATGCCCTCTCTGTGCCCCCCTGAGAGTAGTAATGCCCTCTCTGTGCCCCCCTGAGAGTAGTAATGCCCTCTCTGTGCCCCCCTGAGAGTAGTAATGCCCTCTCTGTGCCCCCCTGAGAGTAGTAATGCCCTCTCTGTGCCCCCCTGAGAGTAGTAATGCCCTCTCTGTGCCCCCCTGAGAGTAGTAATGCCCTCTCTGTGCCCCCCTGAGAGTAGTAATGCCCTCTCTGTGCCCCCCTGAGAGTAGTAATGCCCTCTCTGTGCCCCCCTGAGAGTAGTAATGCCCTCTCTGTGCCCCCCTGAGAGTAGTAATGCCCTCTCTGTGCCCCCCTGAGAGTAGTAATGCCCTCTCTGTGCCCCGCTGAGTAGTAATGCCCTCTCTGTGCCCCCCTGAGAGTAGTAATGCCCTCTCTGTGCCCCCCTGAGAGTAGTAATGCCCTCTCTGTGCCCCCTGAGAGTAGTAATGCCCTCTCTGTGACCCCCTGAGAGTAGTAATGCCCTCTCTGTGACCCCCTGAGAGTAGTAATGCCCTCTCTGTGACCCCCTGAGAGTAGTAATGCCCTCTCTGTGACCCCCTGAGAGTAGTAATGCCCTCTCTGTGACCCCCTGAGAGTAGTAATGCCCTCTCTGTGACCCCCTGAGAGTAGTAATGCCCTCTCTGTGACCCCCTGAGAGTAGTAATGCCCTCTCTGTGACCCCCTGAGAGTAGTAATGCCCTCTCTGTGACCCCCTGAGAGTAGTAATGCCCTCTCTGTGACCCCCTGAGAGTAGTAATGCCCTCTCTGTGACCCCCTGAGAGTAGTAATGCCCTCTCTGTGACCCCCTGAGAGTAGTAATGCCCTCTCTGTGACCCCCTGAGAGTAGTAATGCCCTCTCTGTGACCCCCTGAGAGTAGTAATGCCCTCTCTGTGACCCCCTGAGAGTAGTAATGCCCTCTCTGTGACCCCCTGAGAGTAGTAATGCCCTCTCTGTGACCCCCTGAGAGTAGTAATGCCCTCTCTGTGACCCCCTGAGAGTAGTAATGCCCTCTCTGTGACCCCCTGAGAGTAGTAATGCCCTCTCTGTGACCCCCTGAGAGTAGTAATGCCCTCTCTGTGACCCCCTGAGAGTAGTAATGCCCTCTCTGTGACCCCCTGAGAGTAGTAATGCCCTCTCTGTGACCCCCTGAGAGTAGTAATGCCCTCTCTGTGACCCCCTGAGAGTAGTAATGCCCTCTCTGTGACCCCCTGAGAGTAGTAATGCCCTCTCTGTGACCCCCTGAGAGTAGTAATGCCCTCTCTGTGACCCCCTGAGAGTAGTAATGCCCTCTCTGTGACCCCCTGAGAGTAGTAATGCCCTCTCTGTGACCCCCTGAGAGTAGTAATGCCCTCTCTGTGACCCCCTGAGAGTAGTAATGCCCTCTCTGTGACCCCCTGAGAGTAGTAATGCCCTCTCTGTGACCCCCTGAGAGTAGTAATGCCCTCTCTGTGACCCCCTGAGAGTAGTAATGCCCTCTCTGTGACCCCCTGAGAGTAGTAATGCCCTCTCTGTGACCCCCTGAGAGTAGTAATGCCCTCTCTGTGACCCCCTGAGAGTAGTAATGCCCTCTCTGTGACCCCCTGAGAGTAGTAATGCCCTCTCTGTGACCCCCTGAGAGTAGTAATGCCCTCTCTGTGACCCCCTGAGAGTAGTAATGCCCTCTCTGTGACCCCCTGAGAGTAGTAATGCCCTCTCTGTGACCCCCTGAGAGTAGTAATGCCCTCTCTGTGACCCCCTGAGAGTAGTAATGCCCTCTCTGTGACCCCCTGAGAGTAGTAATGCCCTCTCTGTGACCCCCTGAGAGTAGTAATGCCCTCTCTGTGACCCCCTGAGAGTAGTAATGCCCTCTCTGTGACCCCCTGAGAGTAGTAATGCCCTCTCTGTGACCCCCTGAGAGTAGTAATGCCCTCTCTGTGACCCCCTGAGAGTAGTAATGCCCTCTCTGTGACCCCCTGAGAGTAGTAATGCCCTCTCTGTGACCCCCTGAGAGTAGTAATGCCCTCTCTGTGACCCCCTGAGAGTAGTAATGCCCTCTCTGTGACCCCCTGAGAGTAGTAATGCCCTCTCTGTGACCCCCTGAGAGTAGTAATGCCCTCTCTGTGACCCCCTGAGAGTAGTAATGCCCTCTCTGTGACCCCCTGAGAGTAGTAATGCCCTCTCTGTGACCCCCTGAGAGTAGTAATGCCCTCTCTGTGACCCCCTGAGAGTAGTAATGCCCTCTCTGTGACCCCCTGAGAGTAGTAATGCCCTCTCTGTGACCCCCTGAGAGTAGTAATGCCCTCTCTGTGACCCCCTGAGAGTAGTAATGCCCTCTCTGTGACCCCCTGAGAGTAGTAATGCCCTCTCTGTGACCCCCTGAGAGTAGTAATGCCCTCTCTGTGACCCCCTGAGAGTAGTAATGCCCTCTCTGTGACCCCCTGAGAGTAGTAATGCCCTCTCTGTGACCCCCTGAGAGTAGTAATGCCCTCTCTGTGACCCCCTGAGAGTAGTAATGCCCTCTCTGTGACCCCCTGAGAGTAGTAAGGCCCTCTCTGTGACCCCCTGAGAGTAGTAAGGCCCTCTCTGTGACCCCCTGAGAGTAGTAAGGCCCTCTCTGTGACCCCCTGAGAGTAGTAAGGCCCTCTCTGTGACCCCCTGAGAGTAGTAAGGCCCTCTCTGTGACCCCCTGAGAGTAGTAAGGCCCTCTCTGTGACCCCCTGAGAGTAGTAAGGCCCTCTCTGTGACCCCCTGAGAGTAGTAAGGCCCTCTCTGTGACCCCCTGAGAGTAGTAAGGCCCTCTCTGTGACCCCCTGAGAGTAGTAAGGCCCTCTCTGTGACCCCCTGAGAGTAGTAAGGCCCTCTCTGTGACCCCCTGAGAGTAGTAAGGCCCTCTCTGTGACCCCCTGAGAGTAGTAAGGCCCTCTCTGTGACCCCCTGAGAGTAGTAAGGCCCTCTCTGTGACCCCCTGAGAGTAGTAAGGCCCTCTCTGTGACCCCCTGAGAGTAGTAAGGCCCTCTCTGTGACCCCCTGAGAGTAGTAAGGCCCTCTCTGTGACCCCCTGAGAGTAGTAAGGCCCTCTCTGTGACCCCCTGAGAGTAGTAAGGCCCTCTCTGTGACCCCCTGAGAGTAGTAAGGCCCTCTCTGTGACCCCCTGAGAGTAGTAAGGCCCTCTCTGTGACCCCCTGAGAGTAGTAAGGCCCTCTCTGTGACCCCCTGAGAGTAGTAAGGCCCTCTCTGTGACCCCCTGAGAGTAGTAAGGCCCTCTCTGTGACCCCCTGAGAGTAGTAAGGCCCTCTCTGTGACCCCTGAGAGTAGTAAGGCCCTCTCTGTGACCCCCTGAGAGTAGTAAGGCCCTCTCTGTGACCCCCTGAGAGTAGTAAGGCCCTCTCTGTGACCCCCTGAGAGTAGTAAGGCCCTCTCTGTGACCCCCTGAGAGTAGTAAGGCCCTCTCTGTGACCCCCTGAGAGTAGTAAGGCCCTCTCTGTGACCCCCTGAGAGTAGTAAGGCCCTCTCTGTGACCCCCTGAGAGTAGTAAGGCCCTCTCTGTGACCCCCTGAGAGTAGTAAGGCCCTCTCTGTGACCCCCTGAGAGTAGTAAGGCCCTCTCTGTGACCCCCTGAGAGTAGTAAGGCCCTCTCTGTGACCCCCTGAGAGTAGTAAGGCCCTCTCTGTGACCC
The DNA here is from genome assembly GCF_905171765.1 of Bufo bufo. Classification (NCBI taxonomy): domain Eukaryota; kingdom Metazoa; phylum Chordata; class Amphibia; order Anura; family Bufonidae; genus Bufo; species Bufo bufo. The sequence goes on along the minus strand of NC_053393.1, from coordinate 556,498,118 downwards.
CCTGAGAGTAGTAAGGCCCTCTCTGTGACCCCCTGAGAGTAGTAAGGCCCTCTCTGTGACCCCCTGAGAGTAGTAAGGCCCTCTCTGTGACCCCCTGAGAGTAGTAAGGCCCTCTCTGTGACCCCCTGAGAGTAGTAAGGCCCTCTCTGTGACCCCCTGAGAGTAGTAAGGCCCTCTCTGTGACCCCCTGAGAGTAGTAAGGCCCTCTCTGTGACCCCCTGAGAGTAGTAAGGCCCTCTCTGTGACCCCCTGAGAGTAGTAAGGCCCTCTCTGTGACCCCCTGAGAGTAGTAAGGCCCTCTCTGTGACCCCCTGAGAGTAGTAAGGCCCTCTCTGTGACCCCCTGAGAGTAGTAAGGCCCTCTCTGTGACCCCCTGAGAGTAGTAAGGCCCTCTCTGTGACCCCCTGAGAGTAGTAAGGCCCTCTCTGTGACCCCCTGAGAGTAGTAAGGCCCTCTCTGTGACCCCCTGAGAGTAGTAAGGCCCTCTCTGTGACCCCCTGAGCGTAGTAAGGCCCTCTCTGTGCCCCCCTGAGAGTAGTAAGGCCCTCTCTGTGACCCCTGAGAGTAGTAAGGCCCTCTCTGTGACCCCCTGAGAGTAGTAAGGCCCTCTCTGTGACCCCCTGAGAGTAGTAAGGCCCTCTCTGTGACCCCCTGAGAGTAGTAAGGCCCTCTCTGTGACCCCCTGAGAGTAGTAAGGCCCTCTCTGTGACCCCCTGAGAGTAGTAAGGCCCTCTCTGTGACCCCCTGAGAGTAGTAAGGCCCTCTCTGTGACCCCCTGAGAGTAGTAAGGCCCTCTCTGTGACCCCCTGAGAGTAGTAAGGCCCTCTCTGTGACCCCCTGAGAGTAGTAAGGCCCTCTCTGTGACCCCCTGAGAGTAGTAAGGCCCTCTCTGTGACCCCCTGAGAGTAGTAAGGCCCTCTCTGTGACCCCCTGAGAGTAGTAAGGCCCTCTCTGTGACCCCCTGAGAGTAGTAAGGCCCTCTCTGTGACCCCCTGAGAGTAGTAAGGCCCTCTCTGTGACCCCCTGAGAGTAGTAAGGCCCTCTCTGTGACCCCCTGAGAGTAGTAAGGCCCTCTCTGTGACCCCCTGAGAGTAGTAAGGCCCTCTCTGTGACCCCCTGAGAGTAGTAAGGCCCTCTCTGTGACCCCCTGAGAGTAGTAAGGCCCTCTCTGTGACCCCCTGAGAGTAGTAAGGCCCTCTCTGTGACCCCCTGAGAGTAGTAAGGCCCTCTCTGTGACCCCCTGAGAGTAGTAAGGCCCTCTCTGTGACCCCCTGAGAGTAGTAAGGCCCTCTCTGTGACCCCCTGAGAGTAGTAAGGCCCTCTCTGTGACCCCCTGAGAGTAGTAAGGCCCTCTCTGTGACCCCCTGAGAGTAGTAAGGCCCTCTCTGTGACCCCCTGAGAGTAGTAAGGCCCTCTCTGTGACCCCCTGAGAGTAGTAAGGCCCTCTCTGTGCCCCCCTGAGAGTAGTAAGGCCCTCTCTGTGCCCCCCTGAGAGTAGTATGGCCCTCTCTGTGCCCCCCTGAGAGTGGTTATGCCCTCTCTGTACCCTCCTGTCACGGCGGAGAGTGGGATAAACCCCCCACCATGCGGTATCAAAGGGTAAAGGGGATCAGCCTGGCCAAAAGGAGTAATAAGGGAGCAGGTCACCTCCTACAGCGTCCCTAATCCTCTCCCTGACTCCTCACCGTATGAGCGGACCCCGATGGTAGGACGGCTCATACTCTGGATTCCTAGAGACTCTGAGTCGCCCTGGTAATCCCTCACCAAGGAGCCAGGAAGAGACGACCTGTTCATCCCAGTAATGGAGGAACAGGAGTCTCTATCTGAGGCCAGGCTGCAAGGAGAGGGGAACACATACAGCTATAGAGATGGCAGGTAAGTGAGACCAGTAACACACTTACCTGCCACAGACACACTGACAGGAACCCGTGCACAAGTGCTGCTGTCCACACCAACATTAAGGACACAACACAAATCACAACCACACACGAACCCAGGACACCCATAGCTGCAATAAACGTGAGACAGGGGAAAGTCTAGCAAACATGCTGGACACCAAACATCACCAGCCATGTAACACAACACAAGACATACAACACGCCCTGAACATAACCCACACAAACCAACAGATAAGAAGGGAAAGAGACACCATAATGACATCAATAATCACAAGGGTGGCCCTCACTGGACAGATGGTAAAAGCCAGGAACAGTGAACCACCAGCACACACCAAGGCTGGAGAACCCCCAGCTACAGGCATCTAGCAGAGGCTAAATAGCCCAAGCAGTCACACACACATAAACCCAGTGTTCACCAAACACTAGGAAAGGAGTTAACGCTTCCAACACCAGACAAGGGAAGGAAGCCACTTAAAGGGGAAGTGCACATACAAGCATAGAAAGCTACATGTTGCCGCAGGCAACAACATGCGTGGCAACCATGTCACAGCAATCGCCCAGAAGGCCGAGACACTGCCACCGCATGCACACACAGCAACACGTTGCCGCGGGCAACCGCAAGTGTAGCAACAGTGTCACAGCACACACCATAGACCGTGACACCTCCTGAGTAGTAGTAATACCTGTTTTGTGCCCCCCTCAAAGTAGTAATGCCCTCTCTGTGCCCCCCTCAGAGTGGTAATGCCATCTCTGTGCTCCCTTAGCAGTAGTAATGCCCTCTCTGTGCCCCCTCAGTAGTAATGCTCTCTCTGTGCCCCCTCAGTAGTAATGATCTCTCTGTGCCCCCTCAGAGTGTTGATGTCCTCTCTGTGCCCCATTCAGAGTGGTAATGCACCCTCTGTGCCCCCCTGAGAGTAGTAATGCCCTCTCTATGCCCCTGCACAGTAGTAATATCCTTTCTGTGCTCCCATAACAGTAGTAATACCCGCTCTGTGCCCCAACACAGTAGTAATGCCATCTCTGTGCCCCTTGCGGAGTAGTAATGCCCTCTCTGTGCCCCCCTGAGAGTGGTAATGCACTCTCTGTGCCCCCCTGAGAGTGGTAATGCACTCTCTGTGCCCCCCTGAGAGTGGTAATGCACTCTCTGTGCCCCCATCAGAGTGGTAATGCACTCTCTGTGCCCCCCTCAGAGTGGTAATGCACTCTCTGTGCCCCCCTCAGAGTGGTAATGCACTCTCTGTGCCCCCCTCAGAGTGGTAATGCACTCTCTGTGCCCCCCTCAGAGTGGTAATGCACTCTCTGTGCCCCCCGAACAGTGGTAATGCACTCTCTGTGCCCCCCGAACAGTGGTAATGCACTCTCTGTGCCCCCCGAACAGTGGTAATGCCCTCTCTGTGCCCCCCCGAACAGTGGCTGTTAATGCCCTCTCTGTGCCCCCCCGAACAGTGGCTGTTAATGCCCTCTCTGTGCCCCCCCGAACAGTGGCTGGTAATGCCCTCTCTGTGCCCCCCCAAACAGTGGCTGGTAATGCCCTCTCTGTGCCCCCCCGAACAGTGGCTGGTAATGCCCTCTCTGTGCCCCCCCAAACAGTGGCTGGTAATGCCCTCTCTGTGCCCCCCCAAACAGTGGCTGGTAATGCCCTCTCTGTGCCCCCCCAAACAGTGGCTGGTAATGCCCTCTCTGTGCCCCCCCCCCCCCCCCCGAACAGGGGTAATGCCCTCTCTGTGCCCCCCCAAACAGTGGCTGGTAATGCCCTCTCTGTGCCCCCCCCCCCCCCCCCCGAACAGGGGTAATGCCCTCTCTGTGCCCCCCCGAACAGTGGCTGGTAATGCCCTCTCTGTGCCCCCCCCCCCGAACAGGGGTAATGCCCTCTCTGTGCCCCCCCGAACAGTGGCTGGTAATGCCCTCTCTGTGCCCCCCCCCCCCCCCGAACAGTGGTAATGCCCTCTCTGTGCCCCCCCCCCCGAACAGTGGTAATGCCCTCTCTGTGCGTGAGAAGTTTACTGGGGCTCTAGCAATGAACACTTCCATCTGCATTGATAGAAGCCCCCCCCCCGCCTCTGTGTCCAGCTTTGCCGAGGATGCATGTGTACAAGGTTATTTGCTGTGAGCCGCCATCTAGGTCCAGCTTCTGGAAGACCTGCAGACAGTCGGCTCAGGTTGTCGGGGGGGTAGTTCAGAGCTGGATGCAGATGAAGGAGGGAAGTGATATTAGAACGGGGGGGCGGGGGGGTATTGGCCTCCAGGGCAAAGTAAGGATTACCAATATCAACTTGGTGGATGACATTCTTGAAATGGCATTAAAGGTGGATCTTGTAGTTATGGGTGACTGGTGTAGACTGGGATATTTCCAGTGCTCTTACATGTAGGAGCAGGAATCTAATGGATGCACTTACAGGAGCAGCAGCTCGTCACATCCCCCACAGAGGAGAGGACGTTCTAGATTTAGGCTAGCTTCACGCTAGTATTGTGAGATCCGGAGAGCAGTCGGCGGGTCTCTCTGGATCCGGCATTGCTGGAATCCACTGCGTGCAGCGGTAAGTAGCCCGGACAGGATCGCAGTGGCTTCTGGCAGATCCAGAGAGACCCAGTAGGCTGTTCCCTGACGGATCTTCCAATGCTAGTGTGAAACTAGTCATAGAGATCTGGTGTCGGAGGTTCATGTGGAGGAACATTTGGGTTCCAGCGATGACTAATGTTTATGGGAACGATCCTACACTACAACCAAAGTGTTAGACTTTAGAAAGAAGAACTTCAAAGAAATGGGGGAGGATAACGCAGCAGGAGCGAGCACCCAGTGGACTCCATTAAAAGTGGTCGTCTTAAAGGCAACCAAACTATATGTCAGACAGATTAGTAAAAGGAAGAGGAGCCCTCCCAAGTTTACTAGAGAAGTAAGAAATATAGTAAAAGATGAGAAGAAGCATATAGGAAGTCTAAAGACTAGAAGTGAAGCCAGGAGATAAAGCCTTCTTCAGGTCTATTAGTGATAGAAGAAAAACTACCATTACAACAATCAGAAATGGCGATCAGGCTATGGCTGAGCGTCTGAATATCTCCTTTTGTTCAGTATTTTGAGTCGGCAGCTCTCAGAATCGTCACTTGTATGGGCAGGGCAGTTACAGTCGTAAGAGAGGAGCTTCAGGGATTTCAGAGGCTCAAAGGGGTTGTCTCATGACAAACAATGGGGGCGTATTGCTAGGGTATGCCCCCATTGTTAATAGGTGCGGGTCCAACCGCTGGGACACAGAGCCTCGAAAGTGAAGGAGAGCGCACTGTGCATGCGTATCCGCCCTCCATTCATTTTCTATGGGGCCGGCGAATATAGCTATTTCCCTTGAGCCCATAGAAGTGAATGGGAGCGATGGGCAGTCATGTGCAGTGTGCTCCCATTCACTTCTATAAGGGGCCGCGCTTGGTGGTGGCCGGACCGGAGTACTCCAGCCACCACCTTGCATGACTCCGTTCGCGATATAGGTGCAGGTCCCAGCGGTGGGACCCGCACCTATAAGACAATGGGAACATATCCTAGCGATATGCCCCCAATGTCTGAGATGAGATAACCCCTTTAAAGTCGAACAAGGCCATGGGGCCAGATGGCATCAGAGTCCTTAACCCCTTAAGGACACAGCCTTTTTACACCTTAGGACCAGGCCATTTTTTGCAAATCTGACCAGAGTCCCTTTAAGTGCTGATAACTTTAAAACGCTAATTTTCCATTTTAACCCATTTTTTCCACTAACAAAGCAAGGGTTAACAGCCAAACAAGACTGTATCTTTATTGCCCTGACTCTGCCGTTTACAGAAACACCCAATATGTGTCCGTAAACTACTGTACGGCCACACAGCGGGGCGTAGAGTGAAAGGTGCGCCGTTTGGTTTTTGGAGGGCTGATTTTTATGGACTGGTTTATTTACACCATGTCCCATTTGAAGCCCCCCTGATGCACCCCTAGAGTAGAAACTCCCTAAAAGTGACCCCATCTAAGAAACTACACCCCTCAAGGTATTCAAAACTGATTTTACATACGTCGTTAACCCTTTAGGTGTTGCACAAGAGTTATTGGCAAATGGGGATGAAATTTGAAAATTTCATTTTTTTTGCCAAATTTTCCATTTTAACCCATTTTTTCCACTAACAAAGCAAGGGTTAACAGCCAAACAAGACTGTATCTTTATTGCCCTGACTCTGCTGTTTACAGAAACACCCAATATGTGGCCGTAAACTACTGTACGGCCACACAGCGGGGCGTAGAGTGAAAGGTGCGCCGTTTGGCTTTTGGAGGGCTGATTTTTATGGACCGGTTTATTTACACCGTGTCCTGTTTCAACCCCCCTGATGCCCCCCTGGAGTAGAAACTCCCTAAAAGTGACCCCATTTTGGAAACTAGGGGATAAGGTGGCATTTTTTGGGGGACTATTTTTAGGGTACATATGATTTTTGGTTGCTCTATATTACATTTTTGTGAGGCAAGGTTACCAAAAATTGAAATTCTGAAATTTCATCTCCATTTGCCATTAACTGTTGAGAAACACCTAAAGGGTTAATAAAGTTTGTATAATCAGTTTTGAATACCTTGAGGGGTGTAGTTTCTTAGATGGGGTCACTTTTAGGGAGTTTTTACTCTAGGGGGGCATCAGGGGGTCTTCAAAAGGGACATGGTGTCAATAAAAAAGGCCATCAAAATCGGCCTTCCAGAAACCATGTCGGTCCTTTCCTTTTGCGGCCTCCCTTTTACTGATACATCAGTTTACGACCACAAATGTGGCATTTCTGTAAACTGCAGTATCAGGGTAATAAATTTTAACTTTTGTTTGGTTGTTAACCCTCGTTTTGTTACCGGAAAAAACGGATTGAAATGGAAAAGTGCCAAAAATTGTGTTTTTGGCACCGTTTTTTTTATTTTTTTTAACCGTGTTAATCTGGGGGGTTAGGTCATGGGATATTTTTATAGAGGAGATTCTTACGGACGCGGCGATACCTAATAAGTCTACTTTTTTTTTTTACAATTATTTAGGTTTTTGACTATATTATCCTTTTTGATACAAAAAGAAAATTTTTGGATCTCTAAAGTCTAGGTGTCATTTTTTTATTTATTTTTTATCCGATTATCTTATGTGGGGGCTCATTTTTTGCAGGACGAGCGGACGGTTTTATTGGCACTATTTTGGGGGCTATATGACTTTTTTATCGCTTGCTATTAAATTTTTTGTTATGTTTGGTGACAAAAAATAATCGTTTTTTGCACTTTTTTTTTTGACCGTGTTAATCTGGGGGGTTGGATCATGGGGTATTTTTATCGAGGAGATTCTTACGAACGCGGCGATACCTAATAAGTCTACTTTTTTTACATTTATTTAGGTTTTAGACTATATTATCCTTATTGATACAAAAAAAAAATCTTTGTATCTAAAGTCTAGGTGTCTTTTTTTTTTTTTTTTATCTGATTATCTTATGTGGGGGCTTATTTTTTGCGGGACGAGCGGACGGTTTTATTGGCACTATTTTGGGGGCTATATGACTTTATGATCGCTTGCTATTAAACTTTTTGTTATGTAAGGTGACAAAAAAAAATCTTTTTTTGCACCTTTTTTTTTTTTTTTTCTTGACCGTGTTAATCTGGGGGGTCAGGTCATGGGGTATTTTTATAGAGGAGATTATTACCGACGCGGCAATACCTAACATGTCTACTTTTAATAAATTATTTTCATTTTTTTGGGTGTCTCAAGTCTGAGAACCAGTTTTTTTTTTTCCGATGTCAGTGCTAAATTGGGATATAAATTTAGTACTCCATGGAAGTGTGATACTCCCTGAAGCAACCAATAATGCAGAGGCCCGGATGATCGGGGCACGTGTCACATTGAGTAGTGGTGTCCTTCCGTATCCCCCTCCTGTGACACACTCTGCACCTTTTTTGGGTTCGTCCCTTCTTTCCAGTATGGGGGACCACACCTGGAAAGTGTTGGCCAGGGACGATCCGTGCGCCTCCAGTTCCCGAGGTACTCCGGCCTGCTCTTTCCCGGTCCGAAAAGATCAGGGCCATGAGGACTGCCTCATAGAACTGCAGGAATGTCCCTGTGCTGCCAGCGCTTCGGGATAGTACAAAAGAGTTGTACATGGCAACCTGCACCAAGTAGACCGCAACTTTTTTGTACCATGTCCGGGTTTTGCGCATGGCGTTATATGGCTTGAGGACTTGATCCGAGAGATCAACTCCTCCCATATACCGATTGTAGGCGACGATACAATCGGGCTTGAGGACCGTTGCCGCGGTACCTCGCACAGGGACAGGGGTGATGCCGTTACCATGAATTGTGGACAGCATAAGGACATCCCTCTTGTCCTTATACCTGACCAGCAACAGGTTTCCAGTGGTAAGGGCACGGGTCTCACCCCTGGGGATAGGTACCTGGAGGGGGAGGGCAGGGAGGCCGCGTTGATTTTTCCGCACGGTCCCACAAGCGAACGTGGATCTGGCGGCAAGGGACTGGAACAAGGGGATACTGGTATAAAAGTTATCCACGTACAGGTGGTAACCCTTATCCAGCAGTGGGTACATAAGGTCCCACACAAGTTTCCCGGTAACACCCAGAGTGGGGGGACATTCTGGTGGTTGAATCCGGGAATCTCGCCCCTCGTATATACGAAATTTGTAAGTGTACCCTGAGGTACTCTCACAAATTTTGTATAGCTTTACGCCATACCTCGCCCGCTTGGAGGGCACATACTGGCGGAAAATGAGTCTCCCCTTGAACGCAATGAGAGACTCATCAACTGCGACCTCCCTTCCAGGTACATAGGCCTCCATGAATTTGGCCCCAAAGTGATCGATGACCGGCCGTATCTTATACAGACGGTCATGGGCAGGATCACCTCGGGGTGGACATGCTGCATTATCGGAATAATGCAGACATTTCCGGATGGCCTCAAACCGGGAGCGTGTCATGGCTGTACTGTAAAGTGGGGTCTGGTATAGGACGTCCCCACTCCAGTACAGCCTGACACTGGGTTTCTTGACCAGGCCCATATGCAGCACGAGGCCCCAAAATGTCCTCATTTCGGCTGCACTGACCGGCGTCCAGCCACCGGGCCTGGCCAAAAAGGAGCCCGGGTGTTGAGCGACGAACTGTTGGGCGTACAGATTCGTCTGCTCCACCATCAGATTTACCAGTGGGTCACTGAAAAAATGACAAAAAAAGTCATATTCAGTGTAGCCCACTGTGGAAATCTGGATTCCTGATTGGCCTACAAAATCAGGAATCACAGGCTCGTATCGCTCTGGGCTACACCAGACAAGTTCACCGGCAGGGGGCTCCGGTGGATTTAACTGGTGGGCCGGGAAACCAGTACGAGCCCCAGAGCTGCTCGTACCAGGCTGGGCCACAGGGTCCCTAACATGGCGGTCCCCTTGCTCCGCCTGGCGGCGTCTCCGCCGCCTTGGGGGCTCATCATCATCGCTAGATGATGAGGAGGACGCGGATGACAACAGGAATGTGGGGTCATCCTCATCCTCACTGGGACTCTCGGAGTCAGAGGCAAGCTGGGCGTATGCCTCCTCGGCCGAGAACGTCCGGCGGGCCATAGGGGAGTGTGTGTCTGCGTGTATATGTGCGTGTGTGTAACTCTTTATTTTGTGTGCGTGTGTGTGGGAGCACGGGTGTTCGCGGACTTAACCCTAAAACTAACAGAAAAAAAAAAAAAACAACTAACTAAAAAAAGGCCAAAAAATGTGGAAAAAAAAATTCAAAACCGCTGATCAACCGTCCGAAGTTGATCAGCGGTGAGGAGTGCGATGCGCTAACAGCGGCCGGACACTAAGTGCCGGCCACAGTCAGCGTACACCAAAAAAGAAAAAAAAAAGAAAAAAATGCACCCCAAAAAAGGTGGGGGGGGGGCAGGGAGTGGGGGGGGGGGAAGTGGCAGCACCCCTGGGGGGTCTAGGGTCACACAGCTGTGCTGTGGACCCCAGACACCCTAACTTAGGGTGATGCAATAAAAGTTCACAAACTAACTTTCCCTTTTTTTTCCCTGCCTAAACCAAACTTTCCCTGTGCTGTCCCTATGTACCTGATGGGGGGTGCTGGGGCACAGATCGGGTCCTGGGGGCACAGATCGGGTCCTGGGGTGCTGGCAGAGACACGTGCAGGCAGCTCCTCTCTCCTCCGGCTCCGGAACACAAAAGGAGGAGGAGAGGAGCGCCTGCCTCTTTTGAATTTGCCGCCGGACCGCCCACAGACCAATCAGAAAGCGATCCTGAGTGGTGATGTCGCCATCACCACTCAGGATCGCTGGATGGTGATTGGTGGAGTGAAATCACACCACCATCACCATCCTGTTCCGGGTTATCGGGTCTTCAGAGACCCGAATATCCCGGAAACGCAGAAAACCGCAGGTCTGAATTGACCTGCGGTTTTCTGCGATCGCCGACATGGGGGGGTCACAGGACCCCCCGACGCATTTGCCCCAGGTGCCTGCTCGATGATTTGAGCAGGTACCGGGTTCCGATCACCGCCGGCCGAGCGGCAGTGATCGGAACCATTCATGACGTACCGGTACGTCATGTGTCCTTAAGTACCAGGACATCATGACGTACCGGTACGTCATGTGTCCTTAAGAGGTTAAAGAACTCCAGTCTGTGACTTGATTTGTTTAACCAGTCCCTCTTAGGCCGAGTTCACACTCCAGTAATTTCCATCAGTTATTGAGAGCTACAACCGATTGCGGGGAGAAAACCCAAAGCAGTGAGCCTAACATCTGTAGTAGTAAAATGATGGAAACCCTCCTGAAAAAGATGATCATCGACCACCTAAAAACTAACAATGTACTGGCCCTAAAACAGCATGGCTGCTCCAAGGGCCGATCACGTCAGACTAATCTTATAGATTTCTTTGACTATGAAGGAGGTTACGTGGATGTTTCTGGCCTGGATTTTAGCAAAGCCTTTGATACAAAGCCACAGCCAAAGCTGACAGATAAATGGCTGAAGATTGGACTTAATCCGCGGATAGTCCAGGGGATCCGCGGTCGGCTGTTGGACAGATATCAGAGGCTTGTTGTTAATGGGGTGCATTCTGAGTATGTAAGAGGGTTGACGTTCCTGGAGGGGTTTGTAACATGGAGAAGATTCATCCGCACTAGATAAATGGTCCAAACAATGGAAACCGCAGTCTGAAATCAGCCGGGGGTACGATGAGGAGCAATGTCAGATATTATTTTACTGAAAGACTGGCTGAAGCTTGGAACAAACCTCTAGCAGAAGTGGTTGAAAAGCCTACAGTAAGTGACGGTAACCTGCCCGGGATAAGCGCAGGTCTATCCAAAGATAAAGGGCGACTAGATGGAGCAGGTGGTCTTTTTTTCCCTTCGCCCATGACAGCACCACGAGAGAGAGAGGATCTGCCCCCACAGACAGGAAACCTGCAGAATAAAAGGACGGACACTCTCCTCCCAATTCAGTGTGGTTTCCTGTCTCTGGGGAAGCCTGCAGTTTTTTTTTTAGGTCCTTCCTCTGGTGGTGCTCCCTAACATCCCTGTAGTCCCTTAGTAGGTAAGGCGGCATCAGTTGGTGCACCTGAGGGCGGGCAGAGGCAGAGCTCCGAAGGGGGTGATTGTGTGCTGGAGCTTGTAGTGCCTATCGGCATCACTGATGCGCTAGAAGCACAGACGCCGAACCCCAGGGGGAAGAAGAGGAGCTTCCGGCAGAGAGAATTTCGGGGATAGCAGGGAGGTCACGTGATCGGCATGGAGGAGGACAAACTCACTGAGGAGTCTGCAGTCCCTCCAGTGTTGGTACCTCTGAGGGGGTGAGGTACCAATGTTATGCTTCCTTATGCTGATACAGTTGTATTAATGTAATTTCAGACAAAACCTAGGAAAGTGGTTACTAAGAGGAAGAATAAAGAATGTGCTCTGTGTAAAACTGGGTTGTCTTCAGATTGGGAAACGAAAATGTGTCAGTTCTAGATTGATAGAACAGTGGCTGAAGAATCACCATCTTTTTATAAATGTCTCCAGGCATTAGTCAGATCAGAGGTTTATTCTACTCTGTCATCCAAAAAAGTCTTGGGGGAGAAAGATCCTAAAACGAGGCGCCAAGAGTCTGTACAAGAACATTTATCATCTGACTCTGAGGAAGAGGAGATACACTTTTCTTTATTTGGACATTCTGATGATTCATCTCTATCTTCCTCCTGAAGATGGTGAGATTAGTGGTAGACACTGTTTTCCCATAGAAGATACGGAAAAACTCCTGAAAGCTGTACGCTCGACTATGGGCATTGAGGAGACAAAAGAGCCCCGGTCTATACAGGACATTATGTTTGGGGTCTAGAATCCAGACACCACAGCACTTTCCCAGTTCACAAGAATGTTTCTGCCTTAATTAAAGGAGAATGGAGAAAGCCTAACAGGAAGGTTTACATCTCAAAAAATATTAAGAGTAAATACCCCTTTAAAGAAGAAGATTCTGCTACATGGGATAAGGCTCCCAGGATAGATGTAGCGATCTCTAAAGTTTCAAGGAAGACGGCTCTTCCCTTTGATGATATGGGGATTTTGAAGGACCCATTAGATAGAAAAGCCGATCCCTTTTTAAAAGGGGCTTGGGAGGCATCCACTTCTTCCTTCAGACCAAGTATAGCCTCTACCTGTACGGCCCGGTCCCTTATAGTCTGGCTCTCTGAATTAGAAAATCAGCTAAAGAACAGATGCCCCAGGGAAGAGATTTTAGCATCCCTGCCAACAATTAAAAAAGCGGCTGACTTCCTGGCAGATGCCTCTGCTGATTCTGTCAGATTGGAGGCCAAATCTGCCGCCTTGTCAAATTCGGCACAAAGAGCGCTTTGGTTAAACAATTGGGGTGTAGATCTCCCATCTGAAAACAAACTATGTGGTGTCCCCTGTGAAGGGGAATACCTGTTCGGGCCAACTCTGGACGACTTATTAGATAATGCTGCGAATAAAAAGAGAAAATTTCCGAGGTTCCAGAGCTCTTTCCCCTCTAAGAATAGGTTTAACCGTTCCTTTCGCCCCTTCAAAAGTAATCAGAAATCAGATAAAAAGTCCTGGAAGGACAGGTTCCAGATCCAAAGGAGAGGTAGAAGTTATTTCTTCAATCAGTCCTTTGGAGATAAAAATAAACAGGATCAACAATGATGCCAGAAGTCAGGTGGGGGCAGATTAAAACATTTCTCTGCAGCCTGGTGCCAGATTTTGTCAAGTTAGTGAATTCTAGACTCCATTCTCAATAGGTTAAAATTAAAATTCCGTCTGGCCCCTCCAGTAAGATTCTTAATTACAAAAGATCAAGTCTCAGCTCTAGGAAATTCGGCCATGGAAAGCGAGGTTCTAAAATTAGTAGAAAAATCTATTTTAGTCCCGGTAGCAGAGGAGGAAAAAGGCGAGGTATTTTATTCCCCCCCGTTTTTAGTTTAAAAAAAACAAAAAAACGGATGGTTCATTCAGAACTGTAATAAACCTAAAGAGATTGAATCATTTTCTTCAGATCAAAAAGTTCAAAATGGAAACTATAAAATCAGTCATAAAGCTTCTTTCTCCTCGCTGCTTCATGGCAGTACTCGATCTCAAGGACGCATACTATCGCGTTCCAATTTTTGCAGGGCATCAGAAATTCCTAAGAGTTGCAGTCAGAATAGGGGGTCAGTTATGGCATTTTTAGATTCAGTTCTTTGGCCTATCCATGGCTCCAAGAGTGTTTACGAAAATAATCGCAGAGATGGCGGCTCATATAAGGGAGAGGGATATTCTTTTCATACCATACCTGGATGATTTTCTGATTGTAGGAAAAACAGAAAATGCCTGTAAAAAAGCAGTAGCTGCGGTATCAGAGATCCTGAACAGATTAGGATGGATTTTAAATCAAGAAAAATCAAGACCACATCCAACCAGAAGACAGTCTTTTCTGGGATTGATTTTAGATTCTTCTTGCCAGAGCTGTTTTTTGCCAGAAGAAAAAGTAATTCTCATCCAGAAAAAAACTAGGCGCCTGATCAGAAATCCGGTGACCTCAATAAGGAAAGGGATGTCTATCCTTGGATCCCTCACATCTTGTATTCCAGAGGTAAGATGGGCACAACTCCACTCAAGGGCGCTCCAGTGGGAAATCCTGTCTCTTTGGGAGGAAAACAGCTCCCTAGATGTAAAAATAAGGATATCAGATCAGACTCTCCAAAGCTTGACATGGTGGCTGGAGAGAGAAAATCTAATTCAGGGTGTTCCGTGGAAGCTGGAAGATCTGATTTGTCTGACTACGAACGCAAGTCCCTGGGGGTGGGGAGCTCACATTCAGGAGATCTCGCTTCAAGGTTGTTGGGAAAGTATTCAAGAAAGAGGCTCCATCAACCAAGGAGCTGATGGCCGTGAGCCTAGCGATGAATTCTGCTCTTCCAAGAATAAGAGGAGAAATTCGAAGAATTATGGTGGACAACAAGATGGTAGTCTCGTACCTAAACAAACAGGGGGGCACAAGGTGCAGAACTCTAATGCAGGAAGCCCACAGTATCCTCTTACTAGCAGAAAATAATGTGCGTCGGTCTCAGCGGTACAAATGAGGGGCGTGGAAAATAGACAGGCGGACTTTCTCAGTCGTCACCCTCTCTCTCAGGGCGAGTAGTCTCTAGACCTATCCATTTTCAAGAAGATAACAGCCCTCTGGGGACAGCTGGACATAGATCTGTCTGATGCCTTGATGCAGAAATGGAAATTTGCCCTGACCCTACGCCTTTCCTCCTCTTCCTTTTGATTCCTAGTGTGTTATGGAAAATCAGGGAAGATAGGGCGAGGGTTATCCTCATTGCTCCATTCTAGCCAAGAAGGTCTTGGTTCACGTGGCTCCTGATCATGTCAATCTGGGATCCATGGGTCCTTCCAGAGATCCGGGGTCTGTTGAGCTAAGGTTCAGTATTCCATCCAGACATAAAAAATCTCCACTTAACTGCCTGGAACTTGAAAGGTACATGCTAGGGAGGAAGGGATTTTCCGATGCCTTGATTTTGACTCTTCTTAAGAGTAGGAAGAAAGTAACAGTAGCCATCTACACCAGAGTGTAGCAGAAATTTTTAGATTTTGCGCATATCCAGATTAATGACAACCCATCTTCTGCTCCCATTTATCTAATATTGGAGTTCCTTCAGAAGGGTCTAGATCTGGGACTAGCAGGAAATACCTTAAAAGTGCATGTCTCACCTCTGTCGGCCCTGTTTAATCAGGACATTGCAGGATGCCCATGGGTAATTTTAGAGGACAAGGTTGTGATACGTCCAGATCCGGCTTTTCTTCCTAAAGTTGTTTCAAAATTTTATAGATATTAAGAGAATATTCTTCCTACTCTGTTTAAAAACCCTGGGTCAGAAGAAGAGAAATCCCTTCACTGCCTAGACGTCAGAAGGGCTTTGATTAACTATCTTTCTCGCACTAAAGATTGGCGCAAATCTTCTTCACTATTTTTTTTTTTTCAAGGAGTGAATAAGGGTGTTGCAGCCTCTAAAAGTGATATTGCTAGGTGGATTGTTTCAGCTATTTCCTTGTCTTGCCTGTCTTCTGGATTATCTTCTCCAGCGGGTCTCAAGGCACACTCTTCCAGGGCAGTGGCTACCTCCTGGGCGGAAAGATCCTCAGGTCCCATAGAGAATATTTGCAGAGATGCCACCTGGTCTTCTCCTTCAACCTTTTTTAAGCACTATCGGCTTGATTTAAACTCCTCTCCTTCGGGGTCATCCTTTGGGGAAAAGGTGCTTCTTTCTACTCTCCCACCCTGAAATTTCCTCTGGTAATTCTCTCGTGGTGCTGTCACGGGCGAAGGGAAAAATGATGATTACTTACTGGTAATTTTATTTTCCAGAGCCCATGACAGCACCCTTATATTCCCTCCCTTTGGTTCTTTATGGTTATCTTATGTTCACACGGGTGTAGCAAAAGAAAATAAAAGAGAATCTTGTTAAACTGAATTTATTATTGACTGTCTAACATTATGTTGGTGGCCTTCCTCGATGCTTGGATATCACACTGAGGAGGAGAGTGTCCGTCCTTTTATTCTGCAGGTTTCCTGTCTGTGGGGGCGGCTCCTCTCTGTCTCTTGTGGTGCTGTCATGCGCTCTGGAAAATCAAATTTAACGGTAAGTAATCATCATTTTCTGCCGTCAATCTTCTGTATTTCTATTTTCGGTTGTCATGATAATTAGGCCCCCTGCACAGGGCTGTATCCATTGTGCGGTGTACAAACTGTAAAACTACAAAATACGGATGCAGCCCATGTGCCATCCGCCATTTTTGGTGATCGCATGAACTATAATGATGTCACGACTGAGGATGGGGGAAATCCTCAGCCGTGTAGCGCCAGGTCATGTTATGGCCTACTCGGCCAGGAGAACAGGATAGGGAGCAGGTCACCTCCTAACAGCGTCCCTACCCTGACCCTAACTCCTAACAGCATGGGCCGACCTTTAAAGGTAGGAGGACCCATGCGCAGGAACCTCGGATCCCTAACTCATTCTCCGTCCGGTCCCAGCGCTAGGAGTCAGAGTAAGACGCCCCACTCCTCCTAGGCACGGAGGAGCAGGAGTCTCAACGGCCAAGCTGTTGGGAAACACAAACAGTACTATGGATATGGCAGGTAATGTGAACTAGCTCCACTTACCTGCCACAGCCTTGCTGACTGGATCCCTGTGCAGGCAAGCTGAAGTCCAGACAAGATTCAATGAACCCAGCAAACACACAACCACACACAGGAACCCAGATCCATAGCTGCACAAATATACACAGGAACAAACCAACTGATCATAACATAATGTATGACAATTTATGATCACAAGGGTGGCCCACACTGGCAGATGGAAAAGACCAGGAGAGTTCCTCCAGCTTACAAGGCTGGAGTACCCCTCAGAAGTCTGTCTCAACTGAGGCTATATAGCCCAGGCAGCCACACCCACAAACGGACACACCCAGTGCACACACACAAGGAAGGAGATTAACCCTTCCAACACCAGGGAAGGGAAAACACAACTTAAAGGGGACGTGCACACAATAACATAAAACACGGTGCACACAACACACACACCTAACAGAAGGTTGCTAGGTGTGACCGCATGCCAGGGCAGCAAGCTACCTAGCGACGCTCAGGCTGCTCTGCTGCTAAAAACACTGGTTGCCCGCGGCAACCACAAGTGAGGCCACAGACAAGCGGCCCTCACCCGTGGTTGAACGCCCATACAAAACCGCAGGCAACCGCATGCGGTAAAGGAGTCACGGTCATGGGCATGGCCGTGACAAATGAGCCCACGTTTTGCAGACCAGTATAGGACATGTTCTGTTTTGGGAATGAAAATACGGATGCTGCAAAGCGCACAGGTCGGCCACACACAGACCTGACTCATATTTTGCAGATCTGCAGTTTGCAGACTGTAAAACTCATATTGTAAATGAGGCCTTAAAAGGGTTGAAAAGTATAACTGTGCAATGAAAAGGTTTTATGGCGTTTAACCCCTTTCCGACCAGCGCTGTAAAAGTACGGAGCTGCGGGAAGTGACTTCCCGACCAGTGCCATAGTACTCACTACATAAAGTGACACATCATATTTGCAAAAAATGGCCTGGGCAGGAAGGTGAAAACTGGCGTAGAAAGGGTTAAATACAATGTACATGCTGTAATAATATTGTTTGCATTATTTTGTACTTTACACTTTCCTTCTGGTAGCGCCCCCTGCTGTTTATCCTGTGGCTAAAATTCTGGTCCTGCATTTTGGGATGGACACATGCTCAGTATCTTCCCTGCTCCCTTCCTCCTGTCAGTGCCGGTGCAGTCCTCTCGTGGTGAAGCAGTGCAGACTCCTTTCATTCATCCCTACTTGTATATTCATGGAGGTATATAGCTATATCTCTCTAGACAGTGGGGCTAGAGGGGAGGGGGGCATCTATTATGGGACTCGCTGGGGCTGTGTGTGAGGAAGAGGAAATCGTGAAAAGAGCCTAAAAAGAGCTGGCTGCAGCGCACTTCTGGGAGATGCAGGTTCTTGATAGTCACATGGGACAAGCTCCTGCCTCCCTTGGAAAATAAAGAGACCAGAGCTGCAGAGGAGGGAGTAAAGAAGCGAACTAGGATGAAACTTACACTGGAGAGCAGCAGTTTTTGCATGGTTGTACTTCAAATATTGGCATGCTTTACTCCCAGTTTTTCATTTTTCATGCAGTTTTTTTAGACAATGCACTGATTTTTACAGTATTTAACAGAATTTATAACAGGATAAAGAATGTTAATGCTACAGAGACAGGTGTGAGGGGTGATGACCAGTGTAAGGAGGAGATTCCTACAGACACATGTGAGGGGTGATGAGAGATACGAGGAGGACATTCCTACAAAGACAGATGTGAGGGGTGATGACCAGTGTAAGGAGGACATTCCTACAGAGACAGATGTGAGGGACGATGACCAGTGTAAGGAGGACATTCCTACAGAGACAGATGTGAGGGGTGATGACCAGTGTAAGGAGGACATTCCTACAGAGACAGATGTGAGGGGTGATGACCAGTGTAAGGAGGACATTCCTACAGACACAGATGTGAGGGACGATGACCCGTGTAAGGAGGACATTCCTACAGAGACAGATTTGAGGGGTGTTGACCAGTGTAAGGAGGACATTCCTACAGAGACACATGTGAGGGGTGATGAGAGATACAAGGAGGACATTCCTACAAAGACAGATGTGAGGGGTGATGACCAGTGTAAGGAGGACATTCCTACAGAGACAGATGTGAGGGGTGATGACCAGTGTAAGGAGGACATTCCTACAGACACAGATGTGAGGGACGATGACCCGTGTAAGGAGGACATTCCTACAGAGACAGATTTGAGGGGTGTTGACCAGTGTAAGGAGGACATTCCTACAGAGACACATGTGAGGGGTGATGAGAGATACAAGGAGGACATTCCTACAAAGACAGATGTGAGGGGTGATGACCAGTGTAAGGAGGACATTCCTACAAAGACAGATGTGAGGGGTGATGACCAGTGTAAAGAGGACATTCCTACAGAGACAGATGTGAGGGGTGATGATCAGTGTAAGGAGGACATTCCTACAGATAAGAGCCCAGGTGAGTAGTGACCACTAAATGAAGCAGAGATGAGTCTGTAACTGTAACGACCCTGAATTGGACTTCCCCAATAGCAGACGCCTTCCCCAGGTACTTGGTGTCCCCCAGTACTCAGATACCCCCAGGACTTGCAGTAGGACCATGGTTCCAAGTAGAGCTTCAACATGCAACAAGAAGAAATGAGAGTGAGAAAAAAACCTTTTTTGAGCATTCAATTAATTGAAAATAACGATTAAACTGAAACAGGCTGTTTTTCAGCTGATCCAAATTTTAGGACCACATGCCTTTTAACCGCCTCAGGACCGCCGTACGCAGGATTGCGTCCTGGCGGCGGCCCTGCTCTTCTGGGTGGACGCATATACGCGTCCTTTTGCGAGACGCGAGATTTCCTGTGAACGCGCGCGCACACAGGCGCGCGCTCACAGGATCGGAAGGTGAGCAAGTGGATCTCCAGCCTGACAGCGGCGATCGTTCGCTGGCAGGCTGGAGATGCGATTTTTTTTAACCCCTAACAGGTATATTAGACGCTGTTTTGATAACAGCGTCTAATATACCTGCTACCTGGTCCTCTGGTGGTCCCCTTTGTTTGGATCGACCACCAGAGCACACAGGTAGCTCAGTAATATGTAGCACCAAACACCACTACACTACACCCCCCCCCCTGTCACTTATTAACCCCTTATTCACCCCTGATCACCCCATATAGACCCCCCTGTCATTGATCACCCCCCTGTCATTGATCACCCCACTGTCATTGATCACCCCCTTGTAAGGCTCCATTCAGACGTCCGCATGAATTTTACGGATCCACTGATACATGGATCGGATCCGCAAAACACATACGGACGTCTGAATGGAGCCTTACAGGGGGGTGATCAATGACGGGGGTGATCACCCCATATAGACTCCCTGATCACCCCCCTGTCATTGATCACCCCCCTGTCATTGATCACTCCCCTGTAAGGCTCCATTCAGACGTCCGCATGAATTTTACGGATCCACGGATACATGGATCGGATCCGCAAACTACATACGGACGTCTGAATGGAGCCTTACAGGGGGGTGATCAATGACAGGAGGGTGATCACCCCATATAGACTCCCTGATCACCCCCCTGTCATTGATCACCCTCCTGTAAGGCTGCATTCAGATGTCCGTATGTTTTTTACGGATCCACGGGTACATGGATCGGATCCGCAAAACACATACGGACATCTGAATGGAACCTTATAGGGGGGTGATCAATGACAGGGGGTTGATCACCCCATATAGACTCATTGATCACCCCCCTGTCATTGATCACCCCCCTGTCATTGATCACCCCCCTGTAAGGCTTCATTCAGACATTTTTTTGGCCCAAGTTAGCGGAAATTTTTTTTTTTTTCTTACAAAGTCTCATATTCCACAAACTTGTGTCAAAAAATAAAATCTCACATGAACTCACCATACCCCTCACGGAATCCAAATGCGTAAAAATTTTTGGACATTTATATTCCAGACTTCTTCTCACGCTTTAGGGCCCCTAGAATGCCAGTGCAGTATAAATACCCCACATGTGACCCCATTTCGGAAAGAAGACACCCCCAGGTATTCCGTGAGGGGCATATTGAGTCCATGAAAGATTGAAATTTTTGTCCCAAGTTAGCGGAAAGGGAGACTTTGTGAGAAAAAAAAAATCAATTTCCGCTAACTTGTGCCAAAAAGAAAAAATGTATATGAACTCGCCATGCCCCTCATTGAATACCTTGGGGTGTCTTCTTTCCAAAATGGGGTCACATGTGGGGTATTTATACTGCCCTGGCATTTTAGGGGCCCTAAAGCGTGAGAAGAAGTCTGGGATCCAAATGTCTAAAAATGCCCTCATAAAAGGAATTTGGGCCCCTTTGCGCATCTAGGCTGCAAAAAAGTGTCACACATCTGGTATCGCCGTACTCAGGAGAAGTTAGGCAATGTGTTTTGGGGTGTCATTTTACATATACCCATGCTGGGTGAGATAAATATCTTGGTCAAATGCCAACTTTGTATAAAAAATGTGAAAAGTTGTCTTTTGCCGAGATATTTCTCTCACCCAGCATGAGTATATGTAAAATGACACCCCAAAACACATTGCCCAACTTCTCCTGAGTACGGTAATACCAGATGTGTGACACTTTTCTGCAGCCTAGGTGGGCAAAGGGGCCCACATTCCAAAGAGCACCTTTAGGATATCACAGGTCATTTACCTACTTACCACACATTAAGGCCCCTGGAAAATGCCAGGGCAGTATAACTACCCCACAAGTGACCCCATTTTGGAAAGAAGACACCCCAAGGTATAACGTGAGAAGCATGGAGAGTTCCTAGAATTTTTTTATTTTTTGTCACAAGTTAGCGGAAAATGATGATTTTTTATTTATTTATTTTTTTCTTACAAAGTCTCATATTCCACTAACTTGTGACAAAAAATAAAAACTTCCATGAACTCACTATGCCCATCAGCGAATACCTGGGGGTGTCTTTTTTCCAAAATGGGGTCACTTGTGGGGTAGTTATACTGCCCTGGCATTTTAGGGGTCCGAATGCGTGAGAAGTGGTTTGAAATCAAAATCTGTAAAAAATGGCCGGTGAAATCCGAAAGGTGCTCTTTGGAATGTGGGCCCCTTTGCCCACCTAGGCTGCAAAAAAGTGTCACATGTGGTATCGCTGTACTCAGGAGAAGTTGGGCAATGTGTTTTGGGGTGTCATTTTACATATACCCATGCTGGGTGAGAGAAATATCTTGGCAAAAGACAACTTTTCCAATTTTTTTATACAAAGTTGGCATTTGACCAAGATATTTATCTCACCCAGCATGGGTATATGTAAAATGACACCCCAAAACACATTGCCCAACTTCTCCTGAGTACGGAGATACCACATGTGTGACACTTTTTTGCAGCCTAGGTGGGCAAAGGGGCCCACATTCCAAAGAGCACCTTTCGGATTTCACCGGCCATTTTTTACAGATTTTGATTTCAAACTACTTACCACACATTATGGCCCCTAGAATGCCAGGGCAGTATAACTACCCCACAAGTGACCCCATTTTGGAAAGAAGACACCCCAAGGTATTCGCTGAAGGGCATAGGGAGTTCATAGAAGTTTTTATTTTTTGTCACAAGTTAGTGGAATATGAGACTTTGTAAGAAAAAAAAATAAAAAAATCATCATTTTCCGCTAACTTGTGACAAAAAATAAAAAGTTCTATGAACTCACTATGCCCATCAGCGAATACCTTAGGGTGTCTACTTTCCGAAATGGGGTCATTTGTGGGGTGTTTGTACTGTCTGGCCATTGTAGAACCTCAGGAAACATGACAGGTGCTCAGAAAGTCAGAGCTGCTTCAAAAAGCAGAAATTCACATTTTTGTACCATAGTTTGTAAACGCTATAACTTTTTCCCAAACCATTTTTTTTTTACCCAAACTTTTTTTTTTTATCAAAGACATGTAGAACAATAAATTTAGAGAAAAATTTATATATGGATGTCGTTTTTTTTTTTTTTTGCAAAATTTTACAACTGAAAGTGAAAAATGTCATTTTTTGGCAAAATTTTTTGATTAATAACAAAAAAAGTAAAAATGTCAGCAGCAATGAAATACCACCAAATGAAAGCTCTATTAGTGAGAAGAAAGGGAGGTAAAATTCATTTGGGTGGTAAGTTGCATGACCGAGCAATAAACGGTGAAAGTAGTGTAGGTCAGAAGTGTAAAAAGTGGCCTGGTCTTTCAGGGTGTTTAAGCTAGGGGAGCTGAGGTGGTTAAAAGGCCAAATCTGTGTAAAGATGTGGATTTATTGTCATTTTCTGTCATGTAGTCACACGTTGTGATGGTAAAGGCAAAAAAAACTCTCCCTTTTTGAACGTGGTCAGGTTGTTGAACTGCATAAGCAGGGTCTCTCACAGCGCGCCACATTGCTGCTGAGGTGGGACGCAGTAAGACTGCAGAATTTCTTAAATGATCCTGAGGGTTATGGAACAAAGTCAAGTGAAAGACCCCAAAAAATTTCATCAGCACTGAGTCGGAGGATCCAATTGGCTGTCCGTCAAGATACCGGACGATCCTCGACCCAAATTAAGGCCCATACTGGTGCTGACTGCAGCCCCATAACCATCAGACGGCATCTGAGACTGAAGGGCTTCAAAAACAAAAAACTTCTTCTAAGACCTCGTCTCCTTGAACGCCACAGAACTGCTCGTTTGGACTTTGCAAGAGAGTACCAAACATGGTACATTCAAAGGTGGAAGAAAGTTTTATTCTCTGATGAGAATTTTTTTTACCTTTATGGTCCTGATGGTTTCCAACATTACTGGCATGACAAGCAAATCCCACTTCAGATGTTTTCTACGCGCCATAATGGTCTGGGGTGCTTTTTCCTTCAGTGGAACAATAGAGCTTCAGGAAGTGCAGGGGCGTCAAACGGCCGCTGGCTATGTCCAGATGTTGCAGAGAGCATTCCTCATGACTGAGGGCCCTCGTCTGTGTGGTAGCGACTGGGTTTTTCAACAGGACAACGCTACAGTACACAATGCCCGCAGGACAAGGGACTTCTTCCAGGATAATAACATCACTTTTTTTTGGCCCATCCTGCGTGTTCCCCTGATCTAAATCCAATTGAGAACCTTTGGGGATGGATGGCAAGGGAAGTTTACAATAACGGCGGAGCTACTAATTACTGAGTTCATGTTTTAGGGGGGTTTATTTTTTTTTTGGAGGTGTGGTCCTAAACTTTTGATCAGCTGAAAAACAGTCTGTTTCAGTTTATTCGTTGTTTTCATTAAATTGAATGCTTAAAAAAATGTTTTGTCTCACTCCCATTTCTTCTTGTTGCATGTTGAAGCTCTACTTGGAACCTTGTTAAGATCCAGCCATGCTAAATATGATTTTTTGCCATTTTTCAAGTGGTCTTAAACTTTTGATCAGGACTGTACAAAGCACATATCACAGCACTAGCAGGTAAGAAGAAAGCCATGAGATAGGAACCAATCAGTAGATGACTGGACCAGGATGGGGATGGTAATCAGACGATGAGAAGTAAAAATGGAAACACACCAGTAGTTTCTATATATAAAGATACAAAATATGATAGATGCAGAATAATTAAGCAGGCAGCATGCAGAAATAAGGAAGTCGCTTAGCTTCAGGACGCTGTCGAGTCTCCTACGACATGCGCCACTGCCCAAGACTGGTGTTTAATAAGCAGTGATTGTAGCAGAATCCAGCAGACATCTGTAATACAGCACCACATACCTCTTACATCCAGTGAGGTCTTCTCTGATGTAGATGTTCTCTTTCCTCATCTTCTCTATTCACCCCAGACTGCCATGATGATTTCTTTCAGCATCTCTCATCTCTGCAGAGTTTCACAAACGGAAATCTTTGTTTCTTACTTTTCCATCATCCTCCCACCTTCTCAACATCCCATCCTGCCACCCCCAATACTGTGCCCGTTGTGCTCCCCAATACTGTACTGTAGAAACAGATATTGCCCCTTCAAACATTATTGGCACACGGTTCCCTAAAAAATAACTGCACTCAGCAAATAGTGTCCGTGACACTAATAGTGTAAACATAATGTTCCCCAAAAATAATTGCACGGAGATGGATGCCTCCCCATAATAATACTTCTACCCAAAGTCCCACTAATAGTAATACATCTCTGCCAGAATGCACATCTCTGCCAGAGTGCCCCCAATAGTAATAATGTCAGCATTGTGCCCATACTACTCATGTTCCTCTAGTCCCCTAGTAGTAGTAATCCCCCTTATAATGTGTGCCAGTACAAATATCTCCCCTTCTGTGTGCCAGTACAAAAATACCCCCTTACAATATGTGCCAGTACAAAAAATACCCCTTTTAGTGCCCCTAGCAGAACCTTTGTCCCCCTAGTGCCCCACCCACTAAATAATGTGTGCTAGTGGAAAAATGCCCTTTTCAAGCGCCCCCAGTTATAATAATGTGCACCCCGACCTGGCCCAACAGCATGCTGCAAAGAAAAAGAAATCAAATACTTACCTCCATGTGTCTGTCAGGATACAATGCAGGGCAAAGGCCTCTTCTGGTCTGTGCCCTGAGCTGCGCTGGCCTCTGATGGGCTTCAGGCCTGGTGTCTGTAGCTTTTCAGAGGGGATGGCGGAGCAGGGAGGCATCCTACAGTTTAATATGCAGAGATGAATCCTTCCACAATGGAAGCGCTCATTGCCCAGGTCCCTGCCACCAACCCCTAATTGACCCTACCCGGAACCGCCTCAGACAATCACCTCACATTGCTTATTTGGCACTGCGACCCTGTGAACACCTTATTAGCATATTAAATAATTTCTGAAAAACAGGGCACTGGATTTCAAGAAGAGAGAGGTTGTTTCACTCAGTGTGATCAACTCTAAGAGGCATTATATCTGGGTTAGCAGGGTTCATTCTGCTGACACATGCTTTTTAATGCTGAATTTTTTATTTTAAGGGAAGAGAACATTCTAATAGGGAATGGTAATCCAGCCTTACGCTGGCTCCATAGCCATAGCCTCCTCATATATCACCGCACTGTTCCTCTCCACTGCCCTGTACGACACGGGCACCACCTAATTGCATTGACTCGCAGGTTCCTTTATGATTCTCCACTCTGCATTCGAGCCTGGTGGTCTGAGGTCTACTGTCTTTGTCAATTTATCATAGAATTTTGCTTCATGTTTTGCAACTTGTATCAGAATTTTTATGTTATAAAAGATCAATATCATTTTAAAGATTATATTATTTAAGAATTATTCTTAAAAGTTTTGTTCTTGACAGATGACTGTACAGGAGGGAGCACAGAGGAACACCTGATACCTACATATTATGATGCAGATGATTCAGTTGTCGCACCAGATACTTATGAAAAACGTGCCATTATCCCAGTTGTACACTCAAACCTTCAAATCAAAAATCTGCCACCTGATTCTTTAAAAAAGACTGTTATGCAGAATGCAAACCACAGAAGTGCTGGATCCCAAAGAGCTCAGAAAGGGAAGAAGTCTTATTCATGTTCAGAATGTGGCAAATGTTTTACTCTGAAATCAAATCTTGAGAGCCATCAGAAAATTCACACAGGGGAGAAGCCGTATTCATGTTCAGAATGTGGCAAATGTTTTAATCAGAAATCAAATCTTGAGAGGCATCAGATAGTTCACACAGGGGAGAAGCCGTATTCATGTTCAGAATGTGGCAAATGTTTTACTCGGAAATCAAAGCTTGAGAGCCATCAAAGACATCACACAGGGGAGAAGCTGTATTCATGTTCAGAATGTGGCAAATGTTTTACTGAGAAATCAAGTCTTGAGAGGCATCAGATAGTTCACACAGGGGAGAAGCCGTATTCATGTTCAGAATGTGGCAAATGTTTTACTCGAAAATCACATCTTGATATCCATCAAAGACATCACACAGGGGAGAAGCCATATTCATGTTCAGAATGTGGCAAATGTTTTTCTCAGAAATCAAGTCTTATGAGCCATCAAAGACATCACACAGGGGAGAAGCCGTATTCATGTTCAGAATGTGGCAAATGTTTTACTCTGAAATCCCATCTTGATATCCATCAATTACATCACACAGGGGAGAAGCCGTATTCATGTTCAGAATGTGGCAAATGTTTTTCTCAGAAATCAAGTCTTAAGAGCCATCAAAGACATCACACAGGGGAGAAGCCGTATTCATGTTCAGAATGTGGCAAATGTTTTACTCTCAAATCACATCTTGATATCCATCAAAGACATCACACAGGGGAGAAGCCGTATTCATGTTCAGAATGTGGCAAATGTTTTAATCGAAAATCACATCTTGATATCCATCAAAGACATCACACAGGGGAGAAGCCATATTCATGTTCAGAATGTGGCAAATGTTTTTCTCAGAAATCAAGTCTTAAGAGCCATCAAAGACATCACACAGGGGAGAAGCCGTATTCATGTTCAGAATGTGGCAAATGTTTTAATCGAAAATCACATCTTGATATCCATCAAAGACATCACACAGGGGAGAAGCCATATTCATGTTCAGAATGTGGCAAATGTTTTTCTCATAAATCAAGTCTTGATATTCATCGATTACATCACACAGGGGAGAAGCCGTATTCATGTTCAGAATGTGGCAAATGTTTTACTCTGAAATCACATCTTAATATCCACCAAAGACATCACACAGGGGAGAAGCCATATTCATGTTCAGAATGTGGTAAACGTTTTGCTGATAAAACAACTCTTCATAACCATCAGAGAATTCACACAGGGGAGAAGTCGTATTCATGTCCAGAATGTGGAAAATGTTTTGCTAGGAAAAATCATCTTGCTGAGCATTTAAAAATTCACACAGGGGAGAGGTCATTTTCCTGTCCAGAATGTGGAAAATGGTTTACTCGGAAAGCAAATCTTGTTAATCATCTGAAATCTCACACAGAGGAGAAGTGATATTAATGGCCAGAACGTGTTTTACTAAAGAATGTAAATTTGAGAATCATTAGGGAAGTCACACAGGGGTGCAGCCATGTTTATGTTCAGAATGTGGAAACTGTTTTATTCAGAAATAAGCTTTTGTTCAATATCAGAGAATTCATACAGGGGAGAAGAAGTTCTAACCCCTTCCCAACATCCTCCATACATGTATGGCGGATGTCGGGAATATAAAGATGGTGCCCACTCAAGAGTTAAGTAAGTGCCATAGGCGAAGCATGCGTGCGGTTTCACACAGCAGCGTCCACATGATTGGAGATAGCTCTGATCGCTGACATTCCATCAGATGCTATAGCCAACTGCAACCACAGCATCTGAGCAATCATTTACTGGGAGCGAGCGAGGTGTTACAGCTTGAAGAGCATATGAATTAGAACCATAGATAACTTCATAAAACCAAATATAACAATAGCCACATGATGTATAGTGAATAAAAGATATAACAGAGAATGGATTGTAGTTCAAGGCCTTTACCATAGCTACCATAAACAAACCATTAGAGAGATTGCTTACATGATAATGGAGTATTTTCTGTTCTTACCTATATTAATGAGTCATTTGCACACTGGTGTTTGACTACCCGACAACAACAGCCCTTAGTTTCCCTGCTATGATAACATACGATGTGTGGAGCCCCCCTCTCATTTTCGTTACACAGATGTATCCTCGTGATAGTGATAGAGATGTGAATATAATTTTTGTATAACTAGATGATTTTCTTATGTATTTACTTTAAGCTGCTTCTTTCTTATCTTAACCTCTTCACGACCGCAATCTGTATATATACGTGATAGCTGCACATGCCCCGTGCAGCTACCACATGTATAGACGTCATGGCAGCTCTTTAATCCAAGCGCTGCAAAGCACTTGGATTAAAGCTTCTGCCCCTGCCCTGCTGCTGTCACGGACAGCATACAGTCTAGTAATGCCAGCAAGGGGCCAATCAGAGTGGCCCCTTGCCGGCAATCGATCCGATTGGTTAGTCTGTGCAGACTAACCAATCGGATCGCGGCAGTGTTAAAATTCCGGTTTCAGGCTCTGATCTGCGCTCTGCAGATCAGAGCCTGAAAGCCGATAGTGTTCCTCATGCCCCCCCGATCTGTGCCCCTCCAAGCCCTTAGTGCCCCGACGATCTGTGCCCCTCTCCTGCGCTGATGGCATGCGGTCCGCCCCCTGCATTAATTTTCTAGCCGCCCCTCCTGCCCCAGCCTTCCTCGATATTGTGGGCAGCCTCCCGAACCCCCCCTTTCCAGCACTGCCCCCCCCCCCGATCCCCCTGCTGTGTGCGATGGCGGCGGCTCCATTACTGAGCCGCCGCCATCAGCAGAGAGTGTCAGCTCTATGCTGACACTCTCCTGTAACCCCTATAGATGCCGCGGTTGCGGCATCCATGGGGTTAACAGAGGGAGGGAGCTCCCTCTCTCCACCATCGGGGCTGCAGCGCTGTGATTGCAGCACCCGATGGTTGCCATGGCAAGGGCGTCCAGTGCTGCCACCTACAGGCAATCTGGAAGTACTATACTTTGGAATGTAAGAGCATTGCAAAGTATAGTACAACTATCAGCCCCACTGGATCTTCAAGATCCAAGAGGGAACTGATAAAAAAAAAGTGAAAATAATAAAAGTAAAAATAAATAAATAAAAATGTAAAATTAGAAAAAAGAAAATTGCCTTTTCCTATAAAAAAAATGAAAAAATAAAATACACATATTAGGTGTCACCGCGTCCGTAACAACCATCTCTATAAATATATCACATGATAGACCCCGTCCGATAAACACCATAAAAATAAAGTTAAAAAAACAGTGCCCAAAAAGCTATTTTTGTCACCTTACATCACAAAAAGTGCAACAGCAAGCGATCAAAAAGGCTTATGACCCCCAAAATAGTACCAATCAAACCGTCACCTCGTCCCGCAAAAAATGAAACCCTATTTAAGACAATCGCCCAAAAAATAAAAAAGCTATGGCTCTCAGACTGTAAAGACACTAAAACATAATTTTTTGGGTTTCAAAAATGCTATTATTGTGTAAAACTTAAATAAATAAGAAAAAGTATACATATTAGGTATTGCCACGTCCGTAACGATCTTTTCTATAAAACTATCACATGACCTAACTCCTCAGATGAACGCTGTAAAAATAAATAAATGAAAATTGTTCCAAAACAGCCAATTTTTGGGTCACCTTGCCCCATAAAGTGTAATAATGAATGATCAAAAAATCCTATGTACCCAAAAATGGTACTAATAAAAACCT
Organism: Bufo bufo; assembly: GCF_905171765.1. Classification (NCBI taxonomy): domain Eukaryota; kingdom Metazoa; phylum Chordata; class Amphibia; order Anura; family Bufonidae; genus Bufo; species Bufo bufo. The sequence goes on along the minus strand of NC_053393.1, from coordinate 556,468,361 downwards.
CAACACTTTCTGCAAAAAACGAGCCCCTGCACAAGACGATCGGCACAAAAATAAAAAACATATGGCGTTCAGAAAACCAATCCAGCACAATCTACCTTCCAAAAACCGTATGGCATTCCTTTCCTTCTGCGCCCTGCCGTGTGCCCGTACAGCAGTTTACGACCACATGTGGGGTGTTTCTGTAAACCGCGGAATCAGGGTCATAAATATTGAGTTTTGTTTGGCTGTTAACTCTCAATGTGTTAAAGAAAAAAAAATTATAACATGGAAAATCTGCCAAAAAAGTGAAATTTAGAAATTTCATCTCCATTTTCCTTTAATTCTTGTGGAACGCCTAAAGGGTTAACAAAGTTTTTAAAATCAGTTTTGAGTAACTTGAGGGGTGTAGTTTCTACAATGGGGTCATTTATGGGGGTTTCCACTATGTAAGCCCCACAAAGGGACTTCAGACCTGAACTGGTCCTTAAAAAGTGGGTTTTGGAAATTTTCTTAAAAATTGTAAGAATGGCTTCTAAACTTCTAAGCCTTCTAACGTCCTCAAAAAATAAAATGACATTTCCAAAATGATGCAAACATAAAGTAGACATATGGGGAATGTTAAGTAATAAATATTTTATTAGGTATGACTTTCTGTTTTAGAAGCAGAGAAATTGAAATTTGGAAAATTGTGAATTTTTCCAAATTTTTGGTAAATTTGGGATTTTTTCATAAATAAAGGTGAAATATATTGACTCAAATATATGACTATCATGAAGTACAATGTGTCACGAGAAAACAATCTCAGAATGGCGTGGATAAAAAAAAGTGTTCCAAAGCTATTACCACATAAAGTGACTCATGTCAGATTTGTAAATTTTGACCTGGACACTGGGGCATCAATGACCCTTGGTCATGAAAGGGTTAAAGGGGTATTCTCATCTCGCTTATTCAGCCTTCCCTGCAGTCAGCTAGCTGTCCACTTCCTGGTTTTCTGCAGATAAGGCTGGGCGGGCTTAGGCAGCTAGAGTGAAGGCCGGCCACTCCTCCTTATGACATCACACTGAGCACTGAGTTCTTATGTGCTCGTTCATGTGAAAAGTATGACTCATCAGTCATACAAACCAATTCTGTGCAGCAAACACTATAATTCCATATTATACATTAGCTCTAAAGATTGTTAGCCAGTAGACTTATAATCTGTGCATTTGATTCCCATAAAACATGACCACCCCCCACCCACCAGCACTGATGCAGATTTCTTTCTATTACAGCTGTATCACAATTGTGTATAAACCTTACACTATGTATAGGTATAGATGCATATACAGCTCAGGAACATGTTTCTTCTCCAGTCTCCTATCATAAGTTTGGCTCAAGGGCTTCCTATACAGCTCAGCTACATCTTTATTGTACTCTCCCACCATCCTTCAGGTTAACGGTCCGCATATAAAGCTCTGCTACAACTCTTTATTCCACCATCACTGAGGCTGACCATCCGCTTATACAGCTCTGCTACATATATATATATATATATATATATAGTCAATTCCACACTAGCGCTGTTGCTCAACGGCCTCATACACTTTGAGTTCATCTCTCTCTTTCACCATCACTGAGGCTGACCACCGCAGGCTACACGTGCAGAAGCGCTACCACAGGAGGACACTCATCGGCCGCATCATTAAGCAGTGCGGACCGCCATACCCCCCCTAAAAGGGATCTCCAACAAGAGTGACCTCCATTTAGCCTACGGTGACAAGGATACAGACTTGATAAAGGGGTCTGCGTACCCCGAAACGCGTCGTCTTTGCATACCTAAAAAATACTTTGTATCCTCAACTGGGTTGTGAATTGCGCCTTGTGTCCATCCGCTCACCGCACGAACCTAGTGCAGACGAGCTCCCCCCCCATACACCACATCCGCTTATACAGCTCTGCTACATTATATATATATATATATATATATATATATATAGTCATTTCCACACTAGCACTGTTGCTGAACAACTTTTTATACAGCTTTGCTACATCTGTCTCCCCCTCCACCACTAGCATTTTTGATGAAACGCTTCCTATACAGCTCTGCTACATCTGTCTCCACCACTAGCACTGTGGCTGATCAACTTCTTATACAGCACTGCTACATGTCATTAGTGCCCCCAGGAAAAATAATGCCCCCATTAGTGCCCCCCTCCCCCAGTTAGAATAATGCCTCCAGTTGTGCCAGGTAAAATAATGCCCCCTTTAGTGCCCCCCCCCCAGTTAGAATAATGCCTCCAGTTGTGCCAGGTAAAATAATGCCCCCTTAGTGCCCCTGAGAATAATACTGTCTCATTAGTGCCCCCAGGAAAAATAATGCCATTATTGCCCCCAAGAATAATAATGCCCCCTTTAGTGCCCATAAGAATAATACTGTCTCATTAGTGCCGCCAGGAAAAATAATGCCCCCATTAGTGCCCCCCTTCCCAGTTAGAATAATGCCTCCAGTTGTGCCAGGTAAAATAATGCCCCCATTAGTGCCCACCCAGTTAGAATAATGCCTCCAGTTGTGCCAGGTAAAATAATGCCCCCTTTAGTGTCCTTGAGAATAATACTGTCTCATTAGTGCCCCCAAGAATAATAAAGCCCCCTTTAGTGCCCATAAGAATAATACTGTCTCAGTGCCCCCAGGAAAAATAATGCCCCCATTAGTGCCCCCCCCCCAGTTAGAATAATGCCTCCAGTTGTGCCAGGTAAAATAATGCTCCCTATAGTGCCCCCCCCCAGTTAGAATAATGCCTCCTGTTATGCCCCCATGTAAAATAATGCCCCCTTTAGTGCCCCCCAGTTAGAATGATGCCTCCTGTTATGCCCCCATATAAAATAATGCCCCCTTTAGTGCCCCCCAGTTAGAATGATGCCTCCTGGTATGCCCCCATGTAAAATAATGCCCCCTTTAGTGCCCCCCCAGTTAGAATGATGCCTCCTGGTATGCCCCCATGTAAAATAATGCCCCCTTTAGTGCCCCCCCCAGTTAGAATGATGCCTCCTGGTATGCCCCCATGTAAAATAATGCCCCCTTTAGTGCCCCCCCAGTTAGAATGATGCCTCCATGTAAAATAGTGCCCCCCCTTCAGTTAGAATGATGCCTCCTGGTATGACCCCATGTAAAATAGTGCCCCCCCCAGTTAGAATTATGCCTCCTGTTATGCCCCCATGTAAAATAATGCCCCCTTTAGTGCCCCCCCAGTTAAAATGATGCGTCCTGTTATGCCCCCATGTAAAATAATGCCCCCATTAGTGCCCCTCCCCCAGTTAGAATGATGCCCCCCATTGATGATGCTCTTATTAAATCGTTGGTGGGGCATTTACAAATAATACTTACCCATGTCCTGCGCTGGCTGTTTTAAAGACATCCGACTCCTTTCTTCATCCACCGAAGTATTCGGGCGCCCGCGCATGCGCAGAGGTATCTTCCTTTCTTTGGAGCCGCAGCACGAAGTATACTTGATCTGCACATGCGCGACCGCCCGACGTGCGCATTCACATCTTCTAATGCAGGCCGGCCACTAGATCACCAGGGTAAGCGGTGCGCAGGTGCGGCCCATGAATGCGGCCGGCGATAGGTGGCCGTATCCATGGGCAGCGAGTATAAACAAGCATATATGATTTTTCATTTCTATTAAAAAACAATATGTTTTAGAAAAAGGAATATATTTAGGAAAAGCCTCGGGGGGGGGGGGGGGGGATGAAAGATGATTACCAAGATGATAATACCCCTTTAAGTGCTTCCCCCTTTGCTAGCCAAGCTGTATGTGTATACAACTCTGGAGAGAGAAGGGGGGGTGGTGTGAAGCTGCGAGCATCGAAGGCCCCCTGGTCTCACATATGTATAGACTGCAGAAGAAAGCTTGAACCAATGACTTGGTTAGATAATACACATGTATACTCACTGCCTATAAAAAAGCACCTCCTTGAAGTGTCACATATGACATATGCAGTATTGATATTAGTAAGAGGCCATTACAAGATGGCGGCTGACACCCAGATGTTCACATTAGTTCACATACCAAGGTTTGTAAGACAGTGCACACTGCGCAGAAGCCAAGTGTTATCTTATCTTCTTAGCTAATGAAATAATGGCATGAGCCTGAAGATGTATATACAGCTTAACTCATTGTAATAAAGAAAGAGATTGCCTTGACCATCTTTGTGTCGGCGTCTAGTCTCTCCACGCGTGGATATAAATTCCTTGGGGAACCTTGATTTGTAGCCGCAGAGTGTATCTTAAATGCTTCAATTAAAAGCGACTTCAACAATAGTTTGGATATAGCTTTCATCACCGCTCCACACATGTGATGACTCCTGTCATCTGATGGCACCATACAGCAGGTCCATCACCGTCACCATTCAGACCTGTTCTTCTACTCTTACTATCTTGTTCCTGTGATTGATGTTATCATTCAGTATATGCCTCTCTGCTCCCATCAGATTTCTTTTTTCCCTACATATTTTTATGACTTGATTGCTATATGTTATGGTATGTGAATATACCAATAAGTTATGGGATCATGTAGCCTCCCATTAACAAAAAGAAAGCTTCACGGCACGCGTGATCGCCTGGATCCTCCTCATCAGCAGTGCTTTTTTGTAGTTTTAGTTTTTATTATTATTATTAAATAACAGCTGGGTACGCAGACCCAAACAATTTTTTTTTTTACAATATGTAAATATAATTATGATTTGGGGTACGCAAACCCCTAAACTTATTTACAGACCAAACAAATCCTTACATTTTCAAACTGTATCATATAAATCTAGGGTACCACTCAGCACATCAATTGAGCATCATTCAATTATAAAAAGCAATATTTTTATTCAGATGTAAACTCCTATCACTTTCTCCTTCTACTGATTGACTCTATCTTGAGCCGTCCCTGTGTTAACCAGTGATACCTTATTTAGTAGGTATTTTGTGCAGGTCTCATGCTCATGGGCTTTAGTAACAATCTACCCAATGTCCCCTTCATCTGCTCAATCAAATACCATTCTGTTAGAGAAAAAGGTTGCATTATGTTTTGTATTTCTGTGTCAGACATATATGTGATAATAAAGCATTTCCACTTTTGAAAGAGTTTGTGTGTATGTCTATCCTTGGATTTCATTATGTCTAAGCGTTCCATATGAAATCGTTTTTTTTTATTGCTCTTTAATGGTATGTATTGTTGGCATTTCTTTTTGTAACCATATTTGCAGTATATATCTTTTAACGACCATACAAATCGAATGAAATAGGCCAGGAAGAGATCTTGTTACTCTCCTCACCCTCAAAATGAAATATAAAGAGTTGTGGGGTAACTTCCACTCCCCATAAAATCCTGATCATATCTCATTCCTACTAAAGTCCCACTAAGTCCTACCTCATTCCAGAGCTGCTTACTTTTTGGACAAGTCCAAAGCCCATGATATAAGTCAGTATATCCTTGACCACATTTGAGACAATTTGTTATTCGGTCAGGTTTTTCTGGGTGTGGAGGTATGTTGAAGCCATAAATAGCTCTATGTGTTATTCTCAATTGCGTGTCTCTCCGTGCTTCATTTAGAATATGCCTTCTCACTCGCATCCATCCTTTTTGTATCACTTGAGTAATGTTCTCCACTCTTAACTGCTCTTCCCATTTTTTTTTTATCCTCAGTCCTCTCTATCTGAGAGTCTGCTTCTCTCATTCTATAATATATAGAAGAGACTGAAACCCTTCCTCCTCCCAACTCCAGAATTGTGTCTAGTATGTTTTGATTCATTTCCTTGTGTACCACTATTAGGTGTGAAATAAGAGCTGCTTTGATCTGAGCAAACTGAATTGTCTGAAAAGGGCGCAGAGAGAATTTGTCTATTAATTCTTTCTCTTGAAGCCATCTGGGCTCCAGGTCATTCAACAAGAGCTTAACCTGAATAATCCCTTTAGATTTCCACTCTGCAAATAGGCTATTAGTGTGACTATGTATGAACTCTGGGTTATTCCATAGCGGGAGATGTTTAGATATTCTATACGACAACCAATATCGTTTCCGTAATATTCTCCAGATTGCTATAGTGTTCTTTATAAGTATAGATTGTTTAATCCAATCAGGAGTGCACGTCAGCCTAGCATGAAGCAGCGCCACCAAGGACCAGGGAGCACAGAACCCCTTTTCCAAGGACAAATCCGAATAGTGACTTGTCCCATTAATCCAGTCCGCTATATGTCTAGCCATACACGCTAAATTGTACCCTCTAATATCTGGAAAAGCTATGCCACATTTTTCTTTGGTGTTCATCAATTTGTGCATTTTAATTCTGGGACATTTTCCATGCCACAAAAATACCATAAAGGCTTTTGTTAGTTTATTAACATCAGAGTGCTTTAGTAATAAAGGGATAGCTTGTAATGGGTATAGCAATTTGGACATGGACATCATTTTAAGTAAATGATTGCGTCCCATCAGTGATAACGGTAAATCATGCCATTGCTGCAATTCTCTCAAGATCTTAGCAATTAGGGGGACATAGTTCGATCTATAGATTGATTCCATGGTGCTTCCTATTTTAATCCCCAGATAAGTTATAAAAGACTTGGCTACTGGTATGCCCTCTACTTCTATCATCTAGTCAGCAGGATATTTACTCTGCATAAAAAGTATCTCACTTTTTGAATAGTTAATTTGAAGTCCAAAAAAGGACCTAAATGCTTTTAATGCTTGCATGACTTTGAGCATGTTGTTGATAAGGTCAGCCATGAAAAGTACTATGTCATCCGCAAATAGTGCCAAACACATTTTATGTTGTCCTTCTTCCAGACCCTCAAATATTTCGGGTGAATCCTAATATCTGGCTAAAGGTTCAATTGCCAGGTCAAACAACAGAGGGGACAGAGGACATCCTTGTCTAGTCCCCCTCTGTAGAGTAAAGGGGTTAGACATACATCCCGCATTATATATCCTAGCCTTTGGGTTTAAGTATATCTCATTAAGATGGGTAACACACTAGTGGATAGCTCACCACCTCTCCCCAGACAGAACAGGTGCTCTAGCCTAAAGACTGATCACCCAATCAGTCAGAAGGGTAAAATAATGGAAAGCAAATAAAGGCTGGCACTCATATATGTGGAATCAAAAGAAGGTGACCGTTTAATACATAAAGGCTATACAATACACAATCAGTTAATAAAATACATAAATAATACACATGGTGTAGGATAAAAATGAAAATTGCCGCGGAGTCCAAGTCCACTGTGGGCTACAGACTGAGGGGTGGTATGCCCCTTAAGAAGCTCAGGGTATATCTCTTGGTTCACTTAGTGGGAAATTGACAAAAGGACCGTTTCTCTGTAATGTAAAATAGAATAATATCCTCCTTGAGGTGATCCTCTATTGGGATGCAGGCTATGATGTAAATAGCACTATGAACAGATGGTAGTGATACATCAGAGAGGCAAAGTCCAGTTCCGACTAGTGTGAGTATGTCACAGAGTCACTGTAAGGCTGCAGGTGGGAGTAGGGTATAACCGGTGTGTCTTACCCTAATTGGATCGGGTCCGGTGGATAGGAGATTTCTTCCTCTTTACCGCTGCTCACCACGATGCGCCGGCTTCTTCTCACGCTGTTTGGCGTCCTCGAGTGTCGTGTCACGTGACGTTAGTCTCGCGGGATCTGCCTCACGGGAAGTTAAGCCTGTTCTTTCCTCCGATTGCTTTCACTTTAGATCTCTAGTGGAGCGCTCCAACATCCGATAGTTTTGAGAACTAATTTAGTGACTCCAGGTCATTCTCTGGGGGTGAACTCGCCAGACGCGTTTCGGGGACGTCTCTCCCCTTCTTCAGTGGCTCCTAGGGGAGAGACGTCCCCGAAACGCGTCTGGCGAGTTCACCCCCAGAGAATGACCTGGAGTCACTAAATTAGTTCTCAAAACTATCGGATGTTGGAGCGCTCCACTAGAGATCTAAAGTGAAAGCAATCGGAGGAAAGAACAGGCTTAACTTCCCGTGAGGCAGATCCCGCGAGACTAACGTCACGTGACACGACACTCGAGGACGCCAAACAGCGTGAGAAGAAGCCGGCGCATCGTGGTGAGCAGCGGTAAAGAGGAAGAAATCTCCTATCCACCGGACCCGATCCAATTAGGGTAAGACACACCGGTTATACCCTACTCCCACCTGCAGCCTTACAGTGACTCTGTGACATACTCACACTAGTCGGAACTGGACTTTGCCTCTCTGATGTATCACTACCATCTGTTCATAGTGCTATTTACATCATAGCCTGCATCCCAATAGAGGATCACCTCAAGGAGGATATTATTCTATTTTACATTACAGAGAAACGGTCCTTTTGTCAATTTCCCACTAAGTGAACCAAGAGATATACCCTGAGCTTCTTAAGGGGCATACCACCCCTCAGTCTGTAGCCCACAGTGGACTTGGACTCCGCGGCAATTTTCATTTTTATCCTACACCATGTGTATTATTTATGTATTTTATTAACTGATTGTGTATTGTATAGCCTTTATGTATTAAACGGTCACCTTCTTTTGATTCCACATATATGAGTGCCAGCCTTTATTTGCTTTCCAATATCTCATTAAGAACTGCTCGAAAAAGACCAGTAAATACCATATCATCTAAGACTAAATCCAGCCACTTCAATCTCACACTGTCGAATGCCTTTTCGGCATCTAGCGTGACAATTGCTGGATTTTTCCCTTTATACATCGTTTATCTTGCCACAGATAGTGCCAGTAATACCTTACGTATATTAGTGACCGCTGATCTACCTTTAATAAAACCCACCTGTCTGGGTGAGAATAGTGTAGGGAGTATTTCTGCTAATCTATTTGCTAGCAATTTGGAAAGTATTTTCAGATCTTGATTTATCAATGAATCTACCGGATCCTTTTCTTTTTTGTGTATTAGGGTAATGAAAGCAGTATTCATGTGATCCGGTATTCTGCTTCCTTCCACTGTAGAAGAATATAAAGTAGGTAGTACTGGAGCTATCTGGGTGGACATGGCTTTCTAAAAGTCTGAGGTGTATCCATTTGGACCCGGGGCTTTACCAGAGGGAAATGATTTTATAGTAGATTGAATCTCCGTTGCTGTTATTGGGGCATTTAAATAGGCAAGTTGTTTATCAGTGATTTTTGTTAGAGACAATGCATGTAGAAGTGTCCTTCCGCTCACTGCCTTCTCCTATTCCTCTTGATAGAACCTAGCAAAGAAATCTCCAAACAATCCAGGGATTTGTTTGGGTCTACACTCCCTAGTCTCATCCCCTCTCTTTATGCTATTATTGTGTGTCATTTGGCATCTACCTTTCGCCAGGGAGGCTAACAGTTTCTCCAATTTGTGTCCGTATTTATGTAACTCTATTTCAAGTCGGGACCTTTTAATACTATCCTGTTTATCAGCCCACACGTCGAAGTCCCTCTGGGCCAAAACCCATTTCTCTTTTGTGATTTGGGTCTGGGCCGAGAGAAAATCCACATATGCTTTTCTCAAGTTATTACTTGCTTTTTCAAAGTTTGCTCTCGCCAGCTTTTTGATGGACGAGACATATGCCATTAAACGACCTCTCAAGACAGCCTTAGCTGTTTCCAAAAATATCATTGGTGAGTGGATGTGTTCCATATCATTATCTACAAATTCCATCCACCACCCCTGCAGTAACTTTGTAAAGTTCTCATCTTGTATTAAAAAATTTGGGAATCTCCATATAAAGTCTGCACCTCTAGGCTATTGGTCCATAAAATCCAGGAGCAGAGGAGAGTGGTCAGATATAACCATGTCTTTGATGATGACCTCTGATACAATCTGGAGAATCCCCTGGGACAGGAAAATGTAATCAATTCGGGACCAATTTATATGCACATGTGAATAATGTGTGAACTCTCTTCCCTGCAGGTGATGCTATCTCTCAAATAGTATAAAGGCAAAGGTGTAGAGCAGCAACAATGGACCTCACCGACCATGCTTGATAAAGGCTACTATGAAGCCGAAACGTCTTATTTTTGCTTTTTGTACGCACTCAAGGCTTCAATAAAGGATACACCGGAGATGCTGCTGTAACCTCTTTTCTATCAGCTATCTCTCAAAGACAGTGTATTGCGAAAATCTCCTGTTTGCCCTTAGTTTTGTCATATCTTCTGTCTTCTTGTGTGTTTATGACCAAGTTAAAGTCTCCCTCAACTATTTTGTTTGGGTGTGTATCTTGAAGTATCTTCTGGCATAATGAATCTAAAAAGCTATTCTGGCCATTATTTGGGGCATATACATTACATATATTGTACTCACCAAAGGGTCCCGGTATATGGATACCAACCATCCTGCCATCTTTATCTTCTTCCGTTGAATGAACATGTGAAAGATGACGTCCTATAAGTATCAGCACCCCAGCTTTTCTTCTTGCTGCCTCTGAGCCAAACACTTCTCCAACCCACATCTTCTTCATTCTATGATAATCTGCTTTTGGGAGATGGGTGTCCTGCAGTAACGCTACATCTGCTTTCAATCTTTTAAGATGTCTTAAGATTTTCATGAGCTTATTCGGGGAGTGCAACCCTTTAACATTCCAGGAGATCATTTTCATATTCTATTACTGTAAGAAGATCCATGACCATTTCTATACAACTTACAAACAAGTCTCCAAGTAGGAGCCTTTTTCAGTGGAAGGGTATATCCCAGCACAGCACCTTCCTCGCCTCCTAATACCCAAGATATGCAGATCTGATACCCCAGAACACTTAACAGCATAAACTAATAAAACAATTAGAAAAACTTCAGCTTATACATTTCTCTTACTAGAACTTCCTTTTTTTCTGGTAATCACGTCAGAACCCCGCCGCAACACTTAAAGCTCACCACATTTCCCTCCTCGACCCAGACCCATAGGCAGGGCCGTCTTTACCGCGGGGCAAAAGGGGCAGCTGCCCCGGGCCCAGTTGCTCCTGGGGGGCCCAAGCAGCATTTTACTTGGAATTTACTTGGGCCCCCTATATTTTACGCTCTGCTGCCTGGCCTGCCTGTCCCTTTAACAGAGCAGACCAGTGGCTGCTGGAGCGTGACGCAGCTGCCGCACAGGCAGAGAGCAGAAGAAGGCGGAGGACGCAGCAGCCACAACAGACACAGCCTGAGCCAGCCAAGCAACTAACAGAACTTACAGGTATTTGGTAGTACAAAGTACAATTTTGTACAAAGATAAAAACTGGATGGATCCCATCTGCCACTGGCCCATGATGGAGTGGGAGAAATGTGCCATGGGGGGCTCATATAGGACAGGGGGGCAGTGTGTGCTTTCCTGCTACTACATCAACCCCCCCCCCCCAGGGATTTTGGGCGCCATTAAGGGTTGGACTTTAACTCCTTGCTGCTGATGTTGAGTGTGCCAGTGTGTATGTCCGTCCCTGTGTGTGTGACTGTCCGTCCCTGTGTGTGTGTCCGTCCCCTGTGTGTGTGTGTGTCTGTCCCTTTGTGTGTGTCCATCCCTTTTGTGTGTGTGTCCATCCCTGTGTGTGTGTGTGTCCATCCCTGTGTGTGTGTGTGTGTGTGTGTCCGTCCCTGTGTGTGTGTGTGTCCCTTTGTGTGTGTGTGTCCCTTTGGGTGTGTCTGTCCATTTGGGTGTGTCTGTCCCTTTGGGTGTGTCCGTCCCTGTGTGTGTGTGTGTGTGTCCGTCCCTTTGTGTGTGTGTCCGTCCCTTTGTGTGTGTCCGTCCCTGTGTGTGTGTGTGTCTCTCCCTGTGTGTACCATGCCCACAGTGTTCCTATGTCTTGACGCAGCTGCTTCAGAACGTTCTGTGCGGGGCAAGAGGAAGAAGATGGAAGAGGAGGCAGCGCCAGCATGGAGTCCGTGCGATAGACACAGGGAGGCACACTAAGGACGAAGGTAACACTTCCACATGATCTACACTAGTGTTATCTGTGGTTTTACATAGGACTGCAGGTAACACTACCACAAGGTTAGCTCGCACAGGGCGCCTGAACACCTAAGGCCGGCCCTGGCTGCGCACCCCAGCGCCAAGGGATGACGTCACTGATGCAATATGCCTCTTATATGTGGAGAGCGGTGATGTCACAGATGTAATATATCACCTATATATGGACAGCGGTGATGTCACTTATGTAATATATTACTTATAAGTGATATATTACATCAGTGACATCACCACTCTCCACATATAAGTAATATATTACATCATTGACATCACTGCTGTCCACATATACCGGTAAGTAATATATTACATCAGTGACATCATGTCACAACCAGACAGCGGAGAAGCTCTGACAGGAGCTTTCCAGATCCTCCTCCTTGAGTTTCTTTGTGGTGGTCTCTGCTCTTTTTCCTGAATTGTAGGCAGAGGTGCAGGCAGCCCAGTCAGAGGCTCCTGATCTTTGTCCTCCTGGGAGGTTGTTTGTGCCTCTCGCTTTGAGACACAAGATTTTTAAGGAACACCACGATACGGTCCTTGCTGGGCACCCGGGGGCAAGAGTCACACTGGATCTCATCGCTCGGAGATTCTGGTGGCCTGCGCTTCGTAAGTCGGTTGAGGGTTTTGTGGCAGCTTGCGAGACTTGCGCTCGTGCCAAAGTCCCTCATTCACGGCCATCAGGTCCTCTCCTTCCCTTACCCATTCCTTCCCGTCCTTGGACACATCTGTCCATGGACTTCATAACGGACTTGCCTCGTTCCTCGGGGAAGACTGTGATTCTGGTGGTGGTGGACCGTTTTAGCAAAATGGTGCATTTCATCCCTTTTCCTGGTTTGCCCAATGCTAAGACGCTGGCGCAGGCATTTATTGACCACATTGTCAAATTGCATGGTATTCCTTCAGACATAGTCTCTGATAGGGGCACGCAGTTTGTTTCCAGATTCTGGAAGGCTTTCTGTTCTCGCTTGGCGGTTCGGTTGTCATTCTCTTCTGCTTTCCACCCGCAGTCGAATGGCCAGACAGAGCGCGTCAATCAGAATCTGGAGACATATCTGCGCTGTTTTGTGGCGGAGAATCAGGAGGATTGGTGTTCTTTTTTGTCCCTTGTTGAGTTCGCTTTAAATAACCGTCGTCAGGAGTCCTCTGATAAGTCACCATTTTTTGGTGCATATGGGTTTCATCCGCAGTTTGGGACTTTCTCGGGAGAGGGGTCTTCTGGTTTACCTGATGAGGACAGATTCTCCTCGTCTTTGTCATCTATTTGGCAAAAGATTCAGGATAATCTAAAGAGCATGAGTGAGAGATATAAGCGTGTGGCAGATAAGAGACGTGTGCCTGGTCCGGACCTGAATGTTGGTGATCTGGTGTGGTTGTCTACCAAGAATATCAAATTGAAGGTTCCCTCCTGGAAATTGGGTCCTAGGTTTATTGGGCCTTACAAGATCCTGTCTGTCATCAATCCTGTTGCCTACCGTCTTGATCTTCCTCAGACTTGGAAGATCCATAATGTTTTTCATAAGTCCTTATTGAAACCTTATGTTCAACCTATTGTACCCTCGCCTTTGCCTCCTCCTCCGATTATGGTTGATGGAAATCTTGAATTTCAGGTCTCTAGGATTGTGGATTCTCGTCTTGTCCGCGGTTCCCTCCAGTACCTCGTTCATTGGGAGGGTTATGGTCCTGAGGAGAGGATGTGGGTCCCAGTGACGGACATTAAGGCCATTCGTCTCATCAGGGCTTTCCATAGGTCCCATCCTGAGAAGGTGGGCCCTGAGTGTCCGGAGTCCACTCGTAGAGGGAGGGGTACTGTCACAACCAGACAGCGGAGAAGCTCTGACAGGAGCTTTCCAGATCCTCCTCCTTGAGTTTCTTTGTTTTGGTTAAGTTCCTCATCTCGTTAGTCTATCTCAGCTGTCATGCAGTTGGACTGATTGCTTCCCTTTAAGTTCCTCCCCATAATGCAGTAGTGTGCGGCTTATACAACTTCCTGGAGTGTGTGTGCATGCTGTTTCTTTATAAGTGCTGTTCCTTTATTTGTGATTTTCTGTCTGCTGGATTTTCAGGTGACCCTGACTCCCTCCGTGTCTTGTGTAGGGAGCCGGTGGTCGTGTCCCCTCACTATTGTAGGGTCTTCAGGTATTAGATAGCCGAGGTACGTGGATATGCGCCCATCCACCTTTGGGGTGTTCGCATAGGCTGAGCAATTAGGGAGAGTGGCAGGTCTCATGTAGGGGTCTCCCTTTTTGTTCCTTAGTTGTGGATCCAGTGAGTCATTAATTGTATTGCATTGTCTTGTTTCCTGTACACCATCCGTGACACATCACCGCTCTCCACATATATGTGGAGAGCGGTGATGTCACTGATGTAATATATCGCCTATATGTGGACTGCGGTGATGTCACTGATGTAATATATCACTTATATGTGGAGAGCGGTGATGTCACTGATGTAAAATATCACTTATATCTGGAGAGCGGTGATGTCACTGATGTAATATAACATTATATGTGGAGAGCGGTGATGTCACTGATGTAAAATATCACTTATATGTGGAGAGCGGTGATGTCACTGATGTAATATATCGCCTATATGTGGACAGCGGTGATGTCACTGATGTAAAATATCACTTATATGTGGAGAGCGGTGATGTCACTGATGTAATTTAACATTATATGTGGAGAGCGGTGATGTCACTGATGTAAAATATCACTTATATGTGGAGAGCGGTGATGTCACTGATGTAATATAACATTATATGTGGACAGCGGTGATGTCACTGATGTAATATATCATTATATGTGGAGAGTGTTCATGTCACTGATGCAATACAGCGCTCCAGATGGCGACCAAAATGGTCGCCAATGCGCCTTAAAATTTGCAGATGGCGACAAGACTTGTCATAGGCTACAGGCCTGAGGTCTATTTGGTAGTGAAATTCCAGCACAGGCAGGCGGGATGATGTCATCACGCCCGCCTGTGCCAGGACGCATTGCACCATCCCTCGCCGTACCAGCAGCTAGTGAGCGCCAGTGAAAGGACACACGTGAGAGTATTAGATTTTTGCTTTTTTTTAGGGTGTGAGAAGGCGGGATCCAGGGGGCCCAAGTAAATTCTTGCCCAGGGTCCAATCAATATTAAAGACGGCCCTGCCCATAGGAGTGTCTTTGCCTCTCAGAATGAGAGAGAGCATCACTGTCCCTTGAAATTCTTGAAGTGTTTTCCACTGTGGGGTCTTTGAGCCTTTGGAGACCCTCATACGATGGATTTCTTTCTGGAGGAACATGATTCCATTCTTTATGTCTGGAAGGTAAAGCTGAGGGTCTCAATCGTATCTCTTTCCCCTTCGATGTCGTCTGGCAGCAGCAAGTAGTCTTCAACTTCTTTCGGGTTGTGAAACTGTCTTGTTGAACCATCACGTTGTCTGATTCTTAATATAGCAGGATATGCAAGTTGAAATCTAATCCCCTTTTTGTGGAGTCCCGAGCAGATTCCACTAAAGGTTCTGCGCTTTCTTGTGACCTCCACTGAGTACTCAGCAAATAGTAATACTTTGGTGCCCCTTATAATCATCGTTTCCCACCATATTCTGTATGCCCTCAATATATCTTCCTTATCTGAATAGTCCAAGCATTTGCAAATTACTTGTTTTGGTCTTTGGTTGGCATTTGAAGAGGTTGTTGTAGGATGCTTGTGAGGGCAATTACCCCTGCGTCTATGATTATGGGTTCCGAATTCAAATTGTGTAATGTGCACAGAGAAGGCTGATACACGCAATGGTTGTAATCAGTAATCTATTTTATTGTAACATTAGCAGACAATCTTATACCATAATTATTGGTAGACGCCCAACAGCCGTGCGTCACATAAAACCACAAAAAGACAGAAGAAATGAAACCTTTATCAGAAAGAGGATCTTAAACTTAGAACAGCAGAAACTAGCATTTATAAAAATAGAACGGGGGGGGGGGGGGGGTAGGTTGTCAGCTGAATTCCCCCTAGCGTGCCTGCAAAGAGCTGACACTTGTCTAAAATTTTAATAACCTCTAATTGAACTCTGGTTCAGATAGATATATGATATACAAGATGGAGTTCTATCTCTCACAATTCCCCATTTTGAGAAATCTGTGAACTGTTACCGCTCAAAGGTACTTCAGAACAAGCTAATCCTATTCTGCCCTAAGGATTCCCTTCTTACAAACTTTATTAATAAACATATCTATGTCGGAATGGGGGTATTATAGAGGTTGCAGGAGTAAGCTGGGCGATTGTACATAAACCAGTGACATTTCTGAGCAACCACTTGTATTCCTTATGCCAACAGACCAGGAATATATCTTCTGGGACTGCAACCACCGTACTATTAAACAACTGAGTTATCAATTTGGCCAGCTGGACACCTTCTGCCAGTTTTGGTCCCTTTTCCTGACCCTCTGAGGAGTTAGAGGTTATTCCAGCAATTAAATCAACTAAGGTACGGTTGCTGCAGGCCAGATTCTTACCCTTTACAGGATCTATACCAACACACTGCACCAGGCTGTTCGGGTTAGAGTATTTGCAGCCGAATTTGTCATGAGGACTAAAAGACATACCTTTCGACTGTATTTGCAAATAATAACAGTGTGTCCAACTTGTAAAGCATGACACATTGTACCACATGTTCTCGTTCCAGGGGGTAGAGCTATAATCAACTGGTGGCCCTGATCTGTTTGCCATCAGCCAGGGGGGCTCAGCCCATCCTGCAACGGGTAAGGGTACCTCCCTGTTTTAGTTTGGACTTAACCTGCTTCATGCCTGTGAAAAAGATAGTAGAGTTGGCCAGTTTAGTCAATTCAGAAAAACTGAGGGGCACAGCGAAATAGGGCATACTGGCTGAACTTACAGGACTGTGAGTACAGATCCAACAGTCTATCATTTTTCATTCATTCCTTCAAACAGCACCTGATGGTGTTGTATCAAAGCATTGTCCCAATCATCATTCAGTGTACGAAACACTGCTGACACGCTCAGGGTCAGAGCCACTGTCAGCAGAAGGATCTTCATCCTGTGGTTCCAAGAGAAGCGTGTATCCAGTTGGGTTTTCCTTAGAACTTTACAGTAGTGTGGGTGGTCAACAGTACTTGAAATGGGCCATCAAATCTTGGAACTAGTCCTTTTCTCACATGCCTTTTTATCACCACCCAGTCCCCGGGCTGCAAGTTGTGAGTTCCTTCTACTGAGTCAGGATCTGGAAATGAAGCAAACACCTGTTTATGGTGTATTCTAGCCTTTTTGTGAGGGCCCGTATGTAACTGGTCAGACTGTCATTATTCATCTGCAGCTGCTGGGGAAAGTACAACCATAACCTGGGGGCACTTCCAAACAGGATCTCAAATGGGGACAACCCTGTCCTCTTGTTTGGGGAAGTCCTTACTGAATATAGAGCCAGAGGCAAGCACTCTGTCTAGGGCCTCTGGATCTCCCGCATGGCCTTTTATCCATTCAAATGCTCAACTTCAACTGTGAAATGAGAACCTCTATCTAACTCAATAACTTCAGGAACACCATACCTGCATATCAGTTCACTGACCATTTTCTTTGCCGTATTCTTGGCATTTGCTTTGGATATTGAAACATAGAAACATAGAAACATAGAATGTGTCGGCAGATGAGAACCATTTGGCCCATCTAGTCTGCCCAATATACTGAATACTATGGATAGCCCCCGGCCCTATTTTATGTGAAGGATGATCTTGTGCCTATCCCATGCATGCTTAAACCCCTTCACTGTATTTGCAGCTACCACTTCTGCAGGAAGGCTATTCCATGCATCAAAGCCACCCAGGCTTCCGGCCAACCTGAAAAGAGATCAACACACATGAGAACAAATTCATACACTCCTACCTTTTGTAGTTGTATATAGTCTATCTGCAGTCTCTGAAACGGTTAAAGTGGCCTGGGTGTGTGCTTGCTTGGAGTCTTCACCACTTGACCAGGGTTATTCAGTGCACAGAGAAAACCCTGGAGCAATCCACCCTGTATTAACCACACTTACCATGGCACCTTTCGATAGGTGAGTGGGCCCCTGTGCCTCCTGAGCCATCATAGGATAGAGGGCTCTGGGTAGGCATATTTTTTCTGAACCTTCCCAGAGTCCCTGCCCATTCGGCACTGCTCCTCTCTGAGTTCAGGAGCTCTTTTCTCCTTCATCTGCCTGTGCAGACAGTTTAATCAACACGTCTTCAGACATGTGGTGAGGCTCCAGGACACCGACAGGGATTTCCAAGACTTCACTGCTGCCTCTTTTGCAGCCCCATCTGCCCTGTTGTTGCCCCTATCCTCACGGGGTTTGTTGTCTGGTATGTGCCTTAACCTTGACAATGGCTACTTCCTCTGGAAGCAGGAGTGAGTTCATTAGTTTTAATACTGAGTCTTTGTTTTTAATGGGCTGACCTGCAGAGGTTAGAAAGTCTCCAGCCCACCATATGGGTCCATAGTCATGTGCAATACCAAAACCATATCTTGAATCTGTATAGATGTTCACCTTCTCCCCCTCAGCCAATTTACACGCCTCAGTGAGTGCCTTCAGCTCTCCCTCCTGCACAGACATGTGCGGAGGGAGTGGTTCAGCAATGGCTACCTCATGCTGTGTGACCCCTGCATATCCAGTGTGGAAGCGGCCATCCTCTCCCATATTTCTGCTTCCATCTACAAAACACTAAAAATCAGGGTTATCAAGAGGTTTTTCATGAGAAAATCCAGAAGTTTCTTGTTGCATCAACTGTATACAATCATGAGGAGCATTTTCAGCTAAATCAGACAAAAGGCTACCTGTGCTACCCTCCCCCATTTCTGAATCTGTAATTGGTAACAAAGTAGCAGGATTCAGAGTAGTACATCTTTTGAAAGAAATGAGGAGTGCACATTGGAGTCTGAGTTGTCTAGCCATAGAAATATGGTTTGGTTGCACTTGTGTGAGTATGTCCTGTGTGTTTGCACAACTGTATGTTCCCATCCCCCCTGCACTTCCTGAAACTCAAACTGATTGCTGAAGAGGAAATTGAGGGGAAGGGGGTGCGTGTGGGTGCTATATATACACAGAAACTGCCATGTCTTCACAGCTGCTCATTAATTTAATTGCCTGCACTGCTGTGACTGCCCTGACACAGGAGGGGGCCACAGGGTATAACCTGGCTGACTGTGACCCTGAATTTCAGAATAGAACAAGTTAAATTCCTCATCATATTTTTGAATACTCAGGGCTGGGTCTGAGGTTATGCACATCTTCATTGTATGAAAATTATTCACTGCCTCTTCTGTCAGATGAAATGGGTCAGATAACAGACAATCATACAGAGGCTGCATTAACATCGAGGCATGTCTAATCCAGGGGCGACAGTATGACACCAGCCCCCTTAGGCTTTGAATCCTTTAAACAGCCTCCCTTCTATCTGGGGTTTTCAAAATTGTCACCTTGTTAACTTCTCTAGGAACATGAACCATCCTGTAACTGACAGGCGGCCCCTTAACTGGGTTTCTTCTTTAGTAACAATTGGGTAACAACCGTACTGTCTTATCTTTTAGTTTAACTGGCTCAGATTCACGGATAAAAACAGTTTCTCCCATAAATCCCACAGCCGGTACATAACAAGGGGTTAACTGATAAGGCTGCAAGAAACTCTTTCCTATTCTCTCTCTCTCTCACTATTTGTCTGGAAGTTTTCCTCTTCTGCTCCCCAGACTTATTTGGTATGGTCCCCATGGTCTGTCTCAGTCCAATCCCAGGATTTGGGTCTGGCTCACAAGGCACTTTAACACCCCAAATCCTGAATTACATAATTTGCCGGCCGGGCCTAGGTCCTCCTCCCTCGGATCATAATCCTTCTGGTACACCTAGTTAAAACGTTACCTTAGGTCCTCCTGCCTCAGACAGTCCTTCTAGTTCACCTAATCTAGGTCATCCTGCCTTGGACAGTCCTTCTGGTTCACTTAGTCAAGACTTAAGCACAGACCACCTTGGGGACCCACCAGATCTATAATAACCTTAACACGGGGTGTCCCTTACAAGTACCCAGCTCTCCGTCTCCATATGTTCTCTATCTTAGCAAACAGAGTTCCTACGGGTTCTGCAGCATGTACATTTACCCCTCACTCCTGAGAGGGATGGCAGTAACAACCGCACTTGATGAGTCGCAACTTCAGTTTTTTTTTTTTGTTTGTTTTTCTTCTTCTTCTGAGGGGAGACACAATCAACAAGTATACACAATAAAGATAAACTTTTCAACTTCTTGTTTACCTACTTGAAGATTAACAAGACAAAAACAAGTGGCACCTCCCCTTTAACAACATGCAGGGCTCACCTCACTGGCAGACAGGATTTTTCACCGGCTTCCATGGTTGGCCTGCTGGTCGGACCACCGCCTCTGCCCCCTCGTCTGGCAATTCCTCCACACTCTCATAGGCAGAAATCTCTTGTTGTCTCCATCAGTCCCGTCCCTGCGCTAAAAGCGCAACCTCCTGCCAGGGGAATTCTCTTGCCCTGGTTAATTGCTACCTGGGAGGCGCCTGACACACAACACAAACCACAGAAAACACAGAGAAGAATATCCACAATAGAGTAAAATGTTCCTTCTCAGTCTGGTTCTAAAGACCCAAAATGTCAACACCAATTACTACTCACAGTATGATCATCGTCCAGCAGTCAGACAGCCGTGATGTAACGAAACAAAGCAACTAGAGGCAGGCAAGATTGCTTACCTTTTCATTGGGCCGCGGTCCCCTCCTCAAGTGCCTTTCGTAACGCCCCGGAGGTCATTTATGTTGGCTACTGATGCTTCATTCTCTCTCAAACACCCAGTTTCAACCTCACAAACTACTTTTATACATATGTCAACAACTCCTTTGCATCCATGATCCATAATTCAACCACCATAAGTTTGTTTGAACTTTTCCAACACTTCCACTAGAGTCTTTGGTGTCTTGTAACCCTCTGGGACACTAAGATTATTAGCCATATCTGTCAGTTGTCCTCAAGTTTTATTATTAAACACCAAAGAATACAATTTCCTGACGTCAGTTTCTCCTAGTCCTTACCTAGAGCTTCCTCACTTGTACCAGTGTACTCTAGAAGACTAAAATTATCTTTTCAGGAAACCCAACTCAGTTTTCCACAGAACTTTCCCACTATATACCTAGTGTATTCTGCACTGAGCCTGAGCTTATTCAACTTCTCAGGGGGTTACAGGGCTCCTTATTTCCCTTTTTGGTGTTCTTAGTTATTTTCCGCAAAACATAACGGACAACAGACATCTATGTCAGCAATCCCAATTTACTGTCTCAAACATGATAGTCAAAAGTCTTACCCAATAATCATAGGAATATCATCTCTTTAGAGTTCTTTACCAAAAACAGGCTGGACTGTAAATCAGATTTTTAGACTCCAACTCCACACCGATTTTGACAGACAGAAGATGAGGCAATGTGTTTTGGGGTGTCTGTTTACATATACCCATGCTGAGTGAGAGAAATATCTCTCTAAAAGACAACTTTTCCAATTTTTTTATACAAAGTTGTCATTTGACAGAGATATTTATCTCACCCAGCATGGGTATATGTAAAAAGACACCCCAAAACACATTGCCCTACTTCTCCTGAGTACGGCGATACCACATGTCTGACACTTTTTTGCAGCCTAGGTAGGCAAAGGGGCCCAAATTCTAAAGAGCACCTTTAGGATTTCACAGGGCATTTTTATCACTTTTGGATTTCAAACTACTTCTCACGCATTAGGGCCCCTAAAATGCCAGGGCAGTATAAATACCCCACAAGTGACCCCATTTTGGAAAGAAGACACCCCAAGGTATTCCGTGAGGGGCATAGCGAGTTCCTAGAATTTTTTTTTTTTTTGGCACAAATTAGCAGAAAATGATGATTTATTTATATATTTTTTTTCTTACAAAGTCTCATATTCCACTAACTTGTGACAAAAAATAAAAACTTCCATGAACTCACTATGCCCACCACAAAATACCTTGGGGCCGAATTTTGTGGAGCCGATCAAAAGCTGGGTGGCCTCTGGGACGAGAGGTGCTGTTGTCACTAAAGTGCAGGAAACGCAGGATGGCCTCAAATCGTGTCCTGGACATGGCAGCAGAGAACATGGGCATGTGATGAATTGGGTTTGTTGACCAATATGACCGCAATTCATGCTTTTTTGTCAGGCCCATGTTGAGGATAAGGCCCAGAAAAGTTTTAAATTTGGAAACTTGGACAGGTTTCCACCGGAAAGACTGGGCATAAAAGCTTCCCGAGCTGGCGGCTTTAAATTGAGTGGCATACCGATTTGTTTCTGCCACGACTAAGTCCAAGAGCTCCGCAGTCAAGAACAGCTCAAAAAACCCCAGTGCCGATCCGATCTGAGCTGTCTCAACCCGAACTCCAGACTGGGCGGTGAAAGGGGGAACTACTGGTGCGGCTGAAGTTGGGGGCTGCCAATCAGGGTTTGCCAGCACCTCAGGGACTCTAAGGGCTCTACGGGCCTGTCTGTGCGGTGGCTGCGACGGGGTAACTAATGCATGTGCCACCGTACCAGCTTCAACTGCCCTTCTGGTGCTCGCCACTTCACCATGTTGTACGGCAGTGCTGATACTAGGTCCAGGATGGGCTGTGCTGCTGGTGTATGCCTCACCACGTAATCCGACAGCGCCAGCCCCACTCTGCTGCCCTTGAAGCGGATCCTGCGCAACCTGTGGTCTAGCAACACAGGGCCGGGTACGCCTGGTGATATCAGGGACCTCAACCTCATCGTCCGAACTTTGGGTCAGACTGCCACTGCTTTCTACAGGTTCATATTCTGACCCTCTGGATTCATCAGATGAGGGTTCCCATTCCTCATCCGACTGGGTCAGAAGCCTGTAGGCCTCTTCAGAAGAATACCCCCTGTTTGACATTTGGACTACTAAATTTAGGGGGTATTCCCTGAGACTACCCAAGAAAAAAAGCAAGCCTGTCTTACAAATGGGAGGCTAGCGAAGTACAGGAAGCCACTGCGATTGATAAAAAATATCAAAACAGATTTTTTTATCGCCGCAGCGCTTGTAAAGTGATTGTGCAGTGATCCCAAAAAATTTTTTTTTTGTCACTGCGGCGGGGCGGGCGTGGGTGAACGCACGTGTGGGCGACCGTTCAGGCCTGATCGGGCAAACACTGCGTTTTGGGTGGAGGGCGAACTAAGGTGACACTATTATAGATCTGACTGTGATCAGTTCTGATCACTTACAGATACTATAAAGTACTAATGCTGATTAGCGATACGCTATTCAGCGAATCAGTGACTGCGGTGCGGTGGGCTGGGCGCTAACTACCTAACCAAGGGGCCTAAACTAACCTAAAACCTAACCGTCAATACTAGTGAAAAATAAAAGTGACAGTTTACACTGATCACTTTTTTCCCTTTCACTAGTGATTGACAGGGGGCGATCAAGGGGTTAATTGGGGTGATGGGGGGTGATCTGGGGCTAAGTGTGCTGTTTGGTGTGTACTCACTGTGATGTGTGCTCCTCTGCTGGGACCAACAGACGAAAAGGACCAGCAGAGGAGCACAGAAGCCATTTAACACATTATATTTATAAATACAGTCATGTGAAAAAATTAGGACACCCTTTGAAAGCATGTGGTTTTTTGTAACATTTTTAATAAATGGTTATTTCATCTCCGTTTCAACAATACAGAGAGATTAAAGTAATCCAACTAAACAAAGAAAACTGAAGAAAAGTCTTTTCAAGATCTTCTGTAAATGTCATTCTACAAAAATGCCTATTCTAACTGAGGAAAAAGATAGGACACCCTCACATGTATTCCCTCTTAAATTGGCTCAGATCTCACACAGGTATATCACACCAGGTGCACATAATTAGTAGATCGTTACTCTGCATGTTGAATGAGGCTTGCCCTATTTAAACCTCAGACATTTAGTTTGGTGTGCTCCTGACTGTTGAAGTGAGAGTGAGCACCATGGTGAGAGCAAAAGAGCTGTCAGAGGACTTCAGAAAAAAGATTGTAGCAGCCTATGAGTCTGGGAAGGGATTTAAAAAGATCTCAAAAGATTTTGAAATTAGCCATTCCACTGTCCGGAAGATAGTCTACAAGTGGAGGGCTTTCAAAACAACTGCCAACATGCCCAGGACTGGTCGCCCCAGCAAGTTCACCCCAAGAGCAGACCGCAAGATGCTAAAAGAGGTATCCAAAAACCCTAAAGTGTCATCTCGAGAACTACAGCAGGCTCTGGCTACTGTTGATGTAGAAGTACATGCCTCTACAATCAGAAAGAGACTGTACAAGTTTAACTTGCATGGGAGGTGTGCAAGGAGGAAACCTTTGCTTTCCAAGAGAAACATCGAGGCCAGACTGACATTTGCCAGCGATAAAGTTGACAAAGACCAGGACTTCTGGAATAATGTTCTTTGGACAGATGAGTCCAAAATTGAATTATTTGGACACAACAGCAGAGGACATGTTTGGCGTAAACCAAACACAGCATTCCAAGAAAAGAACCTCATACCAACTGTGAAGCATGGAGGTGGAAGTGTCATGGTTTGGGGCTGCTTTGCTGCAGCAGGACCTGGTCAGCTCACCATCATAGAATCCACGATGAATTCTACTGTATATCAGAAGGTGCTTGAAGAACATGTGAGACCATCAGTTAGAAAATTAAAGCTGAAGCGGAACTGGACCATGCAACATGACAATGACCCAAAACATACTAGTAAATCAACCAAAGATTGGCTGAAAAAGAAGAAATGGAGAGTCCTGGAATGGCCAAGTCAAAGTCCAGATTTGAATCCCATTGAGATGCTGTGGGGTGACTTGAAAAGGGCTGTACATGCAAGAAACCCCTCAAACATCTCACAGCTGAAAAAGTTCTGCATTGAGGAGTGGGGTAAAATTTCCTCAGACCGATGTCGAAGACTGGTAGATGGCTACAAGAACCGTCTCACTGCAGTTATTTCAGCCAAAGGAGGTAACACTCGCTATTAGGGGCAAGGGTGTCCTATCTTTTTCCTCAGTTAGAATAGGCATTTTTGTAGAATGACATTTACAGAAGATCTTGAAAAGACTTTTCTTCAGTTTTCTTTGTTTAGTCGGATTACTTTAATCTCTCTGTATTGTTGAAACGGAGATGAAATAACCATTTATTAAAAATGTTACAAAAAACCACATGCTTTCAAAGGGTGTCCTAATTTTTTCACAAGACTGTATAATGTGTTAACTGTCTTGTGATTCGATTTTTTAAAATCATCAGCCTGCCAGCAATGATCATTGGCTGGCAGGCTGGTGACAAAATACTCCTCTAACTTTTGCCGGCCCGCAATGCGCATGCGCGGGCCGGCTGTGCGCGTCGAGGAGGAATGAATCGACCGCCTCCGGAACGCAATCCTGCGTTAGGTGGTCCGGAGGCGGTTAAGTGGATCTGTACATCCTCTGATTGTCTTACCGTGGTTATCGGGGTGTCGAAGGAGAGCCGATTAGTCCAGCCCCACTTTGGGGGCCAAGTTTTGTGAGGGCAATTACCCCTGCATCTATGATTATGGGTTTAGAATTCAAATAGTGTAATGTGCACAGAGAAGGCTGATACACGCAATGGTTGTAATCAGTAATCTATTTTATTGTAACATTAGCAGACAATCTTATACCATAATTATTGGTAGACGCCCAACAGCCGTGTGTCACATAAAACCACAAAAAGACAAAAGAAATGAAACCTTTATCAGAAAGAGGATCTTAAAGGGAACCTGTCACCAGTTTTATGGTGTCCTAACTAAGGGCAACATAAATAAGTGACTGATTCTCTTAGCAAAATGCTGGGTCACTTTCTTTAATTGACCCGGTCAATCTGCCAACATCTTGTATTGAAAAGCTTCAGCTGATAATGATGAGTCCTGAATATTTATGAGCTCCTGACTCTCCCCGCCCACCTGCTGCTGAATGACAGTTATTTTCCATATGAATCAGCAGCAGGTGGGCAGGGGAGTAGCTATAGCTGTTAATTAAATATACGCTGGACTCAATGACATCACGCTGGACTTAAATCAGCTCATTAGCATGCGGCATCTTTGTGTGTATATTATGAGGGAACCATCTGTCACACCAGTAAGTGAATACATCTAAGGTACTTTTTTGTAGTTAATGATTGTATATAATTAGTCAGATTATAATCAAATATCCACATGACAGGTTCCCTTTAAACTTAGAACAGCAAAAAACAGAAACTAGCATTTATAAAAATAGAACAGGAAGGGGGGGGGGGGTTGTCAGCTGAATCCCCCCCTCCTCTAATTGAACTCTGGTTCAGATAGATATAGGATATACAAGATGGACTTCTATCTCTCACAGTGCTCTTTCAAAGGTCCCACTGCATCGGCGGGCTGAGTCGGTGCCATCTTGGGAAGCACGTGTCCCTGTATGTTATTGAGTCGGCCCGAGGAGGTGATTTTCTGCCCGCTCCAGAGTAAATAACGCTCCATACACGTAGGGGAGCCGGCAATTATTAAAATACTCTCCCATTACCTCAGGAGGATATGTCGGAGCGGGCTTCTGATTTCTCGGCGGCGAGGAGCTGAAGTCACTGCGTCCTCACATACCAGCGCCGAAGTCGGAAGTCCGTGCTACAACTTTTTGCTAAACGTCAATGGAACAGAAAACTCTAGGATTGAGAATACAGAGGGTTTATGTTGGAATAATAAGGACATATTCCCCAGTAAAGTATTACTGCATTTATCAAAGGAATGTTTGCACCCTTTAACCACCTCCGGACCGCCGTACGCAGCGACGCGTCCTGGAGGTGGTTGATTCATTCCGCCTGGACGTGCCGGCGCGTCCTCTCGCAAGACGCAAGATTTCCTGTGAACGCGCGCGCGCTCACAGGAACGGAAGGTAAGAGAGTGGATCTCCAGCCTGCCAGCGGCGATCGTTCGCTGGCAGGCTGGAGATGTGATTTTTTTAACCCCTAACAGGTATATTAGACGCTGTTTTGATAACAGCGTCTAATATACCTGCTACCTGGTCCTCTGGTGGTCCCTTTTGCTTGGATCGACCACCAGAGGACACAGGTAGCTCAGTAATATGTTGCACCAAGCACCACACTACACTACGACCCCCCCTTTCACTTATTAACCCCTTATTAGCCCCTGATCACCCCATATAGACTCCCTGATCACCCCCCTGTCATTGATTACACCCCTGTCATTGATCACACCCCTGTAAAGCTCCATTCAGACTTCCGCATGATTTTTACGGATGCACTGATAGATGGATCGGATCCGCAAAACGCATACGGACGTCTGAATGGAGCCTTACAGGGGCGTGATCAATGACTGTGGTGATCACCCCATATAGACTCCCTGATCACCCCCCTGTCATTGATTACCCCCCTGTCATTGATCACACCCCTGTAAAGCTCCATTCAGACGTCCGCATGATTTTTATGGATCCACTGATAGATGGATCGGATCCGCAAAACGCATACGGACGTCTGAATGGAGCCTTACAGGGGCGTGATCAATGACTGTGGTGATCACCCCATATAGACTCCCTGATCACCCCCCTGTCATTGATCACACCCCTGTAAAGCTCCATTCAGACGTCCGCATGGTTTTTACGGATCCACTGATAGATGGATCGGATCCGCAAAACGCATACGGACGTCTGAATGGAGCCTTATAGGGGGGTGATCAATGACAGGGGGGTAATCACCCCATATAGACTCCCTGATCACCCCCCTGTCATTGATCACCCCCCTGTAAGGCTCCATTTAGAATTTTTTTTGGCCCAAGTTAGCGGAAATTATTATTTTTTCCTTACAAAGTCTCATATTCCACTAACTTGTGTCAAAAAATAAAGTCTCACATGAACTCACCATACCCCTCACGGAATCCAAATGCGTAAAATTTTTTAGACATTTATATTCCAGACTTCTTCTCACGCTTTAGGGCCCCTAGAATGCCAGGGCAGTATAAATACCCCACATATGACCCCATTTCGGAAAGAAGACACCCCCAGGTATTCCGTGAGGGGCATATTGAGTCCATGAAAGATTGAAATTTTTGTCCCAAGTTAGCGGAAAGGGAGACTTTGTGAGAAAAAAATAAATAAATCAATTTTTGCTAACTTGTGCCAAAAAAAAATAATTTCTATGAACTCGCCATGCCCCTCATTGAATACCTTGGGGTGTCTTCTTTCCAAAATGGGGTCACATGTGGGGTATTTATACTGCCCTGGCATTTTAGGGGCCCCAAAGCGTGAGAAGAAGTCTGGGATCTAAATGTCTAAAAATGCCCTCATAAAATGAATGTGGGCCCCTTTGCGGATCTAGGCTGCAAAAAAGTGTCACACATGTGGTATCTCCGTACTCAGGAGAAGTTGGGGAATGTGTTTTGGGGTGTCATTTTACATAAACCCATGCTGGGTGAGATAAATATCTTGGTCAAATGCCAACTTTGTATAAAAAAAAAATGGGAAAAGTTGTCTTTTGCCGAGATATTTCTCTCACCCAGCATGAGTATATGTAAAAAGACACCCCAAAACACATTCCCCAACTTCTCCTGAATACGGCGATACCACATGTGTGACACTTTTTTGCAGCCTAGGTAGGCAAAGGGGCCCACATTCCAAAGAGCACCTTTAGGATTTAGTAAAAATTGGATAGAACCGGCACTCAAACAATTCGGAATACACGTAGGAATCAAATAAAATTATTTATTAAACAATCAATATGTGTCCTGTGTGCACCAGGATAAAATTCATAAAATGACATAAAATGTATATATAGCTTATGTGTAAGCCAGAGAGATGGGTATCTCTAATATATCAAGTTCTGACTGC
Organism: Bufo bufo; assembly: GCF_905171765.1. NCBI lineage: Eukaryota > Metazoa > Chordata > Amphibia > Anura > Bufonidae > Bufo > Bufo bufo. The sequence goes on along the minus strand of NC_053393.1, from coordinate 556,439,594 downwards.
CAACCGCGGCAGGCTGCATCCGTGTCCCTCCTATTAGGTAGGGCTATTGGATCACAGTCGTCTGCGGAGCAAACAGAAGCCGATAAATATTGCACTTCAAATAAATTCAATAATGATTATCTGATGTATTCAACACTTCATAGTTTCGTATAAAGCCACACAGTCCTAAATGCGTAGCAATTGAGGTCTTATAACATCATCTGAAATACAAAATATTGACTGGTCTAGGATGAAAATAGTGTTTTAGACCGAGATCGAATTGTCATATGTAGCGGTATCGGGGTCTCAGTATGCTAGATGTACAAAGTCAATTGTCCAGCACGTTGGTTATCTCAGTGCTGATACCGCTTGTAGCGGTTCGGTATATTTCCACTTGTATCATTACTCACTGCGTCCTCTGTGGGCTCACTCACTCAGGTCTGCGGAAGGACTTCTGCCGTGGCGTCCCACGCTTCAGCCTTTCTCCGCTCCGCTTGTCTCGGGTCCAGTCTTTGCTTGGATCCCGTCTCAACTCTCGTGAGAGACCTGAATTGCCTACTGCGCTTGCGTGAGTCTTCCAACACTTCGTTTGTCTTTCGTGGGTAAGTGGATAACGTCTCCGTCCTTTTTGTCACAAGTTAGTGGAAAATGATGATTTTTTTTTTTTTCTTACAAAGTCTCATATTCCACTAACTTGTGACAAAAAATAAAAACTTCCATGAACTCACTATGCCCATCAGCGAATACCTTGGGGTGTCTTCTTTCCAAAATGGGGTCACTTGTGGGGTAGTTATTCTGCCCTGGCATTCTAGGGGCCCAAATGTGTGGTAAGGAGTTTGAAATCAAATTCTGTAAAAATAACCAGAGAAAAATCCGAAAGGTGCTCTTTGGAATATGGGCCCCTTTGCCCACCTAGGCTGCAAAAAAGTGTCACACATCTGGTATCTCCGTATTCAGGAGAAGTTGGGGAATGTGTTTTGGGGTGTCATTTTACATATACCCATGCTGGGTGAGAGAAATATCTTGGCAAAAGACAACTTTTCCCATTTTTTTATACAAAGTTGGCATTTGACCAAGATATTTATCTCACCCAACTTCTCCTGAATACGGAGATACCACATGTGTGACACTTTTTTGCAGCCTAGGTGGGCAAAGGGGCCCACATTCCAAAGAGCACCTTTCGGATTTCACTGGCCATTTATTACAGAATTTGATTTCAAACTCCTTACCACACATTTGGGCCCCTAGAATGCCAGGGCAGTATAGCTACTCCACAAGTGACCCCATTTTGGAAAGATGGGCAGAGTGAGTTCATAGAACTTTTTATTTTTTGTCACAAGTTAGTGGAATATGAGACTTTGTAAGAAAAAAAATAAAAAATAATCATCATTTTCCGCTAACTTGTGACAAAAAATAAAAAGTTCTATGAACTCACTATGCCCATCAGCGAATACCTTAGGGTGTCTACTTTCCGAAATGGGGTCATTTGTGGGGTGTTTCTACTGTCTGGCCATTGTAGAACCTCAGGAAACATGACAGGTGCTCAGAAAGTCAGAGCTGCTTCAAAAAGCGGAAATTCACATTTTTGTACCATAGTTTGTAAACGCTATAACTTTTACCCAAACCATTTTTTTTTTATCAAAGACATGTAGAACAATAAATTTAGAGCAAAATTTATATATGGATGTTGTTTTTTTTTGCTAAATTTTACAACTGAAAGTGAAAAATGTCATTTTTTTGCAAAAAAATCGTTAAATTTCGATTAATAACAAAAAATGTCAGCAGCAATGAAATACCACCAAATGAAAGCTCTATTAGTGAGAAGAAAAGGAGGTAAAATTCATTTGGGTGGTAAGTTGTAGGACCGAGCAATAAACCGTGAAAGTAGTGTAGTGCAGAAGTGTAAAAAGTGGCCTGGTCATTAAGGGTGTTTAAGCTATAGGGGCTGAGGTGGTTAAGGGGTACTCCGAGACCAATATACACGTTTTGCGTGTGATCGCTTCCTCAGGAGGAGTCACGCGCAAAATGCGCGTTGAGGAGCGCCACCACCCTCTCTTTGCCTTTCTTCTTATTGGTATGTTGCCATTTATGTCGCATTTGTAGTTTAGCGAGCATACATGTTACTTCGCTGCTCTTTATATGCACTAGTCACTTTTTGGCACATCCTTATATGCATACGCACTTTATATAAACTCGACCGCTCTACCCTGTGTTGGGATTTGTTATTTACATCCTTAGAGGTCGCCGATACTGCTGCATCTTGTTATAGCTGAGAGTCCATTATTGAGGTGTTGTGCAACTGTGTTTTTGTCCTTGCTTATTCACAAGCAAGCATTGTGAACATCATTTTTAACTATTGTTATTAATAAATATTACATTTTATGATTCATTAATGGTGTGTTTCGCACTCTTTTTTGTGGTTGCGCTTGTTATATGCTTGTTTTTTTCCAAATGTCACCACATTATATCACGTACACCGAGAAAATGAAAAACATCTATGAATTTTATATCCATTTTCAGAAACGCTGGATAATTTCCTTAACATTTTCCCTCCTTTTTTTTTCAATTTTTCTGTTCACGTGGTAGACGTTTTGTTCTGAAGGCTTCATTGTATTGTGTGTGTTGCTAACTACTAACCTGCCTGAACAAACAAATGAGCCCTTAGACAGCCCGTACTTCACAGAGTATACAGATAAGCTGCATAGACCATGCGATGCAAGCATCGATTCCAGTCTGTCTAGTAGTTGTCATTTGATTAAGCATACATACATTTTATTAAAACCACAGCACACAAACACACACTATCTAAGTGGATGTAAGTGCAGCATTGTTGTTCCATACATTATTGTCCATAGTTCTGGATACACCTTCTTCTGCTCCTGTGTTGGAATCTCTAGGAGCTGGTAGGTCAGCTATACCGCTAGGAGCATCAGTAGTAAGCCTAAAAGTTTCTGTGTAGCTGTGGTCCTCTGTTGTAGAATCAGGAAGACGAACATCATCTTGGGCGTTGCTGTCCCTTGGTTGGACAGTGCTGTCAATCATGACATATCCCTTGACCAATATGGTGCGACCTGGAAGTGTAGCTACGTGGAGTAGGCCTCAAACCGCCTTGAAAGTCCACCTCCGTCCTCCTCTAGTCAACGTTATGGACACTTCGGTGATGGGAAACCTGGGACGGACACTTCCTTCCTGCCAAAGATGAGCCTCCATCCGAACTTCTACTTAGGTCCTAAAGCTACTTAATACTGAACAGAAAATAATAAACGCAATAACCGTACAACCTGAGTGATTCCATCTGGGACCACCACTATAGTGACTCCATACTGTTGAGAGCGTAGAGCTTGTGTGATCCCTAGGGTCTTCAGTATGTGTCCCATTATCTCCCCAGTGAAGTGGGTACCTCTGTCTGACTATATCACCTCTGGAATCCCATATCTGCAGACTACCTCTGACAATATTTTCTTAGCACTATTTTTGGCCGTAGCCATAGTTATTGACCAGGCTTTTGGCCAGCCTGAGAATACATCAATGGCTACAAGGACATACTCATATGTGCTCACCTTGGGTAGCTGTATGTAATCCACCTGCACTCTTTGAAAAGGGTACAAGGGTTTGGGAGTGTGTTTCTTGGGGGTCTTTACAAACCTCCCAGGGTTATGTCTGGCACATGTAAGACAACCCTGAACAAACTTTTCAAAGAGGGTCTGAATTCCAGGTGCAAACCAATGTTCTAATACTAGTGCGCTCATAGCTCCTGTCGACATACTCCGAGGCAAACATGTTCTGCTATTTACCTGCCAGTGCTCTCCTGTCTTCGTGGTCCCCGCCTCCATCCATACCTTTTTGTCTTGAGGCGTTATCTGGGCCTGTAATTCCTGCAAGAGCGACAAATCTGGCATAGTTGGGAAAAAAACAATGTCAGGAGCGGCAGACCGGCTGCTTGGTCTGCTTGAGCGTTTCCCACGGCTGGCGGATCATCTTGCTTCACATGGGCTGGCACTTTAACAATGGCTACCTCTGTGGGCATCTCTAGGGCCTCTATGACGCTCTGTACTGCTTCTGAATTCTTAATTGGTTTGCCCGATGAAGTCAGAAATCCCCTGGTTTTCCAGATAACACCAAAGTCATGTGCTACCCCGAAAGCATATCTGGAATCAGTGTAACAATTTATTCTCAGTCCCTTACCCATTGTACATGCATCAGTGAGTGCCTTCAATTCCGCCTCTTGTGCAGACGCACAGGATGGGAGTGGTTTTTGTATCATTACCTTACTATCCTGGATTACCGCATACCCGGTGATGGTGTCCTTGTTCATCATTCCACCATCTGGAGCCATCTACAAAATACAGCATCAGGGTTAGTTAATGGTGTTTCAGTAACCTTTGGTAACCCTTTTGTTTCTGCAATCATCAATTCATGACAGTTATGATTTGCAACCGGATCAGACATTTCTACTCCTTCTACTCCCTCCTCCTCTTCTAAATCCACTGGCATCAAAGTAGCTGGATTTAGAAGAGTACATCGCTGTAAGGTAATGTGGTGACTGAGTAGTGTCATCTCATAGTTTGTGATTCTGGCTTGAGACAAATGTTTCAGCTTGGTGGTGTGTAGTAGTTCAGCAACTGCATGAAATGCACTCACAGCTTCTGGTGTTAGTTCAAAAGTCTCTTCTTTGAGGCAGTCATATAGTGGCTGCATCATCTGAGAGCAATCCTTAATCCAGGGGCGACAGTAACTGACAAGTCCAATAAAGGCACGCAGAGCCCTTGGAGTACTTGGCAGGGGGTGCTGCTGTATAGCAGTAACCCTCCCAGATGTAAGGTGTTTAATACCTGGGGAAATACAGTGACCTAGGAAAATCACAGTAGATTTACAAAGTTGCAGCTTCTCTTTGGAGGCTTTACAACCATTTTCAGCAAGGAAAATAAGCAAAGATAAACTTTCTTCATTACACTGTTCTGAGCTGTGGCAACAAAGCAACAGATCATCAATATATTGTTGTCACGGATGGTGTTGCAGAAAACAAGAAGTAACAAATAAAGATCCGACTGACTTGATTCCAAACTAAGGAACAAATGGGTGAGCCCTATAAAAGCCCTAGAGCTCTCCCTGACTGCTCAGCCCATGCAAAGATCTTTATGATAGAAAATTGCATGTCCACGTACCTCGACTGTGTGAAACCTGAACACCCTATAATAGTGAGGGGACACGACCACCGGCTCCCTACACTTAATACGGAGGGAGTCAGGGTCACCTAGGATCAAGCCAACAGGAAAACACAAATACAGAAATAGACTTATCTGAGGAACCAGCAGTGGCAACTTCAAGCAGTGAACACAATCCAGGAAGTAGTATAAACTGCAAAGTGATGCAGTATGGGAGGGGATATAAAGGGATGCAATCAGTGCAACTAGATGACAGCTGAGAGAGGGAAACGAAATGACAAAACGAAAGCAAAACAAAAGAACCTCAAGCAAGAGGTACTGAAGAACGTCTGTCAGAACTTCTCAGATATCTGGCGGTGACAATTGTAAAAGAACAGTATCCGGATAGGCCAGCTGCCAGGACTGCAACACAGAATGTAGGGCAGTAGAGAAAATATATCTGAGCTTACCAACACACGCGTGACAATAGATGCAGCATCATGAATGTTAAGTTTAACACCCTTTTTCCCACAATTCGAGCATGTTACTTGGTCCCAGTTACGTGGAGACTGAACCCCACCTGGTACCCTTTCCTGGAACCTGCCCTTAGGTTTAAAGCGTTGGTTAGCCATCATTGGCTTCTTTTTTTATTTTGCAAGTCTAGCTCAGCTCCCTTTGCTATGGCCACTAGGTCAGGGAACTGGCAGGTCCGCCAATCAGGGCGAGCCTTCTTTACAGCATCCTGTATGGGTGCTTTTAATCCAGACATAAATGTATGTTTTAGTAGTCTCATGTCCTTACTGTCTCCTGTCTCATACCCATAGTCAAACCAGAGCTGTTCTAGAGCTGTGGCGTAGTCAGCTACAGTCTGCTTAGCGTCTTGTGTTTGCGTCATAAAGGTATCAGTCTGATTGTCCTGTTCCTCTTTTACCAAGGGTTTAAGGGCCATGATAAATTCCTGGCCTGACTGGTCTGTGGCCTTATCCACAGGGACAGTACCAGGGGCCTTTGCTATTATTTGATTCTTAAGTACTTTCCCTCCTTTAGTCTCTAGAAGACTCTCCAGATCCGCCCAAGTGGCTTTATATGCGGTCTGGATACTTTCCAATTTACGAAGGAAAGTACTGGGGACAGTACGGGGGTCTGGCAAAGTGTTACACATGGCCAGCAACTCACTAGGAGTCCATGGCCGATAAACCTCATAATCATGTGTTTCCAGTTGCCCAGCTTTGACTGTGGGGAGGGTCTTATTAACCAGTGGGTATAAGCCTACACGAGAGTGTGGCTTGGGCCCCCCACAGGCTGAGCATTACTCTCTCTTGAGTCTGGGTTCTGTTGTCCACAATTAGAACAAGTCCACCCCTCCGGGCCATTATTTGGAGGTGGTGCTGTGGGAGGGAGAGATTTTTGTGGTTTATGGGGGATAATACACCGTACTTCAGAAGGGATGCTTAATTCTTTTGTTGGCAATTTAATTTCATCCCATATTTCATACATAGTCCCTTTGTCAGTGTCTTTTGCCTTATGGGCAGTCATAGACATTCCCTGGGCTACATCATACCACATTGTGGCCTGGTCATATTTGTTATGGTCTTCCAACCACCCCTTAAAATTAGTGAGAAATTTCTACCATACTGGTTCATCCAATGTTCCATTCACACCTGCTCCCAATTTCTTTAGCATTTGTCTACAGTCTTTGGTTGCCTCAGTGTCCTTTGCGCATTGCATAATATCAATTGCAGGGACCCATTTCTCTGCTCCCTTTTCAGAGGAATGCTTACTCTGTGTAGACCCCATCCCGTGGGTGGCTCCTTGTAATTCACTATCCAGGTACTCACACACCTGGTGAATTACAACAGTGCTGTGGACACACTTCCGAGGCAGCACTATTAGTGGTGCCGTGGACACACTTCCGAGGCGGCACCACTTTCTTCTACTACCAGTGGTGTTGTGGGCACACTTCCGAGGCAGCACTATCCACTGGTTTGGCAATACTACGGTATAGTCTTGCCCTCACACAGAGTAACTCACACGTCCTCTCTGGGGTTACTCGCTGGAAACCCCTTAAACCCCTCTACGTTCTTTCTATGGCACAGGAAGCAAACAAATACTACAATCCAAACTGGTATCATAATACCCACGCATGTATACAATATACAGCACAGGAGTTAGCAGTAACGCAGTAATTCTTCCTCATACAATATCAGCAGGCACTCAGTACATGTGAAACCACACAGTATGACATAACTTTGGAACAACCCCTGACCTCAGGCGCCTTTTTAGGTACCAACAAGGAACTGCAGGGCCCCTATCCAATCTTACTGGACAGCTTTATACACTGCCACTTCTCACAGCCTCATCCAGGATAGGTCCGTCAACCCTTTCTCCACCAGAACCAGAGGCCTCCAGAGTCAGGGACCGGACAATCCAGTCAGCGAGCTCCAGACTTTCAGCTTGCTCAGGGGGAGCAGGATCAGACCTCTCCAAGATTCAGCTTATCTCAGCCACTCGCACATTCATGCATTCATACGGCTAGAGACAATTTTGCACATATAGGGGAAATAATACATTCACCAGAACACGGTGCAGGCACCACGTTCACACACCACACTGCAGAACAGCGAGCAGAGCTCAGGAGACAGACAGTAACACAATGGGTTACTTACCGCGGTCTTCCTGGGTCCTGGTCTCCGTATCGCGATCTGCAGCTAGGAGCGTTGTTGTGGTGCCCGCATTCTCCACCAGAAAATGTTGTGGCAGACCTAGGGTTAGTCACGTGAGGATCGTTGCCTCGTGTTCAGGTGAATGACTTCGACGGAGGAAAATGACAGAAGTCTGAGTATAGTTCAAAACCTTGTCAGGAACCCAAAGTGGGAGTGTCCTGGGCTCTTTATTTATACCCAGTTCAAAGGGTGTAACCCCTCAAAGTAAAACATGATTGGTTTACAGACATTTCAATAATGGCTTTTGATTGGTACACAAATAATACTTCTTGATTGGTTAGAACTGAATCCATCTATTGATTGGTTAGTATTTTACAAGTTTCATTTTTCCAAAAATTTGTTAACTGATGAGTTTAGTATTTTTTTTTGCAAGAGATGCATATTTGCGATTTAGCACGTACAAATCTTATCTTATCTTAGCACACACGGCTCACTTCTATAGGTTTTTAGCTTACGCTTGTTATATGCTTGTTTTTTTCCAAATGTCACCACATTATATCACGTACACAGAGAAAATGAAAAACATCTATGAATTTTATATCCACTTTCAGAAAAGCTGGATAATTTCCTTAACATGGAAGAACAGCTTTGACATCTTGCTGTCATCTAGCTGTTGGGGACAAACCTGGAGAAAGACTGGATATATGGAGGCTAGCTTCTCTATCAGACTGACTATATGGAGGCTAGCTTCTCTATCAGACTGGGTACATGGAGGCTAGCTTCTCTATCAGACTGGGTACATGGAGGCTAGCTTCTCTATCAGACTGACTATATGGAGGCTAGCTTCTATCCGACTGACTATATGGAGGCTAGCTTCTCTATCAGACTGGGTATATGAAGGCTAGCTTCTCTCTCTTTCAGACTTGTCAATCTCTCCTAAAGGGATGCACTTTCTCTATCATCAGATATACACTCACCTAAAGAATTATTAGGAACACCATACTAATACGGTGTTGGACCCCCTTTTGCCTTCAGAACTGCCTTAATTCTACGTGGCATTGATTCAACAAGGTGCTGATAGCATTCTTTAGAAATGTTGGCCCCTATTGATAGGATAGCATCTTGCAGTTGATGGAGATTTGAGGGATGCACATCCAGGGCACAAAGCTCCCCTTCCACCACATCACAAAGATGCTCTATTGGGTTGAGATCTGGTGACTGTGGGGGCCATTTTAGTACAGTGAACTCATTGTCATGTTCAAGAAACCAATTTGAAATGATTCGAGCTTTGTGACATGGTGCATTATCCTGCTGGAAGTAGCCATCAGAGGATGGATACATGTTCTCATTCTGTTTACGCCAAATTCGGACTCTACCATTTGAATGTCTCAACAGAAATTGAGACTCATCAGACCAAGCAACATTTTTCCAGTCTTCAACAGTCCAATTTTGGTGAGCTCGTGCAAATTGTAGCCTCTTTTTCCTATTTGTAGTGGAGATGAGTGGTACCCGGCGGGGTCTTCTGCTGTTGTAGCCCATCCGCCTCAAGGTTGTGCGTGTTGTGGCTTCACAAATGCTTTGCTGCATACCTCGGTTGTAACGAGTGGTTATTTCAGTCAACGTTGCTCTTCTATCAGCTTGAATCAGTCGGCCCATTCTCCTCTGACCTCTAGCATCCACAAGGCATTTTTGCCCACAGGACTGCCGCATACTGGATGTTTTTCCCTTTTCACACCATTCTTTGTAAACCCTAGAAATGGTTGTGCGTGAAAATCCCAGTAACTGAGCAGATTGTGAAATATCAGACCGGCCCGTCTGGCACCAACAACCATGCCACGCTCAAAATTTCTTAAATCACCTTTCTTTCCCATTCTGACATTCAGTTTGGAGTTCAGGAGATGGTCTTGACCAGGACCACATCCCTAAATGCATTGAAGCAAATGCCATGTGATTGGTTGACTAGATAATTGCATTAATGAGAAATAGAACAGGTGTTCCTAATAATTCTTTAGGTGAGTGTATAAGTATATGATATCCACAGTATCCTCAGAGGCGTATAGTCTCTGAACAGGGGCCCTCCTGTCCTTTGGTTATGGTGGGCAGCTTGAAGCTTACAGTGTTTCCACCACATGCAGAGGAGGCTGTAGCTAGATTAGCGGCCATTACCTTCTTTGCCAAAATCTGTAATCTCTTTCTGTCGGCTAAACCTTCTGCAGATCTTCTCCCTTCTGAGGGCTGGCAGATAAGTTGCTTGTGGCCTGTAGGGGGATGGTGTCTCTGTCACAGTCGTTACCTCTGGCTGTGACCTTCCGTTCTTGCCCGTTCGGCGCTCCTCGCTGAAGTTCTGTTCCTGTGTGTTATTTGTGGTTCTGTATGGGTTACCTCCCCTGTGTGCCTATTTGGAGTTAATCCTCTGTCTGCTCCATGGGTGTGGTCTCTCTGCTGCACCCATGGAACCTGTATATAAGGCTGAGGTTTCCTCAGTTCTGTGTCAGCTCTCCTGGTGTGTGTTGTCTTGTCCTGCTCCTGGTTTGTACTTTTTTTCCCATGCTGCTGACCCATGGGATCCGTGTCTGTCTGTCTGTGCTCTGTGGGTTTCCCTACTTGTTCATTTGCGTCCTTTTTCCTGTCTTTCTGTTCTGCCAGTTATGTTTTAGTTACTTTGTATTCATATGTCTGTGTTCAGCAAGCCTTTGCAGCAGAGTGGCATGACAAGGCCATGCAGTTTTCTACTGGTGGAGCAAGTCCTTCTCTGCTCATTGCCACTCCTGCTCCCTTGCGTGAACTCCTGCTTGTATCATTAGTTGCTCTGTTTTGTATTTACCTGTCTGTTATGTTTGCCTATGTGCCGTCGGTACCTTCTGGTACCTGTTGTCCATTCGCTCCTGCTGTCACTGTCTAGGTCACGCTCCAGAGTGGACCCTGGCAACTTTCTGCGGCTAAGTCTAACCCTACCATCTAGGGCTCTAGTGAAAACCAGGAGTTGCTTAGTTACGCCCCTCTGGAGTATTACTAGACAGTGGCGCAGTGGGGGTTTTCTCCCACTGTGCTGACGGTACATAGAGCTCATGTTTTATCTGTGCTGTTTTCCATGTTTGTGCAATAAACTCTAATGTGTCTGTACCTGATTTCCGTTTATTGCTTGACGACGCGGTGTTCTCCGTGTATGCTGGTTGCCAGGGGTGACGTCCGGTTTAACCTTTTTTGCTTGCAGTTCTGCCTACGGCCGTGTTTTCCGTTATCGGCGCAGGTATCTGCTCTTGGGCCTCCGGAAGGGGGTGTCAGCATGTCTGACCAATCAGTTCTTGGCAGACATGCCATTCTCCGGAGGGAGAGTGGAGGGGGAGGTGTTAGCACATTGCAGTTCACCATGACTTTTGTGGCCGTGTAGGCTGGCTGCATTCCTCTTGGCGTACTGGCTGCGTTTACCGTGTAGGCTGGTTGCTAGGGGCTGCGTGCTGGCTGCGGTCGTCTTATGTGTTCTGCTTGTGTACCTCTGTACCCCTTTGATTCTGATTTTCGTTTCCTGTCTGGTTCCTGTTCCTGGTCCCGTGCCTCCGGAAGGGGGTGTCAGCATGTCTGACCAATCAGTTCTTGGCAAACATGCCATTCTCCGGAGGGAGAGTGGAGGGGGAGGTGTTAGCACACTGCAGTTCACCATGACTTTTGTGGCCGTGTAGGCTGGCTGCATTCCTCTTGGCGTACTGGCTGCGTTTATCGTGTAGGCTGGTTTCTAGGGGCTGCGTGCTGGCTGCGGTCGTCTTATGTGTTCTGCTTGTGTACCTCTGTACCCCTTTGATTCTGATTTTCATTTCCTGTCTGGTTCCTGTTCCTGGTCCTAATCCTCCGGAAGGGGGTGTCTGCATGTTTGGCCAATTAGTTCTTGGCAGACATGTCATTCTCCGGAGGGAGAGTGGAGGGGGAGGTAACTGCATGGTGCGGTTCACTTGACGTGTATGCCGTGTTGGCTGGCTATCTTCCCCTGGTGTACTGGCTGCGGACCCTCCGTGTAGGCTGGTTTTCAGGGGTTGGGCTGGTTGCGGTCGTCGTATGTGTTCCTGCCCTTGTACCTCGTCACCCCTTTGATTTCTGTCCCCTTGCCTGGTTCTGTTTGGTTTGTTGCCCCACTTCCACTTTCTGTTTGGGAGGAGAGGGGGGGGCTTTGAGGGGTGGGAGTGTCACAGTCGTTACCTCTGGCTGTGACCTTCCATTCTTGCCTGTTCGGCGCTCCTCGCTGAAGTTCTGTTCCTGTGTGTTATTTGTGGTTCTGTATGGGTTAACTCCCCTGTGTGCCTATTTGGAGTTAATCCTCTGTCTGCTCCATGGGTGTGGTCTCTCTGCTGCACCCATGGAACCTGTATATAAGGCTGAGGTTTCCTCAGTTCTGTGTCAGCTCTCCTGGTGTGTGTTGTCTTGTCCTGCTCCTGGTTTGTACTTTCTTTCCCATGCTGCTGACCCATGGGATCCGTGTCTGTCTGTCTGTGCTCTGTGGGTTTCCCTACTTGTTCATTTGCGTCCTTTTTCCTGTCTTTCTGTTCTGCCAGTTATGTTTTAGTTACTTTGTATTCATATGTCTGTGTTCAGCAAGCCTTTGCAGCAGAGTGGCATGACAAGGCCATGCAGTTTTCTACTGGTGGAGCAAGTCCTTCTCTGCTCATTGCCACTCCTGCTCCCTTGCGTGAATTCCTGCTTGTATCATTAGTTGCTCTGTTTTGTATTTACCTGTCTGTTATGTTTGCCTATGTGCCGTCGGTACCTTCTGGTACCTGTTGTCCATTCGCTCCTACTGTCACTGTCTAGGTCACGCTCCAGAGTGGACCCTGGCAACTTTCTGTGGCTAAGTCTAACCCTACCATCTAGGGCTCTAGTGAAAAACAGGAGTTGCTTAGTTACGCCCCTCTGGAGTATTACTAGACAGTGGCGCAGTGGGGGTTTTCTCCCACTGTGCTGACGGTACATAGAGCTCATGTTTTATCTGTGCTGTTTTCCATGTTTCTGTTTGTGCAATAAACTCTTATGTGTCTGTACCTGATTTCCGTTTATTGCTTGACGACGCGGTAGTCTCTCCTGGGACCTCCAACTCGTGACAGTCTCCCTCCAGGAGCTGCTCTGAGGTCTTCACTCCTCAGCAGTCAGCCATTAACGCCAGAATCTTCCTCCTAGAGAGGGAGGGTGGAGCCAGCCCTGACTAGCCTCATGGGACCTCCGCCTCCCCATACAACTTTATAAAAGGGTGAGTAGGGGAGGTATAGGCGCAGGGGACGACCAGCAGATGAATAAGAGGGGCTTTATTTGTGGGTGAAAAACAACCAATGCGGTTCAGGGTTCTAGGGCCCTTTATCAAGTCTTTTTCCATTTTTGTATACGGTAGGCGCTAGTATCCAACTCAGCCATGATGGCACTGATCCTTGTTAGGAAGCTGTACTGCCTATCATCACCAGTCACTTCGTTAGTGCGATGCCTTACCCACTAACCCTATGAGCGCCTTCTCACTCTCACCATTTACGCTACACAACTTTACAGCATGGGGAGGAATGATGGCATAGCGATCGCTTCTCCCCATGTAATAGCAGCGGTCTCCTCCGCAAACGACCAGGCGATTGCCCCTAAGTGACTGTTCCTTTATATGTTTTTATATGGTAGAAGTGCTGCTGTACCTGTTTATGCCTTTTTGATATTATTCAGTAAATCATTTTTCACTTACCTGCTGTTTAAGACTATTTTTTTCCCATATCCCAGATTCCATAGTAAAACATCCATAGAGTACTGATGAGGCCGCTACTAATACCAGTACTACTATTACTACCCCTACACAGGCGCAGACACGTCTCTAACTGTACCCATCGCCTATCTATGTGCTACTAATTCCCTCCAGTCCCCATAGTGCCCTCAAATGGTAATTATTACCCATTTGTGCCCACCATACAGGGAGTGCAGAATTATTAGGCAAGTTGTATTTTTGAGGATTAATTTTATTATTGAACAACAACCATGTTCTCAATGAACCCAAAAAACTCATTAATATCAAAGCTGAATATTTTTGGAAGTAGTTTTTAGTTTGTTTTTAGTTTTAGCTATTTTAGGGGGATATCTGTGTGTGCAGGTGACTATTACTGTGCATAATTATTAGGCAACTTAACAAAAAACAAATATATACCCATTTCAATTATTTATTTTTACCAGTGAAACCAATATAACATCTCAACATTCACAAATATACATTTCTGACATTCAAAAACAAAACAAAAACAAATCAGTGACCAATATAGCCACCTTTCTTTGCAAGGACACTTAAAAGCCTGCCATCCATGGATTCTGTCAGTGTTTTGATCTGCTCACCATCAACATTGCGTGCAGCAGCAACCACAGCCTCCCAGACACTGTTCAGAGAGGTGTACTGTTTTCCCTCCTTGTAAATCTCACATTTGATGATGGACCACAGGTTCTCAATGGGGTTCAGATCAGGTGAACAAGGAGGCCATGTCATTAGATTTTCTTCTTTTATACCCTTTCTTGCCAGCCACGCTGTGGAGTACTTGGACACGTGTGATGGAGCATTGTCCTGCATGAAAATCATGTTTTTATTGAAGGATGCAGACTTCTTCCTGTACCACTGCTTGAAGAAGGTGTCTTCCAGAAACTGGCAGTAGGACTGGGAGTTGAGCTTGACTCCATCCTCAACCCGAAAAGGCCCCACAAGCTCATCTTTGATGATACCAGCCCAAACCAGTACTCCACCTCCACCTTGCTGGCGTCTGAGTCGGACTGGAGCTCTCTGCCCTTTACCAATCCAGCCACGGGCCCATCCATCTGGCCCATCAAGACTCACTCTCATTTCATCAGTCCATAAAACCTTAGAAAAATCAGTCTTGAGATATTTCTTGGCCCAGTCTTGACGTTTCAGCTTGTTTGTCTTGTTCAGTGGTGGTCGTCTTTTAGCCTTTCTTACCTTGGCCATGTCTCTGAGTATTGCACACCTTGTGCTTTTGGGCACTCCAGTGATGTTGCAGCTCTGAAATATGGCCAAACTGGTGGCAAGTGGCATCTTGGCAGCTGCACGCTTGACTTTTCTCAGTTCATGGGCAGTTATTTTGCGCCTTGGTTTTTCCACACGCTTCTTGCGACCCCGTTGACTATTTTGAATGAAACGCTTGATTGTTCGATGATCACGCTTCAGAAGCTTTGCAATTTTAAGAGTGCTGCATCCCTCTGCAAGATATCTCACTATTTTTGACTTTTCTGAGCCTGTCAAGTCCTTCTTTTGACCCATTTTGTCAAAGGAAAGGAAGTTGCCTAATAATTATGCACACCTAATATAGGGTGTTGATGTCATTAGACCACACCCCTTCTCATTACAGAGATGCACATCACCTAATATGCTTAATTGGTAGTAGGCTTTCGAGCCTATACAGCTTGGAGTAAGACAACATGCATAAAGAGGATGATGTGGTCAAAATACTCATTTGCCTAATAATTCTGCACTCCCTGTACATCAGTTATGCCCTCACAAAGTAGTTATGTTTACATTGTGCCCCCACAAAGTAGTTATTCTTTTATTGTGCCACGAAACAGTAGTTATATCCATATTGTGCTCCGATACAGTAGTCATACCCACACTGTGCCCTCACATTGTAGTTATGCCTCCATTGTGCCCCCACACAGTAGTTATGCCCACACTGTACCCTCATAAACTAGTTATGCCCACATTTTGCCCTTAAACAGTAGTTATACCAACATTGTGTCCTCACAAACTTGTTATGCCCACATTGTGCCCTTATACAGTAGATATACCCCCATTGTACCCCCATACAGTAGTTATGCCCACACTGTGCCCCAATACAGTAATGCCCACATTGCCCCCCATACCGTAGTTATGCTTCCATTGTGCCACAAAAACAGTAGTTATATCCACATTGTGCCCCAATATAGTAGTTATGCCCACACTGTGCCCTCACATGGTAGTTGTGCCTCCATTGTGCCCCCACACAGTGGTTATGCCTCCATTGTGCCCCCCACACAGTAGATATGCCCACATTGTCCCCCTGAAACAGTAGTTATTCTCACATTGTGCCATCACACAGTAGTTATCCTCACATTGTGCCCCCATACAGTAGTTATGCTTCGACTGTGCCCCCACACAGCAGTTATGCCCACATTGTGCCCCCATGCAGTAGTTATGCTTCCATTGTGCCCCCATACAGTAGTTATGCTTCCATTGTGCCCCCACACAGCAGTTATGCCCACATTGTGCCCCCATACAGTAGTTATGCTTCCATTGTGCCCCCACACAGCAGTTATGCCCACATTGTGCCCCCATACAGTAGTTATGCCTCCATTGTGCCCCCACACAGCAGTTATGCCCACATTGTGCCCCCATACAGTAGTTATGCTTCCATTGTAGTGTTGAGCAGCGACACTATAGCGAATATTAATCGTGAATATTGCTAATTCGGGAATATTACGAATATAGTGCTATATATTCTCTATATCGAATATTTGTCATTTTTTAACATCTGAAAACATGATTCCCCCCTGCTTCTTTCTTGTGGGTCAATGAGTCATTGGCCCACAAGCAACTTAAGCAGGAAGGAATCATGTTTTCATATGGAAAATAAAATTACGAATATTCTAAAAAAAACTAATATATAGCAATATAGGGAATATATTCGTTATTTAGAATATTCACATTATTTTTTCCAATCTGTATGGTCGTTCGCATACTCCTCCCCGACAAGCGTCCTCGTCACTATGGGAACCCCTGTGGGTTAGAAAATACCATCGGATCTGAGTTTTCCCTGAGATCGTGAAAACTCAGATCGGATGGTATATTCTAACCCACAGACGTTCCCATGGTGATGGGGACGCTTGTCGGGGAGAAGTATGCCAAAGTGGAATAACAGTACAGATTGAAAAAAAAAAAAAAGACGAATATTGTAAATAACGAATATATTCGCTATATTGCTATAACTTAGTTTTTTTGAATATTCGTCATATTCTAAAACACAAAGTTATAGCAATATAGTGAATATTCGTGAAATACACATAGACTGCAATTTAGCTAATATAGTGCTATAGTATTTTTTTTATAAGTGTAAATTTTTTCCAAATCTGAACTTCAGAAGAGACAAAAAAAATTAGACTATAAAAAAAGATTATAGCACTATATTAGCTAAATTGCAGTCTATATATGTATTTTCCGAATATTCGCTATATTGCTATATATTCTTGTCTTAGAATATGACGAATATTCTAAAACAAGAATATATAGCAATATAGCGAATATTCGTAAAATACACATATTAGCCATAGCCAACCAATAGGAAAGTTGCCTTATACAGTTAAAAGAAAATCGCAATACACAAATTATTAAATCACATATTATTCGCGATAAATAGAATGATGACGAATATTCGATTTTGACGAATATAAGATGAATATTCAATTGAATATTCGCGAAATATCGCAAAATCGAATATGGCACCTCCCGCTCATCACTATTCCATTCCACAGCAGTTATGCCCACATTGTGCTCTCACACAGTAGTTATGCCCACACTGTGCCCTCAGAAACTAGTTATGCTCATATTGTGCCGTCAAACAGTAGTTATGTCTCCATTGTGCCCCCACACAGCAGTTATACCAACATTTTGCCCTCACAAACTAGTTATGCCCACATTGTGCCCCCATACAGTAGTTATGCCCACATTGTGCTCCCATACAGCAGTTATGCCCACTGTGACAGGACCAGGGGGAAAGTGGTAGAAGGAGTCTACATTTCACCTAGGTTCCTGTCTTATACGTTCTAAAAAGCAACCAGGGAATTGACAGCAAGGAAGACTAGTTTTTTTCTTTGCAAGGTTTTTTTTTAAAAAAAAACCTGGTTAGAAGGGCCTGGCTGCTTGGAGCAGGGAGAGTTGGGTGGGTCCTTGCTCCAATTTTTTTTCAAGAAACGGAGGCTCCTATTGCTTATATCTTTCTTTACTGTCCACCACAGCAGCAAAGAAAAAGAACAAAGCCATTAGAATAATACCATGACAACAGGCCCCTCCCATGTCGAACCAGTATATAAAGTCCATATTTCCCTAAATCCTCCCGCTTTCTTTGCTGCTGCCACCAGATAAGTACCGTATTTTTCGCCCTATAAGACGCACCTAGGTTTTTGAGGAGGAAAATAAGAAAAAAAATATTTTGGTGGGATTTAAACTAATGGTGGTCTGTGGATGACACTATTATGGGGGATCTGTTGAGGACACTGTTATGGGAGATCTGTGGGTGACACTGTTATGGGGGATCTGTTGGTGACACTATTATGGGGGATCTGTAGGTGACACTGTTATGGGGGATCTGTGGGTGACACTGTTATGGGGGATCTGTGGGTGACACTGTTATGGGGGATCTGTGGGTGACACTGTTATGGGGGATCTGTGGGTGACACTGTTATGGGGGATCTGTGGGTGACACTGTTATGGGGGATCTGTGGGTGACACTGTTAAGGGGGATCTGTGGGTGACACTGTTAAGGGGGATCTGTGGGTGACACTGTTAAGGGGGATCTGTGGGTGACACTGTTATGGTGATCTCTGGATGGCTCTTATTGGGGTCTCTGGATGGCACTGTTATGGGGATCTGTGGATGACACTGTTATGGGGGGGATCTGTGGATGACACATATATAGCATCTTATGCTATGTGTCATCCACAGATCCCCTCCATAACAGTGGCCCTGTAGTGTGAATGACCCCCAATATAGGGGGTGGGGGTCGCATCTGGTTTTATAATGACAGCGGGGCCTTTGCAGTGACTGTATTCTACTACACGGGCCCCGCTCACTGTATATAATCTTATCTATAATTGTAGGCATTGTTAATATATAAAAATTCAGGGTAATCAGTGCCTGTATTACTTACAAGCGCTCAGTAGCAGAGAGGAGGGACGAGGCAGGCCGGGAGGATGGGCGCTGGCAGCGTGAGTCACTACTTCATGCGCCTGCGCCGCCCACTTTATGAATGAAGCAGGCGGCGTGGGCGCATGACGTAGTGACTCACTCTGCCAGCGCCCGTCCTTCCGGCCTGCCTCCTCCCTCCTACCGAGCGCTTGTAAGTAATAAAGGCGCTGATTACCCAGAATTTCTATACATTAACAATGCCTACAATTACAGATACGATTATATACAGTGAGTGGGCCCCGCTGACATTATAAAAGCAGATGCCGGCCCCCAGCCCCTCCTCCCTCTCAGCTGATACACCCGCTGCGCGGCGTATCATTGAAAATTCTGCAAAATGCAGCATTCGCCCCATAAGACGCACTGCTATTTCCCCCCCACTCTGAATGCTGGCGGTGCTTTCACTCTAGTGGTAGCATGAGACGGAGTCTACAACCCACACAAGTGGCTCAGGTAGTGCAGCTTATCCAGGATGGCACATCAATGCGAGCTGTGGCAAGAAGGTTTGCTGTGTCTGTCAGTGTAGTGTCCAGAGCATGGAGGCGCTACCAGGAGACAGGCCAGTACATCAGGAGACGTGGAGGAAGCCGTAGGAGGGCAACAACCCAGCAGCAGGACAGCTACCTCCGCCTTTGTGCAAGGAGGAACAGGAGGAGCACTGCCCGAGCCCTGCAAAATGACCTCCAGCAGGTCACAAATGTGCATGTGTCTGCTCAAACGGTCAGAAACAGACTCCATGAGGGTGATATGAGGGCCCGACGTCCACAGGTGGGGGTTGTGCTTACAGCCCAACACCGTGCAGGACGTTTGGCATTTGCCAGAGAACACCAAGATTGGCAAATTCGCCACTGGTGCCCTGTGCTCTTCACAGATGTAAGCAGGTTCACACTGAGCACATGTGACAGACGTGACAGAGTCTGGAGACGCCGTGGAGAACGTTCTTCTGCCTGCAACATCCTCCAGCATGACCGGTTTGGCATTGGGTCAGTAATGGTGTGGGGTGGCATTTCTTTGGAGGGCGCACAGCCCTCCATGTGCTCGCCAGAGGTAGCCTGACTGCCATTAGGTACCGGGATGAGATCCTCAGACCCCTTGTGAGACCATATGCTGGTGCGGTTGGCTCTAGGTTCCTCCTAATGCAAGACAATGCTAGACCTCATGTGGCTGGAGTGTGTCAGCAGTTCCTGCAAGATGAAGGCATTGATGCTATGGACTGGCCCGCCCGTTCCCCAGACCTGAATCCAATTGAACACATCTGGGACATCATGTCTCGCTCTATCCACCAACGTCACGTTGCACCACAGACTGTCCAGGAGTTGGCAGATGCTTTAGTCCAGGTCTGGGAGGAGATCCCTCAGGAGACCGTCCGCCACCTCATCAGGAGCATGCACAGGCGTTGTAGGGAGGTCATACAGGCACGTGGAGGCCACACACACTACTGAGCCTCATTTTGACTTTACATCAAAGTTGGATCAGCCTGTAGTGTGTTTTTCCACTTTAATTTTGAGTGTGACTCCAAATCCAGACCTCCATGGGTTGAAAAATTTGATTTCCATTTTTTTTTTATTTTTGTGATTTTGTTGTCAGCACATTCAACTATGTAAAGAACAAAGTATTTCATAATAATATTTAATTAACTCAGATCTAGGATGTGTTATTTTTTTGTTCCCTTTATTTTTTTGAGCAGTGTATATATTTATATAGATATATTGGGTTTCCATTTCCAGTTTTTCCCCTTTTAGCCTCTCCTTTGGGGTCTTTTCTGTTTTCTTCACCACGCCAGTCCCCTTGGTGGACTGGCGTGGGTTATCTCCTCTCTTACCGGTCGGCGCCCGCCTCGTCCCGCTTCCCGCGCTGCAGCCTTTTCTCCTTGATAGATCCATCCGGCGAACCACTTTTCAATCCGGACGTCCTCCATCATCCGAGATTGGCAGAGTGGCTCCCGGTGGACCATGTGGCCAAGTATTTAGAGGCCCGGGTGCGTTGTCCTCTTGGTAAGGAGGCTCGTAACAAACTTAGGGCGGAATGTCCTAGACCGCTAGTGCCCAGCAAGGTCTGCGATACCCCGGTAGTAGACCCAAAGACGGCACAGTTCCTGTCTAAGTTGGGTTGGATTCCCCGCAAGGGCCTGAAGTCGGCCCTTAAAGCCTGCCAGGATAAGCTTCTGGATATCTTTGGCCCCTTAGCCAGAATTCTTTAATTGGCGGAATCCGCTAGGGCGGACAATAGAAAGGTGGACCCGGAAGAGCTTCGGGGTTGGATCCAAAGGGCCATTTGTATAGCCGGCAATGTCAACACGTCCCTTTCCATTGAAAGACGCAAGGCCATTCTGTTCAAGATTGAGCCTAAACTGGCCAATCTCGCCCTTACTGAGGCAGGCAAGGAGGCACAAGGTTTGCTTTTTGGAGACTCCTTTATTAAAGATTTGAGCCAGTTTGTGGGCGCCTTTACGGCTCTTGACAAAGCCCAGTCCTCTATGAAGAGGGTTTTTCACGGTAGGGTTTTCACCAGGGCCCGCAGTTCAAGGGGCCATCTGTCCGGCCGTTCTTCATACCAGACCCGTGGCTCGGGTCGAGGCTCCTACTCGCATTGATCTTCCTTTGCACGAAGATCCTCTTACCAGGAGGCCCGACAACCATCGGGATTCTTCCCTACCAGAGGTGGACCAGGTTGCGCTAGAGGTTACAGAGGGACCACGAATTCAAGATGACCTTACGGTAAGCATCCTACCTCAAAATTTTTCGAATGCTTGTGTAGGGGGCAGACTCCGTCATTTTTCTCACGCCTGGTCATGCATCACCTCGGACCAGTGGGTCCTGTCCACAGTCCGGGGGTTCCACATAGAGCTGGTTGACTGCCCGCGTCATTTTCCTTTTCCTCACCCTCAGGTTCTCTTGGGGTCATCTCAACTTTTGATAGACAGGGAGCTGTCAGACCTTTGCCAAAAAGAGGCGGTGGAGCGAGCTCCAGACTTGCATTCAGGGGTTCTTAGCAACATCTTTCTAGTGGAGAAGAAAGGGGGTCAGATGCACCCCGTTATCAACCTCCGGGCCTTGAACAGGTTTGTTCGATACCGACATTTCAAGATGGAAGGAATTCACCTTCTCAGAGACTTACTTCTTCAGTGGGATTGGATGGTGAAACTCGATCTCAAGGACACGTACCTGACTGTTTTGGTCGTAGAGACCTCCTTCGCTTCTTATGGAAAGGGGAGGTCTGGTGTTTCACCTGTCTTCCTTTTGGTCTTTCATCCGCCCCTTGGTATTTCACCAAGCTGATGTGACCAGCTATGGCGTGGCTCCGCAGTCGAGGAGTGCGCCTGGTTATTTACCTGGACGATATTCTCATCTTAGCTCAGGATCGTTCTGTTCTGCTGAAACATCTGAATTGGACAGTGAACCTCCTCTCCCGGTTAGGCTTCCTACTCAATCGAGAAAAGTCTCTGCTGGTCCCATCTCAGACCATAGAGATCCTAAGCTTTACGGTAGACTCCTTAATGGAGACTTTAAGCCTCCCTCCAGCGAAGGTCTGAGCGATCCGCAAGGAATTGCGCAGGGCGTTGGCAATGTCGCAGATCTCTCTTCGTCACCTGGCCCGGATCATCGGCCTCCTGTCTTCTTCTATCCAGGCGGTCTTCCCAGCCCTACTCCATTACCGGGCCCTTCAACGTCTGAAGACTGCTCATCTCCACTCCGGAGCTTCATATGCGGACCTAATATCTTTGGATTCGGAGACCAGGGACGAACTGACCTGGTGGATCCACAATCTCTCTCCTTTGAATGGCAAGGCGATTTGCGGTCTACGACCAGACTTTACGGTGGAGTCAGACGCCAGTTTTCAAGGTTGGGGCGCGCATTGTGATGGTGTAACCACAGGAGGACGCTGGTCAGAAGATTAATCCAGACTTCACATCAATGCCCTGGAGCTTCTGGCGGGCTCGTTTGCTATTCAGAGTTTCTCGAACGGCATGGCCAGGGCTTGCATCAGGCTGCGCATGGACAACATCTTGGCTGTCCGTTACGTCAACTCCATGGGAGGTACACACTCGGCCATGCTTACTCATCTAGCGATGGATTTTTGGTCATATTGTCTTTCCAGAGACATTACTGTGCTGGCGGAGTATCTCCCGGGCCTGCACAACTCACAGGCGGATTGGAGTTCTTGTTATCTCTCGGACGGCAGCGACTGGAAGTTGGACGAGAAGGTGTTCTCTGCTATCTCATCTCTTTGGTGTCCCTTCTCTATTGACCTCTTCGCCTCCCGACTGAATGCGCAGCTTCCCCGATTCTACAGTTGGTGCCCGGATCCAGACGCAGAAGCAGTAGATGCCTTCCTCCAGGATTGGTCCGGATCCCTAATGTACGCATTTCCACCATTCGCCATTATCCCGCGGGTCCGGAGCCAGTTGCACCGGCAACGGGCCAATCTGGTGATAGTAGTCCCCTGTCACGGATGGTCTTGCAGAAAACAAGAAGTAACAAATAAAGATCCGACTGACTTGATCCCAAACTAAGGAACAAAAGGGTGAGCCCTATAAAAGCCCTAGAGCTCTCCCTGACTGCTCAGCCCATGCAAAGATCTCTGTGATATAAAGTTGCATGTCCACGTACCTAGACTGAATGACACCTGAAAACCCTATAATATTGATGGGACACGACCACCGGCTCCCTGCACTAAATACGGAGGGAGTCAGGGTCACCTAGAATCAAGCCAACAGGAAAACACAAATAAAGGGATAGACTTATCTGAGGAACCAGCAGTAGAAACTTCTAGCAGTGAGCACAATCCAGGAAGTAGTATAAATCACAAAGTGAGGCCGTATGGGAGGGTATATAAAGGGAGGCAATCACTGCTAATAGATGACAGCTGGGAGAGGGAGAAGAGATGTCAAAGCAAAACCAAAACAACAGAACATCATGCAGAAGGTACTGAAGAACGTCTGTCAGAACTTCTCAGAGATCTGGCGGTGACAGTACCCCTCCCTCTACGAGTGGACTCCGGACACTCAGAGCCCACCTTCTCAGGATGGGACCTATGGAACGCCTTGATAAGACGAGTGGCCTAAATGTCCGCCACTGGAACCCACATCCTCTCCTCAGGACCATAACCCTCCCAATGAACGAGGTACTGAAGAGAACCGCGGATAATACGAGAGTCCACAACCTTAGAGACCTGAAATTCAAGATTACCATCAACCACAATCGGAGGAGGAGGCAAAGAGGAGGGTACAGTGGGTTGGACATAAGGTTTTAATAGGGACTTGTGAAAAACATTATGGATCTTCCAAGTCTGAGGAAGATCAAGACGGTAGGCAACGGGATTAATGACGGACAAGATTTTGTAAGGCCCAATAAACTTAGGACCCAACTTCCAGGAGGGAACCTTCAATTTGATATTCTTAGTAGACAACCACACCAGATCACCAACATTCAGGTTCGGACCAGGCACACGTCTCTTATCCGCCACACGCTTATATCTCTCACTCATGCTCTTTAGATTATCCTGAATCTTTTGCCAAATAGATGACAAAGACGAGGAGAATCTCTCCTCATCAGGTAAACCAGAAGCCCCCTCTCCAGAGAATGTCCCAAACTGCGGATGAAACCCATATGCACCAAAAAATGCTGACTTATCAGAGGACTCCTGACGACGGTTATTTAAAGCAAACTCAGCAAGGGACAAAAAAGAACACTAATCCTAAATTCTCCACCACAAAACAGCGCAGATATGTCTCCAGATTCTGATTGACGCACTCTGTCTGGCCATTCGACTGCGGGTGGAAAGCAGAAGAGAATGACAACCGAACCCCCAAGCGAGAACAGAAAGCCTTCCAGAATCTGGAAACAAACTGCGTGCTCCTATCAGAGACTATGTCTGAAGGAATACCATGCAATTTGACAATGTGATCAATAAATGCCTGCGCCAGCGTTTTAGCATTGGGCAACCCAGGAAAAGGAATGAAATGCGCCATTTTGCTAAAACGGTCCACCACCACCAGAATCACAGTCTTCTCCGAGGAACGAGGCAGGTCCGTAATGAAGTCCATGGACAGATGTGTCCAAGGACGGGAAGGAATGGGTAACGGGAGGAGAGGACCTGATGGCCGTGAATGAGGGACTTTGGCACGAGCGCAGGTCTCGCAGGCTGCCACAAAACCCTCAACCGACTTACGAAGCGCCGGCCACCAGAATCTCCGAGCAATGAGATCCACTGTGGCTCTACCCCCCGGGTGCCCAGCAAGGACAGTATTGCGGTGTTCCTTAAAAATCTTGTGTCTTAAAGCGAGAGGCACAAACAACCTCCCAGGAGGACAAAGATCAGGAGCCTCTCTGCCTGGGCTGCCTGAACCTCTGCCTCCAATTCAGCCAAAATGGGACCCGGGTCTTCAAAGTTCCCCCCTCCCGGAAAACAACGCCTGTTTAGACATAGTGGCCAGACGGCCAGGTATTTCATTTATTTTCAACAGTTTTTGTTTAAAGGGGTTGTCCCACTTTATTAAATAGGGTTACATTAAATCATTGCCCCCCACTGAACATTTCTTATAATACATGTAATTAAAAAAAAACTACTATTCAGCCTAAAAATGCTCCTTTCACTCCCCTTTGTTTGTGCTGGTATCCCATGGATACGGCCACATCTCGCCGGCCACATCCATGCCGCACCTGCGCACTGGTATCTATTGCGATCCTGCAGCCGGCCTCTCACTCACACTGTGAGCACGCACGTCGCATAGTTTTGCGCATGAGCGGGCGCCCGATCATAGCAGTGTATTACTGTTTTCTGGCAGCAGGAGGGAGCGCACGGCGCCATAGCAACCGAGGACGCCGTGCTCTCTGGTGCCCAGAAGGAGTCCAGGCGGCAATCCACAGATGCCCCCCACCCCATAAGTGCCATCCACAGATCCCCTCACCCCATAAGTGCCATCCACAGATGCCCCCCACCCCATAAGTGCCATCCACAGATGCCCCCCACCCCATAAGTGCCATCCACAGATGCCCCCCACCCCATAAGTGCCATCCACAGATGCCCCCCACAAGTGCCATTCACAGATGCCCCCCACCCCATAAGTGCTATCCACAGATGCCCCCCCCCATAAGTGCAATCCACAGATGCCCCCCCATAAGTGCTATCCACAGATGCCCCCCCCATAAGTGCCATCCACAGATGCCCCCCCATAAGTGCCATCCACAGATGCCCCCCCCATAAGTGCTATCCACAGATGCTCCCCCCCATAAGTGCCATCCACAGATGCCCCCCCATAAGTGCTATTTACAGATGCCCCCCCCATAAGTGCTATCCACAGATCCCCCCCCATAAGTGCCATCCACAGATGCCCCCCCATAAGTGCTATCCACAGATCCCCCCCCCATAAGTGCTATCCCCAGATGCTCCCCCCCATAAGTGCCATCCACAGATGCTCCCCCCCATAAGTGCCATCCACAGATGCCCCAATAAGTGCTATCCACAGATGCCCTCACCCCATAAGTGCCATCCACAGATGCCCTCCCCCCATAAGTGCTATCCACAGATGCCCTCCCCATAAGTGCCATCCACAGATGCCCTCCCCCCATAAGTGCCATCCACAGATGCCCCCCATAAGTGCTATCCACAGATGCCCCCCCCCCCCATAAGTGCTATCCACAGATTCCCCCCCCCCCCCCATAAGCTGGGTAATAAGCCAGTGATAATATCTGACACCGGGAAAGCTGGGTAATAAGTCAGTGATAATATCTGACACCGGGAAAGCTGGGTAATAAGTCAGTGATAATATCTGATACCGGGAAAGCTGGGTAATAAGTCAGTGATAATATCTGACACCGGGAAAGCTGGGTAATAAGTCAGTGAATATATCTATCTATATCTAGCACAGATCATATGGCTACTAGCTAACATGCATTTGGGCTGTAGTGATTTATTGTTTTTGCTGCACAGAATGGGTTTGTAAGACAGGTTTTATGTAGGACAGCCACAAGTTACTACTACATTAGTTCACTAGCATTGGTCAGTGGTCACTGAGTGATTCCCCAGCAGGGGGATGGGCTTTACATACTCTGCAGGCTCCAGAAGGATGACTCATCCACATGAACGAGCAGCAAGGACTGAGCTCTCAGGGTGAGTCATGAGGAGGCGTGGCCGGCCTTCACTCTCAGGGTGAGTCTTGAGGAGGCGTGGCCGGCCTTCACTCTCAGGGTGAGTCATGAGGAGGCGTGGCCGGCCTTCACTCTCAGGGTGAGTCATGAGGAGGCGTGGCCGGCCTTCACTCTCAGGGTGAGTCATGAGGAGGCGTGGCCGGCCTTCACTCAACTGCCGGAGCCAAACCAGGAAGTTATCAGGACATCTACTGCTGGTAAGATTGAAAAAGCAAAGTGGGACAACCCCTTTAATTCTTTTTTTAATTCTTTTTCTGAGAAAGTCAATAAAACTGGCGGAGGCATCAAACTTGTGTGGACTGGACTGTGATTTGTGTGCCTATAGCGCCCGTCTATCCCAGGAGACGGCGATCCCGTGAGCTAATCCCGTTACACCACATTATGCCCCCCATACAGTAGTTATGCCCACATTGTGCCCCCATACAGTAGTTATGCCCATATTGTGCCTCCCATACATTAGTTATGCTTCCATTGTACCACAAAACAGTAGTTATATCCCCATTGTGCCCCGATATAGTAGTTATGCCCAAATTGTTCTTCACACAGTAGTTATGCCCACACTGTGCCCTCACATGGTAGTTATGCCTCCATTGTGCCCCCACACAGTAGTTATACCCACATTGTGCCCCAACACAGTGGTTATGCCTTCATTGTATCCCACACAGTAGTTATTCTGCCCCTACATAGTAGTTGTGCCTTCATTGTGCCCCCACACAGCAGTTATGCCTCCATTGTGCCCTGAAACAGTAGTTATTCTCACATTGTGCCCTCACACAGTAGTTATGCTTGCATTATGCTCTCACACAGTAGTTATGCCTACATGGTGCTCTCACACAGCAGTTATGCCTACACTTTGCCCTCAGAAACAGGTTATGCCCACATTGTGCCCTTATACAGTAGATATACCCACACTGTGCCCCCATACAGTAGTTATGCCCACCTTGTGCCCCCATACAGTAGTTGTGCTTCCATTGTGCCACAAAACAGTAGTTATATCCACATTGTGCCCCAATATAGTAGATATGCCCACATTGTTCTTCACACAGTAGTTATGCCCACACGGTGCCCTCACATGGTAGTTATGCCTCCATTGTGTCCCCACACAGTAGTTATGCTTCTGTTGTGGCCCGACACAGTAGTTATTCTCACATTGTGCCCTCTCACAGTAATTATACCCACATTATGCCCCCATACAGTAGTTATGCCCACAGGATCAGAGACACACTAACATTAAATCTAAATATCTTGTCTCGCGAGATGTAGAGTGGAACACGTGAGACGCCGACATCTAGCGCTGCCAGAATTCGGGCTGAATCTGCTAACTGACACCGCAAAGATCCTATAGAAAGACTCGCATCAAGTTAGGTAAGAGAAACCACGTGGGACGCCACAGCGGTATTGCCCACCGACTAAATAGTGAGTAAAAGACCACGCCTCTTTATCCATTGTCTCTGACGTCGGACCACTTATGAAGTGGCAACATTGCAGATGAACTTTAATTGACTAACACATAAAGTGTCCTTTTTGCAACAGATTCATTCGTTTTCTCAAGTTTTTGCCGTATATATTATTCGGATCACAACCGGACTGTAAGAGCAGCTGCAGTGACTAATTAACAGCAGAAATACTGCGGTCTGGCTCTGGAACAACATGACTAACCGCACTAACTGTATTGTGAGCTACTATCGTCACAGATTACTATCCCACCGACCGGAGAGCGATATTAGGAGAGAAGGGACTGCATTAATCCTGCGATAAACTAATTGGCGACCATGAGAGACATCACAATTCTAGAATCTCTCTAAAGAACGGTCATTATACCTCGGCATAGAAACCTGGACGTTCCGATTAAGCGCAATTTGGTCATATATATATATAAATCACATTTCATCACCTTCAGACCGTGTTCACACCATAGTGAGCGTAGTAGCTAGTATAGTCAGTGCCATATCCGTTTGGTGCATTTTTTTTCTGTGATTTATATATTTTCATCCGCACAATGCTCCGTTTTTTGTAGGATGCCTTTGTGGTGCATGTGGACCGCGCCGGCATCCTCCATTGTACGCATTGTTTTGCTGGGGATGGTCGTTTGCTGCGGTCCACATGCGGTGGGACTGCTCCCCCAATGAGAAACACGCTACAGTGTTTGGGGTCGGAGCAGTTGAAG
Source organism: Bufo bufo (assembly GCF_905171765.1). Taxonomy (NCBI): domain Eukaryota; kingdom Metazoa; phylum Chordata; class Amphibia; order Anura; family Bufonidae; genus Bufo; species Bufo bufo. The sequence continues at coordinate 556,410,552 of NC_053393.1, read as the reverse complement.
TCTGCCCGATACCCCTGATGAAGCCAGAGGAGCTGGCGAAACATGTCGGGGGCGGAATTTAGGTTTTCATTTGCTGCACTCCATTGAGTTACGCTAAAACCTGTGTGCTTGATGAAAAACACTCATTGCCAACAGGTCGATGCCACAAGTTACACCCCAAGTATGGCGGCTTAGTAGACATCGGGCACAGTCGGCTATCCTAACGAGTACAGCAGAGACGGTGGTGCTGGGTAGAGCGGTGCCAGTGCACTCCGGCCTATACCAGTCACCGACCAATCATTCATCACGGGAGAGGCTTAGATACACAGCTCAGCAGGCAGTATCACACAGGACAGGATTAGATACACAGCTCAGCAGGCAGTATCACACAGGACAGGATTAGATACACAGCTCAGCAGACAGTATCACACAGGATAGGATTAGATACACAGCTCAGCAGACTGTATCACACAGGATAGGATTAGATACACAGCTCAGCAGACAGTATCACACAGGATAGGATTAGATACACAGCTCAGCAGGCAGTATCACACAGGATAGGATTAGATACACAGCTCAGCAGACAGTATCACACAGGATAGGATTAGATACACAGCTCAGCAGACAGTATCACACAGGATAGGATTAGATACACAGCTCAGCAGACAGTATCACACAGGATAGGATTAGATACACAGCTCAGCAGACAGTATCACACAGGATAGGATTAGATACACAGCTCAGCAGGCAGTATCACACAGGATAGGATTAGATACACGGCTCAGCAGACAGTATCACACAGGAGAGGATTAGATACACAGCTCAGCAGACATTATCACACAGGAGAGGATTAGATACACAGCTCAGCAGACAGTATCACACAGGATAGGATTAGATACACAGCTCAGCAGACAGTATCACACAGGATAGGATTAGATACACAGCTCAGCAGACAGTATCACACAGGATAGGATTAGATACACAGCTCAGCAGACAGTATCACACAGGATAGGATTAGATACACAGCTCAGCAGACGGTATCACACAGGATAGGATTAGATACACAGCTCAGCAGACAGTATCACACAGGATAGGATTAGATACACAGCTCAGCAGACAGTATCACACAGGATAGGATTAGATACACAGCTCAGCAGACGGTATCACACAGGATAGGATTAGATACACAGCTCAGCAGACAGTATCACACAGGATAGGATTAGATACACAGCTCAGCAGACAGTATCACACAGGATAGGATTAGATACACAGCTCAGCAGACGGTATCACACAGGATAGGATTAGATACACAGCTCAGCAGACAGTATCACACAGGAGAGGATTAGATACACAGCTCAGCAGGCAGTATCACACGGGATAGGATTAGATACACAGCTCAGCAGACAGTATCACACAGGAGAGGATTAGATACACCGCTCAGCAGACAGTATCACACAGGATAGGATTAGATACACAGCTCAGCAGACAGTATCACACAAGAGAAGCTGTGATCCAGGCTCAGCAGGCTGTATCTCACATGAGAGGCTTAGATACGGCTGTGCTGGCCGCTCCCAGTGTTTGGGGCTCTGGAGATGGTGAGGGAAGCGCCTGTGGCCCTCAGAGATGTGAGGAGAGGAGCAGGAGCCATGTCTGGGTGTACTAACATGGCCGCCGGAGGTGTAGGGGGCGGGGCTAGTGCTGACTGACCAGTGTGCCGGGCGGGGCCAGCCCTGTGACGTCACACCGCAAAGCATGCTGGGAGAGGAAAACTCCAGGAACCTGAGGGAAAGAGGAAGTTCTGCTGGAAACGTCCTGTAAAGAGGCTCTGATGTCCGGACAGCGGGAGGGAGAGCCCCGGCATGAGGAGGAGCAGGTACCGGGGAGCCGGGGGCCGCAGTCAGTAGTGCAGTGTGTGATGTCTGTCACAGCTGATGCTTCAGTAGTGCAGTGTATTATGTCTGTCACAGCTGATGCTTCAGTAGTGCAGTGTATGATGTCTGTCACAGCTGGTGCTTCAGTAGTGCAGTGTATGATGTCTGTCACAGCGGATGCTTCAGTAGTGCAGTGTGTGATGTCTGTGGCAGCTGATGCTTCAGTAGTGCAGTGTGTGATGTCTGTCACAGCTGGTGCTTCAGTAGTGCAGTGTATGATGTCTGTCACAGCTGATGCTTCAGTAGTGCAGTGTGTGATGTCTGTCACAGCTGGTGCTTCAGTAGTGCAGTGTATGATGTCTGTGGCAGTGGATGCTTCAGTAGTGCAGTGTGTGATGTCTGTCACAGCTGATGCTTCAGTAGTGCAGTGTGTGATGTCTGTCACAGCTGATGCTTCAGTAGTGCAGTGTATGATGTCTGTGGCAGTTGATGCTTCAGTAGTGCAGTGTGTGATGTCTGTCACAGCTGGTGCTTCAGTAGTGCAGTGTATGATGTCTGTGGCAGCTGATGCTTCAGTAGTGCAGTGTATGATGTCTGTCACAGCTGATGCTTCAGTAGTGCAGTGTGTGATGTCTGTCACAGCTGATGCTTCAGTAGTGCAGTGTATGATGTCTGTGGCAGCTGGTGCTTCAGTAGTGCAGTGTGTGATGTCTGTCACAGTTCATGCTTCAGTAGTGCAGTGTGTGATGTCTGTCACAGCTGGTGCTTCAGTAGTGCAGTGTATGATGTCTGTCACAGCTGGTGCTTCAGTAGTGCAGTGTTTGATGACTGTCACAGCTGGTGCTTCAGTAGTGCAGTGTGTGATGTCTGTCACAGCTGGTGCTTCAGTAGTGCAGTGTGTGATGTCTGTCACAGCTGATGCTTCAGTAGTGCAGTGTATGATGTCTGTCACAGCTGGTGCTTCAGTAGTGCAGTGTGTGATGTCTGTCACAGCTGGTGCTTCAGTAGTGCAGTGTGTGATGTCTGTCACAGCTGATGCTTCAGTAGTGCAGTGTGTGATGTCTGTCACAGCTGATGCTTCAGTAGTGCAGTGTATGATATCTGTAGCAGCTGATGCTTCAGTAGTGCAGTGTATGATATCTGTAGCAGCTGATGCTTCAGTAGTGCAGTGTGTGATGTCTGTGGCAGCTGGTGCTTCAGTAGTGCAGTGTATGATGTCTGTGGCAGTTGATGCTTCAGTAGTGCAGTGTATAATGTCTGTCACAGCTGATGCTTCAGTAGTGCAGTGTATGATGTCTGACAGTTGATGCTTCAGTAGTGCAGTGTATGATGTCCGGACAGCTGGAGGAGGAGGTGATGATGGAGGAGGACAGGAGGGCTGTAGAAGGAGGTGATGATGGAGGAGGATAGGACGGCTGTAGAAGGAGGTAATGATGGAGGAGGATAGGACGGCTGTAGAAGGAGGTGATGATGGAGGAGGATAGGACGGCTGTAGAAGGAGGTGATGATGGAGGAGGATAGGACGGCTGTAGAAGGAGGTGATGATGGAGGAGGATAGGACGGCTGTAGAAGGAGGTGATGATGGAGGAGGACAGGACGGCTGTAGAAGGAGGTGATGATGGAGGAGGACAGGACGGCTGTAGAAGGAGGTGATGATGGAGGAGGACAGGACGGCTGTAGAAGGAGGTGATGATGGAGGAGGACAGGACGGCTGTAGAAGGAGGTGATGATGGAGGAGGACAGGACGGCTGTAGAAGGAGGTGATGATGGAGGAGGACAGGACGGCTGTAGAAGGAGGTGATGATGGAGGAGGACAGGACGGCTGTAGAAGGAGGTGATGATGGAGGAGGACAGGACGGCTGTAGAAGGAGGTGATGATGGAGGAGGACAGGACGGCTGTAGAAGGAGGTGATGATGGAGGAGGACAGGACGGCTGTAGAAGGAGGTGATGATGGAGGAGGACAGGACGGCTGTAGAAGGAGGTGATGATGGAGGAGGACAGGACGGCTGTAGAAGGAGGTGATGATGGAGGAGGACAGGACGGCTGTAGAAGGAGGTGATGATGGAGGAGGACAGGACGGCTGTAGAAGGAGGTGATGATGGAGGAGGACAGGACGGCTGTAGAAGGAGGTGATGATGGAGGAGGACAGGACGGCTGTAGAAGGAGGTGATGATGGAGGAGGACAGGACGGCTGTAGAAGGAGGTGATGATGGAGGATAGGACGGCTGTAGAAGGAGGTGATGATGGAGGAGGACCAGCCCCTCACATCTCCAGGTAACGGACAAGACTAAATACAAATGTCCTGGAATTCTCTGTCTGTAAAGTCTGAGTCCAGTCTCTGTGTCTCCTGCAGAAAGAGCTACAGTCAGAGGACAACACCAGAGAGATGTCCGCGTCCTCTTCTTCCACAGGATGGTCAGGTAATGGAGATGTCTCCTCCTCTGTAGGAGGACGCCTTGTTTTATCCAGTACTTTTCTAGGTTTATACTGGTTTATACTGGTGTAATGAGCTGGAGATGGCGGGATTACAGCCGACCACAGACGCTCCATGTTCTCTGTGCCCCCCTGAGAGTAGTAGTGCCATTCTGAGAGTAGTAATGCCCTCTCTGTGCCCCCCTGAGAGTAGTAATGCCCTCTCTGTGCCCCCCTAAGAGTAGTAATGCCCTCTCTGTGCCCCCCTGAGAGGATTACAGCCGACCACAGACGCTCCATGTTCTCTGTGCCCCCCTGAGAGTAGTAGTGCCCCCCTGAGAGTAGTAATGCCCTCTCTGTGCCCCCCTGAGAGTGGTAATGCCCTCTCTGTGCCCCCCTGAGAGGGGTAATGCCCTCTCTGTACCCCCCTGAGAGGGGTAATGCCCTCTCTGTGCCCCCCTGATAGGGGTAATGCCCTCTCTGTGCCCCCCTGAGAGGGGTAATGCCCTCTCTGTGCCCCCCTGAGAGGGGTAATGCCCTCTCTGTGCCCCCCTGAGAGGGGTAATGCCCTCTCTGTGCCCCCCTGAGAGGGGTAATGCCCTCTCTGTGCCCCCCTGAGAGGGGTAATGCCCTCTCTGTGCCCCCCGAGAGGGGTAATGCCCTCTCTGTGCCCCCCTGAGAGGGGTAATGCCCTCTCTGTGCCCCCCTGAGAGGGGTAATGCCCTCTCTGTGCCCCCCTGAGAGGGGTAATGCCCTCTCTGTGCCCCCCTGAGAGGGGTAATGCCCTCTCTGTGCCCCCCTGAGAGGGGTAATGCCCTCTCTGTGCCCCCCTGAGAGGGGTAATGCCCTCTCTGTGCCCCCCTGAGAGGGGTAATGCCCTCTCTGTGCCCCCCTGAGAGGGGTAATGCCCTCTCTGTGCCCCCCTGAGAGGGGTAATGCCCTCTCTGTGCCCCCCTGAGAGGGGTAATGCCCTCTCTGTGCCCCCCTGAGAGGGGTAATGCCCTCTCTGTGCCCCCCTGAGAGGGGTAATGCCCTCTCTGTGCCCCCCCCCCAAACAGTGGTAATGCCCTCTCTGTGCCCCCCCCCCAAACAGTGGTAATGCCCTCTCTGTGCCCCCCCCCCCAAACAGTGGTAATGCCCTCTCTGTGCCCCCCCCCCCAAACAGTGGTAATGCCCTCTCTGTGCCCCCCCCAAACAGTGGTAATGCCCTCTCTGTGCCCCCCCGAACAGTGGTAATGCCCTCTCTGTGCCCCCCCGAACAGTGGTAATGCCCTCTCTGTGCCCCCCCCCGAACAGTGGTAATGCCCTCTCTGTGCCCCCCCCGAACAGTGGTAATGCCCTCTCTGTGCCCCCCCCCGAACAGTGGTAATGCCCTCTCTGTGCCCCCCCCGAACAGTGGTAATGCCCTCTCTGTGCCCCCCCCCGAACAGTGGTAATGCCCTCTCTGTGCCCCCCCCCGAACAGTGGTAATGCCCTCTCTGTGCCCCCCCCCCCCGAACAGTGGTAATGCCCTCTCTGTGCCCCCCCCCCGAACAGTGGTAATGCCCTCTCTGTGCCCCCCCCCCCGAACAGTGGTAATGCCCTCTCTGTGCCCCCCCCCCGAACAGTGGTAATGCCCTCTCTGTGCCCCCCCCCCGAACAGTGGTAATGCCCTCTCTGTGCCCCCCCCCCCGAACAGTGGTAATGCCCTCTCTGTGCCCCCCCCCCCCCGAACAGTGGTAATGCCCTCTCTGGGCCCCCCCGAACAGTGGTAATGCCCTCTCTGGGCCCCCCCGAACAGTGGTAATGCCCTCTCGTACTCCCCTGTGGACACAGATAGCGCTGCAGTGCTGTGTGGGAGGAGCACAACCAGATTCCCGGCTCCTCCTACACGGTCCGGCAGCGCGATCTGTGTCTGCAGGTCTTAATGTTGAAGCAGAGAAGGGAAGGAGCGCGGGGAGCAGAGCGGTCAGTGATAAGTTTATTGGGGCTCTAGCAATGAACACTTCCATCTGTATTGATAGAAGCACCCCCCCCGTCCCCCCCGCCTCTGTGTCCATCTTTGCCGAGGATGCATGTGTACAAGGTTTTTGGCCGTGAGCCGCCATCTAGGTCCAGCTTCTGGGAGACCTGCAGACAGTCGGCTCAGGGTGTCGGGGGGGGGGGGGTAGTTCAGAGCTGGATGCAGATGAAGGAGGGAAGTGATATTAGAACTGGTGCCGGGGGGTATTGGCCTCCAGGGCAAAGTAAGGATTACCATATCAACTTGGTGGATGACATTCTTGAAATGGCATTAAAGGGGGATCTTGTAGTTATGAGTGACTGGTGTAGACTGGGATATTTCCAGTGCTCTTACATGTTGGAGCAGGAATCTAATGGATGCACTTACAGGAGCAGCAGCTCGTCACATCCCCCACAGAGGAGAGGACGTTCTAGATTTAGGCTAGCTTCACGCTAGTATTGTGCGATCCGGAGAACAGTCGGCCGGTCTCTCTGGATCCGGCATTGCTGGAATCCACTGCGTGCAGCGGTAAGTAGTCCGGACAGGATCGCAGTGGCTTCTGGCAGATCCAGAGAGACCCAGTAGGATGTTCCCTGCTGGATCTTCCAATGCTAGTGTGAAACTAGTCGTAGAGATCTGGTGTCGGAGGTTCATGTGGAGGAACATTTGGGTTCCAGCGATGACTAATGTTTATGGGAACGATCCTACACTACAACCAAAGTGTTAGACTTTAGAAAGAAGAACTTCAAGGAATTGGGGGAGGATAACGCAGCAGGAGCGAGCACCCAGTGGACTCCATTAAAAGTTGTCGTCTTAAAGGCAACCAAACTATATGTCAGACAGATTAGTAAAAGAAAGGGGAGCCCTCCCAAGTTTACTAGAGAAGTAAGAAATATAGTAAAAGATGAGAAGAAGCATATAGGAAGTCTAAAGACTAGAAGTGAAGCCAAGAGATAAAGCCTTCTTCAGGTCTATTAGTGATAGAAGAAAAACTACCATTACAACAATCAGAAATGGGGATCAGGCTATGGCTGAGCGTCTGAATATCTTCTTTTGTTCAGTATTTTGAGTCGGCAGCTCTCAGAATCGTCACTTCTATGGGCAGGGCAGTTACAGTCGTAAGAGAGGAGCTTCAGGGATTTCAGAGGCTCAAAGGGTTTGTCTCATGACAAACAATGGGGGCGTATTGCTAGGGTATGTCCCTATTGTTTTATAGGTGCGGGTCCAACCGCTGGGACACAGAGCCCCGCAAGTGAAGGAGAGCGCACTGTGCATGCGTATCCGCCCTCCATTCATTTTCTATGGGGCCGGCGAATATAGCTATTTCCCTTGAGCCCATAGAAGTGAATGGGAGCGATGGGCAGTCATGCGCGGTGTGCTCCCATTCACTTCTATAAGGGGCCGCGCTTGGTGGTGGCCGGACCGGAGTACTCCAGCCACCACCTTGCATGACTCCATTCGCGATATAGGTGCAGGTCCCAGCGGTGGGACCCGCACCTATAAGACAATGGGAACATATCCTAGCGATATGCCCCCAATGTCTGAGATGAGATAACCCCTTTAAAGTCGAACAAGGCCATGGGGCCAGATGGCATCCGAGTCCTTAAAGAACTCCAGTCTGTGACTTGATTTGTTTAACCAGTCCCTCTTAGGCCGAGTTCACACTTCAGTAATTTCCATCAGTTATTGAGAGCCACAATCGCGTGCGGGGAGAAAACACAGACCCGTGAGCCTAACATCTGTAGTAGTAAAATGATGGAAACCCTCCTGAAAAAGAAGATGATCGACCACCTAAAAACTAACAATGTACTGGCCCTAAAACAGCATGGCTGCTCCAAGGGCCGATCACGTCAGACTAATCTTATAGATTTCTTTGACTATGAAGGAGGTGCCGTGGATGTTGCTGGCCTGGATTTTAGCAAAGCCTTTGATACAAAGCCACAGCCAAAGCTGACAGATAAATGGCTGAAGATTGGACTTAATCCGCGGATAGTCCAGTGGATCCGCGGTCGGCTGTTGGACAGATATCAGAGGCTTGTTGTTAATGGGGTGCATTCTGAGTATGTAAGAGGGTTGATGTTCCTGGAGGGGTTTGTAACATGGAGAAGATTCATCCGCACTAGATAAATGGTCCAAACAATGGAAACCGCAGTGTGAAATCAGCCGGGGGTACGATGAGGAGCAATGTCAGATATTATTTTACTGAAAGACTGGCTGAAGCTTGGAACAAACCTCCAGCAGAAGTGGTTAGTCTACAGTAAGTGACTGTAACCTGCCCGGGATAAGCGCAGGTATATCCAAAGATAAAGGGCGACTAGATGGACCAGGTGGTCTTTTTTTCCCTTCGCCCCATGACAGCACCACGAGAGAGAGAGGATCTGCCCCCACAGACAGGAAACCTGCAGAATAAAAGGACGGACACTCTCCTCCCAATTCAGTGTGGTTTCCTGTCTCTGGAGAAGCCTGCAGTTTTTTTTTAGGTCCTTCCCTCTGGTGGTGCTCCCTAACATACCTGCAGTCCCTTAGTAAGTAAGGCGGCATCAGTTGGTGCGCCTGAGGGCGGGCAGAGGCAGAGCTCCGGAGGGGGTGATTGTGTGCTGGAGCTTGTAGTGCCTATTGGCATCGCTGATGCGCTAGAAGCACAGGCGCCGAACCCCAGGGGGAAGAAGAGGAGCTTCCGGCAGTGAGAATGTCGGGGAAAGCAGGGAGGTCACGTGATCGGCATGGAGGAGGACAAACTCACTGTGGAGTCTGCAGTCCCTCCAGTGTTGGTACCTCTGAGGGGGTGAGTGTTTTGGGGCATTATGTTATGCCTCCTTATGCTGATACAGTTGTATTAATGTCATTTCAGACAAAACCTAGGAAAGTGGTTACTAAGAGGAAGAATAAGGAATGTGCTCTGTGTAAAACTGGGTTGTCTTCGGATTGGGAAAAGAAAATGTCAGTCCTGGATTGATAGAACAGTGGCTGAAGAATCACCATCTTTTTATTAATGTCTCCAGGCATTAGTCAGATTAGAAGTTTATTCTACTCTGTCATCCAAAAAAGTCTTGGGGGAGAAAGATCCTAAAATGAGGCACCATGAGTCTGTACAAGAACATTTATCATCTGAATATGAGGAAGAGGAGATACACTTTTCTTTATTTGGACATTCTGATGATTCATCTCTATCTTCCTCCTGAAGATGGTGAGATTAGTGGTAGACACTGTTTTCCCCATAGAAGATACGGAAAAACTCCTGAAAGCTGTACGCTCGACTATGGGCATTGAGGAGACAAAAGAGCCCCGGTCTATACAGGACATTATGTTTGGGGTCTAGAATCCAGACACCACAGCACTTTCCCAGTTCACAAGAATGTTTCTGCCTTAATTAAAGGAGAATAGAGAAAGCCTAACAGGAAGGTTTACATCTCAAAAAATATTAAGAGTAAATACCCCTTTAAAGAAGATGATGCTGCTACATGGGATAAGGCTCCCAGGATAGTTGTAGCGATCTCTAAAGTTTCAAGGAAGACGGCTCTTCCCTTTTGATGATATGGGGATTTTGAAGGACCCATTAGATAGAAAAACCGATACCTTTTTAAAAGGGGCTTGGGAGGCATCCACTTCTTCCTTCAGACCAAGTATAGCCTCTACCTGTACGGCCCGGTCCCTTATAGTCTCGCTCTATGAATTAGAAAATCAGCTAAAGAACAGATGCCCCAGGGAAGAGATTTTAGCATCCCTGCCAACAATTAAAAAAGCGGCTGACTTCTTGGCAGATGCCTCTGCTGATTCTGTCAGACTGGAGGCCAAATCTGCCGCCTTGTCAAATTCGGCACAAAGAGCGTTTTGGTTAAACAATTGGGGTGGAGATCTCCCATCTGAAAACAAACTATGTGGTGTCCCCTGTGAAGGGGAATACCTGTTCGGGCCAACTCTGGATGACTTATTAGATAATGCTGCGGATAAAAAGAGAAAATTTCCGGGGTTCCAGAGCTCTTTCCCCTCTAAGAATAGGTTTAACCGTTCCTTTCGCCCCTTCAAAAGTAATCAGAAATCAGATAAAAAGTCCAGGAAGGACAGGTTCCAGATCCAAAGGAGAGGTAGAAGTTATTTCTTCAATCAGTCCTTTGGAGATAAAAATAAACAGGATCAACAATGATGCCAGAAGTCAGGTGGGGGCAGATTAAAAAATTTCTTTGCAGCCTGGTGCCAGAATTTGTCAAGTTAGTGAATTCTAGACTCCATTCTCAATGGGTTAAAATTAAAATTCTATCTGGCCCCTCCAGTAAGATTCTTAATTACAAAAGATCAAGTCTCAGCTCTAGGAAATTCGGCCATGGAAAGCGAGGTTCTAAAATTAGTAGAAGAATTTTAGTCCCGGTAGCAGAGGAGGAAAAAGGCGAGGTATTCTATCCCCCCCCCCCCCCCCCCCCCCGTTTTTAGTAAAAAAAAAACTAAAAAAACAGATGGTTTATTCAGAACTGTAATAAACCTAAAGAGATTTAATCATTTTCTTCAGATCAAAAAGTTCAAAATGGAAACTATAAAATCGGTCATAAAGCTTCTTTCTCCTCGCTGCTTCATGGCAGTACTCGATCTCAAGGACGCATACTATCACGTTCCAATTTTTGCAGGGCATCAGAAATTCCTAAGAGTCGCAGTCAGAATAGGGGTTCAGTTACAGCATTTTTAGATTCAGTTCTTTGGCCTATCCATGGTTCCAAGAGTGTTTACGAAAATAATCGCAGAGATGGCGGCTTATATAAGGGAGAGGAATATTCTTTTCATACCATACCTGGATGATTTTCTGATTGTAGGAAAAACAGAAAATGCCTGTAAAAAAGCTGTAGCTGCGGTATCAGAGATCCTGAACAGATTAGGATGGATTTTAAATCAAGAAAAATCAAGACCGCATCCCACCAGAAGACAGTCTTTTCTGGGATTGATTTTAGATTCTTCTTGCCAGAGCTGTTTTTTGCCAGAAGAAAAAGTAATTCTCATCCAGAAATAAACTAGGCGCCTGATCAGAAATCCGGTGACCTCAATAAGGAAAGGGATGTCTATCCTTGGATCCCTCACATCTTGTATTCCAGCGGTGCGATGGGCACAACTCCACTCAAGGGCGCTCCAGTGGGAAATCCTGTCTAATTGGGAGGAAAACAGCTCCCTAGATGTAAAAATAAGGATATCAGATCAGACTCTCCAAAGCTTGACATGGTGGCTGGAGAGGGAAAATCTAATTCAGGGTGTTCCGTGGAAACTGGAAGATCTGATTTGTCTGACTACGAACGCAAGTCCCTGGGGGTGGGGAGCTCACATTCAGGAGATCTCCCTTCAAGGTTGTTGGGAAAGTATCCAAGAAAGAGGCTCCATCAACCTGAAGGAGCTGATGGCCGTGAGCCTAGCGATGAATTCTGCTCTTCCAAGAATAAGAGGAAAAAATCGAAGAATTATGATGGACAACAAGATGGTAGTCTCGTACCTAAACAAACAGGGGGGCACAAGGTGCAGAACTCTAATGCAGGAAGCCCACAGTATCCTCTTACTAGCAGAAAATAATGTGCGTTGATCTCAGCGGTACATATGAGGGGCGTGGAAAACAGACAGGCGGACTTTCTCAGTCGTCACCCTCTCTTTCAGGGCGAGTGGTCTCTAGACCTATCCATTTTTAAGAAGATAACAGCCCTCTGGGGACAGCTGGACATAGATCTGTCTGATGCCTTGATGCAGAAATGGAAATTTCCCCTGACACTACACCTTTCCTCCTCTTCCTTTGATTCCTCGTGTGTTATGGAAAATCAGGGAAGAAGGGGCGAGGGTTATCCTCATTGCTCCATTCTAGCCAAGAAGGTCTTGCTTCATGTGGCTCCTGATCATGTCAATCTGGGATCCATGGGTCCTTCCAGAGATCCGGGGTCTGTTGAGCCAAGGTTCAGTATTCCATCCAGACATAAAAAATCTCCACTTAACTTCCTGGAACTCGAAAGGTACATGCTAGGGAGGAAGGGATTTTCCGATGCCTTGATTTTGACTCTTCTTAAGAGTAGGAAGAAAGTAACAGTAGCCATCTACGCCAGAGTGTGGCAGAAATTTTTAGATTTTGCGCATATCCAGATTAATGACATCCCATCTTCTGCTCCCATTTATCTAATATTGGAGTTCCTTCAGAAGGGTCTAGATCTGGGACTAGCAGGAAATGGCTTAAAAGTGCATGTCTCAGATCTGTCGGCCCGGTTTAATCAGGACATTGCAGGATGCCCATGGGTATCTAGATTCTTTACAGCAGTGGACAGATCCACCCTGATAGCTTCAGTTAGACCTCCTCTTTGGGATTTAGATGTAGTTTTAAAGGCTTTAACTCATCCTCCATTTGAACCTATAGAGTCCAGCTCCATAAAATGTCTCACCTTGAAGTTATGTCTCCTAATAGCTTTAACATCTGCTCGCAGGATTAATGAGATTCAGGCCATTTTTATAAATCCTCCTTATACCATAATTTTAGAAGACAAGGTTGTGATACGTCCAGATCCGGCTTTTCTTCCAAAAGTTGTTTCCAAATTTTATAGATATTAAGAGAATATTCTTCCTACCCTGTTTAAAAACCCTGGGTCAGAAGAAGAGAAATCCCTTCACTGCCTAGACGTCAGAAGGGCTTTGATTAACTATGTTTCTCGCACTAAAGATTGGCGCAAATCTTCTTCACTCTTTATTCTTTTTCAAGGAGTTAATAAGGGTGTTGCAGCCTCTAAAAGTTATATTGCTAGGTGGATTGTTTCAGCTATTTCCTTGTCTTGCCTGTCTTCTGGATTATCTCCTCCAGCGGGTCTCAAGGCACACTCTACCAGGGAAGTGGCTACCTCCTGGGCGGAAAGATCCTGAGGTCCCATAGAGAATATTTGCAGAGATGCCACCTGGTCTTCTCCTTCAACCTTTTTTAAGCACTATCGGCTTGATTTAAACTCCTCTCCTTCGGGGTCATCCTTTGGGGAAAAGGTGCTTCTTTCTACTCTCCCACCCTGAAATTTCCTCTGGTAACTCTCTCGTGGTGCTGTCATGGGCGAAGGGTAAAATTATGATTACTTACCGGTAATTAGATTTTCCAGAGCTCATGACAGCACCCTTATATTCCCTCCCTTTGGTTCTTTATGGTTATCTTATGTTCGCACGGGTGTAGCAAAAAAAAAAAAAGAGAATCTTGTTAAACTGAATTTATTATTGACTATCTAACGTTATGTTGGTGGCCTTCCTCCGATGCTTGGATATTACACTGAGGAGGAGAGTGTCCGCCCTTTTATTCTGCAGGTTTCCTGTCTGTGGGGGCGGATTCTCTCTCCTCTTGTGGTGCTGTCATGCGCTCTGGAAAATCAAATTAACGGTAAGTAATTATCATTTTCTGCCGTCAATCTTCTTCTGTGTTTCTATTTTCGGTTGTCATGATAATTAGGCCCCCTGCACAGGGCTGTATCCATTGTGCGGTGTACAAACTGTAAAACTACAAAATACGGATGTAGCCCATGTGCCATCCGCCATTTTATGTGATCGCATGAACTATAATGAGTTCACGTTTTGCAGACCAGTAAAGGACATGTTCCCACTGTTTTGGGAATGAAAATACGGATGCTGCAAAGTGCACAGGTCGGCCACACACAGACCTGACTCATATTTCGCAGATCTGCAGTTTGCAGACTGTAAAACTCATATGGTTGTGTAAATGAGGCCATAAAAGGGTTGAAAAGTATAACTGTGCAATGAAAAGGTTTTATGCGGTTTAACCCCTTTCCGACCAGCGCTGTAAAAGTACGGAGCTGCGGGAAGTGACTTCCCGACCAGTGCCATAGTACTCACTACATAAAGTGACACATCATATTTGCAAAAAATGGCCTGGGCAGGAAGGTGAAAACTGGCATAGAAAGGGTTAAATACAGTGTACATGCTGTAATAATATTGTTTGCATTATTTTGTACTTTACACTTTCCTTCTGGTAGCGCCCCCTGCTGTTTATCCTGTGGCTAAAATTCTGGTCCTGCATTTTGGGATGGACACATGCTCAGTATCTTCCCTGCTCCCTTCCTCCTGTCAGTGCCGGTGCAGTCATCTCATGGAGAAGTGGTGCAGACTCCTTTAATTCATCCCTACTTGTATATTCATGGAGGTATATAGCTATATCTCTCTAGACAGTGGGGCTAGAGGGGAGGGGGCATCTATTATGGGACTCGCTGGGGCTGTGTGTGAGGAAGAGGAAATCTGGAGAAAAGCCTAAAACAACCTGGCTGCAGCGCACTTCTGGGAGATGCAGGTTCTTGATGTTCACATGGGACGAGCTCCTGCCTCCCTTGGTAAAATAAAGAGACCAGAGCTGCAGAGGAGGGAGTAAAGAAGCGAACTAGGATGAAACTTACACTGGAGAGCAGCACTTTTTGCATGGTTGTACTTCAAATATTGCCATGCTTTACTCCCAGTTTTTCATTTTCCATGCAGTTTTTTTTAGACAATGCACTGATTTTTACAGTATTTAACATAATTTATAACAGGATAAAGAATGTTAATGCTACAGAGACAGATGTTAGGGGTGATGATCAGTGTAAGGAGGAGATTCCTACAGATAAACGCCCAGGTGTGTAGTGACCACTAAATGAAGCAGAGATGAGTCTGTAACTGTAACGACCCTGAATTGGACTTAGAACCACATGCCTTTAAAAGGCCAAATCTGTGCAAAGATGTGGATTCATTGTCATTTTCTGTCAGGTAGTCACACGTTGTGATGGCAAAGGCAAAAAAAACTCTCCCTTTTTGAACGTGGTCGGGTTGTTGAACTGCATAAGTAGGGTCTCGCACAGCGCGCCACATTGCTGCTGAGGTCATTTGGAATTTCTTGGAACAAAGTCAAGTGGAAGACCCAAAAAAATTTCATCAGCACTGAGCCGGAGGATCCAATTGGCTGTCCGTCAAGATACTGGACGATCCTCGACCCAAATTAAGGCCCTTACTGATGCTGACTGCAGCCCCATAACCATCAGACGGCATCTGAGACTGAAGGGCTTCAAAAACAAAAAACTTCTTCAAAGACCTCGTCTCCTTGAACGCCACAGAACTGCTCGTTTGGACTTTGCAAGAGAGCACCAAACATGGGACAAGAAAGTTTTATTATCTGATGAGAAAAAATGTAACCTTTATGGTCCTGATGGTTTCCAACATTACTGGCATGACAAGCAGATCCCACTTGAGATTTTTTCTACACGCCACAGTGGAGGGGGCGCCATAATGGTCTGGGGTGCTTTTTCCTTCAGTGGAACAATGGAGCTTCAGGAAGTGCAGGGGCGTCAAACGGCCGCTGCCTATGTCCAGATGTTGCAGAGAGCATTCCTCATGACTGAGGGCCCTCGTCTGTGTGGTAGCGACTGGGTTTTTCAACAGGACAACGCTACAGTACACAATGCCCGCAGGACAAGGGACGTCTTCCAGGAGAATAACATCCCTCTTTTGGCCCATCCTGCATGTTCCCCTGATCTAAATCCAATTCAGAACCTTTGGGGATGGATGGCAAGGGAAGTTTACAAAAATGGACAACAGTTCCAGACAGTAGATGGCCTTCATGCGGCCATCTTCACCACTTGGAGAAATGTTCCCACTCACCTCATGGAAACGCTTGCATCAAGCATGCCGAAACGAATTTTGGGAGTGATAAACAATGACGGCGGAGCTACTAATTACTGAGTTCATGTTTTAGGGGGGTTTAGTTTTTTTTTGGAGGTGTGTTTCTAAACTTTTGATCAGCTAAAAAACAGCCTGTTTCAGTTTATTCATTGTTTTCATTAAATTGAATGCTTAAATTTTTTTTGTCTCACTCCCATTTCTTCTTGTTGCATGTTGAAGCTCTACTTGGAACCTTGTTAAGATCCAGCCATGCTAAATATGATTCTTTTTGCCATTTTTCAAGTGGTCTTAAACTTTTGATCAGGACTGTACAAAGCGCATATCACAGCACTAGCAGGTAAGAAGAAAGCCAGAAGATAGGAACCCATCAGTAGATGACTGGACCAGGATGGGGATGGTAATCAGACGATGAGAAGTAAAAATGGAAATACACCAGTAGTTTCTATATATAATGTACTCAGATAAAGATACAAAATATGATAGATGCAGAATAATTAAGCAGGCAGCATGCAGAAATAAGGAAGTCGCTTAGCTTCAGGACGCTGTTGAGACTCCTACGACATGCGCCACTGCCCAAGACTGGTATTTAATAAGCAGTGATTGTAGCAGAATCCAGCAGACATCTGTAATACAGCACCACATACCTCTTACATCCAGTGAGGTCTTCTCTGATGTAGATGTTCTCTTTCTTCATCTTCTCTATTCACCCCAGACTGCCATGATGATTTCTTTCAGCATCTCTCGTCTCTGCAGAGTTTCACAAACGGAAATCTTTGTTTCTTACTTTTCCGTCATCCTCCCACCTTCTCAACATCCCATCCTGCCACCCCCAATACTGTGCCCGTTGTGCTCCCCAATACTGTACTGTTTAAACAGATATTGCCCCTTCAAACATTATTGGCACACGGTTCCCTAAAAAATAACTGCACTCAGCAAATAGTGTCCCTGACACTAATAGTGTAAACATAATGTTCCCCAAAAATAATTGCACTGAGATGGATGCCTCCACCTAATAATACTTCTACCCAAAGTCCCACTCAGTGCCCCCAATAGTAATAATGTCAGCATTGTGCCCATACTAATCATGTTCCTCTAGTCCCCCAGTAGTAGTAATCCCCCTTATAATGTGTGCCAGTACAAAGATCTCCCCTTCTGTGTGCCAGTACAAAAATACCCCCTTACAATATGTGCCAGTACAAAATATACCCCTTTTAGTGCCCTTAGCAGAACCTTTGCCCCCTAGTGCCCCACCCACTAAATAATGTGTGCTAGTGGAAAAATGCCCTTTTCAAGCGCCCCCAGTTATAATAATGTGCACCCGACCTGGCCCAACAGCCTGCTGCAAAGAAAAAGAAATCAAATACTTACCTCCATGTGTCTGTCAGGATACAATGCAGGGCAAAGGATTCTTCTGGTCTGTGCCCTGAGCTGCGCTCGCCTCTGATGGGCTTCAGGCCTAGTGTCTGTAGCTTTGCAGAGGGGATGGCGGAGCAGGGAGTCATCCTACAGTTTAATATGCAGAGATAAATCCTTCCACAATGGAAGCGCTCATTGCCCAGGTCCCTGCCACCAACCCCCAATTGACCCTACCCGGAACCGCCTCAGACAATCACCTCACATTGCTTATATGGCACTGCGACCCTGTGAACACCTTATTAGCATATTAAATAATTTCTGAAAAACAGGGCTCTGGATTTCAAGAAGAGAGAGGTTGTTTCACTCAGTGTGATCAACTCTAAGAGGCAGTATATCTGGGTTAGCAGGGTTGATTCTGCTGACACATGCTTTTTAATGCTGAATTTTTTATTTTAAGGGAAGAGAACATTCTAATAGGGAATGGTAATCCAGCCTTACGCTGGCTCCATAGCCTCCTCATATATCACCGCACTGTTCCTCTCCACTACCCTGTATGACAGTGCATGTAGCTGTCAGGGACACGGGCACCACCTAATAGCACTGACTCGCAGGTCCCTTTATGATTCTCCACTTGGCATTCGAGCCTGTTGGTCTGAGGTCTACTGTCTTTGTCAATTTATCATAGAATTTTGCTTCATGTTTTGCAATTTGTATCAGAATTTTTATGTTATTGATCTTTTATATCATTTTAAAGATTATATTATTTAAGAATTATTTTTAAAAGTTTTGTTCTTGACAGACGACTGTACCGGGAGCACAGAGGAACACCTGATACCTACATATTATGATGCAGATGATTCGGTTGTCGCACCAGATACATATGAAAAACGTGCCATTATCCCAGTTGTATTCTCAGACCTTCAAATTAAAAATCTGCCACCTGATCCTTTAAAAAAGACTGTTATACAGAATGCAAACCACAGAAGTGGTGCTGGATCCCAAAGAGCTCAGAAAGGGAAGAAGTCTTATTCATGTTCAGAATGTGGCAAATGTTTTCCTCGAAAATCACATCTTGATATCCATCAAAGACATCACACAGGGGAGAAGCCATATTCATGTTCAGAATGTGGCAAATGTTTTTCTCAGAAATCAAGTCTTAAGAGCCATCAAAGACATCACACAGGGGAGAAGCCGTATTCATGTTCAGAATGTGGCAAATGTTTTCCTCGAAAATCACATCTTGATATCCATCAAAGACATCACACAGGGGAGAAGCCATATTCATGTTCAGAATGTGGCAAATGTTTTTCTCAGAAATCAAGTCTTAAGAGCCATCAAAGACATCACACAGGGGAGAAGCCGTATTCATGTTCAGAATGTGGCAAATGTTTTACTGTGAAATCAAGTCTTGAGAGGCATCAGATAGTTCACACAGGGGAGAAGCCGTATTTATGTTCAGAATGTGGCAAATGTTTTACTCGGAAATCACATCTTGAGAGGCATCAGAAAATTCACACAGGGGAGAAGCCGTATTCATGTTCAGAATGTGGCAAATGTTTTACTGTGAAATCAAATCTTGAGAGGCATCAGATAGTTCACACAGGGGAGAAGCCGTATTCATGTTCAGAATGTGGCAAATGTTTTACTCAGAAATCACAGCTTGATATTCATCAAAGACATCACACAGGGGAGAAGCTGTATTCATGTTCAGAATGTGGCAAATGTTTTCCTCAAAAATCACATCTTGATATCCATCAAAAACATCACACAGGGGAGAAGCCGTATTCATGTTCAGAATGTGGCAAATGTTTTACTCGAAAATCACATCTTAATATCCATCAAAGACCTCACACAGGGGAGAAGCCATATTCATGTTCAGAATGTGGCAAATGTTTTACTCTGAAATCACAGCTTGATATCCATCAAAGACATCACACAGGGGAGAAGCCGTATTCATGTTCAGAATGTGGCAAATGTTTTACTCTGAAATCACAGCTTGATATCCATCAAAGACATCACACAGGGGAGAAGCCATATTCATGTTCAGAATGTGGCAAATGTTTTACTCGAAAATCAAATCTTGAGAGCCATCAAAGACATCACACAGGGGAGAAGCCGTATTCATGTTCAGAATGTGGCAAATGTTTTACTCTGAAATCACATCTTGATATCCATCAGAGAATTCACACAGGGGAGAAGCCGTATTCATGTTCAGAATGTGGCAAATGTTTTTCTCAGAAATCAAGTCTTAAGAGCCATCAAAGACATCACACAGGGGAGAAGCCGTATTCATGTTTAGAATGTGGCAAATGTTTTACTCTGAAATCACAGCTTGATATCCATCAAAGACATCACACAGGGGAGAAGCCATATTCATGTTCAGAATGTGGCAAATGTTTTCCTCAAAAATCACATCTTGATATCCATCAAAGACATCACACAGGGGAGAAGCCGTATTCATGTTCAGAATGTGGCAAATGTTTTACTCTGAAATCAAGTCTTGATATCCATCGATTACATCACACAGGGGAGAAGCCGTATTCATGTTCAGAATGTGGCAAATGTTTTACTCTGAAATCACATCTTAATATCCACCAAAGACATCACACAGGGGAGAAGCCATATTCATGTTCAGAATGTGGTAAACGTTTTGCTGACAAATCAATTCTTCATAACCATCAGAGAATTCACACAGGGGTGAAGTCGTTTTCATGTTCAGAATGTGGAAAATGTTTTGCTAGGAAAAATCATCTTGCTAAGCATTTAAAAATTCACACAGGGGAGAGGTCATTTTCCTGTCCAGAATGTGGAAAATGGTTTACTCGGAAAGCAAATCTTGTTAATCATCTGAAATCTCACACAGAGGAGAAGTGATATTAACCACCTCAGCCCCTATGGCTTAAACACCCTGAAAGACCAGGCCACTTTTTACACTTCTGACCTACCCTACTTTCACCGTTTATTGCTCGGTCATGCAACTTACCACCCAAATGAATTTTACCTCCTTTTCTTCTCACTAATAGAGCTTTCATTTGGTGGTATTTCATTGCTGCTGACATTTTTACTTTTTTTGTTATTAATCGAAATTTAACGATTTTTTTGCAAAAAAATGAAATTTTTCACTTTCAGTTGTAAAATTTTGCAAAAAAATCGACATCCATATATAAATTTTGCTCTAAATTTATTGTTATACATGTCTTTGATAAAAAAAAAATGTTTGGGTAAAAATAAAATGGTTTGGGTAAAAGTTATAGCGTTTACAAACTATGGTACAAAAATGTGAATTTCTGCTTTTTGAAGCAGCTCTGACTTTCTGAGTACCTGTCATGTTTCCTGAGGTTCTACAATGGCCAGACAGTACAAACACCCCACAAATGACCCCATTTCGGAAAGTAGACACCCTAAGGTATTCGCTGATGGGCATAGTGAGTTCATAGAACTTTTTATTTTTTGTCACAAGTTAGCGGAAAATGATGATTTTTTTTTTGATTTTTTTTTTTTTTCTTACAAAGTCTCAAATTCCACTAACTTGTGACAAAAATAAAAACTTCTATGAACTCACTATGCCCATCAGCGAATACCTTTGGGTGTCTTCTTTCCAAAATGGGGTCACTTGTGGGGTAGTTATACTGCCCTGGCATTCTAGGGGCCCAAATGTGTGGTAAGGAGTTTGAAATCAAATTCTGTAAAAAATGGCCGGTGAAATCCGAAAGGTGCTCTTTGGAATGTGGGCCCCTTTGCCCACCTAGGTTGCAAAAAAGTGTCACACGTGGTATCTCCGTACTCAGGAGAAGTTGGGGAATGTGTTTTGGGGTGTCATTTTACATATACCCATGCTGGGTGAGAGAAATATCTTGGTCAAATGCCAACTTTGTATAAAAAAAATGGGAAAAGTTGTCTTTTGCCAAGATATTTCTCTCACCCAGCATGGGTATATGTAAAATGACACCCCAAAACACATTCCACAATTTCTCCTGAGTACGGAGATACCACATGTGTGACACTTTTTTGCAGCCTAGGTGGGCAAAGGGGCCCACATTCCAAAGAGCACCTTTCGGATTTCACCGGGCACTTTTTACACATTTTGATTTCAAACTTCTTACCACACATTTGGGCCCCTAGAATGCCAGGGCAGTATAACTACCCCACAAGTGACCCCATTTTGGAAAGAAGACACCCCAAGGTATTTCGTGATGGGCATAGTGAGTTCATGGAAGTTTTTATTTTTTGTCACAAGTTAGGCCTCCTGCACACGAACGTATTTTTTTGCGGTCCGCAAAAACGGGTCCCGTTTTTCCGTGACCGTTTTTTCGTCCGTGGGTCTTCCTTGATTTTTGGAGGATCCACGGACATGAAAAAAAAGTCGTTTTGGTGTCCGCCTGGCCGTGCGGAGCCAAACGGATCCGTCCTGAATTACAATGCAAGTCAATGGGGACGGATCCGTTTGACGTTGACACAATATGGTGCCATTTCAAACGGATCCGTCCCCCATTGACTTTCAATGTAAAGTCAGGAGTCCCTTTTATACCATCGGATCGGAGTTTTCTCCAATCCGATGGTATATTTTAACTTGAAGCGTCCCCATCACCATGGGAACGCCCCTATGTTAGAATATACTGTCGGATATGAGTTAGATCGTGAAACCTCATTTCCGACAGTATATTCTAACACAGAGGCGTTCCCATGGTGATGGGGACGCTTCTAGTTAGAATATACTACAAACTGTGTACATGACTGCCCCCTGCTGCCTAGCAGCATCCGATCTCTTACAAGGGGCCGTGATCAGCACAATTAACCCCTCAAGTGCCGCACCTGAAGGGGTTAATTGTACTATCATATCCCCCTGTAAGAGATCAGGGCTGCCAGGCAGCAGGGGGCAGACCCCCCCCCCTCCCCAGTTTGAATATCTATTGTAATAAATCGTTGGTGGCACAGTGTGCGCCCCCCCCCCCCCTTCCTCCCTCTATTGTAATAAATTGTTGGTGGCACAGTGTGCGCCCATCGGCCCCCCCCTCCCTCTATAGCATTAACAACATTGGTGGCCAGTGTGCGCCCCACCGCCCCCCCCCCCTTCCTCCCTCTATTGTAATAAATCGTTGGTGGCACAGTGTGCGCCCCCCATCGCCCCCCCCCCTCCCTCTATAGCATTAACAACATTGGTGGCCAGTGTGCGGCCTCCCATCTCCCCCCCCCCCCCCCGATCATTGGTGGCAGCGGGTCACTAGCAAAGATTCATACTTACCTGGGATCTGCGATGTTCGTATCCGGCCGGGAGCTCCTCCTACTGGTAAGTGACAGTTCATTTAGCAATGCGCCGCACAGACCTGAGGCTGTCACTTACCAGTAGGTGGAGCTCCCGGCCGGACACGAACAGCGCAGCAGCAGCCAGCAGCAGGTAAGTATGAATCTTCTACTATTGTACTATTGCTAAGTAACCATGGCAATCAGGACTGTAGTAGCGTCCCGGTTGCCATGGTTACCGATCGGAGCCCCAGCGATTAAACTGGGACTCCGATCGGAACTCCGCTGCCACCAATGATGATGATGGGGGGGGGGGGGGGGAGATGGGAGGCCGCACACTGGCCACCAATGTTGTTAATGCTATAGAGGGAGGGGGGGGGCGATGGGGGGCGCACACTGTGCCACCAACGAATTATTACAATAGAGGGAGGGAGGGGGGGGCGCACACTGTGCCACCAACGAATAATTACAATAGAGGGGGGGGGGCCGCACTGGCCATCAATGATATTCAAACTGGGGAGGGGGGGGGGGGGGTCTGCCCCCTGCTGCCTGGCAGCCCTGATCTCTTACAGGGGGATATGATAGTACAATTAACCCTTTCAGGTGCCGCACCTGAAGGGGTTAATTGTGCTGATCACGGCCCCCTGTAAGAGATCGGGTGCTGCCAGGCAGCAGGGGGCAGTCTTGTACACAGTTTGTAGTGTATTCTAACTAGAAGCGTCCCCATCACCATGGGAACGCTTCTGTGTTAGAATATACTGTCGGTTCTGAGTTTTCACGAAGTGAAAACTCAGCTTTGAAAAAGCTTTATGCAGACGGATCCGAAGATCCGTCTGTATAAAAAGTAACCTACGGCCACGGATCACGGACACGGATGCCAATCTTGTGTGCATCCGTGTTCTTTCACGGACCCATTGACTTGAATGGGTCCGTGAACCGTTGGCCGTGAAAAAAATAGGACAGGTCTTATTTTTTTCACGGCCATGAAACACGGATCACGGATGCGGCTGCAAAACGGTGCATTTTCCGTTTTTTCCACGGACCCATTGAAAGTCAATGGGTCCGCGAAAAAAAACGGAAAACGGCACAACGGCCACGGGTGCACACAACGGTCGTGTGCAGGAGGCCTTAGTGGAATATGAGACTTTGTAAGAAAAAAAAAAAATAAATCATCATTTTCCACTAACTTGTGACAAAAAATAAAAAATTCTAGGAACTCGCCATGCCCCTCACGGAATACCTTGGGGTGTCTTCTTTCCAAAATGGGGTCACTTGTGGGGTAGTTATACTGCCCTGGCATTTTCCAGGGGCCCTAATGTGTGGTAAGTAGGTAAATGACCTGTGAAATCCTAAAGGTGCTCTTTGGAATGTGGGCCCCTTTGCCCACCTAGGCTGCAAAAAAGTGTCACACGTGGTATCGCCGTATTCAGGAGAAGTTGGGCAATGTGTTTTGGGGTGTCTTTTTACATATACTCATGCTGGGTGAGAGAAATAGCTCGGCAAAAGACAACTTTTCCCATTTTTTATACAAAGTTGGCATTTGACCAAGCTATTTTTCTCACCCAGCATGGGTATATGTAAAATGACACCCCAAAACACATTGCCCAACTTCTCCTGAGTACGGCGATACCACATGTGTGACACTTTTTTGCAGCCTAGATGCGCAAAGGGGCCTACATTCATTTTATGAGGCCATTTTTACACATTTGGATCTTAGACTTCTTCTCACGCTTTAGGGCCCCTAGAATGCCAGGGCAGTATAAATACCCCACATGTGACCCCATTTTGGAAAGAAGACACCCCAAGGTATTCAATGAGGGGCATGGCAAGTTCATAGAAATTATTTTTTTTTGGCACAAGTTAGCGGAAATTGATTTATTTATTTTTTTCTCACAAAGTCTCCCTTTCCGCTAACTTGGGACAAAAATTTCAATCTTTCATGGACTCAATATGCCCCTCACGGAATTCCTTGGGGTGTCTTCTTTCCGAAATGGGGTCACATGTGGGGTATTTATACTGCCCTGGCATTCCAGGGGCCCTAAAGCGTGAGAAGAAGTCTGGAATATAAATGTCTAAACATTTTTAAGGGGTGATCAATGACAGGGGGGTCATCAATGACAGGGGGGGTGATCAGGGTGATCACCCCCCTGTCATTGATCACCCCCCTATAAGGCTCCATTCAGATGTCCGTATGTGTTTTGCGGATCCGATCCATGTATCAGTGGATCCGTAAAAATCATACGGACATCTGAATGCAGCCTTACAGGGGGGTGATCAATGACAGGGGGGTGATCAATAACAGGGGGTGATCAGGGAGTCTATATGGGGTGATCACCTCCGTCATTGATCACTCCCCGTCATTGATCACTCCCCTGTAAGGCTCCATTCAGACGTCCGTATGCGTTTTGCGGATCCGATCCATCGATCAGTGGATCCGTAAAATTCATACGGACCTCTGAATGGAGCCATACAGGGGGTTATCAATGACAGGGGGGTGATCAATGACAGGGGGGGTGATCAGGGAGTCTATATAGGGTGAATAAGGGGTTAATAAGTGACCGGGGGGGGGGGGGGTGTAGTGTAGTGGTGCTTGGTGCAACATATTACTGAGCTGCCTGTGTCCTCTGGTGGTCGATCCAAGCAAAAGGGACCACCAGAGGACCAGGTAGCAGGTATATTAGACGCTGTTATCATAACAGCGTCTAATATACCTGTTAGGGGTTAAAAAAAATCACATCTCCAGCCTGCCAGCGAACGATCGCCGCTGGCAGGCTGGAGATCCACTCGCTTACCTTCCGATCATGTGAACGCGCGCGCCTGTGTGCGCGCGTTCACAGGAAATCTCGCGTCTCGCGAGAGGACGCGCCGGTGCGTCCACTCGGAATGAATCAACCACCTCCAGGACGCGTCTGTGCGTATAGCGGTCCGGAGGTGGTTAATGGCCAGAACGTGTTTTACTAAAGAATGTAAATTTGAGAATCATTAGGTGCAGCCATGTTTATGTTCAGAATGTGGAAACTGTTTTATTCAGAAATAAGCCCTTTTTCAATATCAGAGAATTCATACAGGGGAGAAGAAGTTCTAACCCCTTCCCAACATCCTCCATACATGTATGGCGGATGTCGGGAATATAAAGATGGTGCCCACTGAAGAGTTAAGTGCCATAGGCGAAGCATGCGTGCGGTTTCACACAGCAGCGTTGACATGATTGGAGATAGCTCTGATCGCTGACATTCCATCAGATGCTATAGCCAACTGCAACCACAGCATCTGAGCAATCATTTACTGGGAGCGAGCGAGGTGTTACAGCTTGAAGAGCATATGAATTAGAACCATAGATAACTTCATAAAACCAAATATAACAATAGCCACATAATGTATAGTGAATAAAAGATATAACAGAGAATGGATTGTAGTTCAAGGCCTTTACCATAGCTACCATAAACAAACCATTAGAGAGATTGCTTACATAATAATGGAGTATTTTCTGTTCTTACCTCGTGGTAGTGATAGAGATGTGAATATAATTTTTGTATAACTAGATGATTTTCTTATGTATTTACTTTAAGCTGCTTCTTTCTTATCTTAAATGGGTATTCTCATCTCGCTTATTCAGCCTTCCCTGCAGTCAGCTAGCTGTCCACTTCCTGGTTTTCTGCAGATAAGGCTGGGCGGGCTTAGGCAGCTAGAGTGAAGGCCGGCCACACCTCCTTATGACATCACACTGAGCACTGAGTTCTTATGTGCTCGTTCATGTGAAAAGTATGACTCTTCAGTCTGGCAGCCTGCAGTGTCTGAGTCCCCTCCCCCTGCTGTGGAATCCTCAGAGAGCTGTAATAAGTGAGCTCAGTGTACAGTAACATGTGGCTCTTCTGCACAGTTTTATACACAATCTCAGTCTGATCTTTTACAAACGAATTCTGTGCAGCAAAAACTATAATTCCATATTATACATTAGCTCTAAAGATTGTCAGCCAGTAGACTTATAATCTGTGCATTTGATTCCCATAAAACATGACCACCCACCAGCACTGATGCAGATTTCTTTCTATTACAGCTATAATACAATTGTGTATAAACCTTACACTATGTATATGTATAGATGCATATACAGCTCAGGAACATGTTTCTTCTCCAGTCTCCTATCATAAGTT
Source organism: Bufo bufo (assembly GCF_905171765.1). Taxonomy (NCBI): domain Eukaryota; kingdom Metazoa; phylum Chordata; class Amphibia; order Anura; family Bufonidae; genus Bufo; species Bufo bufo. The sequence goes on along the minus strand of NC_053393.1, from coordinate 556,383,918 downwards.
TGGCTCAAGGGCTTCCTATACAGCTCAGCTACATCTTTATTATACTCTCCCACCATCCTTCAGGTTGACGGTCCGCATATAAAGCTCTGCTACAACTCTTTATTCCACCATCACTGAGGCTGACCATCCGCTTATACAGCTCAGCTACATATATAAATATATATATAGTCATTTCCACACTAGCACTGTTGCTGAACAACTTTTCATACAGCTTTGCTACATCTGTCTCCCCCTCCACCACTAGCATTTTTGATGAAAAGCTTCCTATACAGCTCTGCTACATCTGTCTCCACCACTAGCACTGTGGCTGATCAACTTCTTATACAGCACTGCTACATGTCATTAGTGCCCCCAGGAAAAATAATGCCCCCATTAGTGCCCCCCTCCAGTTAGAATAATGCCTCCAGTTGTGCCAGGTAAAATAATGCCCCCTTTGGTGCCCCCCCCCCAGTTAGAATAATGCCTCCAGTTGTGCCAGGTAAAATAATGCCCCCTTTAGTGCCCCCCCAGTTAGAATAATACCTCCAGTTGAGCCAGGTAAAATAATGCCCCCATTAGTGCCCATAAGAATAATACTGTCTTATTAGTGCCCCCAGGAAAAATAATGCCCCCATTAGTGCCCCCCCCCCCCCCCGGTTAGAATAATGCCTCCAGTTGTGCCAGGTAAAATAATGCCCCCATTAGTGCCCCACCAGTTAGAATAATGCCTCCAGTTGTGCCAGGTAAAATAATGCCCCCTTTAGTGTCCCTGAGAATAATACTGTCTCATTAGTGCCCCCAAGAATAATAATGCCCCCTTTAGTGCCCATAAGAATAATACTGTCCTGTTATGCCCCCATGTAAAATAATGCCCCCTTTAGTGCCCCCGAGTTAGAATGATGCCTCCTGTTATGCCCCCATGTAAAATAATGCCCCCTTTAGTGCCACCCCAGTTAAAATGATGCCTCCTGTTATGCCCCCATGTAAAATAATGCCCCCATTAGTGCCCCTCCACCAGTTAGAATGATGCCCCCCATTGATGATGCTCTCATTATTAAATCGTTGGTGGGGCATTTACAAATAATACTTACCCATGTCCTGCGCTGGCTGTTCTAAAGACATCCGACTCCTTTCTTCATCCACCGAAGTATTCGGGCGCATGCGCAGAAGTATGTTCCTTTCTTTGGAGCCTCAGCACGAAGTATACTTGATCTCAACATGCGCGACCGCCCGACGTGCGCATTCACATCTTCTAATGCAGGCCGGCCACTAGATCACCAGGGTAAGCGGTGCGCAGGCGCGGCCCATGGATGCGGCCGGCGATAGTTGGCCGTATCCATGGGCAGCGAGTATAAACAAGCATATATGATTTTTCATTTTTATTAAAAAACTATATGTTTTAGAAAAAGGAATATATTTAGGAAAAGCCTCAGAGGGGGTGGGGGGGATGAAAGATGATTACCAAGATGATAATACCCCTTTAAGTGCTTCCCCCTTTGCTAGCCAAGCTGTATGTGTATACAACTCTGGAGAGAGAAGGAGGGGGGGTGAAGCTGCGAGCATCGAAGGCCCCCTGGTCTCACATATGTATAGACTGTGGAAGAAAGCTTGAACCAATGACTTGGTTAGATAATACACATGTATACTCACTGCCTATAAAAAAGCACCCCCTTGAAGTGTCACATATGACATATGCAGTATTGATATTAGTAAGAGGCCATTACAAGATGGCGGCTGACACCCAGATGTTCACATACCAAGGTTTGTAAGACAGTGCACACTGCGCAGAAGCCAAGTGTTATCTTATCTTCTTAGCTAATGAAATAATGGCATGAGCCTGAAGATGTATATACAGCTTAACTCATTGTAATAAAGAAAGAGATTGCCTTGACCCTCTTAGTGTCGGCGTCTAGTCTCTCCACGCGTGGATATAAATTCCTTGGGGAACCTTGATTTGTAGCCGCAGAGTGTATCTTAAATGCTTCAATTAAAAGCGACTTCAACAATAGTTTGGATATAGCTTTCATCACCGCTCCACACATGTGATGACTCCTGTCATCTGATGGCACCATACAGCAGGTCCATCACCGTCACCATTCAGACCTGTTCTTCTACTCTTACTATCTCGTTCCTGTGATTGATGTGTGCTGTTGATCTGTCCATCCATGTTATCATTCAGTATATGCCTCTCTGCTCCCATCAGATTTCTTTTTTCCCTACATATTTTTATGACTTGATTGCTATATGTTATGGTATGTGACTATACCAATAAGTTATGGGAACATGTAGCCTCCCATTAACAAAAAGGAAGCTTCACGGCACGCGTGATCGCCTGGATCCTCCTCATCAGCAGTGCTTTTTTGTAGTTTTAGTTTTTATTATTAAATAACAGCTGGGTACGCAGACCCAAACAATTTTTTTTTTTTACAATATGTAAATATAATTATGATTTGGGGTACGCAAACCCCTAAACTTATTTACAGACCAAACAAATCCGTAAATCTTCAAACTGTATCATATAAATCTAGGGTACCACTCAGCACATCAATTGAGCATCATTCAATTATAAAAAGCAATATTTTTATTCAGATGTAAACTCATATCACTCTACTTCTACCGATTGACTCTATCTTGAGCCGTCCCTGTGTTAACCAGTGATACCTTATTTAGTAGGTATTTTGTGCAGGTCTCAGGCTCATGTGCTGTAGTAACAATCTACCCAATGTCCCCTTCATCTGCTCAATCAAATACCATTCTTTTAGAGAAAAAGGTTGCATTATGTTTTGTATTTCTGTGTCAGAAATATATGTGATAATAAAGCATTTCCACTTTTGAAAGAGTTTGTGTGTATGTCTATCCTTGGATTTCATTATGTCTAAGCGTTCCATATGAAATCGTTTTTTTTAATTGCTCTTTAATGGTATGTATTGTTGGCATTTCTTTTTGTAACCATATTTGCAGTATATATCTTTTAACGACCATACAAATCGAATTAAATAGGCCAGGAAGAGATCTTGTTACTCTCCTCACCCTCAAAATGAAATATAAAGAGTTGCGGGGTAACTTCCACTCCCCATAAAATCCTGATCATATCTCATTCCTACTAAAGTCCCACTAAGTCCTACCTCATTCCAGAGCTGCTTACTTTTTGGACAAGTCCAAAGCCCATGATATAAGTCAGTATATCCTTGACCACATTTGAGACAATTTGTTATTCGGTCAGGTTTTTCTGGGTGTGGAGGTATGTTGAAGCCATAAATGGCTCTATGTGTTATTCTCAATTGCGTGTCTCTCCATGCTTCATTTAGAATATGCCTTCTCACTCGCATCCATCCTTTTTGTATCACTTGAGTAATGTTCTCCACTCCTAACTGCTCTTCCCATTTTTTCTCTATCTGAGAGTCTGCTTCTCTCATTCTATAATATATAGAAGAGACTGAAACCCTTCCTCCTCCCAACTCCAGAATTTTATCTAGTATGTTTTGATTCATTTCCTTGTGTACCACTATTAGGTGTGAAATAAGAGCTGCTTTGATCTGAGCAAACTGAATTGTCTGAAAAGGGCGCAGAGAGAATTTGTCTATTAATTCTTTCTCTTGAAGCCATCTGGGCTCCAGGTCATTCAACAAGTGCTTAACCTGAATAATCCCTTTAGATTTCCACTCTGCAAATAGGCTATTAGTGTGACTATGTATGAACTCTGGGTTATTCCATAGCGGGAGATGTTTAGATATTCTATACGACAACCAATATCGTTTCCGTAATATTCTCCAGATTGCTATAGTGTTCTTTATAAGTATGGATTGTTTAATCCAATCAGGAATGCACGTCAGCCTAGCATGAAGCAGCGCCACCAAGGACCAGGGAGCACAGAACCCCTCCAAGGTCAAATCCGAATAGTGACTTGTCCCATTAATCCAGTCCGCTATATGTCTAGCCATGCACGCTAAATTGTACCCTCTAATATCTGGAAAAGCTATGCCACATTTTTCTTTGGTATTCATCAATTTGTGCATTTTAATTCTGGGACATTTTCCATGCCACAAAAATACCATAAAGACTTTTGTTAGTTTATTAACATCAGAGTGCTTTAGTAATAAAGGGATAGTTTGTAATGGGTATAGCAATTTGGACATGGACATCATTTTAAGTAAATGATTGCGTCCCATCAGTGATAACTGTAAATCATGCCATTGCTGCAATTCTCTCAAGATCTTAGCAATTAGGGGGACATAGTTCGATCTATAGATTGATTCCATGGTGTTTCCTATTTTATTCCCCAGATAAGTTATAAAAGACTTGGCTACTGGTATGCCCTCTACTTCTATCATCTAGTCAGCAGGATATTTACTCTGCATAAAAAGTATCTCACTTTTTGAATAGTTAATTCGAAGTCCAAAAAAGGACCTGAATGCTTTTAATACTTGCATGACTTTGAGCATGTTGTTGATAAGGTCAGCCATGAAAAGTACAATGTCATCTGCAAATAGCGCCAAACACATTTTATGTTGTCCTTCTTCCAGACCCTCAAAGATTTCGGGCGAATCCTAATATCTGGCTAAAGGTTCAATTGCCAGGTCAAACAACAGAGGGGACAGAGGACATCCTTGTCTAGTCCACCTCTGTAGAGTAAAGGGGTTAGACATACATCCCACATTATATATCCTAGCCTTTGGGTTTAAGTATATCTCATTAAGAACTGCTCGAAAAAGACCAGTAAATCCCATATCATCTAAGACTAAATCCAGCCACTTCAATCTCACACTGTCGAATGCCTTTTCGGCATCTAGCGTGACAATTGCTGGATTTTTCCCTTTATACATCGTTTATCTTGCCACAGATAGTGCCACTAATACCTTACGTATATTAGTGACCGCTGATCTACCTTTAATAAAACCCACCTGTCTGGGTGAGAATAGTGTAGGGAGTATTTCTGCTAATCTATTTGCTAGTAATTTGGAAAGTATTTTCATATCTTGATTTATCAATGAATCTACCGGATCCTTTCCTTTTTTGTGTATTAGGGTAATGAAAGCAGTATTCATGTGATCCGGTATTCTGCTTCCTTCCACTGTAGAAGAATATAAAGTAGTTAGTACTGGAGCTATCTGGGTGGACATGGCTTTCTAAAAGTCTGAGGTGTATCCATCTGGACCCGGGGCTTTACCAGAGGGAAATTATTTTATAGTAGATTGAATCTCCGTTGCTGTTATTGGGGCATTTAAATAGGCAAGTTGTTTATCAGTGATTTTTGGTAAAGACAATGCATGTAGAAGTGTCCTTCCTCTCACTGCCTTCTCCTATTCCTCTTGATAGAACCTATCAAAGAAATCTCCAAACAATCCAGTGATTTGTTTGGGTCTACACTCCCTAGTCTCATCCCCTCTCTTTAAGCTATTATTGTGTGTCATTTGGCATCTACCTTTCGCCAGGGAGGCTAACAGTTTCTCCGATTTGTGTCCGTATTTATGTAACTCTATTTCAAGTCGGGACCTTTTAATACTATCCTGTTTATCAGCCCACACGTCAAAGTCCCTCTGGGCCAAAACCCATTTCTCTTTTGTGATTTGGGTCTGGGCCAAGAGAAAATTCACATATGCTTTTCTCAAGTTATCACTTGCTTTTTCAAAGTTTGCTCTCGCCAGCTTTTTGATGGACGAGACATATGCCATTAAACGACCGCTCAAGACAGCCTTAGCTGTTTCTAAAAATATCATTGGTGAGTGGATGTGTTCCATATCATTATCTATAAATTCCATCCACCACCCCTGCAGTAACTTTGTAAAGTTCTCATCTTGTATTAAAAAATTTGGGAATCTCCATATAAAGTCTGCACCTCTAGGCTATTGGTCCATAAAATCCAGGAGCAGAAGAGAGTGGTCAGATATAACCATGTCTTTGATGATGACCTCTGATACAATCTGGAGAATCCCCTGGGACAGGAAAATGAAATCAATTCGGGACCAATTTATATGCACATGTGAATAATGTTTGAACTCTCTTCCCTGCAGGTGATGCTATCTCTCAAACAGTATAAAGGCAAAGGTGTAGAGCAGCAACAATGGACCTCATCGACCATGCTTGATAAAGGCTACTATGAAGCCGAAACGTCTTATTTTTGCTTTTTGTACGCACTCAAGGCTTCAATAAAGGATACACCGGAGATGCTGCTGTAACCTCTTTTTTATCAGCTATCTCTCAAAGACAGTGTATTGCTAAAATCTCCTGTTTGCCCTTAGTTTTGTCATAGCTTCTGTCTTCTTGTGTGTTTATGACCAAGTTAAAGTCTCCCTCAACTATTTTGTTTGGGTGTGTATCTTGAAGTATCTTCTGGCATAATGAATCTAAAAAGCTCTTCTGGCCATTATTTGGGATATATACATTACATATATTGTACTCACCAAAGGGTCCCGGTATATGGATACCCACCATCCTGCCATCTTTATCTTCTTCCGTTGAATAAACATGTGAAAGATGACGTCCTATAAGTATCAGCACCCAAGCTTTTCTTCTTGCTGCCGCTGAGCCAAACACTTCTCCAACCCACATCTTCTTCATTCTATGATAATCTGCTTTTGGGAAATGGGTGTCCTGCAGTAACGCTACATCTGCTTTCAATCTTTTAAGATGTCTTAAGATTTTCATGAGCTTATTCGGGGAGTGCAACCCTTTAACATTCCAGGAGATCATTTTCATATTCTATTACTGTAGGAAGATCCATGACCATTTCTATACAACTTACAAACAAGTCTCCAAGTAGGAGCCTTTTTCAGTGGAAGGGTATATCCCAGCACAGCACCTTTCTCGCCTCCTAATACCCAAGATATGCAGATCTGATACCCCAGAACACTTAACAGTATAAACTAATAAAACATAATAAAACAATTAGAAAAACTTCAGCTTATACATTTCTCTTACTAGAACTTCCTTTTTTTCTGGTAATCACGTAAGAACCCCGCCACAACACTTAAAGCTCACCACATTTCCCTCCTCGACCCAGACCCATAGGAGTGTCTTTGCCTCTCAGAATGAGAGAGAGCATCACTGTCCCTTGAAATTCTTGAGGTGTTTTCCACTGTGGGGTCTTTGAGCCTTTGGAGACCCTCATACGTTGGATTTCTTTCTGGAGGAACATGATTCCATTCTTTATGTCTGGAAGGTACAGCTGAGGGTCTCAATCGTATCTCAACTCCTCCTCTTTCCCCTTCGATGTCGTCTGGCAGCAGCAAGTAGTCTTCAACTTCTTTCAGGTTGTCAAACTGTCTTGTTGAACCATCACGTTGTCTGATTCTTAATATAGCAGGATATGCAAGTTGAAATCTAATCCCCTTTTTGTGGAGTCCCGAGCAGATTCCACTAAAGGTTCTGCGCTTTCTTGTGACCTCCACTGAGTAATCAGCAAATAGTAATACTTTGGTGCCCCTTATAATCAGCGGTTCCCACCATATTCTGTATGCCCTCAATATATCTTCCTTATCTGAATAACAATTACTTGTTTTTGTCTTTGGTTGGCATTTGAAGAGGTTGTTGTAGGGTGCTTGTGAGGGCAATTACCCCTGCGTCTATGATTATGGGTTCCGAATTCAAATTGTGTAATGTGCACAGAGAAGGCTGATACACGCAATGGTTGTAATCAGTAATCTATTTTATTGTAACATTAGCAGACAATCTTATACCATAATTATTGATAGACGCCCAACAGCCGTGCGTCACATAAAACCACAAAAAGACAGAAGAAATGAAACCTTTATCAGAAAGAGGATCTTAAATTTAGAACAGCAGAAACTAGCATTTATAAAAATAGAACGGGGGGGGGGGGGGGTAGGTTGTCAGCTGAATTCCCCCTAGCGTGCCTGCAAAGAGCTGACACTTGTCTAAAATTTTAATAACCTCTAATTGAACTCTGGTTCAGATAGATATTTGATATACAAGATGGAGTTCTATCTCTCACAATTCCTCATTTTGAGAAATCTGTGAACTGTTACCGCTCAAAGGTACTTCAGAACAAGCTAATCCTATTCTGCCCTAAGGATTCCCTTCTTACAAACTTTATTAATAAACATATCTATGTCGGAATGGGGTATTATAAAGGTTGCAGGAGTAAGCTGGGCGATTGTACATAAACCAGTGACATTTCTGAGCAACCACTTGTATTCCTTATGCCAACAGACCAGGAATATATCTTCTGGGACTGCAACCACGTACTATTAAACAACTGAGTTATCAATTTGGCCAGCTGGACACCTTCTGCCAGTTTTGGTCCCTTTTCCTGACCCTCTGAGGAGTTAGAGGTTATTCCAGCAATTAAATCAATTAAGGTACGGTTGCTGCAGGCCAGATTCTTACCCTTTACATGATCTACAGTCGTGGCCAAAAGTTTTGAGAATAACAGAAATATTAGTTTTCACAAAGTTTGCTGCTAAACTGCTTTTAGATCTTTGTTTCAGTTGTTTCTGGGATGTAGTGAAATATAATTACACGCACTTCATACGTTTCAAAGGCTTTTATCGACAATTACATGACATTTATGCAAAGAGTCAGTATTTGCAGTGTTGGCCCTTCTTTTTCAGGACCTCTGCAATTCGACTGAGCATGCTCTCAATCAACTTCTGGGCCAATTCCTGACTGATAGCAACCCATTCTTTCATAATCACTTCTTGGAGTTTGTCAGAATTAGTGGGTTTTTGTTTGTCCACCCGCCTCTTGAGGATTGACCACAAGTTCTCAATGGGATTAAGATCTGGGGCATTTTGGTCCCCGAGCCACTTAGTTATCACTTTTGCCTTATGGCACGGTGCTCCATTGTGCTGGAAAATGCATTGTTCTTTACCAAACTGTTGTTGGATTGTTGGAAGAAGTTGCTGTTGGAGGGTGTTTTGGTACCATTCTTTATTCATGGCTGTGTTTTTGGGTAAAATTGTGAGTGAGCCCACTCCCTTGGATGAGAAGCAACCCCACACATGAATGGTCTCAGGATGCTTTACGGTTGGCATGACACAGGACTGATGGTAGCGCTCACCTTTTCTTCTCCGGACAAGCCTTTTTCCAGATGCCCCAAACAATCGGAAAGAGGCTTAATTGGAGAATATGACTTTGCCCCAGTCCTCAGCAGTCCATTCCCCATACTCTCTGCAGAAGATCAATCTGTCCCTGATGTTTTTTTTGGAGAGAAGTGGCTTCTTTGCTGCCCTTCTTGACACCAGGCCATCTTCCAAAAGTCTTCGCCTCACTGTGCGTGCAGATGCGCTCACACCTGCCTGCTGCCATTCCTGAGCAAGCTCTGCACTGGTGCCACTCCGATCCTGCAGCTGAATCCTCTTTAGGATACGATCCTGGAGCTTGCTGGACTTTCTTGGACGCCCTGAAGCCTTCTTAACAAGAATTGAACCTCTTTCCTTGAAGTTCTTGATGATCCTATAAATTGTTGATTGAGGTGCAATCTTAGTAGCCACAATATCCTTGCCTGTGAAGCCATTTTTATGCAACGCAATGATGGCTGCACGCGTTTATTTGCAGGTCACCATGGTTAACAATGGAAGAACAATGATTTCAAGCATCACCCTCCTTTTAACATGTCAAGTCTGCCATTTTAACCCAATCAGCCTGACATAATGATCTCCAGCCTTGTGCTCGTCAACATTCTCACCTGAGTTAACAAGACAATTACTGAAATGATCTCAGCAGGTCCTTTAATGACAGCAATGAAATGCAGTGGAAAGTTTTTTTTGGGATTAAGTTAATTTTCATGGCAAAGAAGGACTATGCAATTCATCTGATCACTCTTCATAACACTCTGGAGTATATGCAAATTGCTATTATAAAAACTTAAGCAGCAACTTTTCCAATTTCCAATATTTATGTAATTCTCAAAACTTTTGGCCACGACTGTATACCAACACACTGCACCAGGCTGTTCGGGTTAGAGTATTTGCAGCCGAATTTGTCATGAGGACTAAAAGACATACCTTTCGACCGTATTTGCAAATAATAACAGTGTGTCCAACTTGTAAAGCATGACACATTGTACCTCATGTTCTCGTTCCAGGGGGTAGAGCTATAATCAACTGGTGGCCCTGATCTGTTTGCCATCAGCCAGGGGGGCTCAGCCCATCCTGCAACGGGTAAGGGTACCTCCCTGTTTTAGTTTGGGCTTAACCTGCTTCATGCCTGTGAAAAAGATAGTAGAGTTGGCCAGTTCAGTCAATTCAGAAAAACTGAGGGGCACAGCAAAATAGGGCATACTGGCTGAACTTACAGGACTGTGAGTACAGATCCAACAGTCTATCATTTTTCATTCATTCCTTCAAACAGCACCTGATGGTGTTGTATCAAAGCATTGTCCCAATCATCATTCAGTGTACGAAACACTGCTGACACGCTCAGGGTCAGAGCCACTGTCAGCAGAAGGATCTTCATCCTGTGGTTCCAAGAGAAGCGTGTATCCAGTTGGGTTTTCCTTCAACCTTTACAGTGGTGTGGGTGGTCAACAGTACTTGAAATGGGCCATCAAATCTTGGAACTAGTCCTTTTCTCACATGCCTTTTTATCACCACCCAGCCCCCGGGCTGCAAGTTGTGAGTTCCTTCTACTGAGTCAGGATCTGGAAATGAAGCAAACACCTGTTTATGGTGTATTCTAGCCTTTTTGTGAGGGCCTGTATGTAACTGGTCAGACTGTCATTATTCATCTGCAGCTGCTGGGGAAAGTACAACCATAACCTGGGGGCACTTCCAAACAGGATCTCAAATGGGGACAACCCTGTCCTCTTGTTTGGGGAAGTCCTTACTGAATATAGAGCCAGAGGCAAGCACTCTGTCTAGAGCCTCTGGATCTCCCGCATGGCCTTTAATCCATTCAAACGCTCAACTTCAACTGTGAAATGAGAACCTCTATCTGACTCAATAACTTCAGGAACACCATACCTGCATATCAGTTCACTGACCATTTTCTTTGCCGTATTCTTGGCATTTGCTTTGGCTATTGGGAAGGCTTCCGGCCAACCTGAAAAGAGATCAACACACATGAGAACAAATTCATACACTCCTACCTTTTGTAGTTGTATATAGTCTATCTGCAGTCTCTGAAACGGTTAAAGTGGCCTGGGGGTGTGCTTGCTTGGAGTCTTCACCACTTGACCAGGGTTATTCAGTGCACAGAGAAAACCCTGGAGCAATCCACCCTGTATTAACCACACTTACCATGGCACCTTTCGATAGGTGAGCGGGCCCCTGTGCCTCCTGAGCCATCATAGGATAGAGGGCTCTGGGTAGGCATATTTTTTCTGACACTTCCCAGAGTCCCTGCCCATTCGGCACTGCTCCTCTCTGAGTTCAGGAGCTCTTTTCTCCTTCATCTGCCTGTGCAGACAGTTTAATCAACACGTCTTCAGACATGTGGTGAGGCTCCAGGACACCGACAGGGATTACCTCGGGTTTCCAAGACTTCACTGCTGCCTCTTTTGCAGCCCCATCTGCCCTGTTGTTGCCCCTATCCTCACGGGGTTTGTTGTCTGGTATGTGCCTTAACCTTGACAATGGCTACTTCCTCTGGAAGCAGTAGTGAGTTCATTAGTTCAAATACTGAGTCTTTGTTTTTAATGGGCTGACCTGCAGAGGTTAGAAAGTCTCCAGCCCACCATATGGGTCCATAGTCATGTGCAATACCAAAACCATACCTTGAATCTGTATAGATGTTCACCTTCTCCCCCTCAGCCAATTTACACGCCTCAGTGAGTGCCTTCAGCTCATGTGTGAGGGAGTGGTTCAGCAATGGCTACCTCATGCTGTGTGACCCCTGCATATCCAGTGTGGAACCGGCCATCCTCTCCCATATTCCTGCTTCCATCTACAAAACACTCAAAATCAGGGTTATCAATAGGTTTTTCATGAGAAAATCCAGAAGTTTCTTGTTGCATCAACTGTATACAATCATGAGGAGCATTTTCAGCTAAATCAGACAAAAGGCTACCTGTGCTACCCTCCCTTATTTCTGAATCTGTTATTGATAACAAAGTAGCAGGATTCAGAGTAGTACATCTTTTGAAAGAAATGAGGAGTGCACATTGGAGTCTGAGTTGTCTAGCCATAGAAATATGGTTTGGTTGCACTTGTGTGAGTATGTCCTGTGTGTTTGCACAACTGTATGTTTCCATCCCCCCTGCACTTCCTGAAACTCAAACAGATTGCTGAAGAGAAAATTGAGGGGAAGGGGGTGCGTGTGGGTGCTATATATACACAGAAACTGCCATGTCTTCACAGCTGCTCATTAATTTAATTGCCTGCACTGCTGTGACTGCCCTGACACAGGAGGGGGCCACAGGGTATAACCTGGCTGACTGTGACCCTGAATTTCAGAATAGAACAAGTTAAATTCCTCATCATATTTTTGAATACTCAGGGCTGGGGCTGAGGTTATGCACAGCTTCATTGTATGAAAATTATTCACTGCCTCTTCTGTCAGATGAAATGGGTCAGATAACAGACAATCATACAGAGGTTGCATTAACATCGAGGCATGTCTAATCCAGGGGCGACAGTTTGACACCAGCCCCCTTAGGCTTTGTGCTCCTTTGGGCACTTGAATCCTTTAAACAGCCTCCCTTCTATCTTGGGTTTTCAAAATTGTCACCTTGTTAACTTCTCTAGGAACATGAACCATCCTGTAACTGACAGGCGGCCCCTTAACTGGGTTTCTTCTTTAGTAACAATTGGGTAACAACCGTACTGTCTTATCTTTTAGTTTAACTGGCTCAGATTCACGGATAAAAACTGTTTCTCCCATAAATCCCACAGCCGGTACATAACAAGGGGTTAACTGATAAGGCTGCAAGAAACTCTTTCCTACTCTCTCTCTCTCTCACTATTTGTCTGGAAGTTTTCCTCTTCTGCTCCCCGGACTTATTTGGTATGGTCCCCATGGTCTGTCTCAGTCCAATCCCAGGATTTGGGTCTGGCTCACAAGGCACTTTAACACCCCAAATCCTGAATTACATAATTTGCCGGCCGGGCCTAGGTCCTCCTCCCTCGGATCATAATCCTTCTGGTACACCTAGTTAAAACGTTACCTTAGGTCCTCCTGCCTCAGACAGTCCTTCTGGTTCACCTAATCTAGGTCATCCTGCCTCAGACAGTCCTTCTGGTTCACCTAGTCAAGACTTAAGCACAGACCACCTTGGGAACCCACCAGATCTATAATAACCTTAACACAGGGTGTCCCTTACAAGTACCCAGCTCTCCGTGTCCATATGTTCTCTATCTCAGCAAACAGAGTTCCTACGGGTTCTGCAGCATGTACATTTACCCCTCACTCCTGAGAGGGATGGCAGTAACAACCGCACTTGATGAGTCGCAACTTCAGGTTTTTTCTTTTTGTTTGTTTTTCTTCTTCTAAGGGGAGACACAATCAACAAGTATACACAATAAAGATAAACTTTTCAACTTCTTGTTTACCTACTTGAACATTAACAAGACAAAAACAAGTGGCACCTCCCCTTTAACAACATGCAGGGCTTACCTCACTGGCAGACAGGATTTTTCACCGTCTTCCATGGTTGGCCTGCTGGTCGGACCACCCCTTCTGCCCCCTCGTCTGGCAATTCCTCCACACTCTCATAGGCAGAAATCTCTGGTGGTCTCCATCAGTCCCGTCCCTGCACTTAAAGCGCAACCTCCTGCCAGGGGAATTCTCTTGCCCTGGTTAATTGCTACCTGGGAGGCGCCTGACACACAACACAAACCACAGAAAACACAGAGAAGAATATCCACAATAGAGTAAAATGTTCCTTCTCAGTCTGGTTCTAAAGACCCAAAATGTCAACACCAATTACTACTCACAGTATGATCATCGTCCAGCAGACAGACAGCCGTGATGTAACAAAACAAAGCAACTAGAGGCAGGCAAGATTGCTTACCTTTTCATTGGGCCGCGGTCCCCTCCTCAAGTGCCTTTCGTAACGCCCCGGAGGTCATTTATGTTGGCTACCGATGCTTTATTCTCTCTCAACCTCACAAACTACTTTTATACATATGTCAACAACTCCTTTGCATCCATGATCCCTAATCCAACCACCATAAGTTTGTTTGAACTTTTCCAACACTTTCACTAGAGTCTTTGCTGTCTTGTAACCCTTTGGGACACTAAGATTATTAGCCATATCTGTCAGTTGTCCACAAGTTTTATTATTAAACACCAAAGAATACAATTTCCTGACGTCAGTTTCTCTTAGTCCTTACCTAGAGCTTCCTCACTTGTACCAGTGTACTCTAGAAGACTAAAATTATCTTTTCAGGGAACCCAACTCAGTTTTCCACAGAACTTTCCCACTATATACCTAGTGTAATCTGCACTGAGCCTGAGCTTATTCAACTTCTCAGGGGGTTACAGGGCTCCTTATTTCCCTTTTTGGTGTTCTTAGTTATTTTCCGCAAAACATAACGGACAACAGACATCTATGTCAGCAATCCCAGTTTACTGTCTCAAACGTCATAGTCAAAAGTCTTACCCAATAATCATAGGAATATCATCTCTTTAGAGTTCTTTACTAGAGTTGAGCGAACACCTGGATGTTCGGGTTCGACGAGTTCGGCCGAACTTTCGAAAAATGTTCGGGTTCGGGATCCGAACTCGACCCGAACTTCATCCCGAACCCGAACCCCATAGAAGTCAATGGGGACCCGAACTTTTGGGCACTAAAAAGGCTGTAAAACACACCCGGAAAGGGCTAGAGGGCTGCAAAAGGCAGCAAAATGTAGTTAAATCCCCTGCAAACAAATGTAGATAGGGAAATGATGAGTTAACATAAAATAAATAAAAATTAAACAATATTAATTGGAGTGAGGTCCCATAGCACAGAATCAGGCTTCAAGTCACCCACCAATGGAGAAGGTCACTTACTATTATTTTGACCACAGCACCCAGACAAAGGAGAGAGGTCCCACAGCAGAGAACCAGGCATCATATCACCCACCACAGGAGTAGGCCACCATTTAGTTACTTTGACCCCTACACCCAGACGGAGGAGAGAGGTTACACAGCAGAGAATCAGGCATTTAGATCACCCACCACAGGAGTAGGCCACCATTGAATCAGACCCCGGCAACCATGTCAGATGGCACAAGCATAAGCTTTATATCAATCAGCACAGGAGAAGGCGACTTTGACAGACTTTGACCCCTACACCCGGACGGAGGAGAGAGGTTTCAAAGCAGAGAATCAGGCATTTAGATCACCCACCACAGGAGTAGGCCCCAATTTAATGGGACCCCGGCAACCATGTCAGATGGCACAACCATCAGCTTCATATCAATCAGCACAGGAGAAGGCGACTTTGAAAGACTTTGACCCCTACACCCAGACGGAGGAGAGAGGTTTCACAGCAGAGAATCAGGCATTTAGATCACCCACCACAGGAGTAGGCCCCCATTGAATCAGACCCTGGCAACCATGTCAGATGGCACAACCATCAGCTTTATATCAATCAGCACAGGAGAAGGCGACTTTGAAAGACTTTGACCCCTACACCCAGATGGAGGAGAGAGGTTTCACAGCAGAGAATCAGGCATCATATCAACCACCACAGGAGAAGCCACCATTTAGTTACTTTGACCCCTGCACCCAGGAAGAGGAGAGAGGCACCACAGCACATATTCTGGCATCATATCAGCCACCACAGGAGAAGCCACCATTGAGTTACTTTGACCCCCGCACCCAGGAAGAGGAGAGAGGCCCCACAGCACATATTCTGGCATCATATCAGCCACCACAGGAGAAGCCACCATTGAGTTACTTTGACCCCCGCACCCAGGAAAAGGAGAGAGGCACCACAGCACATATTCTGGCATCATATCAGCCACCACAGGAGAAGCCACCATTGAGTTACTTTGACCCCTGCACCCAGGAAGAGGAGAGAGGCCCCACAGCACATATTCTGGCATCATATCAGCCACCACAGGAGAAGCCACCATTTAGTTACTTTGACCCCTTCACCCAAACAGAGGAGAGAGGTTCCACATCAGAGAATCAGGCATCATATCAACCACCACAGGAGTAGGCCACAATTTAATGGGACCCCGGCAACCATGTCAGATGGCACAACCATCAGCTTCATATCAATCAGCACAGGAGAAGGCGACTTTGAAAGACTTTGACCCCTACACCCAGACGGAGGAGAGAGGTTTCACAGCAGAGAATCAGGCATTTAGATCACCCACCACAGGAGTAGGCCCCCATTGAATCAGACCCTGGCAACCATGTCAGATGGCACAACCATCAGCTTTATATCAATCAGCACAGGAGAAGCCACCATTGAGTTACTTTGACCCCTGCACCCAGGAAGAGGAGAGAGGCCCCACAGCACATATTCTGGCATCATACTAACCACCACAGGAGAAGCCACCATTGAGTTACTTTGACCCCTGCACCCAGGAAGAGGAGAGAGGCCCCACAGCACATATTCTGGCATCATATCAGCCACCACAGGAGAAGCCACCATTGAGTTACTTTGACCCCCGCACCCAGGAAGAGGAGAGAGGCACCACAACACATATTCTGGCATCATATCAGCCACCACAGGAGAAGCCACCATTGAGTTACTTTGACCCCTGCACCCAGGAAGAGGAGAGAGGCCCCACAGCACATATTCTGGCATCATATCAGCCACCACAGGAGAAGCCACCATTTAGTTACTTTGACCCCTTCACCCAAACAGAGGAGAGAGGTTCCACATCAGAGAATCAGGCATCATATCAACCACCACAGGAGTAGGCCACAATTTAATGGGACCCCGGCAACCATGTCAGATGGCACAACCATCAGCTTCATATCAATCAGCACAGGAGAAGGCGACTTTGAAAGACTTTGACCCCTACACCCAGACGGAGGAGAGAGGTTTCACAGCAGAGAATCAGGCATTTAGATCACCCACCACAGGAGTAGGCCCCCATTGAATCAGACCCTGGCAACCATGTCAGATGGCACAACCATCAGCTTTATATCAATCAGCACAGGAGAAGCCACCATTGAGTTACTTTGACCCCTGCACCCAGGAAGAGGAGAGAGGCCCCACAGCACATATTCTGGCATCATATCAGCCACCACAGGAGAAGCCACCATTGAGTTACTTTGACCCCCGCACCCAGGAAGAGGAGAGAGGCACCACAGCACATATTCTGGCATCATATCAGCCACCACAGGAGAAGCCACCATTGAGTTACTTTGACCCCTGCACCCAGGAAGAGGAGAGAGGCCCCACAGCACATATTCTGGCATCATACTAACCACCACAGGAGAAGCCACCATTGAGTTACTTTGACCCCTGCACCCAGGAAGAGGAGAGAGGCCCCACAGCACATATTCTGGCATCATATCAGCCACCACAGGAGAAGCCACCATTGAGTTACTTTGACCCCCGCACCCAGGAAGAGGAGAGAGGCACCACAGCACATATTCTGGCATCATATCAGCCACCACAGGAGAAGCCACCATTGAGTTACTTTGACCCCCGCACCCAGGAAGAGGAGAGAGGCACCACAGCACATATTCAGGCATCATATCACACACCACAGGAGAAGGCCTCTTTCAGTGATTTAGGCCTTTGGACCCAGACAGAGGAGAGAGGCACCACAGCACATATTCTGGCATCATATCAGCCACCACAGGAGAAGCCACCATTGAGTTACTTTGACCCCTGCACCCAGGAAGAGGAGAGAGGCCCCACAGCACATATTCTGGCATCATATCAGCCACCACAGGAGAAGCCACCATTGAGTTACTTTGACCCCCGCACCCAGGAAGAGGAGAGAGGCACCACAGCACATATTCTGGCATCATATCAGCCACCATAGGAGAAGCCACCATTGAGTTACTTTGACCCCCGCACCCAGGAAGAGGAGAGAGGCACCACAGCACATATTCAGGCATCATATCACACACCACAGGAGAAGGCCTCTTTCAGTGATTTAGGCCTTTGGACCCAGACAGAGGAGAGAGGCACCACAGCACATATTCTGGCATCATATCAGCCACCACAGGAGAAGCCACCATTGAGTTACTTTGACCCCTGCACCCAGGAAGAGGAGAGAGGCCCCACAGCACATATTCTGGCATCATATCAGCCACCACAGGAGAAGCCACCATTTAGTTACTTTGACCCCTTCACCCAAACAGAGGAGAGAGGTTCCACATCAGAGAATCAGGCATCATATCAACCACCACAGGAGTAGGCCACAATTTAATGGGACCCCGGCAACCATGTCAGATGGCACAACCATCAGCTTCATATCAATCAGCACAGGAGAAGGCGACTTTGAAAGACTTTGACCCCTACACCCAGACGGAGGAGAGAGGTTTCACAGCAGAGAATCAGGCATTTAGATCACCCACCACAGGAGTAGGCCCCCATTGAATCAGACCCTGGCAACCATGTCAGATGGCACAACCATCAGCTTTATATCAATCAGCACAGGAGAAGCCACCATTGAGTTACTTTGACCCCTGCACCCAGGAAGAGGAGAGAGGCCCCACAGCACATATTCTGGCATCATATCAGCCACCACAGGAGAAGCCACCATTGAGTTACTTTGACCCCCGCACCCAGGAAGAGGAGAGAGGCACCACAGCACATATTCAGGCATCATATCACACACCACAGGAGAAGGCCTCTTTCAGTGATTTAGGCCTTTGGACCCAGACAGAGGAGATAGGCACCACAGCACATATTCTGGCATCATATCAGCCACCACAGGAGAAGCCACCATTAAGTTACTTTGACCCCTGCACCCAGGAAGAGGAGAGAGGCCCCACAGCACATATTCTGGCATCATATCAGCCACCACAGGAGAAGCCACCATTGAGTTACTTTGACCCCCGCACCCAGGAAGAGGAGAGAGGCACCACAGCACATATTCTGGCATCATATCAGCCACCACAGGAGAAGCCACCATTGAGTTACTTTGACCCCCGCACCCAGGAAGAGGAGAGAGGCACCACAGCACATATTCAGGCATCATATCACACACCACAGGAGAAGGCCTCTTTCAGTGATTTAGGCCTTTGGACCCAGACAGAGGAGAGAGGCACCACAGCACATATTCTGGCATCATATCAGCCACCACAGGAGAAGCCACCATTGAGTTACTTTGACCCCTGCACCCAGGAAGAGGAGAGAGGCCCCACAGCACATATTCTGGCATCATATCAGCCACCACAGGAGAAGCCACCATTTAGTTACTTTGACCCCTGCACCCAGGAAGAGGAGAGAGGCACCACAGCACATATTCTGGCATCATATCAGCCACCACAGGAGAAGCCACCATTTAGTTACTTTGACCCCTTCACCCAAACAGAGGAGAGAGGTTCCACATCAGAGAATCAGGCATCATATCAACCACCACAGGAGTAGGCCACAATTTAGTTTATTTGACCCCTGCACCCAGGAAGAGGAGAGAGGCCCCACAGCACATATTCTGGCATCATATCACACACCACAGGAGAAGGCCTCTTTCAGTGATTTAGGCCTTTGGACCCAGACAGAGGAGAGAGGTCAGAGATTAGCTTCATATCCCCCAGCACAGCAGAAGACCGCTTTATTTGACTTAGGCCTCAGCACCCAGACAGAAGACAGAGGTAGCATGGCAGAGGTTATGGCTTCATGTCACCCGTTAGTTTAACCGGCCACTTTCATCTGGTTAGGCCCCGGCGCCCAGACAGAGAAGAGTTTCATTCAACTGTGGGTTTCATAAAATTTGTATCAAATAAAGAAGTGGCCCGTAGCACAACAAGACATGTTTTAGGCAGTTAATAAGGACTACTCTGCACAAGGGAGGGACAGGTCCTGTGGGATCCATGCCTGGTTCATCTTTATGAAGGTCAGCTTGTCCACGTTGGCTGTGGACAGGCGGCTGCGCTTGTCAGTAATGACGCCCCCTGCCGTGCTGAATACGCGTTCAGATAAAACGCTGGCCGCCGGGCAGGAAAGCACCTCCAAGGCATAACATGCTAACTCTGGCCACGTGGACAATTTCGAAACCCAGTAGTTGAATGGGGCCGAACCATCCGTCAGGATGTGGAGGGGTGTGCAGACATACTGTTCAACCATGTTAGTGAAATGCTGCCTCCTGCTAACACGTTCCGTATCAGGTGTCGGTGCAGATAGCTGTGGCGTGGAGACAAAACTTTTCCACATTTCTGCCATGCTAACCCTGCCCTCAGATGAGCTGGCCGTGACACAGCTGCGTTGGCGACCTCTTGCCACTCCTCTGCCTTCACCTTCCACCTGTTCCCCTGTGACATGTGGGAATGCTCTCAAGAGCGCCTCTATCAGCGTGCGCTTGTACTCGCGCATCTTACGGTCGCGCTCCAGTTCAGGAATTAAAGTGGGCACATTGTCTTTATACCGGGGATCCAGCAGGGTGGCCACCCAGTAGTCTGCACACGTTAAAACGTGGGCAACTCTGCTGTCGTTGCGCAGGCATTGGAGCATATATTCGCTCATGTGGGCCAGGCTACCCATGGGTAAGGACAAGCTGTCCTCTGTGGGAGGCGTATCGTCATCGTCCACCGTATCCCCCCAGCCACGCACCAGTGATGGGCCTGGGCTGCCACCCCGCTGTGAACTTGCGTCATCCTCGTCCCCCTCCACCTCCTCCTCCTCATCCTCCTCGTCCTCCAGTACAGTGCCTTGGCTGGCGACTTGTGAACCTGTCCTCTGCTGCTTAAACAAACCTCCCTCTGAGCCACTTCGAACAGACTGGCCCGAAAGTGTTAGAAACGAGCCCTCATCCTCCTCCACCTGGGCCACCTCCTCTAACATCATTGCCCTAAGTGTTTTCTCAAGGAGACATAGAAGTGGTATTGTAACGCTGATAACAGTGTCATCGCCACTGGCCATGTTGGTGGAGTACTCGAAACAGCGCAGCAGGGCACACAGGTCTCGCATGGAGGCCCAATCATTGGTGGTGAAGTGGTGCTGTTCGGCAGTACGACTGACGCGAGCGTGCTGCAGCTGAAACTCCACTATGGCCTGCTGCTGCTCGCACAGTCTCTCCAGCATGTGCAAGGTGGAGTTCCACCGGGTGGGCACGTCGCATATGAGGCGGTGAGCGGGAAGGCCGAAGTTCCGCTGTAGCGCAGACAGGCGAGCAGCGGCAGGATGTGAACGGCGGAAGCGCGCACAGACGGCCCGCACTTTATGCAGCAGCTCTGACATGTTGGGGTAGTGGTGAATGAACCTCTGCACCACCAAGTTCAGCACATGCGCCAGGCAAGGGATGTGCGTCAAACCGGCTAGTCCCAGAGCTGCCACGAGATTTCGCCCATTATCGCATACCACCAGGCCTGGCTTGAGGCCCACCGGCAGAAACCACTCGTCGGTCTGTTGTTCAATACCCCGCCACAACTCCTGTGCGGTGTGGGGCCTGTCCCCCAAACATATGAGTTTCAGAATGGCCTGCTGACGTTTACCCCGGGCTGTGCTGAAGTTGGTGGTGAAGGTGTGTGGCTGACCGGATGAGCTGGTGGAAGCAGTGGAGGAGGAAGCCGAGTAGGAGGAGGAGGCTACAGGAGGCAGAGAATGATGCCCTGCGATCCTAGGGGGCGGAAGGACGTGCGCCAAGGAACTGTCCGCCGGGGGCCCAGCCGCCACTACATTCATCCAGTGTGCAGTTAGTGAGATATAGCGTCCCTGGCCGTGCTTACTGGTCCACGTATCTGTGGTTAGGTGGACCTTGCCACAAATGGCGTTGCGCAGTGCACACTTGATTTTATCGGACACTTGCATGTGCAGGGAAGGCACGGCTGTCTTGGAGAAGTAGTGGCGGCTGGGAACCACATACTGCGGGACAGCCATGGCCATCAGCTGTTTGAAGCTGTCTGTGTCCACCAGCCGGAATGACAGCATTTCAAAGGCCAGCAGTTTAGAAATGCTGGCGTTCAGGCCAAGGGCTCGAGGGTGACTCGGGGGGAATTTGCGCTTCCTCTCTAAGGTTTGAGATATTGAGAGCTGAACGCTGCTGTGTGATATAGTGGAGACGCTAGTTGACGGTGGCGGTGGTGGTGGTGTCGGTGGCACATCCTCTGTTTGCTGCTCGGCAGGTGGCAACATTCCTCTCGAGGCGGAAGCTGAGGCAGCAGCGGTAGAGGGAGCAGGGGGAGCCTCAGCGAGTGCCTGGTTTTTAAGGTGTGTACCCCACTGCAGTTCATGCTTTGCATGTAGATGCCTGGTCATGCAGGTTGTGCTGAGGTTCAGAACGTTAATGCCTCGCCTCAGGCTCTGATGGCAGAGCGTGCAAGTCACTCGGGTCTTGTCGGTAGGACATTGTTTAAAGAAGTGCCATGCCAGGGAACTCTTTGAAGCTGCCTTTGTGGGGCTGGGTCCCTGTTGGCGATGTCCAGTAGCAGGCGAACTCTGGGGGCGGCGGCTCGTCTGCTTTGGCCCCCTGCTCCCTCTTTGGCTTCGCTGTTGTCTCGGTCTCACCACTACCTCTTCCTCTGAACTGTGAAAGTCATCGCCACGACCTTCAGTCCATGTGGGGTCTAAGACCTCATCGTCCTCTGCATCGTCTTCCACCCAGTCTCCCTCCCTGACCTCCTCCTGTTCAGTCTGCACACTGCAAAAAGACGCGGCAGTGGGCACCTGTGTTTCGTCATCATCAGAGAGTCGGTGACTCTGCTGTGGTGGTATTCCCATGTCCTCTTCATCTGGAGACATAAGTGGTTGTGCGTCAGTGCATGGTATGTCTTCCTCCACTGGGGAAGGGCTAGGTGGACACCCCTGGGAAACCCTGGAAGCAGAGTCTTCAAACAGAAGAAGAGACTGCTGCATAACTTGTGGCTCAGACCGTTTCCCTGATATGCTTGGGGGTGATGTGACAGACTGATGGGCTTGGTTTTCAGGTGCCACCTGTGCGCTTTCCGCAGAAGACTGGGTGGAAGACCATGTGGTGAACGTGCTGGAAGCACTGTCGGCCACCCAATCGATTAATGCCTGTACCTGCTCAGGCCTTACCATCCTAAGAGCGGCATTGGGCCCCACGAGATATTGCGGTACATTCTGCCGGCTAGTTGAGGGAGTTCGTTCCCTACTGTGTGCGCCTGGGGCCGAACGGCCACGTCCTCTACCAGCAACAGAGGCTCCACGGACACCACCACGACCGCGTCCTCGTCCCTTAATAGTATTTTTCTTCATTGTTGCGATTCAACTCGCACCACAATGAAATATATTATTTTTTATAAGCAAAATCCCCTCACTGGAATACTTTCAGTCTTTTGACTGTATGGATTACAGATGGAATGACTGTTATATGTGAGTACCGCTTTCTTTGACAGATTCTAGTATGGGTACATATATGTTTTCCCAACCCCAGCAAATTAGTTTGCTAATTCCAGATGTATGAAACGCAGGCCTAACTGTATCTAGTATATTGAACGCCAGATAAACTAACTTGGCCTTTTTTAAATAAAAAAAATTCCCTCACTGGAATACTTTCAGTCTTTTGACTGTATGGATTACAGATGGAATGACTGTTATATGTGAGTACCGCTTTCTTTGACAGATTCTAGTATGGGTACATATATGTTTTCCCAACCCCAGCAAATTAGTTTGCTAATTCCAGATGTATGAAACGCAGGCCTAACTGTATCTAGTATATTGAACCCCAGATAAACTAACTTGGCCTTTTTTAAATAAAAAAAATTCCCTCACTGGAATACTTTCAGTCTTTTGACTGTATGGATTACAGATGGAATGACTGTTATATGTGAGTACCGCTTTCTTTGACAGATTCTAGTATGGGTACATATATGTTTTCCCAACCCCAGCACATTAGTTTGCTAATTCCAGATGTATGAAACGCAGGCCTAACTGTATCTAGTATATTGAACGCCAGATAAACTAACTTGGCCTTTTTTAAATAAAAAAAATTCCCTCACTGGAATACTTTCAGTCTTTTGACTGTATGGATTACAGATGGAATGACTGTTATATGTGAGTACCGCTTTCTTTGACAGATTCTAGTATGGGTACATATATGTTTTCCCAACCCCAGCACATTAGTTTGCTAATTCCAGATGTATGAAACGCAGGCCTAACTGTATCTAGTATATTGAACGCCAGATAAACTAACTTGGCCTTTTTTAAATAAAAAAAATTCCCTCACTGGAATACTTTCAGTCTTTTGACTGTATGGATTACAGATGGAATGACTGTTATATGTGAGTACCGCTTTCTTTGACAGATTCTAGTATGGGTACATATATGTTTTCCCAACCCCAGCACATTAGTTTGCTAATTCCAGATGTATGAAACGCAGGCCTAACTGTATCTAGTATATTGAACGCCAGATAAACTAACTTGGCCTTTTTTAAATAAAAAAAATTCCCTCACTGGAATACTTTCAGTCTTTTGACTGTATGGATTACAGATGGAATGACTGTTATATGTGAGTACCGCTTTCTTTGACAGATTCTAGTATGGGTACATATATGTTTTCCCAACCCCAGCACATTAGTTTGCTAATTCCAGATGTATGAAACGCAGGCCTAACTGTATCTAGTATATTGAACGCCAGATAAACTAACTTGGCCTTTTTTAAATAAAAAAAAAAATTCCCTCACTGGAATACTTTCAGTCTTTTGACTGTATGGATTACAGATGGAATGACTGTTATATGTGAGTACCGCTTTCTTTGACAGATTCTAGTATGGGTACATATATGTTTTCCCAACCCCAGCACATTAGTTTGCTAATTCCAGATGTATGAAACGCAGGCCTAACTGTATCTAGTATATTGAACGCCAGATAAACTAACTTGGCCTTTTTTAAATTAAAAAAAAATTCCCTCACTGGAATACTTTCAGTCTTTTGACTGTATGGATTACAGATGGAATGACTGTTATATGTGAGTACCGCTTTCTTTGACAGATTCTAGTATGGGTACATATATGTTTTCCCAACCCCAGCACATTAGTTTGCTAATTCCAGATGTATGAAACGCAGGCCTAACTGTATCTAGTATATTGAACGCCAGATAAACTAACTTGGCCTTTTTAAATAAAAAAAATTCCCTCACTGGAATACTTTCAGTCTTTTGACTGTATGGATTACAGATGGAATGACTGTTTTATGTGAGTACCGCTTTCTTTGACAGATTCTAGTATGGGTACATATATGTTTTCCCAACCCCAGCACATTAGTTTGCTAATTCCAGATGTATGAAACGCAGGCCTAACTGTATCTAGTATATTGAACGCCAGATAAACTAACTTGGCCTTTTTTAAATAAAAAAAAAATTCCCTCACTGGAATACTTTCAGTCTTTTGACTGTATGGATTACAGATGGAATGACTGTTATATGTGAGTACCGCTTTCTTTGACAGATTCTAGTATGGGTACATATATGTTTTCCCAACCCCAGCACATTAGTTTGCTAATTCCAGATGTATGAAACGCAGGCCTAACTGTATCTAGTATATTGAACGCCAGATAAACTAACTTGGCCTTTTTTAAATAAAAAAAAAATTCCCTCACTGGAATACTTTCAGTCTTTTGACTGTATGGATTACAGATGGAATGACTGTTATATGTGAGTACCGCTTTCTTTGACAGATTCTAGTATGGGTACATATATGTTTTCCCAACCCCAGCACATTAGTTTGCTAATTCCAGATGTATGAAACGCAGGCCTAACTGTATCTAGTATATTGAACGCCAGATAAACTAACTTGGCCTTTTTTAAATAAAAAAAATTCCCTCACTGGAATACTTTCAGTCTTTTGACTGTATGGATTACAGATGGAATGACTGTTATATGTGAGTACCGCTTTCTTTGACAGATTCTAGTATGGGTACATATATGTTTTCCCAACCCCAGCACATTAGTTTGCTAATTCCAGATGTATGAAACGCAGGCCTAACTGTATCTAGTATATTGAACGCCAGATAAACTAACTTGGCCTTTTTTAAATAAAAAAAAAATTCCCTCACTGGAATACTTTCAGTCTTTTGACTGTATGGATTACAGATGGAATGACTGTTATATGTGAGTACCGCTTTCTTTGACAGATTCTAGTATGGGTACATATATGTTTTCCCAACCCCAGCACATTAGTTTGCTAATTCCAGATGTATGAAACGCAGGCCTAACTGTATCTAGTATATTGAACGCCAGATAAACTAACTTGGCCTTTTTTAAATAAAAAAAATTCCCTCACTGGAATACTTTCAGTCTTTTGACTGTATGGATTACAGATGGAATGACTGTTATATGTGAGTACCGCTTTCTTTGACAGATTCTAGTATGGGTACATATATGTTTTCCCAACCCCAGCACATTAGTTTGCTAATTCCAGATGTATGAAACGCAGGCCTAACTGTATCTAGTATATTGAACGCCAGATAAACTAACTTGGCCTTTTTTAAATAAAAAAAATTCCCTCACTGGAATACTTTCAGTCTTTTGACTGTATGGATTACAGATGGAATGACTGTTATATGTGAGTACCGCTTTCTTTGACAGATTCTAGTATGGGTACATATATGTTTTCCCAACCCCAGCACATTAGTTTGCTAATTCCAGATGTATGAAACGCAGGCCTAACTGTATCTAGTATATTGAACGCCAGATAAACTAACTTGGCCTTTTTTAAATAAAAAAAATTCCCTCACTGGAATACTTTCAGTCTTTTGACTGTATGGATTACAGATGGAATGACTGTTATATGTGAGTACCGCTTTCTTTGACAGATTCTAGTATGGGTACATATATGTTTTCCCAACCCCAGCACATTAGTTTGCTAATTCCAGATGTATGAAACGCATGCCTAACTGTATCTAGTATATTGAACGCCAGATAAACTAACTTGGCCTTTTTTAAATAAAAAAAAAATTCCCTCACTGGAATACTTTCAGTCTTTTGACTGTATGGATTACAGATGGAATGACTGTTATATGTGAGTACCGCTTTCTTTGACAGATTCTAGTATGGGTACATATATGTTTTCCCAACCCCAGCACATTAGTTTGCTAATTCCAGATGTATGAAACGCAGGCCTAACTGTATCTAGTATATTGAACGCCAGATAAACTAACTTGGCCTTTTTTAAATAAAAAAAATTCCCTCACTGGAATACTTTCAGTCTTTTGACTGTATGGATTACAGATGGAATGACTGTTATATGTGAGTACCGCTTTCTTTGACAGATTCTAGTATGGGTACATATATGTTTTCCCAACCCCAGCACATTAGTTTGCTAATTCCAGATGTATGAAACGCAGGCCTAACTGTATCTAGTATATTGAACGCCAGATAAACTAACTTGGCCTTTTTTAAATAAAAAAAATTCCCTCACTGGAATACTTTCAGTCTTTTGACTGTATGGATTACAGATGGAATGACTGTTATATGTGAGTACCGCTTTCTTTGACAGATTCTAGTATGGGTACATATATGTTTTCCCAACCCCAGCACATTAGTTTGCTAATTCCAGATGTATGAAACGCAGGCCTAACTGTATCTAGTATATTGAACGCCAGATAAACTAACTTGGCCTTTTTTAAATAAAAAAAATTCCCTCACTGGAATACTTTCAGTCTTTTGACTGTATGGATTACAGATGGAATGACTGTTATATGTGAGTACCGCTTTCTTTGACAGATTCTAGTATGGGTACATATATGTTTTCCCAACCCCAGCACATTAGTTTGCTAATTCCAGATGTATGAAACGCAGGCCTAACTGTATGTAGTATATTGAACGCCAGATAAACTAACTTGGCCTTTTTTAAATAAAAAAAAAATCCCCTCACTGGAATACTTTATGGCTTTTGACTGTATGGATTACAGATGGAATGACTGTTATATGTGAGTACCGCTTTCTTTGACAGATTCTAGTATGGGTACATATATGTTTTCCCAACCCCAGCAAATTAGTTTGCTAATTCCAGATGTATGAAACGCAGGCCTAACTGTATCTAGTATATTGAACGCCAGATAAACTAACTTGGCCTTTTTTAAATAAAAAAAATTCCCTCACTGGAATACTTTCAGTCTTTTGACTGTATGGATTACAGATGGAATGACTGTTATATGTGAGTACCGCTTTCTTTGACAGATTCTAGTATGGGTACATATATGTTTTCCCAACCCCAGCACATTAGTTTGCTAATTCCAGATGTATGAAACGCAGGCCTAACTGTATCTAGTATATTGAACGCCAGATAAACTAACTTGGCCTTTTTTAAATAAAAAAAATTCCCTCACTGGAATACTTTCAGTCTTTTGACTGTATGGATTACAGATGGAATGACTGTTATATGTGAGTACCGCTTTCTTTGACAGATTCTAGTATGGGTACATATATGTTTTCCCAACCCCAGCACATTAGTTTGCTAATTCCAGATGTATGAAACGCAGGCCTAACTGTATCTAGTATATTGAACGCCAGATAAACTAACTTGGCCTTTTTTAAATAAAAAAAATTCCCTCACTGGAATACTTTCAGTCTTTTGACTGTATGGATTACAGATGGAATGACTGTTATATGTGAGTACCGCTTTCTTTGACAGATTCTAGTATGGGTACATATATGTTTTCCCAACCCCAGCACATTAGTTTGCTAATTCCAGATGTATGAAACGCAGGCCTAACTGTATCTAGTATATTGAACGCCAGATAAACTAACTTGGCCTTTTTTAAATAAAAAAAAAATTCCCTCACTGGAATACTTTCAGTCTTTTGACTGTATGGATTACAGATGGAATGACTGTTATATGTGAGTACCGCTTTCTTTGACAGATTCTAGTATGGGTACATATATGTTTTCCCAACCCCAGCACATTAGTTTGCTAATTCCAGATGTATGAAACGCAGGCCTAACTGTATCTAGTATATTGAACGCCAGATAAACTAACTTGGCCTTTTTTAAATAAAAAAAATTCCCTCACTGGAATACTTTCAGTCTTTTGACTGTATGGATTACAGATGGAATGACTGTTATATGTGAGTACCGCTTTCTTTGACAGATTCTAGTATGGGTACATATATGTTTTCCCAACCCCAGCACATTAGTTTGCTAATTCCAGATGTATGAAACGCAGGCCTAACTGTATCTAGTATATTGAACGCCAGATAAACTAACTTGGCCTTTTTTAAATAAAAAAAAAATTCCCTCACTGGAATACTTTCAGTCTTTTGACTGTATGGATTACAGATGGAATGACTGTTATATGTGAGTACCGCTTTCTTTGACAGATTCTAGTATGGGTACATATATGTTTTCCCAACCCCAGCACATTAGTTTGCTAATTCCAGATGTATGAAACGCAGGCCTAACTGTATCTAGTATATTGAACGCCAGATAAACTAACTTGGCCTTTTTTAAATAAAAAAAAAATTCCCTCACTGGAATACTTTCAGTCTTTTGACTGTATGGATTACAGATGGAATGACTGTTATATGTGAGTACCGCTTTCTTTGACAGATTCTAGTATGGGTACATATATGTTTTCCCAACCCCAGCACATTAGTTTGCTAATTCCAGATGTATGAAACGCAGGCCTAACTGTATCTAGTATATTGAACGCCAGATAAACTAACTTGGCCTTTTTTAAATAAAAAAAATTCCCTCACTGGAATACTTTCAGTCTTTTGACTGTATGGATTACAGATGGAATGACTGTTATATGTGAGTACCGCTTTCTTTGACAGATTCTAGTATGGGTACATATATGTTTTCCCAACCCCAGCACATTAGTTTGCTAATTCCAGATGTATGAAACGCAGGCCTAACTGTATCTAGTATATTGAACGCCAGATAAACTAACTTGGCCTTTTTTAAATAAAAAAAATTCCCTCACTGGAATACTTTCAGTCTTTTGACTGTATGGATTACAGATGGAATGACTGTTATATGTGAGTACCGCTTTCTTTGACAGATTCTAGTATGGGTACATATATGTTTTCCCAACCCCAGCACATTAGTTTGCTAATTCCAGATGTATGAAACGCAGGCCTAACTGTATCTAGTATATTGAACGCCAGATAAACTAACTTGGCCTTTTTTAAATAAAAAAAATTCCCTCACTGGAATACTTTCAGTCTTTTGACTGTATGGATTACAGATGGAATGACTGTTATATGTGAGTACCGCTTTCTTTGACAGATTCTAGTATGGGTACATATATGTTTTCCCAACCCCAGCACATTAGTTTGCTAATTCCAGATGTATGAAACGCAGGCCTAACTGTATCTAGTATATTGAACGCCAGATAAACTAACTTGGCCTTTTTTAAATAAAAAAAATTCCCTCACTGGAATACTTTCAGTCTTTTGACTGTATGGATTACAGATGGAATGACTGTTATATGTGAGTACCGCTTTCTTTGACAGATTCTAGTATGGGTACATATATGTTTTCCCAACCCCAGCACATTAGTTTGCTAATTCCAGATGTATGAAACGCAGGCCTAACTGTATCTAGTATATTGAACGCCAGATAAACTAACTTGGCCTTTTTTAAATAAAAAAAATTCCCTCACTGGAATACTTTCAGTCTTTTGACTGTATGGATTACAGATGGAATGACTGTTATATGTGAGTACCGCTTTCTTTGACAGATTCTAGTATGGGTACATATATGTTTTCCCAACCCCAGCACATTAGTTTGCTAATTCCAGATGTATGAAACGCAGGCCTAACTGTATCTAGTATATTGAACGCCAGATAAACTAACTTGGCCTTTTTTAAATAAAAAAAATTCCCTCACTGGAATACTTTCAGTCTTTTGACTGTATGGATTACAGATGGAATGACTGTTATATGTGAGTACCGCTTTCTTTGACAGATTCTAGTATGGGTACATATATGTTTTCCCAACCCCAGCACATTAGTTTGCTAATTCCAGATGTATGAAACGCATGCCTAACTGTATCTAGTATATTGAACGCCAGATAAACTAACTTGGCCTTTTTTAAATAAAAAAAAAATTCCCTCACTGGAATACTTTATGGCTTTTCACTGTATGGATTACAGGTGGACTGGTATTAGTAGGGGTGACACAAGCACACCCAAGTCCCTGATGTAGGATTTCTATGGCACAGACCACTATTACAAGTGATTAATGGACGTTGGGAGAGATTGTGCTGCAGCACTAGTCCCAAGATGGCCGCCGCCTATCAGCCCAGTAACATGTGCCACAAAATGGTCTGCACAACCTTTAAAAAAAATAGCCTTGGACTGTGCTGCTAAATCGCTATTGGTCTGAATCCCAGGTGTAGATGTCTGACTTGTTTGGAGCTTTGGAATGCACACTGTGGCAGCTTCTGCTGCAGCACTACAAGTCGCAAAATGGCGGCCGGCGGTCAGCCCGGGTACATGTGGATGGAAAAATCACTCTGGCCACTCTAAAAATAGCCAATCCCTATCAAAAAAGCAGCTCAGCTGCAGTTGTTCAGATGAATCACAGGTGGAGGAGAGAAATTTGCTTCCAGTTATTCAATTATCCCTGCCTATTCTCGCCCTAGCATCAGCTGCGTCTATCCCTGTTCTATTCACATCGGGAGTGAGCACGTCCCGACGTGCGCACAAGCTTATAAGAGGCTGAGTCACATGCTGCACTTGGCCAATCACAGCCTTGCCAATAGTAGGCATGGCTGCGATGGCATCTTAGGGCAAGTAGTATGATGCATGTTGATTGGCTGCTTTGCAGCCTTTCAAAATGCGCCAAAATACATGCCGAACGACGAACCCGAACTTTTACGAAAAAGTTCGGGTTCGGGTCCGTGTCACGAACACCCCAAAATTCGGTACGGACCCGAACTATGCTCGAACTGTTCGCTCAACACTATTCTTTACCAAAAACAGGCTGGACTGTAAATCAGATTTTTAGACTCCAACTCCACACCGATCTGGACAGACAGAAGATGAGGCACAGATTTTAGCAAGATAAAATCTCTTACCTTGCAGCGCTGCTTTAACCACCTCAGCTCCCCTAGCTTAAACTCCCTTAATGACCAGGCCACTTTTTACAATTCTGCACTACACTACTTTCACGGTTTATTGCTCGGTCATACAACTTACCACCCAAATGAATTTTACCTCCTTTTCTTCTCACTAATAGAGCTTTCATTTGGTGGTATTTCATTGCTGCTGACATTTTTCCTTTTTTTGTTATTAATCGAAATTTACCAAAATTTTTGCAAACAAATGACATTTTTCAATTTCAGTTGTAAAATTTTTCAAATAAAACTACATTTATATATAAATTTTTATCTAAATTTATTGTTCTACATGTCTTTGATAAAAAAAAATTGCAATAAGTGTTTATTTATTGGTTTGGGTAAAAGTTATAGCGTTTACAAACTATGGTACAAAAATGTGAATTTCCGCATTTTGAAGCAGCTCTGACTTTCTGAGCACCTGTCATGTTTCCTGAGGTTCTACAATGGCCAGACAGTAGAAACACCCCACAAATGACCCCATTTCGGAAAGTAGACACCCTAAGGTATTCGCTGATGGGCATAGTGAGTTCATAGAAGTTTTTATTTTTTGTCACAAGTTAGCGGAAAATGATGATTTTCTTATTTTTTTTCTTACAAAGTCTCATATTCCACTAACTTTTGGCAAAAAATAAAAACTTCCATGAACTAACTATGCCCATCACGAAATAACTTGGGGTGTCTTCTTTCCAAAATGGGGTCACTTGTAGGGTATTTATATTGCCCTGGCATTTTAGGGGCCCTAATGCGTGAGAAGTAGTTTGAAATCCAAATGTGTAAAAAATGCCCTGTGAAATCCTAAAGGTGCTCTTTAGAATTTGGGCCCCTTTGCCCACCTAGGCTGCAAAAAAGTGTCACACATGTGGTATCGCCGTACTCAGGAAAAGTAGGGCAATGTGTTTTGGGGTGTCTTTTTACATATACCCATGCTGGGTGAGAGAAATATCTCTCTAAAAGACAACTTTTCCCATTTTTTTTTTATACAAAGTTGTCATTTGACAGAGATATATTTATCTCACCCAGCATGGGTATATGTAAAAAGACACCCCAAAACACATTGCCCTACTTCTCCTGAGTACGGCGATACCACATGTGTGACACTTTTTGCAGCCTAGGTGGGCAAAGGGGCCCAAATTCTAAAGAGCACCTTTAGGATTTCACAGGGCATTTTTAACACATTTGGATTTCAAACTACTTCTCACGCATTAGGGCCCCTAAAATGCCAGGGCAGTATAAATACCCCACAAGTGACCCCATTTTGGAAAGAAGACACCCCAAGGTATTCCGTGAGGGGCATGGCGAGTTCCTAGAATTTTTTTATTTATTTTTTGGCACAAGTTAGCGGAAAATGATGATTTATTTATATATTTTTTTTCTTACAAAGTCACTAAAGTGCAGGAAACGCAGGATGGCCTCAAATCGTGTCCTGGACGTGGCAGCAGAGAACATGGGCATGTGATGAATTGGGTTCGTGGACCAATATGACCGCAATTCATGCTTTTTTGTCAGGCCCATGTTGAGGAGAAGGCCCAGAAAAGTTTTAAATTCGGAAACTTGGACAGGTTTCCACCGGAAAGACTGGGCATAAAAGCTTCCCGGGCTGGCGGCTATAAATTGAGTGGCATACCGATTTGTTTCTGCCACGACTAAGTCCAAGAGCTCCGCAGTCAAGAACAGCTCAAAAAACCCCAGTGCTGATCCGATCTGAGCTGTCTCAACCCGAACTCCAGACTGGACGGTGAAAGGGGGAACTACTAGTGCGGCTGAAGTTGGGAGCTGCCAATCAGGGTTTGCCAGCACCTCAGTGGCTCTAGGGGCTCTACGGGCCTATCTGTGCGGTGGCTGCGACGGGGGAACTAATGCACGTGCCACCGTACCAGCCCAACTGCCCTTCTGGTACTTCACCATGTTGTACGGCAGTGCTGATACTAGGTCCAGGATGGGCTGTGCTGCTGGTGTATGTCTCACCACGTAATCCGACAGCGCCAGCCCCACTCTGCTGCCCTTGAAGCGGATCCTGCGCAACCTGTGGTCTATCAACACAGGGCCGGGTACGCCTGGTGATATCAGGGACTTCAACCTCATCGTCCGAACTTTGGGTCAGACTGCCACTGCTTTCTACAGGTTCGTATTCTGACCCGCTGGATTCGTCAGATGAGGGTTGCCATTCCTCATCCGACTGGGTCAGAAGCCTGTAGGCCTCTTCAGAAGAATACCCCTTACTTGCCATTTGGTCAACTCAATTTAGGGGGTATTCCCTGAGACTACCCAAGAAAAAAGCAAGCCTGTCTTACAAATGGGAGGCTAGCGAAGTACAGGAAGCCACTGCGATTGATAAAAAATATCAAAACTGATTTTTTTATCGCCGCAGCGCTTGTAAAGTAATTGTGCAGTGATCAAAAAAAATAATTTTTTTGACACTGCGGCAGGGCGGGCGTGGGTGAACGCACGTGTGGGCGACCGTTCAGGCCTGATCGGGCAAACACTGCGTTTTGGGTGGAGGGCGAACTAAGGTGACACTAATACTATTATAGATCTGACTGTGATCAGTTCTGATCACTTACAGATACTATAAAGTACCAATGCTGATTAGCGATACACTAATCAGCGAATCAGTGACTGCGGTGCGGTGGGCTGGGAGCTAACTACCTAACAAAGGGGCCTAAACTAACCTAAAACCTAACCGTCAATACTAGTGAAAAATAAAAGTGACAGTTTACACTGATCACTTTTTTCCCTTTCACTAGTGATTGACAGGGGTGATCAAGGGGTTAATTGGGGTGATGGGGGGTGATCTGGGGCTAAGTGTGCTGTTTGGTGTACTCACAGTGATGTGTGCTCCTCTGCTGGGACCAACAGACGAAAAGGACCAGCAGAGGAGCACAGAAGCCATTTAACACATTATATTTATAAATATAATGTGTTAACTGTCTTGTGATTCGATTTTTTGAAAATCATCAGCCTGCCAGCAATGATCATTGGCTGGCAGGCTGGTGACGAAATACTCCTCTAACTTTTGCCGGCCCGCAATGCGCATGCGCGGGCCGGCTGTGCGCGTAATCTCGCGTCTCGAGAGATGACACGCCGGTGCGTCGAGGAGAAATGAATTGACCGCCTCCGGAACGCAATCCTGCGTTAGGTGGTCCGGAGGCGGTTAAGTGGATCTGTACATCCTCTGATTGTCTTACCGTGGTTATCGGGGTGTCGAAGGAGAGCCGATTAGTCCAGCCCCACTTTGGGGGCCAAGTTTTGTGAGGGCAATTACCCCTGCATCTATGATTATGGGTTTAGAATTCAAATAGTGTAATGTGCACAGAGAAGGCTGATACACGCAATGGTTGTAATCAGTAATCTATTTTATTGTAACATTAGCAGACAATCTTATACCATAATTATTGGTAGACGCCCAACAGCCGTGTGTCACATAAAATCACAAAAAGACAAAAGAAATGAAACCTTTATTAGAAAGAGGATCTTAAAAGGAACCTGTCAGCAGTTTTATGGTGTCCTAACTAAGGGCAACATAAATAAGTGACTGATTCTCTTAGCAAAATGCTGGGTCACTTTCTTTAATTGACCCAGTCAATCTGCCAACATCTTGTATTGAAAAGCTCCAGCTGATAATGATGAGTCCTGAATATTCATGCGCTTCTGACTCTCCCTGCCCACCTGCTGCTGAATGACAGTTATTTTCCATATGAATCAGCAGCAGGTGGGCAGGGGAGTGGCTATAGCTGTTAATTAAATATACGCTGGACTCAATGACATCACGCTGGACTTAAATCAGCTCATTAGCATGCGGCATCTTTGTGTGTATAATATGAGGGAACCATCTGTCACACCAGTAAGTGAATACATCTAAGGTATTTTTTAGTAGTTAATGATTGTATATATTTAGTCAGATTATAATCAAATATCCACATGACAGGTTCCCTTTAAACTTAGAACAGCAAAAACCAGAAACTAGCATTTATAAAAATAGAACAGGAAGGGGGCGATAGGTTGTCAGCTGAATTCCCCCTAGCGTGCCTGCAAAGAGCTGTCACTTGTCTAAAATTTTAATAACCTCTAATTGAACTCTGGTTCAGATAGATATAGGATATACAAGATGGACTTCTATCTCTCACAGTGCTCTTTCAAAGGTCCCACTGCATCGGCGGGCTGAGTCGGTGCCATCTTGGGAAGCACGTGTCCCTGTATGTTATTGAGTCGGCCCGAGGAGGTGATTTTCTGCCCGCACCAGAGTAAATAACGCTCCATACACGTAGGGGAGCCGGCAATTGTTAAAGTACTCTCCCATTACCTCAGGAGGATATGTCGGAGCGGGCTTCTGATTTCTCGGCAGCGAGGAGCTGAAGTCACTGCGTCCTCACATACCAGCACCAAAGTCGGAAGTCCGTGCTACAACTTTTTGATAAAGGTCAATGGAACAGAAAACTCTAGGATTGAGAATACAGAGGGTTCATGTTGGAATAATAAGGACATATTCCCCAGTAAAGTATTACTGCATTTATCAAAGGAATGTTTGCACCCTTTAAGGGGTACTCCGAGACCAATATACACGTTTCGCGTGTGATCGCTTCCTCAGGAGGAGTCACGCGCAAAACGCGCGTCGAGGAGCGCCACCACCCTCTCTTTGCCTTTCTTCTTATTGGTATGTTGCCATTTATGTCGCATTTGTAGTTTAGTTTCGCTGCTCTTTATATGCACTAGTCACTTTTTGGCACATCCTTATATGCATACGCACTTTATATAAACTCGACCGCTCTACCCTGTATTGGGATTGTTATTTACATCCTTAGAGGTCGCCGATACTGCTGCATCTTGTTATAGCTGAGAGTCCATTATTGAGGTGGTGTGCAACTGTGTTTTTGTCCCTGCTTATTCACAAGCAAGCATTGTGAACATCATTTATAACTATTGTTATTAATAAATATTACATTTTATGATTCATTAATAGTGTGTTTCGCACTCTTTTTTGTGGTTGCGCTTGTTATATGCTTGTTTTTTTTCCAAATGTCACCACATTATATCACGTACACCGAGAAAATGAAAAACATCTATGAATTTTATATCCACTTTCAGAAAAGCTGGATAATTTCCTTAACATTTTCCCTCCTTTTTTTTTCAATTTTTCTGTTCACGTGGTAGACGTTTTGTTCTGAAGGCTTCATTGTATCCTGTGTGTGTGTTGCTAACTACTAACCTGCCTGAACAAACAAATGAGCCCTTAGACAGCCCGTACTTCACAGAGTATACAGATAAGCTGCATAGACCATGCGATGCAAGCATCGATTCCAGTCTGTCTAGTAGTTGTCATTTGATTAAGCATACATACATTTTATTAAAACCACAGCACACAAACACACACTATCTAAGTGGATGTAGGTGCAGCATTGTTGTTCCATACATTATTGTCCATAGTTCTGGATACACCTTCTTCTGCTCCTGTGTTGGAATCTCTAGGAGCTGGTAGGTCAGCTATACCGCTAGGAGCATCAGTAGTAAGCCTAAAAGTTTCTGTGTAGCTGTGGTCCTCTGTTGTAGAATCAGGAAGATGAACATCATCTTGGGCGTTGCTGTCCCTTGGTTGGACAGTGCTGTCAATCATGGCATATCCCTTGACCAATATGGTGCGACCTGGAAGTGTAGCTACGTGGAGTAGGCCTCGAACCGCCTTGAAAGTCCACCTCCGTCCTCCTCTAGTCAACGTTATGGACACTTCGGTGATGGGAAACCTTGGATGGACACTTCCTTCCTGCCAAAGATGAGCCTCCATCCGAACTTCTACTTAGGTCCTAAAGCTACTTAATACAGAACAGAAAGTAATAAACACAATAACCGTACAACCTGAGTGATTCCATCTGGGACCACCACTATAGTGACTCCATACTGTTGAGAGCGTAGAGCTTGTGTGATCCCTAGGGTCTTCAGTATGTGTCCCATTATCTCCACAGTGAAGTGGGTACCTCTGTCTGACTCTATCACCTCTGGAATCCCATATCTGCAGACTACCTCTGACAATATTTTCTTAGCAGTATTTTTGGCCGTAGCCATAGTTACTGGCCAGGCTTCTGGCCAGCCTGAGAATACATCAATGGCTACAAGGACATACTCATATGTGCTCACCTTGGGTAGCTGTATGTAATCCACCTGCACTCTTTGAAACGGGTACAAGGGTTTGGGAGTGTGTTTCTTGGGGGTCTTTACAAACCTCACAGGGTTATGTCTGGCACATGTAAGACAACCCTGAACAAACTTTTCAAAGAGGGTCTGAATTCCAGGTGCAAACCAATGTTCTAACACTAGTGCGCTCATAGCTCCTTTCACCAAATATGTAGGGCCATGTGCAAAACTGGCCATCATCGGATACAGACTCCGATGCAAACATGTTCTGCCATTTACCTGCCAGTGCTCTCCTGTCTTCGTGGTCCCCGCCTCCATCCATACCATTTTGTCTTGAGGCGTTATCTGGGCCTGTAATTCCTGCAAGAGCGACAAATCTGGCATAGTTGGAAAAAAACAATGTCAGGAGCGGCAGACCGGCTGCTTGGTCTGCTTGAGCGTTTCCCACGGCTGGCGGATCATCTTGCTTCACATGGGCTGGCACTTTAACAATGGCTACCTCTGTGGGCAGCTCTAGGGCCTCTATGACGCTCTGTACTGCTTCTGAATTCTTAATTGGTTTGCCCGATGAAGTCAGAAATCCCCTGGTTTTCCAGATAACACCAAAGTCATGTGCTACCCCGAAAGCATATCTGGAATCTGTGTAACAATTTATTCTCAGTCCCTTACCCATTGTACATGCATCAGTGAGTGCCTTCAACTCCGCCTCTTGTGCAGACGCACAGGATGGGAGTGGTTTTTGTATCATTACCTTACCATCCTGGATTACCGCATACCCGGTGATGGTGTCCTTGTTCATCATTCCACCATCTGGAGCCATCTACAAAATACAGCATCAGGGTTAGTTAATGGTGTTTCAGTAACCTTTGGTAACCCTTTTTTTTCTGCAATCATCAATTCATGACATTAATGATTTGCAACCGGATCAGACATTTCTACTCCTCCTTCTCCCCCCTCCTCTTCTAAATCCACTGGCATCAAAGTAGCTGGATTTAGAAGAGTACATCGCTGTAAGGTAATGTGGGGACTGAGTAGTGTCATCTCATAGTTTGTGATTCTGGCTTGAGACAAATGTTTCAGCTTGGTGGTGTGTAGTAGTTCAGCAACTGCATGAAATGCACTCACAGCTTCTGGTGTTAGTTCAAAAGTCTCTCCTTTGAGGCAGTCATATAGGGGCTGCATCATCTGAGAGCAATCCTTAATCCAGGGGCGACAGTAACTGACAAGTCCAATAAAGGCACGCAGAGCCCTTGGAGTACTTGGCAGGGGGTGCTGCTGTATAGCAGTAACCCTCCCAGATGTAAGGTGTTTAGTACCTGGGGAAATACAGTGACCTAGGAAAATCACAGTATATTTACAAAGTTGCAGCTACTCTTTGGAGGCTTTACAACCATTTTCAGCAAGGAAAATAAGCAAAGATAAACTTTCTTCATTACACTGTTCTGAGCTGTGGCAACAGAGCAACAGATCATCAATATATTGTTGTCACGGATGGTGTTGCAGAAAACAAGAAGTAACAAATAAAGATCCGACTGACTTGATCCCAAACTAAGGAAAAAATGGGTGAGCCCTATAAAAGCCCTAGAGCTCTCCCTGACTGCTCAGCCCATACAAAGATCTTTATGATAGAAAATTGCATGTCCACGTACCTCGACTGTGTGAAACCTGAACACCCTATAATAGTGAGGGGACACGACCACCGGCTCCCTACACTTAATACGGAGGGAGTCAGGGTCACCTAGGATCAAGCCAACAGGAAAACACAAATACAGAAATAGACTTATCTGAGGAACCAGCAGTGGCAACTTCAAGCAGTGAACACAATCCAGGAAGTAGTATAAACTGCAAAGTGATGCAGTATGGGAGGGGATATAAAGGGATGCAATCAGTGCAACTAGATGACAGCTGAGAGAGGGAAACGAGATGACAAAACGAAAGCAAAACAAAAGAACCTCAAGCAAGAGGTAATGAAGAACGTCTGTCAGAACTTCTCAGATATCTGGCGGTGACAATTGTAAAAGAACAGTATCCGGATAGGCCGGCTGCCAGGACTGCAACACAGAATGTAGGGCAGTAGAGAAAATATATCTGAGCTTACCAACACACGCGTGACAATAGATGCAGCATCATGAATGTTAAGTTTAACACCCTTTTTCCCACAATTCGAGCATGTTACTTGGTCCCAGTTACGTGGAGCCTGAACCCCACCTGGTACCCTTTCCTGGAACCTGCCCTTAGGTTTAAAGCGTTGGTTAGCCATCATTGGCTTCTTTTTTTATTTTGCAAGTCTAGCTCAGCTCCCTTTGCTATGGCCACTAGGTCAGGGAACTGGCAGGTCCGCCAATCAGGGCGTGCCTTCTTTACAGCATCCTGTATGGGTGCTTTTAATCCAGACATAAATGTATGTTTTAGTAGTCTCATGTCCTTACTGTCTCCTGTCTCATACCCATAGTCAAGCCAGAGCTGTTCTAGAGCTGTGGCGTAGTCAGCTACAGTCTGCTTAGCGTCTTGTGTTTGCGTCATAAAGGTATCAGTCTGATTGTCCTGTTCCTCTTTTACCCAGGGTTTAAGGGCCATGATAAATTCCTGGCCTGACTGGTCTGTGGCCTTATCCACAGAGACAGTACCAGGGGCCTTTGCCATCATTTGATTCTTAAGTACTTTCCCTCCTTTAGTCTCTCGAATACTCTCCAGATCCGCCCAAGTGGCTTTATATGCGGTCTGGATACTTTCCAATTTACGAAGGAAAGTACTGGGCACAGTACGGGGGCCTGCAAAGTGTTACACATGGCCAGCAACTCACTAGGAGTCCATGGCCTATAAACCTCATAATCATGTGTTTCCAGTTGCCCAGCTTCGACTGTGGGGAGGGTCTTATTAACCAGTGGGTATAAGCCTACACGAGAGTGTGGCTTGGGCCCCCCACAGGCTGAGCATTACTCTCTCTTGAGTCTGGGTTCTGTTGTCCACAATTAGAACAAGTCCACCCCTCCGGGCCATTATATGGAGGTGGTGCTGTGGGAGGGAGAGATTTTTGTGGTTTAGGGGGGATAATACACCGTACTTCAGAAGGGATGCTTAATTCTTTTGTTGGCAATTTAATTTCATCCCATATTTCATACATAGTCCCTTTGTCAGTGTCTTTTGCCTTATGGGCAGTCATAGACATTCCCTGGGCTACATCATACCACATTGTGGCCTGGTCATATTTGTTATGGTCTTCCAACCACCCCTTAAAATTAGTGAGAAATTTCTGCCATACTGGTTCATCCAATGTTCCATTCACACCTGCTCCCAATTTCTTTAGCATTTGTCTACAGTCTTTGGTTGCCTCAGTGCCCTTTGCACATTGCATAATATCAATTGCAGAGACCCATTTCTCTGCTCCCTTCTCAGAGGAAAGCTTACTCTGTGTAGCCCCCATCCCGTGGGTGGCTCCTTGTAATTCACTATCCAGGTACTCACACACCTGGTGAATTACAACAGTGGTGTGGACACACTTCCGAGGCAGCACTATTAGTGGTGCAGTGGACACACTTCCAAGGAGGCACCACTTTCTTCTACTACCAGTGGTGCTGTGGGCACACTTCCGAGGCAGCACTATCCACTGGTTTGACAATACTACAGTATAGTCTTGCCCTCACACAGAGTAACTCAACGTCCTCTCTGGGGTTACTCGCTGGAAACCCCTTAAACCCCTCTAAGTTCTTTCTATGGCACAGGAAGCAAACAAATACTACAATCCAAACTGGTATCATAATACCCACGCATGTATACAATATACAGCACAGGAGTTAGCAGTAACGCAGTAATTCTTCCTCATATAATATCAGCAGGCGCTCAGTACATGTGAAACCACACAGTATGACATAACTTTGGAACAACCCCTGAC
The DNA here is from genome assembly GCF_905171765.1 of Bufo bufo. Classification (NCBI taxonomy): domain Eukaryota; kingdom Metazoa; phylum Chordata; class Amphibia; order Anura; family Bufonidae; genus Bufo; species Bufo bufo. The sequence goes on along the minus strand of NC_053393.1, from coordinate 556,341,938 downwards.
CTCAGGCGCCTTTTCAGGTACCAACAAGGAACTGCAGGGCCCCTATCCAATCTTACTGGACAGCTTTATACACTGCCACTTCTCACAGCCTCATCCAGGATAGGTCCGTCAACCCTTTCTCCACCAGAACCAGAGGCCTCCAGAGTCAGGGACCGGACAATCCAGTCAGCGAGCTCCAGACTTTCAGCTGGGCTCAGGCGGAGCAGGGTCAGACCCCTCCAAGATTCAGCTTATCTCAGCCACTCACACATTCGTGCATTCATACGGCTAGAGACAATTTTGCACATATAGGGGAAATAATACATTCACCAGAACACGGTGCAGGCACCACGTTCACACACCACACTGCACAACAGCGAGCAGAGCTCAGGAGACAGGCAGTAACACAATGGGTTACTTACCGCGGTCTTCCTGGGTCCTGGTCCCCGTATCGCGATCTGCAGCTAGGAGTGTTGTTGTGGTGCCCGCATTCTCCACCAGAAAATGTTGTGGCAGACCAAGGGTCAGTCACGTGAGGATCGTTGCCTCGTGTTCAGGTGAATGACGTCGACGGAGGAAAATGACAGAAGTCTGAGTATAGTTCAAAACCTTGTCAGGAACCCAAAGTGGGAGTGTCCTGGGCTCTTTATTTATACCCAGTTCAAAGGGTGTAACCCCTCAAAGTAAAACATGATTGGTTTACAGACATTTCAATAATGGCTTTTGATTGGTACACAAATAACACTTCTTGATTAGAACTGAATCCATCTATTGATTGGTTAGTATTTTACAAGTTTCACTTTTCCAAAAATGTGTTAACTGATGAGTTTAGTTTTTTTTTAGCAAGAGATGCATATTTGCGATTTAGCACGTACAAATCTTATCCTATCTTAGCACACACGGCTCACTTCTATAGGTTTTTAGCTTACGCTTGTTATATGCTTGTTTTTTTTCCAAATGTCGCCACATTATATCACGTACACAGAGAAAATGAAAAACATCTATAAATTTTATATCCACTTTCAGAAAAGCTGGATAATTTCCTTAACATGGAAGAACAGCTTTGACATCTTGCTGTCATCTAGCTGTTGGGGACAAACCTGGAGAAAGACTGGATATATGGAGGCTAGCTTCTATCAGACTGACTATATGGAGGCTAGCTTCTCTATCAGACTGACTATATGTAGGCTAGCTTCTCTATCAGACTGGGTATATGGAGGCTAGCTTCTCTATCAGACTGGGTATATGGAGGCTAGCTTCTCTATCAGACTGGGTATATGGAGGCTAGCTTCTCTATCAGACTGGGTATATGTAGACTAGCTTCTCTATCAGACCGGGTATATGGAGGCTAGCTTCTATCAGACTGACTATATGTAGGCTAGCTTCTCTATCAGACTGGGTATATGTAGGCTAGCTTCTCTATCAGACTGGGTATATGAAGGCTAGCTTCTCTATCAGACTGGGTATATGGAGGCTAGCTTCTCTCTCTTTCAGACTTGTCAATCTCTCCTAAAGGGATGCGCTTTCTCTATCATCAGATATATAAGTATATGATATCCACAGTATAGACTCTGAACAGGGGCCCTCCTGTCCTTTGGTTATGGTGGGCAGCTTGTAGCATACAGTGTTTCCACCACATGCAGAAGAGGCTGTAGCCAGATTAGCGGCCATTACCTTCTTTGCCAAAATCCGTAATCTCTTTCTGTCAGCTAAACCTTCTGTAGGTCTTCTCCCTTCTGAGGGCTGGCAGATAAGTTGCTTGTGGCCTGTAGGGGGATGGTGTCTCCCTCCAGGAGCTGCTCTGAGGTCTTCACTCCTCAGCAGTCAGCCATTAACGCCAGAATCTGCCTCCTAGAGAGGAAGGGTGGAGCCAGCCCTGACTAGCCTCATGGGGCCTCCGCCTCCCCATACAACTTTATAAAAGGGTGAGTAGGGGAGGTATAGGCGCAGGGGACGACCAGCAGATGAATAAGAGGGGCTTTATTTGTGGGTGAGAAACAGACAATGCGGTTCAGGGTTCTAGGACCCTTTAGACAAATAATAAAGGGTGGTCCTATTGGGGTAGTGCAAAGGCTCCCCCCAACTAAACTACTCGTAAATAAACAGGAAAATGTGAAAAAAAAGGGGTAGTGACGTTTTAAAACCTAACTTTTAATAGGATAGTTATAAATCCCAACTGGGAAAAGGACCCCTACATGACAAACAAAACACAGACACAGAAAAACAGGGGACCTGGTGTGGCAGGTCACCCGATGGTCAAATTGACGTGCACGTCCCAGGGTGGAACGGGACGCGAGCTGTATGACCAGTAAGCGTAAGCAAAATAACAATAATAATGAAGACCGTGGCAAGTGCCGTGGTCTATAAACATGCCAGGGAGGCGAAAATAAGGGTAGGTCTTACCGGTGATGGGCAAGAGGACCAGCCAGTCCAATGCCCTAAGGGAGGTGTTCTCACGTATGGATACGTCCCCCAGTGGTGGTCACTTTGTGCAGGAGGGCCACAGGGAAGAAACTGTCCCTGGTGTTGCCCTACTTGGCCTAGGACTGCCCTAAAGTGACTACTAATACGGGGTCCGATCCCCGCAAGGGGTGGCCCCGTCTGGAACCTAGCCCTAAAAACAATGACCCTAAATGGCCCTGTGGGGACAGGGGAGAGGGCCCTGTGGGGCTCCAATGGCCTGGGTCAGCCAATGAAAAAGAGGGAGGGGGATTTAATGCTAGTGTGGATAGATGTGAAATATCCCATACACTAGTGTAGATGGATACTCTATGTCCCTACGCGTTTCGTTAGAGAGTATAAAGATGCTATATGTATCCTATAATAAGGGAACTATAGGTAATTGCCTATGGCAGACCCCATAACTCGTCAGGGGACAGGGGTAGAGGGTACAGAATGCCTCCCCACTCACAACCTATCTGTATGGTCAGAACAGAAATAGGGGGGGGGGGGGAACCAAAAGTACCAAGGTGGCGCAGACTTAGCGGGACTAGGTAGTCCTAGATGACCCAGAAACCTACAAGGTGAAAAAAACACATACAAAATAGTACGGTCAGTCTGGGGCGCACACTAACTAGATACTATTGCATAGCATGGCACTCAGTACAATGGCATGTTAGATGGGGTTACTCACTGTTTGGCGTGAGGGTCATGTGATTTCTCCTCATGAGATGCGGCACTATAGGTACAGGTGCCGATCGTCTGCCGGCGTCTGACAGCGCATAAAGGCGTGCTGAGGGATTTAAATGTGAGGTGGAGAGATACTAGGCGCATGCGCGGTGGGCGTTGCCGCCGCTCACGTGCCAAAGTAGGTGTCACGTGACGCGGACGAGCGCGTCCTTGGATGCGCATGCGCAGGTGATAGAGCTGGCAGCCGCATCGCAGCGCAGGCTCACCACGTCACGCCGTCCCATACCAGTCATGTGATGGGGGCGTGGCCGTGGCGGATCGCTGCAGAAGCTGTCCAGCGGTAAGTATGGGAGGGGCTGCTATGTGTAATAGTCCAGCCCCTCAACATCACACGTACCAATGCTGGAGGGAGGAAATTAGCAATACTCTCCAGCATGGGACCAAAACAAGGGACTTATTTGACAGTTCGGTCACGGGTATATATAGAAATAATAGCAATATAAGCTACACAAGCGTTCCACTGTACACTGAGGTAGGGAACTATCGGCAAATAGCCGCTACAGGATAGAAGTAAAACAATCAAACAGGGGACATAGCCTGAGTATGTCATCCACCCGCAGATATAGTGATGTGACGCAGAGTGGCCCACAGATAGAGCTAGTCTGCAACCAGGAGGAATCAGCCCATAATGTATCTGTCATATATGGGGACACCAATAGAGATCAATTTGAAAAAAAAAATTTGAGCATGATGGAGATGATAGGGGGTAAACTCCAAAAGCATGTAGTCACAATAGGAGGGAAGAGAGGGATACAAACAATATACATGGTCCACACAGCAGATAACTGCTCTTAGAGGAACTGTATACTAATATAATGAGCTGACCCATAGGGGAGGTCACAAGAAGCAGCCATATTGTAATTGGACGTTCAGGCCGAGGGGTTGGGTGGTCTTTAGTTTAAAAATCCACCAGCACTCTCTCTGGAGGATCTTTTTGTCCCAGTCTCCCACTCGTGGTGGCTTCCTGATGTTCTCTAGGTCTGTGAATGTTACGACGAGTGGACATGCCTTGCTACTGGGGTATCCCTGTTGTTGCGGATGTCCCCCATGTGTTCGCCTATGCGTACCCGTAATTCCCTACGGGTCTTGCCCACATATCTCATGCCGCACTCACAGGTTAAGAGGTAAATAACCCCAGTGGTGCGACAGTTGATGAAATCACGGATATGATGGGCAAAGCCCGTGGGATCCGCTGGTAGGGACTTGCACTGTGTGATGAATTTACAAAAAGTGCAGCGGCCACACTTGAAACATCCACGGACTGGACTATGGAGCCACGTAATTTGCTTAGGGGGATTATAGTGGCTGTGAACGAATCGGTCTCGTAAGTTGGTCCCTCTCCTAAAGGTAACTGACGGGTGGAGGCTGACCGCGTCGGCCAGATCTGGGTCCATCAGGAGGGTACCCCAGTTCCGTCCGAGAATTTCTTTAATTTTAGCTGCAGCTGTGTCAAATGTGCCTATGACCCTTAGTACATTAGGGCGCTCAACTTTCTGGTCCCCGGTCGGATGTAACAGTCTGGTGCGTGTCGTCTGTTGTGCTCGTTGGTAGGCCTGTCTAAGGGTATTGTCTGGGTATCCCCGTGCTAGGAAGCGTTCTCTTAATTCGCCCGCCTGCCGTGTGAATTCCTGCTCGTCAGAACAGTTGCTTTTGAGCCGTAAATATTGTCCCACAGGGATCCCCCGCTTCAGTGGGACAGGATGGCAGCTGTCCCAGCGAAGCAGAGAATTGGTGGAGCTCTCTTTATGGTATATGGTGGTCTGCAGGCCCCCTTTAGTATCTCTAGATATACATAAATCAAGAAAGGGGAGATTATTCCGTACAATAGATGAGGTAAATCTGAGATTAATGCTGTTATGATTTAACTCCTCCACTAACCTACCGAAATCGTCCTCTGAGCCGCTCCACAAGATGAAAATGTCATCTATGTAGCGGGCCCAGAGGACGATGAACTCCGTGTACCAGCCAGGCACATCGCCAAAGACAATGGTCTCCTCCCACCAGCCCAGGAGCAGATTAGCATACGATGGTGCGCAGGAACTGCCCATCGCAGTGCCCCATAGCTGGTGGTAGATGCGTCCGTCAAAAAGGAAACAATTGCTCGTAAGCACAAAGCTCAGGAGATGGAGAATCAGCTCATTGTGCGCAGCAAACTGTAATCCTCTAGCCCTCAGATAGTGTGCAGTGGCTATAAGACCCTTGTCGTGGGGGATGGAGGAATACAGGGCCTCAACGTCGATGGATGCCAGAAACCAGCCAGGTTCGAGGTTGAGGTGCTCAAGTTTCGAGAGTAGGTCACCTGTATCCCTCACATACGAAGGAAGAGACTGCACAAATGGCCCCAATATGCGATCCACATAAATACCGTAATTTTGCGGGAGACTGCCTACCCCTGACACTATGGGCCGACCCTTGAGGGGCAAGGTACCCTTGTGGACCTTGGGTAGGCCGTAAAACGTGGCCATTATGGGATGCGCCGGGTAGAGATATTCAAATTCCTCCCCACTAATGAGTCTATCTGTTTTAGCTTTAGATAGGATCTCCCTTAACTCCTGTTGAAATCTGGGGGTCGGGTCAGATGTTAATATCTCGTAGCCTTGTTTGTCTCTGAGTAGCGTAAGGCACATGTCTCGGTAGGCCGAGGTGTCCAGTATGACCACGTTACCCCCTTTGTCGGAGGGCTTGATCACGATGTTACTGTCCTTAGACAACTCTATAATTGCTTGTCTTTCCTTCCAGCTGCAGTTGGATCTCCTATGATTAGGAGTTATCTCAGACAGTTCAGCAATGGTCTGTTTGAGAAAAACATCCACACATGAGATGTCCCCCACCGGAGGCATTTTGGTGCTCCTGTTTTTTAGATCGGTGAAAGGGCCAGTACCATCTGGGCAATCTGGAATGCTGTCCAGGTTGAACAGGAAATGAACATCGCTGAGGATCTCCACCGGCACGCCCAACTCACGGCTCTCCGTCTTATCTTTGAGCTTGAAGTATTTGTGCCACTTCAGCTTGCGGGCGAACAAGTGGAGATCCTTAGTCCAGCGGAAGAGGTCAAATTGAGTAGTAGGAACAAAAGATAAACCTCGTCTAAGTACCTTGTTCTCTATCTCTGTTAGGGGACGGGATGAAAGGTTAATGACTAGTTTATCCTCAGTACGCCCTACTGGTTGGGCGGAGGATTGATGTTGCGATTTCGGAGTGGGTAATGCATAGTTTGTTCTAAAAAAGAGGCAGATGACGATGGCTGTGTGGCAGATGGCTGTTGGTTGGTGGGTGCGCATGGTGCTTGGTCGTATGACTGATAGGTGTTATAGCGAACGCCCCGACCTCCCCGGCGTCTAGATCTACCGCGCCCACGTCCTCTAGTTCTAGGGTATCTGTCCCTCTCACTATCAGAGACGTCGGTATCAGTGGAAGACACGTCCGTTCTCTGTGAATAGTCCGGGGTGGTGAGAAATAGATAGGCCTTGTTCTCCTTGAAGTCCTGGGAATCCCTAGCGAACTGCCTGTGTTTCCGTTCCTTCAGGTGATATTGATACCTCTCAATGGTGTTCTGCAACTGGCTCTCTTTGACGCTAAAATCGGCCTCTTGCTTAAATTTTTTTGTAGTCTCTATTTGGTCAGCTAGATTACTCTCTGCTCTTGTTAGTAGTGCTCTTTCTTCTTCTAGCAGTAGCTGCATAAACCGCAGGGAACTACCAGTGGCCTCCTTCTCCCACTTCTTTAGTAACCCCGGATTCTTGATCCGACTGGATGGATTAAGTGATATGCGAAGGCCTCGGGGAACTATCCCTTGTTTGATGTAATTTTCTAATGCCTGCACCTCCCACCACGAACTAATGTGTTCCTTGTATACCCGGGTGAGTTCTGTGAATGCCCCGTTCAAGGTGGGAGTGTACTTTTTTGGGTAAAGGTCTGTTCTGAAAAGACAGTTTGGGCTTCGGTGAGCCACGAATCTCTATCTAAGCCCGTGGTAAGGAAACCTGCCATATCCCCTAGTAGGAAATAGACAAATAATAAAGGACCCTTTATCAAGTCTATTTCCATTTTTGGATACGGTAGGCGCTAGTATCCAACTCAGCCATGATGGCACTGATCCTTGTTAGGAAGCTGTACTGCCTCTCACCACCAGTCACTTTGTTAGTGCGATGCCTTACCCACTAACCCTATGAGCGCCTTCTCTCTCTCACCATTTACGCTACACAACTTTACAGCATGGGGAGAAATGATGGCATAACGATCGCTCCTCCCCATGTAATGGCAGCGGTCTCCTCCGCAAGCGACCAGGCGATTGCCCCTAAGTGACTGTTCCTTTATATGCTTTTATATGGTATAAGTGCTGCTGTACCTGTTTATGCCTTTTATCGCGGATATTATTCAGTAAATCATTTTTCACTTACCTGCTGTTTAAGACAATTTTTTCCCATATCCCAGATTCCATAGTAAAACATCCTTTAGAGTACTGATGATGCCGCTACTAATACCAGTACTACTATTACTACCCCTACACAGGCGCAGACACGTCTCTAACTGTACCCATCGCCTATCTATGTGCGACTAATTCCCTCCAGTCCCCATAGTGCCTTCAAATGGTAATTATTACCCATTTTTGCCCACCATACATCAGTTATGCCCTCATTGTGCCCTCACAAACTAGTTATGTCCACATTTTGCCCCCACACAGTAGTTATTCTTCCATTGTGCCACGAAACAGTAGTTATATCTATATTGTGCCCCGATACAGTAGTCATACCCACACTGTGCCCTCACATTGTAGTTATGCCTCCATTGTGCCCCCACACAGTAGTTATGCCCACACTGTACCCTTATAAACTAGTTATGCCCACATTTTGCCCTTATACAGTAGATATACCCACATTGTGCCCCCATACAGTAGTTATGCCCACACTGTGCCCCAAAACAGCTTCCATTGTGCCACAAAAACAGTAGTTATATCCATTGTGCCCCAATATAGTAGTTATGCCCACACTGTGCCCTCACATGGTAGTTATGCCTCAATTGTGACCCCACACAGTGGTTACGCCTCCATTGTGCCCCCCCCACACAGTAGATATGCCCACATTGTCCCCCTGAAACAGTAGTTATTCTCACATTGTGCCCTCACACAGTAGTTATTCTCACATTGTGCCCTCACACAGTAGTTATGCTTCCATTGTGCCCCCACACAGCAGTTATGCCCACATTGTGCCCCCATACAGTAGTTATGCTTCCATTGTAGTGTTGAGCGCGAATATTCGAATAGCGAATATTAATCGTGAATATTGCAACTTTGCTAATTCGGGAATATTACGTATATAGTGCTATATATTCTCTATATCGAATATTTGTCATTTTTTAACATCTGAAAACATGATTCCTCCCTGCTTCTTTCTTGTGGGTCAATGAGTCATTGGCCCACAAGCAACTTAAGCAGGAAGGAATCATGTTTTCATATGGAAAATAAAATTACGAATATTCTAAAAAACAAATATATAGCAATATAGGGAATATATTCGTTATTTAGAATATTCACATAATTTTTTCCAATCTGTACGGTCGTTCACATACTCCTCCCCGACAAGCGTCCCCGTCACCATGGGAACGCCTGTGGGTTAGAAAATACCATCGGATCTGAGTTTTCCCTGAGATCGAGAAAACTCAGATCGGATGGTATATTCTAACCCACAGGCGTTCCCATGGTGATGGGGACTCTTGTCGGGGAGGAGTATGCTAAAAGTGGAATAACAGTACAGATTGAAAAAAAAATACGAATATTCTAAATAACGAATATATTCGCTATATTGCTATAACTTGGTTTTTTCGAATATTCGTCATATTCTAAAACATGAAATTATAGCAATATAGCGAATATTCGTGAAATACACATAGATTGCAATTTAGCTAATATAGTGCTTAAGTATTTTTTTTTTAATAGTGTAAATTTTTTCCAAATCTGAACTTCAGAAGAGACAAAAAAAAATTGACTATAAAAAAAAGATTATAGCACTATATTAGCTAAATTGCAGTCTATATGTGTATTTTCCAAATATGACGAATATTCTAAAACAAGAGTATATAGCAATATAGCGAATATTCGTAAAATACACATATTAGCCATAGCCATAGCCAACCAATAGGAAAGTTGCCTTATACAGTTAAAAGAAAATCGCAATACACGAATAATTAAATCACATATTATTCGCGATAAATAGAATGATGATGAATATTCGATTTCGACGAATATAAGATGAATATTCAATCGAATATTCGCGAAATATCGCAAAATCGAATATGGCACCTCCCGCTCATCACTATTCCATTCCACAGCAGTTATGCCCACATTGTGCTCTCACACAGTAGTTATGCCCACACTGTGCCCTCAGAAACTAGTTATGCTCATATTGTGCCCTCAAACAGTAGTTATGTCTCCATTGTGCCCCCACACAGCAGTTATACCAACATTTTGCCCTCACAAACTAGTTATGCCCACATTGTGCCCCCATACAGTAGTTATGCCCACATTGTGCTCCCATACAGCAGTTATGCCCACTGTGACAGGACCAGGGGGAAAGTGGTAGAAGGAGTCTACATTTCACCTAGGTTCCTGTCTTATACGTTCGAAAAAGCAGCCAGGGAATTGACAGCAAGGAAAACTAGGTTTTCTCTTTGCAAGGGTTTTGTTAAAGACCTGGTTAGAAGGGCCTGGCTGCTTGGAGCAGGGAGAGTTGGGTGGGTCCTTGCTCCAATTTTATTTCAAGAAACTGAGGCTCCTATTGCTTATATCTTTCTTTACTGTCCACCACAGTAGCAAAGAAAAATAACAAAGCTATTAGAATAATACCATGACAACAGGCCCCTCCCATGTCGAACCAGTATATAAAGTCCATATTTCCCTAAATCCTCCCGCTTTCTTTGCTGCTGCCACCAGATAAGTACCGTATTTTTCGCCCTATAAGACGCACCTTGGTTTTTGAGGAGGAAAATAAGAAAGAAAATATTTTGAACCAAAAGGTGTGCTTTTGGTGGGATTTAAACTAATGGTGGTCTGTGGATGACACTATTATGGGGGATCTGTTGAGGACACTTATGGGCGATCTGTGGGTGACACTGTTATGGGGGATCTGTGGGTGACACTGTTATGGGGGATCTGTGGATGACACTTATGGGGGATCTGTTGGTGACACTGTTATGGGGGATCTGTAGATGACACTGTTATGGGGAATCTGTTGGTGACACTGTTATGGGGGAATCTGTTGGTGACACTGTTATGGGGGAATCTGTAGGTGACACTTATGGGGGATCTGTGGGTGACACTGTTATGGGGGATCTGTGAGTGACACTGTTATGGGGATCTCTGGAATGCTCTTATTGGGGTCTCTGGATGGCACTGTTATGGGGATCTGTGGATGACACTGTTATGGGGGGATCTGTGGATGACACATTTATAGCATCTTATGCTATGTGTCATCCACAGATCCCCTCCATAACAGTGTTCCTGTAGTGTGAATGACCCCCAATACAGGGGGTGGGGGTCGCATCTGGTTTTATAATGACATCGGGGCCCATGCAGTGACTGTATTCTACTACACGGGCCCCGCTCACTGTATATAATCTTATCTATAATTGTAGGCATTGTTAATATATAAAAATTCTGGGTAATCAGCGCCTGTATTACTTACAAGCGCTCAGTAGCAGAGAGGAGGGAGGAGGCAGGCCGGGAGGATGGGCGCTGGCAGCGTGAGTCACTACTTCACGCGCCTGCGCCGCCCACTTTATGAATGAAGCAGGCGGCGTGGGCGCATGACGTAGTGACTCCCTCTGCCAGCGCCCGTCCTTCCGGCCTGCCTCCTCCCTCCTACCGAGCGCTTGTAAGTAATAAAGGCGCTGATTACCCAGAATTACAATTACAGATATGATTATATACAGTGATTGGGCCCCGCTGACATTATAAAAGCAGATGCCGGCCCCCAGCCCCTCCTCCCTCTCAGCTGATACACCCGCCGTGCGGCGTATCATTGAAAATTCGGCAAAATGCAGCATTCGCCCCATAAGACGCACTGCTATTTCCCCCCCACTTTTGGGGTGGAAAAGTGCATTTTATAGGGCAAAAAATACGGTATTGTGAAGTAGTTAAGATTTTCTATCAGGGTATAGTTCTATTAGCATTATCTCCTTATTATTATAATTCGGATAGTTTTATATATATATATATATATATATATACACACACACACTGCTCAAAAAAATAAAGGGAACACAAAAATAACACATCCTAGATCTGAGTTAATTAAATATTCTTCTGGAATACTTTGTTCTTTACATAGTTGAATGTGCTGACAACAAAATCACACACAAATTTAAAAATGGAAATCAAATTTTTCAACCCATGGAGGTCTGGATTTGGAGTCACCCTCAAAATTAAAGTGGAAAAACACACTACAGGCTGATCCAACTTTGATGTAATGTCCTTAAAACAAGTCAAAATGAGGCTCAGTAGTGTGTGTGGCCTCCACGTGCCTGTATGACCTCCCTACAACGCCTGTGCATGCTCCTGATGAGGTGGCGGACGGTCTCTTGAGGGATCTCCTCCCAGACCTGGACTAAAGCATCTGCCAACTCCTGGACAGTCTGTGGTGCAACGTGACGTTGGTGGATAGAGCGAGACATGATGTCCCAGATGTGCTCAATTGGATTCAGGTCTGGGGAACGGGCGGGCCAGTCCAGAAGGATCCTGCACTTGAAGGAGCAGCGCATACAGCCGCCGAACCATCTCTTAAGCAGGTTACTGAGCAGCTGCTCCAAGCAATAGCCGCCTGCCGCACATCAATGGTGGGTAAGCTGGAGGAAGTGAAAGTGGATATAGGCCTACTCCGCCATGACATGCAGGCCATACAGGACCGCGTTAAAGAGACAGAGAACAGGATCTCAGACGTGGAGGATCGACTGCAACCACTTCCCATTAAAATGCAAGAGCTGGAGCAAAAGGTTAATTTTTGGCAACAGAAATGTGACGACTATGAGAAACGCACACGGCGTAATAATTTGCGGATAATCGGGATGCCTGAAAAAGCAGAGGGCAATAACCCATGTGCATTCGTCACTACCTGGCTCCGCGATTCCTTCCCAGAAGCGACATTCTCAACGGCGTTTATTATAGAACGTGCACATCGCGTTCCCGCCAAACCCCTTCCACCGGGAGCTCCTCCAAGACCTCTACTTGCAAGGCTACTGAACTCTATGGACAGAGATCATGTGCTGCAAATGGCGCGCACTAAACAGGAGCTAAAGTTTGATAACAACACCATCATGATCTTCCCGGACTTTTCATCTGAGCTACAGAAGCACAGGGCAACGTTTAGCACGGTAAAGAGGAGACTCCGTGAAAAGAACTTACCTTATTCCATGATGTATCCGGCCTGTTTAAGAGTAGTGGATGGAGATATAAGTCAGTTCTTTAACAACCCTGAAGAGGCTACTAACTGGCTGGATGGTAGAGGAAGAAACTCAAGACCTCCAAGATAAAGATCTGAATAGTCATGTATTTTCGACGGCATGGAATAGGGATCCGGGGACGTGGACTTGGGCACAGTGGAGACGTCTTAAATGACTAAGTATCAAGCTCAATGAAAGTCATTGCATTATTTCAGTTTATGTTTGTAGTAGATCTCACAAGAGAAAACCTGAGTGAGAATACAGTCAGCTTGGAATAGAAAAGTGAGTTAGGAGGATGATAGTAGGGGTAAAATAATAATCTCACACGTTACAGGAGGTATTTAGTACTAGTTGTAGTATCTAGTTTGACAACAGTCCCCGCTGGCATAGTTTTCCGGGAGACGGCCGGATCCCATTAGAGGTTAGGGATAGGGTCCCTGGTTAAGTTACAGTTTGTTTATATACAAGATCTACAGTGCTACTGGTAAATTACCATATGCACACCCCGTTTACTTGAAGTGCCACCTATAAGTGACAAGAGTGATGTGAATGGTATAAGGTTGCATCAGGCAGGCACTCGCAGTATATGTCAGGGTAAGCCTGATAGTTCAAAAGTTATGTGTTATGTGCTGTATCGGAAATGATGAAGTGTTGGGAGAAAGGAAAGAGGTAACTAAGGTCATTTACACAAGATTGAAATGGCGGAATTACGTATAATGTCCTGGAACGTCAGAGGACTGGGTACAGTTAGGAAACGCACCATGGTATTTTCTGCAATCAGGGGATTCAACCCACATATTCTCTGCTTGCAGGAAACCCACTTAATGGCAGAAAATACTAGACATATACAAAAGCCCTGGGTTCAATGGGCACAACACTCATGCTATACTAGCATGTCAAGGGGAGTGTCTCTCATGGTACACAAGTCCCTTAGATGGGAAGTGGAAGCATGTCAGATAGATTCAGCAGGGAGATATGTGTTCGTAGCTGCGTACATAAACGGTATATTATAGGTTATTCTTGGTGTATACATTCCACCGCCTTCTTCCTTGCAGGTGGTTCAGCAGGCGGTGAGCTTTGCAGCCTTATATCCGTCAGCTCGTATAGTAAGTCTTGGAAACTTCAATATGACCCTAGACAGGAATCTAGATAGACATCATCAGGCAGAGGTTGCTGATAACCGCCTTAATAATAAGACGTCCCTGGCTGCATTAATGGAAGAGGTAGGATGGACGGATATGTGGCGACTTAAATATCCTGACATCAGACAATACTCATGTCATTCAACCAGTCATAACACACTGTCGCGAATAGATTATGCCATGGGTAACTCATCTATGTGTTCCTTAGCTTATACTATAGAATACGGACCAAAAGGTATTTCAGACCATGCACCAGTACAATTAGTATTGGGGCTGGGAGGGGATGTGATCAGACGCTAAACGCGGATTAATCCTTTTTGGTTGTCCCTGTTTGGTCCGTCTGATCGCATTCCCGATCAATTGCAGATTTTTATGGAAGGACATGAAGAGGAATTCGATTGCACATTATTGTGGGAAACTATGAAGGCGTATCTTAGAGGTTGTCTCAGATCTACTATACCATTCATTATTAAGTCATCAGCTAGACAAGAGGAAAGATTGGCGGCGGAGTGTTCCAGATTGGAAGCAGCATATATTGCTGACCCCAATGATTTAAATAAAGGGTCTTGGTTAATAACAAGCAGTCAGTACCTTGCTCTACTTAAAGAAAAAGCTCAAAGGAAAATGTTTTTTTGTCAAACAACCGTATTTTGAACTGGGTATCCAGTCCAGTAAACTGCTCGCTCACATAGTTAAACAAAATCAGACGTCCCCAGCAGTATTGCGCATCAAATCATTGGATGGACAGATATTGTCAGACCCAGAAACTATAGCAGGTAGATTCCAAGAGTACTATAGGGATCTGTATGAGTCTAAAGTGAATTATGGGATAGATGATGTCATGCAATATCTTGAGGATCTGGAATTCCCTACTTTAACGCGGGAGGCAGTAGAAAGTCTGGAGGCCCCTATAACTTCTTTGGAGTTGCAGGATACTATAGCACAGTTAGCTAGGGGTAAAGCCCCCACTCCAGATGGACTACCTCTAGAAGTGTATATTAAATATGCTGCCCACATCAACCCACTTCTGTTGCGCATGTACAAGGATGCATTTCAAAATAGATGCTCTCCACCATCAATGTATGATGCAACTATAGTAGTACTATTAAAACCGGGCAAGGAACCAGATGAGTGCGGGTCATATCGTCCGATATCCTTATTAAACATCGACTATAAGATCATAGCAAAGTTGTTGGCCATACGTCTTAGAAAAGTAGCTAACACCTTGGTGCACCCGGTTCAATCTTGATTCTTACCAGGCAGGTCCACCACTGATAATATCAGGAGGGTGCAAGTTGTAACCCAGATAGGACTTCAGAAGAAGGAGAAATGGGCTTTGGCGTCCTTGGACACAGCAAAGGCGTTCGACTCTGTTAAATGGCCCTACTTATTTCAGGTTCTTAATAGATTTGGTTTTGGCCCTAACTTTATACAATGGGTGGAAATGCTATACAAACATCCTAGAGCGGGCATATTGGTGAATGGGTTGCTGTCGGATAGTTTCAGCCTGGGACGAGGGACAAGACAAGGGTGTCCATTGTCACCACTGCTATTCGTCTTGGCTATAGAGCCGTTGGCTATGCGAATAAGGGTGGACTCGCAATTCCATGGAATTCAAATAGGAGAGCAGGAGGATAGGGTCGGCTTATATGCTGATGATATGGTGCTCTTTATGTCACAAACGGAACTCACACTCCCTAGAGCAATCACCATAATTGAAATATTTAGCCAGTTCTCAGGACTAAGGACGGTCTCTTCAGGCAGGAGAAACAGCTAGCAGACTACCTGGAACTTACCAATTTATGGCCAGTTCTAGAGCAACCTAAACTATTCCCACGTAAGCTGCTACCGATCCATAGAGTTGCTGTTCAGGTTTGGACAGCATGTAAACGTCTACATAAGGTGGAGTCGGATCTGTTGGAAACCCCAATTTGGGATAATCCCATGTTTCCTGACTTGATGGCACTACAAGAAGGAGCGTTCTGGAGGGAACATGGGGTTGTCACATTGGGAAACCTATATAGCAACAATGTTTTCAACGATTATGAGTCCATGAATCGCAGACATGAACTTCCTAGACGGGCATTCTATAGATTCCTACAATTAAGACATGCCATGCAAACACACTACAGAGATACCCCAGTTCTATTGTCAACCTTTCCAATGATCGGAGTTATACGCTCTCAAGGACCGCGTGGCTTTATATCAGCATTATATACCCACCTCCTAGATGTTAAACTTAAAAGTAATCCGATGCAAGCATTATCTAGATGGAAAGCTATGATTCCAGATTTGTCTAATGATGACGAAGAGAATATTCTGGAATCCCCCACACTAGTGTCACCAGCCATAAACAAGTTCATTCAAGTGTGTATAATACATCAGAGCTACCTAACCCCACAGAGGCTAGATAGGATGGGTAGACTTACCCATTCTGAGTGTCATAGATGTGCGTCAGCGGACGCTGATTTTTGGCACCTTATCTGGGCATGTCCCTACATACAAAAATTTTGGGAAGAAGTGGTAAAGCTACTTTCAGACCTATTGGACAGCGCAGTACCATTGCAACCGAGGACCTGTCTCTTTGGAATATTGGATGAGACCCTCTACTCTCATCATGTAAGGATATTACTGAGAGAAACACTGTTCTTAGCGCGTAAAGCAATAGCCATTAGATGGATGGGAGATAGGGCACCCACTTTAGCGCAATGGAAACAATTGGTTAATACTATTATACCTTATGAGAACATAGTTTTCAAGAATAGAGGCTGCACGCCCAAGTTTCAAAAGGTGTGGGGGGTATGGTGTTCGTCACCGAGAACTCTTTATTCAGCTCAAAGATTAACGGAAGCCTCAAGGACAGAACAAGTTAGACTGTCATAAAGTTTGAAGGGAGAGAGGAGGTGGGACATAATGAAGTAGATAAGCCACAATAGGTGAATGATTTTAATGATGCTATTCTTTGATAAAAATGTAAACCTCTCGTATGGAAAAAAACACAATTATACAGATACAGCACAGGAGTTTATTGTTTTATATATTGTATTATATACATGATATTTGTACGCTTCAATCTGTAATTACTGCTATGTACATTAGTAACTGTATGGACTAGGTATGGCTTTAGTCCATAAGAGTCATTGATGTCGACTGGAATAATTGGATTTTTTGTACTCACCGTAAAATCCTTTTCTCGTAGTAGGCATTGGGGGACACAGCACCATGAGGTATACGTCCAACTACCACTAGGAGGCACTAGACACAAAAAGTGTTGGCTCCTCCCAGGTGGGCTATACCCTCTCCACAGGCACTAGGCTATTCAGTTTGTACCAAAAGCAGTAGGAGAGAGAAGAAAAGCAAGGAACCAACAACTCCCGTACCGGGAAAGATCAAGAGACCAGCCCGGAGAAGCGGAAGTAAAAACATAGGGTGGGATCTGTGTCCCCCAATGTCTACTACGAGAAAAGGATTTTACGGCGAGTACAAAAAATCCAATTTTCTCGTGTATGGCATTGGGGGACACAGCACCATGGGACGTCCCAAAGCAGTCCCCGAGGGTGGGAAAAGAACAGCCATGCCACCGGTTGGGAATACAGGTGCAGAAGAACCATGTGACCCAACAGGAAAAAACACGGAATGGGCAAGAGGTTCCATAACAAGGAAGAAACCTCAAGGAAGAAGCAGTGAAGACTGCCGGCACCCCAGGACAAATGCCTGGAAGAAAATCCCAAATGCAAGAAGGCGGCAAAAGGGAACACCGAGCTCAGCCAAGGGCTGGAGAAAAAATTAGGACAGCACCGCGTGTTGGAACTACCTAACGCTCTAAATTGTCACAGACCAAAAGAGCGAAAAAAGGCCAGGGGAGAAAGGAAACAGGGAAGCACTGGAAGCCAAACGAGTGAGGGAAGCCATAGCAAGGCTCACATGTAAAGGGAGCAGGTCTCCCCTCACCGCAAGGCAGGTGAAGAAGTTAAGCGCCCTATTTAAAAGGTGGCCCAAAAGCCAGGGCCTCGATTTATGAGGCGGCCGGGAATGGAGCGAGGGGGGCGGGGTGAATCGCGGCCGACCGAGGGCCCTCTGGACCCACAAAACTAGGTGAGGAGGGTAGGGGGGGAGAAGCGACGCCTGGGGATGGGTGGATCAGGGCAAACGGAGCACCTGGGAGCCGGGAACGGGCCATGGAAGATGAGGCCTAGTCCAGGCAGAAGCCGGGGACTAAAGTAGCGGGGAAGGCCGGGGAGAAGACTGTGTGGCCAAGGAGGAGAGAAAAACCAACCAAGGGGGAAGAGAAAGGAAGGGAAACAAGAATATAACCCCCCCACCAAGAAAAAAAAAGGGGGGGGGGTTGGCTTGGAGGAAGATGGAGGCTTCCAAGGACCCCCAGCTAAGGTATATCCCACCCCCCTGGCCACAGGAGGGAACCTAACCCTGGGGCAGGGACACAGGGACAGGGGAATATACTCACCGTCCGATATACTCACCATCCGATGTCTTCGGGCGCCGCAGGGTCACCCCTTCGGCAGACTCAACACGGGAACCGTGGCAATGCCGGCAAGCCACTGCGGATGCAGTCTGTGGGGACTGGGTGACCGGCGATGGTACAGAAGTACGCGCCCGCAGGGGGGGGGGCAACTAAAGTGGAACACGATGGAGCCCAGCCTGCAGCAGGTATAACGGTGGAGATCACCGAGACCTGAGAAGAGAGAAAAAAGAATAAAAATAAACGGACACTAGACTAAAACTGAATAGCCTAGTGCCTGTGGAGAGGGTATAGCCCACCTGGGAGGAGCCAACACTTTTTGTGTCTAGTGCCTCCTAGTGGTAGTTGGACGTATACCCATGGTGCTGTGTCCCCCAATGCCATGCACGTGAAATAGGCTATAACAGTATTTACATTTTTCAAGATATAGTTATAAAAGTGGAACTTGAGCATAATTTCTAATGCATATAAATTACAAAATGTAATGATTTCATAATATATAAAAATAGACAACCCCTTTTAAGATTTTTTTCCATAGCACCTACAATTACATGGGATTTCCATCCAGAGCAAGCCTCTCCAAGTTTGTGTAGTCTTCCACATCTAGTAATTGATTATGCAGTCACCTGGAAAGGAAAAAAATATCAGTCAAAAACCTATTTATTCAAATTTTCAATCAGACACATAGGCATCAAAGTTTACATTATATTAAAACACAAACTTTTGTGTATAGAACATACGAGGAGTTTATGGAAAAAATAATAATACAAACAAATTATAAAAAGCAAAATGTGTCACTGTATCCAGCTCCCATCACACACACACACCTTCCATACCTGCTAGAAAGAAAAAAAAAAAAGTTGCTACAATCACACGGCCTATAGACCTCATACAGACTGTCAGAATTATATAGAATATTATACATACCTGAGTCCATCCTGAAAAAACTTTTCATGTCATTTGTTCACTCAGCTGCAAGCGCATTATTCTAGGTGTTTTTGGCTGCCGCATGTAAATCCCTGGATGTCAAAAGAGAGCAGGAGATACCAGAGAAGTAAAAAGGTGTTCACTGCTAGGAGGAGACGTGGATGTCTACTGAATTTGTAAAGCCAATAATCTCTCTAAAAGAGAACAATTCAACATACAAGTTATAATAGACTGTTCGGAATTTTTTATTTTGGGACCCTTCTGTCTCTTGGGGACTTTAAGTAGACTTAATAAAACGAGATTTTTGTGAACTCACCTCTAAAATCTCTTTCTCGCTTAGTTTCATTGGGGGACACAGGACCGTGGTTATAGCTGCTTGCTGCCACTAGGAGGCGACACTAGGCTGAAAAGTGATAACTCCTCCCCTGCCGGCTATACCCCCTCCAGCCTGAAGAGAGCATATCCGTTTGTGCCCAAGCAATAGGAGTAGGAAAAAAAATTAAATAAAAATCAACAACTGACAAATGACAGTCGGACCGAACCAGAACTGCGGACCGTGCAGGCCCACCAACCGCCACCATTGGCGGCAAACAGAATTACTGGGTGGGAGCTGTGTCCCCCAATGAAACTAAGCGAGAAAGAGATTTTACAGGTGAGTTCACAAAAATATCGTTTTCTTGCTCGTATCATTGGGGGACACAGGACCGTGGGACGTCCTAAAGCAGTCCCCGGGGAGGGAAACAAATCACCATCCCATGGAGAAAAACGCCCTTGAGGATGCGTAATCCACTGCAGCCTGCAAGACCTTGCTGCCCGGAGCAGTATCCGCTGATGCCTAGGAAGGCACCCAGAAAAACTTGGAGAAAGTGCGCCCGGAAGGCCAAGACACTGCCCTCTACCGCTGGAAGCTAATGCATGGAGCAGATAAACCCGAGAAGCGCCTACCGCTGGTCGGGTAGGCCATAACTCCGCCGGGCGGTGCAATGTCCTAGGAGCAGAATGCCCGAGCAACTGTCAGACAGATATACCTGGAATATGCCCCTTTAGAGATCGTCAATTTGACCAGGACCCCCAGGAAACAAACAGGTAAGAGTCCGTACCGCGGAAACCGTTAGTTATGACCTGATGGAAAGCCTGCTCTCTATAATGCGACAGAGAAAGAAGAGAGACCATGTCTGAGATGGGTTGGTAAGCGGCGACTACCTTCTGCAAAAAAGGAAGATACTGGGCGGAGCACTGCCTTATGCTAATGACAAGGGAAAAAAGCACTTACAAGAAGGCGCTATCGACTCAGAGAGCCGCTGGGTGGAAGATCCGCCACCCGGAATGCTGCCTTCCTAGAAATAAAAAGGAGAAGACTGCGTCCCAGAGGGAGGACTTGTTCCTCACTGAAAGCCCCCAAACGATTCACAGGTCGCTCCTGGCCGCAACTGTGGAAGCAGAACTAAAATCCAGGTCCGCAGGAACCCCTTGTGGTTAAGAGAACGCCCCTTAGGAAGCGGTAAATTGTACCAATGCCCCTACAAACGTAGAGGCTTGTGGTGAGACTTCTAGCGAGAGAAGCTGCTTGAGAAACCACCGAAAAAAATTCCCACTGCAGGCCAAAGAACCAAAACCTCGGAGAAAGGTAGAAGTAAAGCTGATGTGAACATCACCAGTGAAGGGAAGCCCCGTAAGTGACCATATATTGACAATGTGGAAATCCGGCCTGGAAGGGCAGACGACCAAGATGAGAAAAATACTCTTGCTTGGTGGAGTGCAAATACGACGTCCAACACCCTCACCGTACCCGGGAAACCCTATTCACGTGGAAAATTAGAGATGGGTTTCCATAGCCGTATCACCTATGGCTATGTAGGGACTAAGCTATCGAGAAGAGCGCACCCAAAAGGTAGGTGCTGAACAGCTATGGCAATTACGCCATCGCCAAGCCCGAGTTGACTATAGCAGAACAACGGTTGTCGGAGCAACGGTCAATTATCGGTAGTGTAAACCATAAAGAGGCCAGGGCTAAGCCTATTGCCAACTGAGACTGACACTCTACAGAATCTATTAGTACAGCAATACTCCGCCGGAGTAGGAGGCCATATGAGGAAAGCCATCAGAGTAACGCTAACGCCATACTCCAGCTGAGGAGGAGGCCACCCCGTCAAAGTCACTAATTCCAGAATCAGAGGAACCAGTCACCCGACGAAAGAACTGCGCCGTAGCAAACCTAGTATATAGTGGAGACGCTAATACGCCCTGTACAGTAGGAGCTACAGTATGCTCTGCCAGCGTAAAAAATGAGGGGAGGCCTAAGGACGCCCAGTAGAAACATGGTACCCTTGTGACCCAGATAAGGATAGCCAGCCTTAAGTACTCCACCTAACAAGGGGGTGCTGAACAGGAGCAGCCGCCGAAGCAGTGACTGAGGTGGGCTGCCCCACTGCAGCGACTACAATCTCTAGCCCTAGCGTGTAACCTTCACCGCAGAGAAAAACACACTGTAATGGCTATTGCGGAGTGCCAGCAAAAACACCCTCACTTAGAAAAGGAAGAGTGGTGGACAAGGAATACAGAGACAGTGCCATTCGGTGTGCTGTATCGTAATATCAACATGTCGAATAATGACGTGCATTGTCGAGGCCCAACACCGTGACCGACCTGAACGGTGGAGACTCATGGGGATGGGAGGTCTCTAGGACACACAAGTGTTGCTGGGTGCCCCCTCCTGAACGGTTGACATCTTTGCGCCCAGAACCCGCACCGGAAGAAAAAGACGAGCACAACATGGAAATAGCCACAGTATCCAGTGGCAGTATCCCGATACCACTAGCTGCAGAGTACAAGGCCCAACGGCACCGACTGTTGCCACAGCCCACCTTGAAGGAAGCCAAGGCATCTAGTGTCGTGGCATAGTTGAATTATAGCATGCCAAGATGCTTAGGAGATTCCCCCGTTAACGGATCGCTTGTACAGTCATGGCCAAAAGTTTTGAGAATTACATAAATATTGGAAATGGGAAAAGTTGCTGCTTAAGTTTTTATAATAGCAATTTGCATATACTCCAGAATGTTATGAAGCGTGATCAGATAAATTGCATAGTCCTTCTTTGCCATGAAAATTAACTTAATCCCCCAAAAAAACTTTCCACTGCATTTCATTGCTGTCATTAAAGGACCTGATGAGATCATTTCAGTAATCGTCTTGTTAACTCAGGTGAGAATGTTGACGAGCACAAGGCTGGAGATCATTATGTCAGGCTGATTGGGTTAAAATGGCAGACTTGACATGTTAAAAGGAGGGTGATGCTTGAAATCATTGTTCTTCCATTGTTAACCACATGGTGACCTGCAAAGAAATGTGTGCAGCCATCATTGCGTTGCATAAAAATGGCTTCACAGGCAAGGATATTGTGGCTACTAAGATTGCACCTCAATCAACAATTTATAGGATCATCAAGAACTTCAAGGAAAGAGGTTCAATTCTTGTTAAGAAGGCTTCAGGGCATCCAAGAAAGTCCAGCAAGCGCCAGGATCGTCTCCTAAAGAGGATTCAGCTGCGGGATCGGAGTGCCACGAGTGAGGTGAAGACTTTTGGAAGATGTAGTAATAGAGTAATGAGCGAGCACTCATACACTTGGCAACCAAATTGACATGTGCAGAAAATATTTATTATATCCCCATAAAATACAAGTAATAAAATTTATAAGAACAATGTAGCAATAATATACAACATTACAATCACATATATTGTGGTAGATATGATCAACACTATATTCATATGACTCAATAGTGTCGATAAATTCAATAATATATATCACACCAAGAAACTTCAAGTATATGCTGTTATTTGGGAAAGAGAGGGTATTATCTTCTAGCGCTCTATCCCAATTTGGGAAACTGAATGTCACTGAAAATGTTGTAGGTGTATTCACTGGGAGCGCAACATGTTCATAAAGTGTCCACAGGAATCCTGATAATGTGAAAAGTCTCTTATAGCATATCCTTTTAAGCTCGATATGAGCTTTGGATTGAAGAAAACTTTAAATCGATATTTGGCTTACCGTCAAGCGTCTGCTGTCTCCCTATTGCTTCAATGGAGCTTTAAATATTTGCCGGCTTATTCAGTCGCTCCATACAGCAAGCTGGTTTAAATTTCGCGGGAGTTCCAAAGATCGCGGGAGTTGCCACTCTGTTCCGCAATTTCCTTTGGTGCAGCTTTCGACGATAAGAATAGTTAATCCTTTACTGTAGAGATTTTCTTCTATATGGCCATACAGTATTATCGGAGGCTTTTCAATGCAGGTACATCACTTGTTTCACCATACGCGTTACGGGTAGATTCACTCTCCCTTCCTCAGTGGTCCACTGAGGAAGGGAGAGTGAATCTACCCGTAACGCGTATGGTGAAACAAGTGATGTACCTGCATTGAAAAGCCTCCGATAATACTGTATGGCCATATAGAAGAAAATCTCTACAGTAAAGGATTAACTATTCTTATCGTCGAAAGCTGCACCAAAGGAAATTGCGGAACAGAGTGGCAACTCCCGCGATCTTTGGAACTCCCGCGAAATTTAAACCAGCTTGCTGTATGGAGCGACTGAATAAGCCGGCAAATATTTAAAGCTCCATTGAAGCAATAGGGAGACAGCAGACGCTTGACGGTAAGCCAAATATCGATTTAAAGTTTTCTTCAATCCAAAGCTCATATCGAGCTTAAAAGGATATGCTATAAGAGACTTTTCACATTATCAGGATTCCTGTGGACACATTATGAACATGTTGCGCTCCCAGTGAATACACCTACAACATTTTCAGTGACATTCAGTTTCCCAAATTGGGATAGAGCGCTAGAAGATAATACCCTCTCTTTCCCAAATAACAGCATATACTTGAAGTTTCTTGGTGTGATATATATTATTGAATTTATCGACACTATTGAGTCATATGAATATAGTGTTGATCATATCTACCACAATATATGTGATTGTAATGTTGTATATTATTGCTACATTGTTCTTATAAATTTTATTACTTGTATTTTATGGGGATATAATAAATATTTTCTGCACATGTCAATTTGGTTGCCAAGTGTATGAGTGCTCGCTCATTACTCTATTACTACATTTGCCTTTAAGAGAGGGTGGGGTGATTCCCTCTATATGAGCTTGCAGCACCATACCTTAACTACTTGCTAGTGAGCCACCACAACCTACCACTACTTTTGGAAGATGGCCTGGTGTCAAGAAGGGCAGCAAAGAAGCCACTTCTCTCCCAAAAAAACATCACGGACAGATTGATCTTCTGCAGAAAGTATGGTGAATGGACTGCTGAGGACTGGGACAAAGTCATATTCTCCGATGAAGCCTCTTTCCGATTGTTTGGGGCATCTGGAAAAAGGCTTGTCCGGAGAAGAAAAGGTGAGCGCTACCATCAGTCCCGTGTCATGCCAACAGTAAAGCATCCTGAGACCATTCATGTGTGGTGTTGCTTCTCATCCAAGGGAGTGGGCTCACTCGCAATTTTGCCCAAAAACACAGCCATGAATAAAGAATGGTACCAAAACACCCTCCAACAGCAACTTCTTCCAACAATCCAACAACAGTTTGGTGAAGAACAATGCATTTTCCAGCACGATGGAGCACCGTGCCATAAGGCAAAAGTGACAACTAAGTGGCTCGGGGACCAAAACGTTGACATTTTGGGTCCATGGCCTGGAAACTCCCCAGATCTTAATCCCATTGAGAACTTGTGGTCAATCCTCAAGAGGCGGGTGGACAAACAAAAACCCACTAATTCTGACAAACTCCAAGAAGTGATTATGAAAGAATGGGTTGCTATCAGTCAGGAATTGGCCCAGAAGTTGATGGAGAGCATGCCCAGTCGAATTGCAGAGGTCCTGAAAAAGAAGGGCCAACACTTCAAATACTGACTCTTTGCATAAATGTCATGTAATTGTCGATAAAAGCCTTTGAAACGTATGAAGTGCATGTAATTATATTTCACTACATCACAGAAACAACTGAATCAAAGATCTAAAAGCAGTTTAGCAGCAAACTTTGTGAAAACTAATATTTGTGTCATTCTCAAAACTTTTGGCCACGACTGTAGAAGAGGGTAATGCCACGGAAGCATGGTGAAGGCCAACGACTGATGGAATAGCATTCAGTGGTAGTGCCATCCTCCGGTTAAGGAAGGGGAGAACCTGATAATCACAACCGCATCCAACGGTAGTGTAATTACCCCAACTATGGAGGGGGTAATGTCTACGGTAAGCACTGCACTCAGTGGTAGTGTAATCACTCCACCTATGAAGGGGAGAAACATATACAGGAAATACTGTAACCCAAGGTAGTGCAAGTACCACACCTATGGAAAGGGGAAATGTCCACAGCAGGAACTGAATCCAATGGAAGAGAAATGACACCCCTTATGGAAGGGAAAAATGCATATGACCAGTGCTGTACCCGGTGGGAAGAGTAATTCCTCCACCTATGTAAGGGAGTAATGAATACGGTAAACACTGCAACCATTGATAATGACATAACGCCACCTATGAAAGAGGCTAAATGTTTACGGACAGTATTGTACCCAGTGGAACTGCAATTCCGCCCCCTACGGAAGGGGGAGCGTCTATGGCTGGCACTGATACCAGTGCTAGTGCAGTTAGTACCCTATGGAAGGAGGAAATATATAAAGTAAGTACTGTATCCAGTATTAGTGCAAATGCCGCCTAAGGAAGGGGGTAATGCATACAATCAGTATTGCTGGCTAGCATGGAGGCCATCTCAGAAGATTGAACTGGATTCATATCAGAGTCTGAATAACTGATCCCCCCTTCAGAGCCAACTCCTTCAGGAAGGGAGGGTTCTGAATGTGACTTTAGGGGGGAAGGGTGGAGGTGACAGAGGAGAAATATGTCCTGCTCTGTCCGGTTCGTGCACAGTTCTACCTCTCAGCATCTAGCCATGACTGTTGCAGGCTGCGCTGGAGGTGATATAACAATCAAACCACCCAGGGGGTGGAATATGAACTACTACAGAACCACTCACCGGATTGTGCAGGTGGTGCTTAATCAACCAACGACCCAGGAGGGTGGATTGGGATCCATCAGATCTGCTCCCCTGGATTTGCGCAGGTGGAGTATCATCAACCAAACGGCCCTGAAGGGCGGATTGAGAATCCTTTAGATCTGCTCCCCTGGATTTATGCAGGTGGTGCTTAATCAACCAACGACCCAGGAGGGTGGATTGGGAATCCTTTAGATCTGCTCCCCTGGATTTGTGCAGGTGGAGAGTAATCAACCAAACGGCCCCGGAGGGCGGATTGGGAACTGTGCGCCATCCTCCACTGTCTGGGATAGGACATAGGCCCAGTCTGGTACCTCACAATTAGGGTGGTCCTGCGGTGATGTAGCCTGAGGAAGCAGGCTACCTGTAATGCCCCCGCCTACTAGATAAGAGGGAGGAAGGGGTTAAGTTCCTTAAAATCAAGGAATTTGGTCTGCAGGGAGATAACATCGGATAATCCGATGCTGGCTGCAAGAGTGGCTTATCATGAAGGGTTAACCCAGTTGTGAGAACCGGGGGTGGAGCTCAGCGCGGTCCTGGGGGAGGGGGGCAGCTAGGCGGGAAGAGTTTGCGCCTGAGGGACGAACCCGCCACCTCCATACCTGGAATTAAAGTTGCGGCCTTGTACGCAGCAAAGCTGGGACCTAAAGTTCTACGGCCAACCGGGAATACTGCCGGTCGGTTAACAGAGGGACTCCAGTGTGCAGGATGTGCCCGCTCGCATCCACCGGCCGCAGGAGCCCACCCCGCGGGCCGTAAAGAGTGAGGCCCCCGGAAGGTTAATGATGCGGCCTGTCGGTACCGGCCGCGGGAGCCCACCCCGCAGGCCGGATATAGGGATGCGGCCTGCAGTAAAGGTGGCCCCCAATGTGGAAGGAGCAGGCCGCAGGATCTACTGATAGGGGAACTCTGGACTACTCACCCCAACTTCATCCTCTTCTCTTCACCCTTTCTCATAATACCAGCAGGGTCACCTCTTTAGCCGCTGGCACCCGAAGTGGCAGGAGACTGGAATGGCGGGGGTCTCGCCGGATTCAGGTGACCCTTTGGCTGGCGGGAAGCAGGGGAGCTGGGCTGCCCTGGTCCACTTTTGCTTCTTTGGGAGGGCGAGCGGTGAGGGGATCCGACACCGGCCTTGCTCCCGGGGTAGACAGGGGAAATAGGCCCCTCCGTTTCCCCTCGCTAAAAGGGAAAAAGATAAAACAAGAAAGAAAAAAATAAGAAAAAGGAAGCCACCCTGCTAAAGCAGGGGTCTGCCTCCTACGACACTAAGCTAAAAACGGATATGCTCTCTCCAGGCTGGAGGGGGTATAGCCGGCAGGGGAGGCGTTATCACTTTTCAGCCTAGTGTCGCCTCCTAGTGGCAGCAAGCAGCTATACTCACGGTCCTGTGTCCCCCAATGATACGAGCGAGAAAACAACTTTTACATTTTCTCTTTTCGTCCGGTCCTAAAGAAATGTTTAGGCACTGTTAAATAATACATGGATTACCTTCTGGGATGGCAGCCACTTTGTGGAAAACCATTGATAAAAATGCGTTTTTTTCTGCCATATCTCACTTGTCTCCAGAATCTTCAGAAAGTTATTAAAACTTTCCATGTCATCAGCATGAGCAATATTGCGGATCATGTTTAAAATTTTCCTTTGATGCTGGTAAACATTGTGATCTTTTTTCTTCACCCACTCTGTCCGTGCTTTCTCACGGTGAAAATCACAAAGCATAATGGTTGCATCTGAAATGGAAACATTAAAATTTGTTAAATAAAAGAGTTAGTATAAATAAAATTTGAAATCCTGTGGAAGCAGAGACAGTTGTGTGTAATGAAGCAGAGAGTGTAAAATAAATGCACTGTTTGGACCTGAAACCTGGTGTCACAACCAGACAGCTGAGAAGCTCTGACAGGAGCCGTCCAGAACCTCCTCCTTGAGTTTCTTTGTTTTGGTTTTCAGTTCCTCATCTCGTTAGCCTATCTCAGCTGTCATGCAGTTGGACTGATTGCTTCCCTTTAAGTTCCTCCCCATAATGCATTAGGTTGCGGCTTATACAACTTCCTGGAATGTGTGTGCATGCTGTTCCCAGTCGTCTGCAAGATAAGTGCTGTTTATGTATTTGTGATTTTCTGTTTTCTGGATCCAGGTGACCCTGACTCCCTCCGTGTCTGTGTAGGGAGCCGGTGGTCGTGTCCCCTCACTATTGTAGGGTGTTTAGGTGTTATATAGTCGAGGTACGTGGATATGCGCCCATCCACCTTTGGGGTGTTCGCATAGGCTGAGCAGTAAGGGAGAGTGGCAGGTCTCATGCAGGGGTCTCCCTTTTGTTCCTTAGTTGTGGATCCAGTGAGTCATAGATTATATTGTATTGTCTTGTTTCCCTGTACACCATCCGTGGCATTATAAGCCGCCAAAACCGTCTCAAGCATGGATCCGGTTTCACTTTTGGCTGAACGCCTCCAGGGTCTTTCATTGGAGGTGGCTGATCTCCGTAGGATTTTTTCTCAGTTTCAAGTGACCGGTTCAGCTTGCGTTCATGGAGTTTGTGCTGAGCCTAAGATCTCGCTCCCGGATACGTTCTCTGGGGGTAGTGAGAATTTTGTGCGTTTTAGAGAGGCTTGCAAACTCCATTTTCGCCTTCTTCCCCATTCCTCTGGTGATGAGGAACGGAGGGTGGGGATCATTGTATCGCTGCTCAGGGGTAACTCTCAGTCCAACTGCATGACAGCTGAGATAGGCTAACGAGATGAGGAACTGAAAACCAAAACAAAGAAACTCAAGGAGGAGGTTCTGGACGGCTCCTGTCAGAGCTTCTCAGCTGTCTGGTTGTGACACCTGGTGTCCTAAAGTCTTATCTGGGAGAATGACCCCCGAATAAGAGGCGATCCCTTACAATTGGTGGAGGATGCGGGCAGGTGTCCCTGCTGAGAAGTAAAAGTGCTGGAAGCCTGCTGGTTTGCAGGAGCAGCGGCTGCTGGAAAACTGCTGGTGTTAATCTGGACATTATTTTTTCTGTGGTGCACAGTGTGCAGGATTTAAAGGGCCAGAAGCCAGTGAGAGAGACTGACCTGTTTGGAAGGACTGTCAGTTGATATGGGGTGGATGGAGGATTTCACCAAACAGCTGATGCGGGCCAATCTGAAGGCTAGCCAAAGGCAAATGATGTGGCAACAGGAGCAGGAAAAGCTCATGTGCGGGTTGGACAAACCAAGAGACGTCCTAACCCAAGGCGTTTCCCATGGTAACCGCTGTGCGGAGGAACTGGGCAGTGACCTCGTGACCAGGAGCCAAGAACTGCAGGTTCTCGGGATGCGGTTGGATGCAGAGGTGGTGTATGCTGTTGCCAAGGGCAACCGACGGGAAGAGAGTGAGATGGAGAGCAGTGCGGCTCTCAAGAGTTCAAGTGTTTTCTGCCAAGGTGCACAGGGTCCTAGAGAGGATGTGCGGAGATGCCGTAATGCTGTTGCTAAGAGCAACCAACCTCGACAGCAGGCAGCTGCCCGGCAACAGAGAGAGCGCTGCTGGAAATGTCGCCAAGTGGGAAGGTGTGCACCTGGTTGTCCTATGACCAGGAATCCAAGATGGGAGGTTCCCAACATCCCGGAGAAGGAAGATGACTGCTGGGGAGACGTGCTTACAGCACTTGGGAAGCGCCAAACCCGTGACGGCTGTGGGTAAGAGCGTTCCAGTTGTTTCTTATACAGCAGTTAAAGTGACAGGCAGCGGGGCTCTGGAGGTTGGGCATGTGGCTGACCAGTGCCCTAATGCCTCAGAAGCCCTGTGCGGTGGTATGAGCCGGCAGCAGTTGCTATCTGCCGAGCCAGTCGGTGTAAAAACACCAGGACTAGAGACTGCTACGCCAATGTGTGACCTTGTGGAGAAGGGCAGTCCAGTCCAGGCGTTGTTGGACGCAGAGAGCCAGGTGGTCCTGGTACCTGCCAGCCGGGTGGCTGAGAACTATGTGCAGGACGTTCATGGAGTTGGCATGGACTGTCCGGGGGCTCTCCGAGTGTGAGACTCCAGGGCAATCTGGGATTGGTGAACTTCGTGATGCAGTTTCACGTATACATAATGTGTTATTGGGCCGTGATATCAGTTTGTTGCTGGGGGTAAGGTAGACACTTCTGCAGATGGTGAGGAAACTCCTGCAGAACCTGTACCTGTCCCTTTAAATGAAGGTCTAAGGGAGCTGCACATTGACCTCCATGGGGAAAGAATGTTGACCATTGAAAACAATGGTGCTGGTAAAGTGCAAAGTGACAAGAGTGCGGAAATGTACAGGGAGTGCAGAATTATTAGGCAAGTTGTATTTTTGAGGATTAATTTTATTATTGAACAACAACCATGTTCTCAATGAACCCAAAAAACTCATTAATTTCAAAGCTGAATATTTTTGGAAGTAGTTTTTAGTTTGTTTTTAGTTTTAGCTATTTTAGGGGGATATCTGTGTGTGCAGGTGACTATTACTGTGCATAATTATTACGCAACTTAACAAAAAAAAAATATATACCCATTTCAATTATTTATTTTTACCAGTGAAACCAATATAACATCTCAACATACACAAATATACATTTCTGACATTCAAAAACAAAACAAAAACAAATCAGTGACCAATATAGCCACCTTTCTTTGCAAGGACACTCAAAAGCCTGCCATCCATGGATTCTGTCAGTGTTTTGATCTGTTCACCATCAACATTGCGTGCAGCAGCAACCACAGCCTCCCAGACACTGTTCAGAGAGGTGTACTGTTTTCCCTCCTTGTAAATCTCACATTTGATGATGGACCACAGGTTCTCAATGGGGTTCAGATCAGGTGAACAAGGAGGCCATGTCATTAGATTTTCTTCTTTTATACCCTTTCTTGCCAGCCACGCTGTGGAGTACTTGGACGCGTGTGATGGAGCATTGTCCTGCATGAAAATCATGTTTTTCTTGAAGGATGCAGACTTCTTCCTGTACCACTGCTTGAAGAAGGTGTCTTCCAGAAACTGGCAGTAGGACTGGGAGTTGAGCTTGACTCCATCCTCAACCCGAAAAGGCCCCACAAGCTCATCTTTGATGATACCAGCCCAAACCAGTACTCCACCTCCACCTTGCTGGCGTCTGAGTCGGACTGGAGCTCTCTGCCCTTTACCAATCCAGCCACGGGCCCATCCATCGGGCCCATCAAGACTCACTCTCATTTCATCAGTCCATAAAACCTTAGAAAAATCAGTCTTGAGATATTTCTTGGCCCAGTCTTGACGTTTCAGCTTGTGTGTCTTGTTCAGTGGTGGTCGTCTTTCAGCCTTTCTTACCTTGGCCATGTCTCTGAGTATTGCACACCTTGTGCTTTTGGGCACTCCAGTGATGTTGCAGCTCTGAAAAATGGCCAAACTGGTGGCAAGTGGCATCTTGGCAGCTGCACGCTTGACTTTTCTCAGTTCATGGGCAGTTATTTTGCGCCTTGGTTTTTCCACACGCTTCTTGCGACCCTGTTGACTATTTTGAATGAAACGCTTGATTGTTCGATGATCACGCTTCAGAAGCTTTGCAATTTTAAGAGTGCTGCATCCCTCTGCAAGATATCTCACTATTTTTGACTTTTCTGAGCCTGTCAAGTCCTTCTTTTGACCCATTTTGCCAAAGGAAAGGAAGTTGCCTAATAATTATGCACACCTGATATAGGGTGTTGATGTCATTAGACCACACCCCTTCTCATTACAGAGATGCACATCACCTAATATGCTTAATTGGTAGTAGGCTTTCGAGCCTATACAGCTTGGAGTAAGACAACATGCATAAAGAGGATGATGTGGTCAAAATACTCATTTGCCTAATAATTCTGCACTCACTGTATAAGGAAAATGTGATGTCATATGAAATATGTGGTGACAGCGATATTTCTTTTCCATTGCAGGTTGTGGTCAGGGGAGAAGCGCCCTCTGGTGGTAAAAATGTAAATGATGATGAAACTTTATTTTATCTGCTATGTTTCATGAACCGCGATATGACTTGATCAAAAGGTCTGAAGACATGCATATAAGTAGTGTGGAGCAAAGCCCAGCTCCAGCTTAGTGTTTGAAGGTGCAGGAGAATATGATCGGGCTAGAGGGTGCACCACACGGACCAGAGGGGGAAATGCAGTCTCCACAATGTTGGTTGGTTACTAAGGAAGGCTCCCGGGGGGGATTAGCTCATCGGGGCCCCTAGAGGTCAGGATTGATAATGACCCGAGCGGTATAGGTGACGTATGTGCTGTGACCGATGGCAACTCAGAGAAAGAAGCTACCATGTCAAGGTCTTGCGAAATTAAAGTAGTTGCTAGTAGCAACCAGACATCAGTTATACCTGACGTGACGAGAGTTAAGTGGGGCAACGTCAGTCTAGTGACTGAGACCTATACCCAGGCAGTGGTAGAGGACCAGACGTGTCAGTACAGCTGCAATCAGAAGCAGATGAGTGATCTGAAGGATCTACTGCCAGGATATCCAGGTGACATTAGAGCGGCTGAAGGGTGGTTGAAAACTGACCAGCCGGGGGGCGCATGCGCGAGGCTTACGGAGCAGACATGTCTCTGTGAGCTCCGCTCCGACCGCTGGAATTTACCCTATACTAGCGCCGTTCATTCGGCTCCACAAGCCCTGAGCAACCATGCAGGGGTCGCGGAAGGCTACTCGAGGCAAGAGAGGATCGAAAATCCCGGGAACGCCTGTTGCATCGCAGACCATACCGGAGATCTTCCGGACCACGAGACATTCCACCATGGCCGACAACGCGGCCTCACCGGCGAGCCCGGCCTCTTCAATTTAGAATGAACCTCACATGGACGCAGGTTCCTCACAAGCAGGTCAGGCAGAACTTTATGATAACATAGCAGCTCTCTTTAAAACCGAACTGTCCCAGGCGGTTGCTGAATTCTCCCGCCAGATTAATGAGTTGGGAAACAGTGTCTCTGACCTGGAGTCCAGAACGGACGAGCTAGCTGATGCCGTGGGCGCTGACAGAGAGGACATTGACGCGCACTCCCTCCAGCTACAAGCTCTTGAGACAAAGATTGAAGATCTGGAGAACAGGTCAAGGAGAGGGAACTTACGTATAAGGGGCTTACCTGAATCCTTTCAGGACTTACCAAGCACAGTGGGCACATTGTTCACAGCCTTACTCCCCCAGCCCCAGCCGAGTCAATTGCGAATGGATAGGATACATAGGGCCCTGGGGAAGCCGCGCACTCCCGACACTCCTAGGGATGTGGTCTTGAAGCTACACTATCCGGAGATAAGAGATATGATCCTGAATGCGGCACGAAATATGGCGGCCTTACCCGATCTCCCGCCAGCAGTGCACATTTATGCGGACCTAGCTCCCACAACGCTTCGGAAGCGTAGAGAGATGAAGCCGGTTACGCAGGCACTACAACAAGTTCAAGTGCGCTACAGATGGGGGTTCCCTTTCGCCCTATCCTTTCAGCTTAACTCCCGCTCTTACACGATACATACCCCTGATGAGGGGATCGAGAAGCTGCGTCAAGCCGGATTAAAGGTGGATCATCTGGATAAATCAATGGCGCCTCCGAGGCCTCAGCGCCCGGCCAGAGTCTGGACTCAGGTGCCCACCAACACTAAATCACTGGGTCATTGAGAATGAAGCTCTGTTTTCTGTGTCCAAGGAGCGACTGCTTATTCTAATCACCATACATCCTGACCCGGGACTCATTACCTATGGCTTCCTACAAGGATATGACTCAGGACATTCGCCAGAGTTCCAGTGATTCGGATATTCTTGTTGTCCTTCCACTTTGGGCCTTATCGTGTGGATTCAGGGATGGATATTGCTCCCCTGATATCTGCAGTAGGTCCACTTGTTATTGCAGGCCACATTAGGCCTAGCCATTCTTGCTGTTCAACAGCATTGTTAATGTTGTTTTTGATTATTTTTTCTAGTTTTAATGTCCATATGGAGATCCTAACTCTCATAACTAACGGCTTTTTAGGGCCTAGGCGATTAGTCATGCTAAGCTATACTATATATTGCTGGGATAATGTGTAAGTTATTATCACATAATGTACGGGGCTTGAATTCCCCGGGTAAACGCAAAACGGCATTTACAACTTATCATAGACACAACCCAGATATCATTTGTATACAGGAATCACACTTTACACCTTCTCCTCATCCTAAATATTTTCACCCCCGATACTCTAGATTCTTTTCCTCTACCTTCCGTACTAAAAGTAGGGGAGTAATTACCCTACTACGGAACTCATTTCCGATCCAGATTAATGATCACATTATAGATCAGGAAGGTCGCTATGTTATCCTATTGGGAGAAAATAAAGGGAAAGTTATGTGTATTGTTAACATATATGCTCCAACTGAGGACCCGATTACCTTTTTCACCCATATGTGCCATCTAATAGAGGCATTACGGTATGATGAGATTATATGGGCAGAGGACTTCAATTTTGTGATGAATCCTTTGATTGATCGCTCTTCCCAGCTTAACACTCCACGCTCAGCTGTCTTGGGGCATCAGATTGTGAATGTTATGAAGTCCCTCTCCTTAGCGGACTCCTGGAGGGAGTATAATGGCGTTCAGAGAGGATATACTTACTACTCTCCCGTCCATCATCTTTATACGCGCATTGACCTGATTTTAATCTCTTCATCCCTTCTGCTGCACCTAGCCTACTGTCGACACCAAGTGATGTCATGGTCAGATCATGACATGGTTGTTGCGGATATCACCCCGTCTACCCCAACTAGTAGGTTGTTTGCATGGAGGCTTAATGAGTCACTACTGACCAGGCCTGCTATATGTGATCGGATTCAAGATGAGTTAAAACAGTTCTTATTAGACAACTCTGACCAGGATGTAGACCCTATAATAGTCTGGATCGCTCACAAGGCCTTTATGAGGGGTCAAATTATCAAGGAGGCCTCACGTTTGAAAAAAGAAAGACAAACAACCAACCTCGAATCCAAGCTTAGCAGATTAGTAAATGCACACCAAAGAACGCCATCGTTATACCTCCTTAGAAAGATTAAGAACACCAAACTCCAAATTAATATGATTCTCACGGATCAAACGGAAAAAGCGCTACGGTGGACCGAATCTTACTATTATAAGTATGCTAATAAACCCGATAAAATGTTAGCCCGTCAACTCAAAGCCAAGCAGACCATTAACCAGGTATTTCAGATTAGATTAAAAACAGGCCAAATTTCTTCCAACCCTGAAAACATTTATCAGACCTTTCACACATTCTACCAAAAATTGTATGCCAAACCGAGTGATAAACAGGGACAGAACCTTAACAACTTCCTAGCTTCTATTAGATTACCACAGGTCTCCCCTGAGGCAGTGTATGATCTAGGCAAAGCAGTAGTGAATGAGGAGGTGGAATTATCAATTAAGTCCCTGAAACTAGGTAAAGCACCTGGCCCAGATGGACTGTCAGCCCTTTATTATAAAAAATTTGCCCCCCTCCTAACCTCACATATCACTAAATTTTGTAACCATATAATGCAAGGTAATACCCCACACCCTGACTTTTTGGCAGCTAACATAACAGTCATTCCAAAACCCAAAAAAGACCACCTATCTCCCTCCAACTATAGACCAATTTCTTTATTGAACTTGGACACAAAAATTCTCACGTCTATACTTGCATGCCGGCTTAATAGCCTGCTTCCTAATCTTATTGGGAAAGACCAAGTAGGGTTTATTCCAGGTAGGGAAGCCCCTGATAACATACGTAAAACCCTCAACCTGATCCAAATAGCAAATAAAAGGAATACACCGCTAGCTGTCCTGGCCCTTGATATAGAAAAAGCTTTTGACTCAGTCACATGGGATTACTTGTACTCAGTCCTCCAGTCTATAGGTATTAAAGGTCAATTTGTACAGGCTATTAGGGCTCTTTATTTAACCCCAGTTGCATACCTTAAGCTCCCGTCCCAGAATCCTGCCCCTATTCAAATACTTAGAGGCACACGCCAAGGATGCCCTCTATCTCCGGCACTTTTTGCCTTGGCGATGGAACCTCTGGCCAGCTCTATTAGAAATGACCAGAATGTGACAGGGGTCAAAGTTGGTGACATGGAACACAAATTGAGTTTGTTTGCAGACGACCTCCTCCTTTCCCTTACAACCCACTTGTCTCACTGCCAAACCTCCTACGACTTTTAGAAAACTTTTCAGATGGATTACGAGTTAACCATCAAAAATCCGAACTTATGTTATGTAATACCCCACCCTCCTTGAAGTCTCTCCTTCTAAAAAACTTCCAATTTCACTACTTGCCCAGTCACATACCATATCTAGGTACAATAGTGCCAATTTATCCTCACATGATGTATAAGATGAACTACATCCCTCTGTACCGAACTATTAGAGAAGACCTTAAAGCTGGAACACATTACCGATATCCTGGATAGGTAGAATACATGTAATTAGGATGGTTGTCTTACCTAAGCTCCATTACTTATTCAGGACTATACCAATTTCGGTCCCAGGTGGAGACCTCCACGGCCTACAAAGGGAGGTAATGAAGTTCATATGGGGCAATAAACGTGCCCGTATAGCTCAGGCTACCATGTGCCGACACAAAACACAAGGTGGTCTATCAGTTCCTGATTTCATAAAATATTACAAAGCGGCTAGATTGGCCCAGCTTTTCTTGACACATACTAAACCCGAGACTCATCCCCTATGGGTTTCGATGGAACAGTCCCTTCTCTCTCCTTGGTCGTGGAGAGCCTTACTCTGGTCTACATTACCCATTCCGAAAAAAATTCGCTCTGACTCACCACTGTCGTACCAGGCCCTGCTGTTATGGAGATCAGTTAGGTTTAAGTTTTCACTACAGTCGAAACTCTCTCCGCTCCTCCACATAATAGGCAATCCTGCCTTCCCACCGGGATTGAAATCCTCCAATTTCAAGTGGTGGATTGATAACAAATGTACAACTTTGCACAGATTCCTGGTCAGGGGGAAACTGATTGCCCTGAGTGATTTTAGAGATAAATTTAACCTCCCCAGAGGTGAATCATTCACGGCTAATCAAGTATTCTCATTTCTCCTTTCCTTGAAGACTGATAATCAGACCTTAGACTTTACTCCCTTTGAACGATTTGTCAATTTCTCTTTATGTAGACAGGGATTATTGTCCAGACTGTATGGTAGGCTGGATCCCTCGCCTGAGGGGGTTCGTCTTCCGTACATGGTGGTGTGGGAGAGAGATATGCAGGTGGAATGTCCACTATCTGAGTGGTTCCTTCGTTCCCAGACTTTGACCAAGACTTCTTGGCAGACCACGCTAGCAGAGACCTCTGTGAAAGTTCTTCATAGAACCCACTTAGTGCCACTTCGGTTACACCGTATATATCCAGATGTATCGCCATTATGCTTTAGAGGATGTAATGAAAATGGTACAGTATACCATATCTGGTGGACATGCCCTCACGTTCAACTGTTCTGGTCTAAAATTGGCAAGTTGCTTACCACAATTTTAGGATGTCCTTACCAAATTACGCCCGCTTTATGCCTTTTGGGAGATAAGACTCCTGTTGTTTCCCCAGGTTCCAGTCCGGGACTTGAGACATGCTCATGTCCAGGGATCCTATTTAATCCTGCTACTGGATCCTGGGTGGGGCTCACTCTGGAGAGTCTGTGTGGTCTCAGCTGGGCAAGGCTGAGGGGCCACGAGGCTGGGAGATAGCCTGGAGTTGGGGGGACTACTGAGCCCCAATCCCCCACAAGAAGCAGTGAATTAGAGACAGTGGGCATACTGTGCTCTGTACAGCCAGGAGGCTGTGGGACATTGGCTGACAAAGCCGCACGAGTTGACAGGGTGTGAACTGTGACCTAGGTGAGTCAGGAAACTCTGTGTTAGTTAGAGCCCAGCCGGGTAAGTGTTTGGTATTTTATGTGGACGTCACATGTGTTCGGTGAAGCTGCGACTTCATGATGACCTGTATTGGTTGGAGTGTAAAATAAATGCACTGTTTGGACCTAAAACCTGGTGTCCTAAAGTCGTATCTGTGAGAATGACCCCCGAATAAGAGGCGATCCCTTACACAAGTTGAAGGGAGTCTGTCATCAGTATTTCACTTTTTTAACCCTTCCCACAGCTCCCTAGCATGCTTACAGTTAATAAAAACGTTACCTCTGGCATCAATCCTGGACTTATAGAACCCTCAAAAACGATCTTTATAACATATGCAAATGAGGACTCGCAAGTGCCCAGGGGTGGCGTTACCCTCCTAGGTGCCCTGCTAGCTCAGCCTTTTCATTGCGTCCCCCCGCCCCTTTCTACCCTCCGCCCACCCATACTTTCCATCTGACCGCCTATCTACCAACTTGTTATTCCGCCGAGATCCCGCGCACTCATTCCTTTGGCCGGCGCATACGCACTGCGATGCCCATTCCTTGTACGGCATCACAGTAATTAATGCGCATGCGCCGATGGACCGCCTCCTTTATTGTGTTTTCGCGTAGTCAGCCGGCGCATGCGCAATAGTTACTGTGATGTCGTACAAGGTATGGGCATCGCAGTGCGCATGCGCCGGCCAAAAGAATGAGTGCGCAGGCGCGGGATCTCGGCGGAATAACAAGTTGGTAGATAGGCGGTCAGAGGGAAAGGATGGGCGGGCGGAGGTAACGTTTTTATTAACTGTAAGCATACTAGGGAGCTATGGGAAGGGTTAAAAAAGTGAAATGCTGATGACAGACTCCTTTAAAGCAAATCATTTGTGCGTCCCTCCCTAATTATATATTTTTTTCTTTAAAGCGAAGTCACAGTATTTACAGATTAGAATAAGCAGATAAAAACAAAGTTATTAAAATCTGTTACATTTTTCTCTTGAAATGAACATTCAGTTTTTGGGTTATAAATACTGCACATAAATGCTGCAAATTCCTTTAAATATAAAATTAGAATTTTATTTACATGACATCTGCATAGTCTCACCTTATAGTCTGGAACGTTTAATGTACGATACATAAAAATATTTGCTGGACAGTCCATTTTTTTGGTGTCCTGTATAATAGTTCTTTTTTTAATGAAGGAATGATCCTCTGCCTTAAAAAGAGAATGAAAACACTAAGATCTAGACAGCGGACTAAAAACCTTTGTATTTTTTAATGAGCTAAATCAGTTTAATATAACAATTCGATGAACATTAGGCCTGAGCTACAGGCCAACAGGAGCAGAGACACATCACTAATGATATTGCAAAATAAAGAGGAGATGCAAGATTACATCTGACAACATTTACAGTGTAACATATGACTTCAGCTGTAGCAATAAAGACCTGGGTATTGAAGAGTTAAATAAAGCAAGCCATATGCTATGTAGTGAGGAGCTTTATAAAGAAATGCTCTTTGATCTGTACCAAGGACATCAGTCCAGTATGTTTGCAATAGCCGATATAGGGACCTGTCTGCACTCAGTAACCTTGTCTATGTGCAGACACCTGGTAATGATTGTTAGAATGAATGGATAGAAGACTGAGAGAAGACGGATAAAACCAAAGTGCCAAAGTCCTCGGTGAGCTTAACACAAACAACGTTTGACTTTGCATTTTCTTCGTAGTCATTTACGGCAGCCATCAGCTCATCCTGTGTGTTGTAGTGTTTGAGTCATTTTTTAAGAACCAAAACCTTCACTGGCCTAAAAGACCAAATAGGAAAAAAATAAAATAAAAAAATAAATCATAAAAGGGGATATTATAGACACAATAGGCCCCCATTTTTAATTAGCTATCTATCGTTTAACCTATAGCAACATAAGGTTTTTGTTGTTACATAAACGTTTTAAAGTGAACCTGTCACCTCCAAAACCCATCCCAAGCCGCCAGCAGTACCTGAGAGTAGCCGCCAGCAGTACCTGAGAGTAGCCGCCAGCAGTACCTGAGAGTAGCCGCCAGCAGTACCTGAGAGTAGCCGCCAGCAGTACCTGAGAGTAGCCGCCAGCAGTACCTGAGAGTAGCCGCCAGCAGCGAGTTTCTAATGATCATTTTCCTTCAGCAGTCAGATGCGGTAAAAACTCCGAGAACGTTCCTTTATCCCCTGCCCGCGCTATTTTCTAGTCCAGGTAAGCGCGCGCCTCCTTCCTGCCTCTTCGCTGTGACTGACGGCGCTTATGCAGAGAGATCGGCTTGCTTTGCCAAACTGCCGGCCGTCAGTCTCAGCGAAGAGGCAGGAAGGAGGCGCGCGCTTACCTGGACTAGAAAATAGCGCGGGCAGGGGATAAAGGAACGTTCTCGGAGCTTTTACCGCATCTGACTGCTGAACGAAAATGATCATTAGAAACTCGCTGCTGGCGGCTACTCTCAGGAACTGCTGGCGGCTACTCTCAGGTACTGCTGGCGGCTACTCTCAGGTACTGCTGGCGGCTACTCTCAGGTACTGCTGGCGGCTACTCTCAGGTACTGCTGGCGGCTACTCTCAGGTACTGCTGGCGGCTACTCTCAGGTACTGCTGCCGGCTACTCTCAGGTACTGCTGGCGGCTTGGGATGGTTTTTGGAGGTGACAGGTTCCCTTTAAAGATTCAACACTAAACATTTGTATACCTTTTTGACAGTACTTTGGCAAATACCTGAAACATAAGCACATTTTTGGTGAACTGACACTTTATATACACGGAAGCCTCATACTATAAGTGGAAATCCCTTGCAGCGGGGAGTGGGGGCTCCACTCTTGCATGAGAGCCGCTCCTATTCTAACAGCCTGGACCGGCAGGAGCGCCGATCCGGGCTGTCTAAGGCTACTTTCACACTCGCGTTCGGGGGTTCCGCTTGTGAGCTCCGTTTGAAGGCTCTCACAAGCGGCCCCGAACGGATCCGTACAGCCCCAATGCATTCTGAGTGGATGCGGATCGGCTCAGAATGCATCAGTTTGGCCTCCGTTCCGCTCAGCAGGCGGACACCCGATCGCAGCTTGCAGCGTTTTGGTGTCCGCCTGGCCGTGCGGAGCCAAACGGATCCGTCCAGACTTACAATGCAAGTCAATGGGGACGGATCTGTTTGACGTTGACACAATATGGTGCTTTCAATGTAAAGTCAGGAGTCCCTATTAATATATTAATATACCATCTGATCGGAGTTTTCTCCAATCCGATGGTATATTTTAACTTGAAGCGTCCCCATCACCATGGGAACGCCTCTATATTAGAATATACCATCGGATTTGAGTTAGATCGTGAAAATTCAGATCAGACAGTATATTCTAACACAGAGGCGTTCCCATGGTGATGGGGACGCTTCAGGTTAGAATATACTGAGAACTGTGTACATGACTGCCCCCTGCTGCCCATTAACCCTGAAGAAGCCAGAATACTGGTGAAACATGTCGGGGGGCAGTTGTAGCTTTTAATCCGCAGTCTCCCACTTCACACTGAACCAGCTGTGGTTAGTCCTGGATGGACAACACTTCAACATTCAGGCTTCACATGGCATATAGCAGTGTCCACTAACGGCTTGTAGGGCCCCTAGCTGACCGGCTGAGTGTATGGGTGCAGGGTGCATCCTCCTGACAGTGGGGTGACGCTTCTTGGTCCCCACGGCTACACATGGTCACACTGACGACAGCACGGAGCTAGTGACAGCCCTGGAAACGGTGACACTGCAGCATTCTGCCTCCAATGTGAGGGGGTGGGCGTCGGTGCCTCCAATGTGAGGGGGTGGGCGTCGGTGCCTCCAATGTGAGAGGGGGGGCGTCGGTGCCTCCAATGTGAGAGGGGGGGGGCGTCGGTGCCTCCAATGTGAGAGGGGGGCGTCGGTGCCTCCAATGTGAGAGGGGGGGCGTCGGTGCCTCCAATGTGAGAGGGGGGGGCGTCGGTGCCTCCAATGTGAGAGGGGGGGCGTCGGTGCCTTCAATGTGAGGGGGTGGGCGTCGGTGCCTCCAATGTGAGAGGGGGGCGTCGGTGCCTCCAATGTGAGACGGGGGGCGTCGGTGCCTCCAATGTGAGACGGGGGGCGTCGGTGCCTCCAATGTGGGGGGGGGGGGGCGTCGGTGCCTCCAATGTGAGAGGGGGGCGTCGGTGCCTCCAATGTGAGAGGGGGGCGTCGGTGCCTCCAATGTGAGAGGGGGGGTGTCGGTGCCTCCAATGTGAGAGGGGGGGCGTCGGTGCCTCCAATGTGAGAGGGGGGCGTCGGTGCCTCCAATGTGAGAGGGGGGGCGTCGGCGCCTCCAATGTGAGAGGGGGGGCGTCTGTGCCTCCAATGTGAGAGGGGGGGCGTCGGTGCCTCCAATGTGAGAGGGGGGGCGTCGGTGCCTCCAATGTGAGAGGGGGGGCGTCGGTGCCTCCAATGTGAGGGGGGGGGGCGTCGGTGCCTCCAATGTGAGGGGGGGGGGCGTCGGTGCCTCCAATGTGAGGGGGGGGGCGTCGGTGCCTCCAATGTGAGGGGGGGGCGTCGGTGCCTCCCCGGCCCCACTTCACCACACATCACTACCACTCACTAGTGCAGAGGGGACTGTATTCTTAAACTTTTTTTGGTTTGTAGGAATAATTAATAAAGATAAGTAATACGTTTATATATCTACCCTATTCAGGTTGATACATATAGAAATAAAAGTGAAGTATTAATTAACCTGGGTCAAGATAGGTCTCACTGCCTAGTTAGGCCTCAGTTACTATAGCCTGGCAGGTGACAAGTCACAGTCACACAGGTGGCCATAAGACATGTATGTAAGGTCTCCTTGTGGCCCCCATACAGTATAACGTCTCCTTGTGGCTGCCCCCATACAGTATAACGTCTCCTTGTGCCCCCCCCCCCATACAGTATAACGTCTCCTTGTGGCTGCCCCCATACAGTATAACGTCTCCTTGTGCCCCCCCCCCCCCATACAGTATAACGTCTCCTTGTGGCTGCCCCCATACAGTATAACCTCTCCTTGTGGCTGCCCCCATACAGTATAACGTCTCCTTGTGGCCCCCCCCATACAGTATAACGTCTCCTTGTGGCCCCCCCCATACAGTATAATGTCTCCTTGTGGCCCCCCCCATACAGTATAATGTCTCCTTGTGGCTGCCCCCATACAGTATAACGTCTCCTTGTGGCCCCCCCATACAGTATAATGTCTCCTTGTGGCCCCCCATACAGTATAACGTCTCCTTGTGCCCCCCCCCATACAGTATAACGTCTCCTTGTGGCTGCCCCCCATACAGTATAACGTCTCCTTGCGGCCCCCCATACAGTATAACGTCTCCTTGTGACCCCCCATACAGTATAACCTCTCCTTGTGGCTGCCCCCATACAGTATAACGTCTCCTTGTGGCCCCCCCCATACAGTATAACGTCTCCTTGTGCCCCCCCCATACAGTATAACGTCTCCTTGTGGCCCCCCCCCATACAGTATAACGTCTCCTTGTGCCCCCCCCCATACAGTATAACGTCTCCTTGTGGCCCCCCCCATACAGTATAACGTCTCCTTGTGCCCCCCCCATACAGTATAACGTCTCCTTGTGGCCCCCCCCCATACAGTATAACGTCTCCTTGTGCCCCCCCCCATACAGTATAACCTCTCCTTGTGGCTGCCCCCATACAGTATAACGTCTCCTTGTGCCCCCCCCATACAGTATAACGTCTCCTTGTGGCTGCCCCCATACAGTATAACGTCTCCTTGTGGCCCCCCCCATACAGTATAACGTCTCCTTGTGCCCCCCCCCATACAGTATAACGTCTCCTTGTGGCCCCCCCCATACAGTATAACGTCTCCTTGTGACCCCCCCCCATACAGTATAACGTCTCCTTGTGGCCCCCCCATACAGTATAACCTCTCCTTGTGGCCCCCCCCATACAGTGTAACCTCTCCTTGTGGCCCCCCCCATACAGTATAACCTCTCCTTGTGGCCCTCATACAGTATAACGTCTCCTTGTGGCTGCCCCCATACAGTATAACCTCTCCTTGTGGCTGCCCCCATACAGTATAACGTCTCCTTGTGGCCCCCCCATACAGTATAACGTCTCCTTGTGGCTGCCCCCATACAGTATAACGTCTCCTTGTGGCCCCCCCATACAGTATAACCTCTCCTTGTGGCCCCCCCCATACAGTATAACCTCTCCTTGTGGCCCCCATACAGTATAACGTCTCCTTGTGGCCCCCCCATACAGTATAACCTCTCCTTGTG
Organism: Bufo bufo; assembly: GCF_905171765.1. NCBI lineage: Eukaryota > Metazoa > Chordata > Amphibia > Anura > Bufonidae > Bufo > Bufo bufo. Next base: position 556,297,621 of record NC_053393.1, on the reverse strand, counting down.
GCCCCCCATACAGTATAACGTCTCCTTGTGGCCCCCCATACAGTATAACGTCTCCTTGTGCCCCCCCCATACAGTATAACGTCTCCTTGTGGCTGCCCCCCATACAGTATAACGTCTCCTTGCGGCCCCCCCATACAGTATAACCTCTCCTTGTGGCTGCCCCCATACAGTATAACGTCTCCTTGTGACCCCCCATACAGTATAACCTCTCCTTGTGGCTGCCCCCATACAGTATAACGTCTCCTTGTGTTTTTTTCTTTAAAACGGGTATTTATCGCAATATATATCGTTATCGTCTGAATATTTTTGATATCGTCCAACCCTAGCTTACAACAGGCCACAATTATAACGTAGGCGAGCCCAACCCCAATAAACACTGGATTCCCTTCATTGTTAAACACCGGCATTTTCCTATTCGTAGCAGTGGCCGCGTCTGGTATTGTATCTTCGGCTACTTTCACACTTGCGTTGTTAATTCCAGTACTGAGATCCGCCACAAGATCTCAATACCAGAATAAAACGGATCCGTTTTGATTCGCACATCAGGATGCATCTGTTCCGTTAGGATGCGGTTGTGTAAAAATCAAAACGGAAAAAAAAAACGGATCAGGCACTAAATACATTGAAAGTCAATGGGTGACAGATCCGTTTTATTAGTCTCCTAAAAAACAGATCCATCACCATTGACTTATATTGGGTTCAGTGCCGGATCCGTTTTTATGACCGGACACAAAACGGCAGCTTGCTGTCTGGTCACAAAACTAAAAGCTGCCGGAACGGAAGACGTCCTGAACGGATCTCTTTACATTCAAAATGCATGGGGGCAAAACGGAACCGTTTTTTTACGCTATTGAGATCCTCTGCCGGATCTCAATACCGGAAAATTAGAACGCAAGTGTGAAAGTAGCCTTAGACCCATTGCCTTAGATTGGACTGAACTCCAGTGTTAGGCACAGCCTAAAAATTATGAAAATGTTTTTACTAAACAATGAAGCAATACAGAAATTATAAGACAACTGAGCAACCCTCAACTTATCAGGAGTCAGCTATAGACCCAGACATCCCCCCCGCAGAACCTTACCCAGCTATAGACCCAGACATCCCCCCCGCAGAACCTTACCCAGATATCCCCCCCGCAGAACCTTACCCAGCTATAGGCCCAGATATCCCCCCCACAGAACCTTACCCAGCTATAGCCCCAGATATCCCCCCCGCAGAACCTTACCCAGCTATAGGCCCAGATATCCCCCCCGCAGAACCTTACCCAGCTATAGGCCCAGATATCCCCCCGCAGAACCTTACTAAGCTATAGCCCCAGATATCCCCCCCGCAGAACCTTACCCAGCTATAGCCCCAGATATCCCCCCCGCAGAACCTTACCCAGCTATAGGCCCAGATATCCCCCCCACAGAACCTTACCCAGCTATAGACCCAGATATCCCCCCCGCAGAACCTTACTAAGCTATAGCCCCAGATATCCCCCCCGCAGAACCTTACCCAGCTATAGCCCCAGATATCCCCCCCGCAGAACCTTACTAAGCTATAGCCCCAGATATCCCCCCCGCAGAACCTTACTAAGCTATAGCCCCAGATATCCCCCCCGCAGAACCTTACCCAGCTATAGACCCAGATATCCCCCCCGCAGAACCTTACCCAGCTATCCCCCCCGCAGAACCTTACCCAGCTATAGGCCCAGATATCCCCCCCACAGAACCTTACCCAGCTATAGCCCCAGATATCCCCCCCGCAGAACCTTACCCAGCTATAGACACAGATATCCCCCCCGCAGAACCTTACCCAGCTATAGCCCCAGATATCCCCCCCGCAGAACCTTACCCAGCTATAGCCCCAGATATCCCCCCCGCAGAACCTTACCCAGATATCCCCCCCGCAGAACCTTACCCAGCTATCCCCCCCGCAGAACCTTACCCAGCTATAGGCCCAGATATCCCCCCCGCAGAACCTTACCCAGCTATACACCCAGATATCCACCCGCAAAACCTTACCCAGCTATAGACACAGATATCCCCCCCCTCTGCAGAACCTTACCCAGCTATAGACCCAGAGAGCCGTCTGCAGAGCAACACTTATTTAAGCACCCAGAGAAAAACTCACCTGCTACATTGAAAGTGCTGATAAAACAGCTGTATGCACCCCCCTCCTGCAGAGCATTACAGCAACCCCCCTTGTAGAGCATTACAGCAACCCCCACCCCCCTTGCAAAGCATTACAGCAACCCCACCCCCCTTGCAGAGCATTACAGCACCCCCACCCCCCTTGCAAAGCATTACAGCACCCCCACCCCCCTTGCAAAGCATTACAGCAACCCCACCCCCCTTGCAAAGCATTACAGCAACCCCCCTTGTAGAGCATAAGGGCTCTTTCACACTTGCGTTGTTCTTTTCTTCCGGCATAGAGTTCCGTCGTCGGGGCTCTATGCCGGAAGAATCCTGATCAGTTTTATCCTAATGCATTCTGAATGGAGAGAAATCCGTTCAGGATGCATCAGGATGTATTCAGTTCCGGACCGGAACGTTTTTTGGCCGGAGAAAATACCGCAGCATGCTGCGCTTTTTGCTCCGGCCAAAAATCCTGAACACTTGCCGCAAGGCCGGATCCGGAATTAATGCCCATTGATCCGTTTCGGCGCATTACCGGATCCGACGTTTAGCTTTTTCTGAATGGTTACCATGGCTGCCAGGACGCTAAAGTCCTGTTTGCCATGGTAAAGTGTAGCGGGGAGCGGGGGAGCAGTATACTTACCGTCCATGTGGCTCCCCGGGCGCTTCAGAGTGACGTCAGGGCGCCCCAAGCGCATGGATGACGTGACCGCATGGACACGTCATCCATGCGCATGGGGCGCTCTGACGTCATTCTGGAGCGCCCCGGGAGCCGCACGGACGGTAAGTATACTGCTCCCCCGCTCCCCACTACTACTATGGCAGCCAGGACTTTAATAGCGTCCTGGCTGCCATAGTAACACTGAACGCATTTTGAAGACGGATCCGGAGTGTAATTCCGGCAAATGGAGTACACGCCGGATCCGGACAGCACAAGTGTGAAAGAGGCCTTACAGCAACCCCCACCCCCCTTGCACAGCATTACAGCAACCCCCACCCCCTTGCAGAGCATTACAGCAAACCACTTATAAGCCTCTGGAGAAATCAACTGTGCTTCTTGCAGACTCCAGACTGGCTCCGCCTTCTCAAGTCTGGTCACATGGGCATGACATCATCAGAGGTCCTTTAGCTGGCTAGGAAATAGCATCTAACCCTCAGTGATGTGAGGAGAGGAGCAGGAGCCATGTCTGGGTGTACTAACATGGCCGCCGGAGGTGTAGGGGGCGGGGCTAGTGCTGACTGACCAGTGTACCGGGCGGGGCCAGCCCTGTGACGTCACACCGCAAAGCATGCTGGGAGAGGAAAACTGCAGGAACCTGAGGGAAAGAGGAAGTTCTGCTGGAAACGTCCTGTAAAGAGGCTCTGATGTCCGGACAGCGGGAGGGAGAGCCCCGGCATGAGGAGGAGCAGGTACCGGGGGAGCCGGGGGCGCAGTCAGTAGTGCAGTGTGTGATGTCTGTCACAGCTGGTGCTTCAGTAGTGCAGTGTGTGATGTCTGTCACAGCTGATGCTTCAGTAGTGCAGTGTGTGATGTCTGTCACAGCTGGTGCTTCAGTAGTGCAGTGTATGATGTCTGTCACAGCTGATGCTTCAGTAGTGCAGTGTATGATGTCTGTCACAGCTGGTGCTTCAGTAGTGCAGTGTATGATGTCTGTCACTGCTGGTGCTTCAGTAGTGCAGCGTGTGATGTCTGTGGCAGCTGATGCTTCAGTAGTGCAGTGTATGATGTCTGTCACTGCTGATGCTTCAGTAGTGCAGTGTGTGATGTCTGTCACAGCTGGTGCTTCAGTAGTGCAGTGTATGATGTCTGTCACTGCTGATGCTTCAGTAGTGCAGTGTGTGATGTCTGTCACAGCTGGTGCTTCAGTAGTGCAGTGTATGATGTCTGTCACAGCTGGTGCTTCAGTAGTGCAGTGTATGATGTCTGTCACAGCTGGTGCTTCAGTAGTGCAGTGTATGATGTCTGTCACAGCTGATGCTTCAGTAGTGCAGTGTATGATGTCTGTCACAGCTGGTGCTTCAGTAGTGCAGTGTGTGATGTCTGTCACAGCTGATGCTTCAGTAGTGCAGTGTATGATGTCTGACAGTTGATGCTTCAGTAGTGCAGTGTATGATGTCTGACAGTTGATGCTTCAGTAGTGCAGTGTATGATGTCCGGACAGCTGGAGGAGGAGGTGATGATGGAGGAGGACAGGACGGCTGTAGGAGGAGGTGATGATGGAGGAGGACAGGACGGCTGTAGAAGGAGGTGATGATGGAGGAGGACAGGACGGCTGTAGAAGGAGGTGATGATGGAGGAGGACCAGCCCCTCACATCTCCAGGTAACGGACAGGACTAAATACAAATGTCCTGGAATTCTCTGTCTGTAAAGTCTGAGTCCAGTCTCTGTGTCTCCTGCAGAAAGAGCTACAGTCAGAGGACAACACCAGAGAGATGTCCGCGTCCTCTTCTTCCACAGGACGGTCAGGTAATGGAGATGTCTCCTCCTCTGTAGTAGGACGCCTTGTTTTATCCAGTACTTTTCTAGGTTTATACTGGTTTATACTGGTGTAATGAGCTGGAGATGGCGGGATTACAGCCCACCACAGACACTCAATGTTCTCTGTGCCCCCCTGGGAGTAGTAATGCCCTCTCTGTGCCCCCCTGAGAGTAGTAATGCCCTCTCTGTGCCCCCCCTGAGAGTAGTAATGCCCTCTCTGTGCCCCCCTGAGAGTAGTAATGCCCTCTCTGTGCCCCCCTGAGAGTAGTAATGCCCTCTCTGTGCCCCCCTGAGAGTAGTAATGCCCTCTCTGTGCCCCCCTGAGAGTAGTAATGCCCTCTCTGTGCCCCCCTGAGAGTAGTAATGCCCTCTCTGTGCCCCCCTGAGAGTAGTAATGCCCTCTCTGTGCCCCCCTGAGAGTAGTAATGCCCTCTCTGTGCCCCCCTGAGAGTAGTAATGCCCTCTCTGTGCCCCCCTGAGAGTAGTAATGCCCTCTCTGTGCCCCCCTGAGAGTAGTAATGCCCTCTCTGTGCCCCCCTGAGAGTAGTAATGCCCTCTCTGTGCCCCCCTGAGAGTAGTAATGCCCTCTCTGTGCCCCCTGAGAGTTCCTGGAGGGGTTTGTAACATGGAGAAGATTTATCCGCACTGGATAAATGGTCCAAACAATGGAAACCGCAGTGTGAAATCAGCCGGGGGTACGATCAGGAGCAATGTCAGATATTATTTTACTGTAAGACTGGCTGAAGCTTGGAACAAACCTCCAGCAGAAGTGGTTAGTCTACAGTAAGTGACTGTAACCTGCCCGGGATAAGCGCAGGTCTATCCAAAGATAAAGGGCGACTAGATGGACCAGGTGGTCTTTTTTTCCCTTCGCCCATGACAGCACCACGAGAGAGAGAGGATCTGCCCCCACAGACAGGAAACCTGCAGAATAAAAGGACGGACACTCTCCTCCCAATTCAGTGTGGTTTCCTGTCTCTGGAGAAGCCTGCAGTTTTTTTTTAGGTCCTTCCCTCTGGTTGTGCTCCCTAACATACCTGCAGTCCCTTAGTAGGTAAGGCGGCATCAGTTGGTGCGCCTGAGGGCGGGCAGAGGCAGAGCTCCGGAGGGGGTGATTGTGTGCTGGAGCTTGTAGTGCCTATCGGCATCGCTGATGCGCTAGAAGCACAGACGCCGAACCCCAGGGGGAAGAAGAGGAGCTTCCGGCAGTGAGAATTTCGGGAGGTCACGTGATCGGCTCGCAGCGTTGGATGTGACATTATCTCAGGAGCGCCTATGAGTAGTGCGCGCTATGAGCTACAGACTGGCGTCCTAAGCAGCGCTTTGGTTACCAGCAACAGGAAGCATGGAGAAGGACAAACTCACTGAGGAGTCTGCAGTCCCTCCAGTGTTGGTACCTCTGAGGGGGTGAGTGTTTTGGGGCATTATGTTATGCTTCCTTATGCTGATACAGTTGTATTAATGTCATTTCAGACAAAACCTAGGAAAGTGGTTACTAAGAGGAAGAATAAGGAATGTGCTCTGTGTAAAACTGGGTTGTCTTCGGATTGGGAAAAAGAAAATGTGTCAGTCCTGGATTGATAGAACAGTGGCTGAAGAATCACCATCTTTTTATAAATGTCTCCAGGCATTAGTCAGATCAGAAGTTTATTCTACTGCCATCCAAAAAAGTTTTGGGGGAGAAAGATCCTAAAATGAGGCACCATGAGTCTGTACAAGAACATTTATCATCTGAATCTAAAGAAGAGGAGATACACTTTTCTTTATTTGGACATTCTGATGATTCATCTCTATCTTCCTCCTGAAGATGGTGAGATTAGTGGTAGACCCTGCTTTCCCATAGAAGATACGGAAAAACTCCTGAAAGCTGTGCGCTCGACTATGGGCATTGAGGAGACAAAAGAGCCCTGGTCTATACAGGACATTATGTTTGGGGTCTAGAATCCAGACACCACAGCACTTTCCCAGTTCACAAGAATGTTTCTGCCTTAATTAAAGGAGAATGGAGAAAGCCTAACAGGATGGTTTACATCTCAAAAAATATTAAGAGTAAATACCCCTTTAAAGAAGAAGATTCTGCTACATGGGATAAGGCTCCCAGGATAGTTGTAGCGATCTCTAAAGTTTCAAGGAAGACTGCTCTTCCCTTTAATGATATGGGGATTTTGAAGGACCCATTAGATAGAAAAGCCGATACCTTTTTAAAAGGGGTTTGGGAGGCATCCACTTCTTCCTTCAGACCAAGTATAGCCTCTACCTGTACGGCCCGGTCCCTTATAGTCTCGCTCTCTGAATTAGAAAATCAGCTAAAGAACAGATGCCCCAGGGAAGAGATTTTAGCATCCCTGCCAACAAAAAGCGGCTGACTTCCTGGCAGATGCCTCTGCTGATTCTGTCAGATTGGAGGCCAAATCTGCCGCCTTGTCAAATTCGGCACAAAGAGCTCTTTGGTTAAACAATTGGGGTGGAGATCTCCCATCTGAAAACAAACTATGTGGTGTCCCCTGTGAAGGGGAATACCTGTTCAGGTCAACTCTGGACGACTTATTAGATAAGATTGCGGATAAAAAGAGAAAATTTCCGGGGTTCCAGAGCTCTTTCCCCTCTAAGAATAGGTTTAACCGTTCCTTTCGCCCCTTCAAAAGTAATCAGGAATCAGATAAAAAGTCCTGGAAGGACAGGTTCCAGATCCAAAGGAGAGGTAGAAGTTATTTCTTCAATCAGTCCTTTGGAGATAAAAATAAACTGGATCAACAATGATGCCAGAAGTCAGATGGGGGCAGATTAAAAAATTTCTCTGCAGCCTGGTCCCAGATTTTGTCAAGTTAGTGAATTCTAGACTCCATTCTCAATAGGTTAAAATTAAAATTCCATCTGGCCCCTCCAGTAAGATTCTTAATTACAAAAGATCAAGTCTCAGCTCTAGGAAATTCGGCCATGGAAAGCGAGGTTCTAAAATTAGTAGAAAAATCGATTTTAGTCCCGGTAGCAGAGGAGGAAAAAGGCGAGGTATTTTATTCCCCCCGTTTTTAGTAAAAAAAAACAAAAACGGATGGTTCATTCTGAACTGTAATAAACCTAAAGAGATTGAATAATTTTCTTCAGATCAAAAAGTTCAAAATGGAAACTATAAAATCGGTCATAAAGCTTCTTTCTCCTCGCTGCTTCATGGCAGTACTCGATCTCAAGGACGCATACTATCACGTTCCAATTTTTGCAGGGCATCAGAAATTCCTAAGAGTCGCAGTCAGAATAGGGGTTCAGTTACAGCATTTTTAGATTCAGTTCTTTGGCCTATCCATGGTTCCAAGAATGTTTACGAAAATAATCGCAGAGATGGCGGCTCATATAAGGGAGAGGGATATTCTTTTCATACCATACCTGGATGATTTTCTGATTGTAGGAAAAATAGAAAATGCCTGTAAAAAAGCTGTAGCTGCGGTATCAGAGATCCTGAACAGGATGGATTTTAAATCAAGAAAAATCAAGACCACATCCCACCAGAAGACAGTCTTTTCTGGGATTGATTTTAGATTCTTCTTGCCAGTGCTGTTTTTTGCCAGAAGAAAAAGTAATTCTCATCCACAAAAAAATCTAGGCGCCTGATCAGAAATCCGGTGACCTCAATAAGGAAAGGGATGTCTATCCTTGGATCCCTCACATCTTGTATTCCAGCTGTAAGATGGGCACAACTCCACTCAAGGGCGCTCCAGTGGGAAATCCTGTCTCATTGGGAGGAAAACAGCTCCCTAGATGTAAAAATAAGGATATCAGATCAGACTCTCCAAAGCTTGACATGGTGGCTGGAGAGGAAAAATCTAATTCAGGGTGTTCCGTGGAAGCTGGAAGATCTGATTTGTCTGACTACGAACGCAAGTCCCTGGGGGTGGGGAGCTCACATTCAGGAGATCTCCCTTCAAGGTTGTTGGGAAAGTATCCAAGAAAGAGGCTCCATCAACCTGAAGGAGCTGATGGCCGTAAGCCTAGCGATGAATTCTGCTCTTCCAAGAATAAGAGGAAAAAATCGAAGAATTATGATGGACAACAAGATGGTAGTCTCGTACCTAAACAAACAGGGGGGCACAAGGTGCAGAACTCTAATGCAGGAAGCCCACAGTATCCTCTTACTAGCAGAAAATAGTGTGCGTCGATCTCAGTGGTACATATGAGGGGCGTGGAAAACAGACAGGCGGACTTTCTCAGTCATCACCCTCTCTCTCTCAGGGCGAGAGGTCTCTAGACCTATCCATTTTCAAGAAGATAACAGCCCTCTGGGGACAGCTGGACATAGATCTGTCTGATGCCTTGATGCAGAAATGGAAATTTCCCCTGACACTACGCCTTTCCTCCTCTTCCTTTGATTCCTCGTGTGTTATGGAAAATCAGGGAAGAAGGGGCGAGGGTTATCCTCATTCCTCCATTCTAGCCAAGAAGGTCTTGGTTCACGTGGCTCCTGATGATGTCAATCTGGGATCCATGGGTCCTTCCAGAGATCCGGGGTCTGTTGAGCCAAGGTTCAGTATTCCATCCAGACATAAAAAATCTCCACTTAACTGCCTGGAACTTGAAAGGTACATGCTAGGGAGGAAGGGATTTTCCGATGCCTTGATTTTGACTCTTCTTAAGAGTAGGAAGAAAGTAACAGTAGCCATCTACACCAGAGTGTGGCAGAAATTTTTAGATTTTGCACATATCCAGATTAATGACATCCCATCTTCTGCTCCCATTTACAGTATCTAATATTGGAGTTCCTTCAGAAGGGTCTAGATCTGGGACTAGCAGGAAATACCTTAAAAGTGCATGTCTCAGGTCTGTCGGCCCTGTTTAATCAGGACATTGCAGGATGCCCATGGGTATCTAGATTCTTTAGAGCAGTGGACAGATCCACCCCGATAGCTTCAGTTAGACCTCCCCTTTGGGATTTAGATGTAGTTTTAAAGGCTTTAACTCGTCCTCCATTTTGAACCTATAGAGTCCAGCTCCATAAAATGTCTCACCTTGAAGTTATGTCTCCTAATAGCTTTAACATCTGCTCGCTGGATTAATGAGATTCAGGCCATTTCCATCAATCCTCCTTATACCACAATTTTAGAGGACAAGGTTGTGATACGTCCAGATCCGGCTTTTCTTCCAAAAGTTGTTTCCAAATTTTATAGATATTAAGAGAATATTCTTCCTACCCCGTTTAAAAACCCTGGGTCAGAAGAAGAGAAATCCTTTCACTGCCTAGACGTCAGAAGGGCTTTGATTAACTATCTTTCTCGCACTAAAGATTGGCGCAAATCTTCTTCACTCTTTATTCTTTTTCAAGGAGTGAATAAGGGTGTTGCAGCCTCTAAAAGTTATATTGCTAGGTGGATTGTTTCAGCTATTTCCTTGTCTTGCCTGTCTTCTGGATTATCTCCTCCAGCGGGTCTCAAGGCACACTCTACCAGGGCAGTGGCTACCTCCTGGGCGAAAAGATCCTCAGGTCCCATAGAGAATATTTGCAGAGATGCCACCTGGTCTTCTCCTTCAACCTTTTTTAAGCACTATGGCCTTGATTTAAACTCCTCTCCTTCTGGGTCATCCTTTGGGGAAAAGGTGCTTCTTTCTACTCTCCCACCCTGAAATTTCCTCTGGTAATTCTCTCTTATCACACTGAGGAGGAGAGTGTCCGTCCTTTTATTCTGCAGGTTTCCTGCCTGTGGGGGCGAATCCTCTCTCCTCTTGTGGTGCTGTCATGCGCTCTGGAAAATCAAATTAACGGTAAGTAATCATCATTTTCTGCCGTTAATCTTCTGTGTTTCTATTTTTGGTTGTCATGATAATTAGGCCCCCTGCACAGGGCTGTATCCATTGTGCGGTGTACAAACTGTGAAACTACAAAATACGGATGCAGCCCATGTGCCATCCGCCATTTTATGTGATCGCATGAACTATAATGAGTCCACGTTTTGCAGACCAGTAAAGGACATGTTCAGTTTTGGGAATGAAAATACGGATGCTGCAAAGTGCACAGGTCGGCGACACACAGACCTGACTCATATTTCGCAGATCTGCAGTTTGCAGACTGTAAAACTCATATGGTTGTGTAAATGAGGCCATAAAAGGGATGAAAAGGTTTTATGGAGTTTAACCCCTTTCCGACCAGCGCTGTAAAAGTACGGAGCTGCGGGAAGTGACTTCCCGACCAGTGCCATAGTACTTACTACATAAAGTGACACATCATATTTGCAAAAAATGGCCTGGGCAGGAAGGTGAAAACTGGCCTGGCGTAGAAAGGGTTAAATACAATGTACATGCTGTAATAATATTGTTTGCATTATTTTGTACTTTACACTTTCCTTCTGGTAGCGCCCCCTGCTGTTTATCCTTTGGCTAAAATTCTGGTCCTGCATTTTGGGATGGACACATGCTCAGTATCTTCCCTGCTCCCTTCCTCCTGTCAGTGCCGGTGCAGTCATCTCGTGGAGAAGTGGTGCAGACTCCTTTAATTCATCCCTACTTATATATTCATGGAGGTATATAGCTATATCTCTCTAGACAGTGGGGCTAGAGGGGAGGGGGGCATCTATTATGGGACTCGCTGGGGCTGTGTGTGAGGAAGAGGAAATCTGGAGAAGGGCCTAAAAAATCCTGGCTGCAGCGCACTTCTGGGAGATGCAGGTGCTTGATAGTCACATGGGACGAGCTCCTGCCTCCCTTGGTAAAATAAAGAGACCAGAGCTGCAGAGGAGGGAGTAAAGAAGCGAACTAGGATGAAACTTACACTGGAGAGCAGCACTTTTTGCATAGTTGTACTTCAAATATTGGCATGCTTTACTCCAGGGGTCAAGTCCTGGGAAAAAAAGTGTGGGAACTCACCCCCCGTCAGTGCCTCTCATCAGCCCCCCCCTTCAGGGCCTCTCATCAGCCCCCCCCCCGTCAGTGCCTCTCATCAGCCCCCCCCCGTCAGTGCCTCTCATCAGGTATAAATAAAATATGAAAAAAAAAAACACACTTACCTCTCCTGCTCCTGGATGCAGACGCTCCTCTTCTACTGCTGTAGGCTGCGCACGGAGTGACGTCACAGAGCGACTCACTCGGCTCCTGTGCGCAGCCCTCACAGCCGACAGCAGAGGACCAGGAAGGCGGCGGTGAGTACAAAGCCTTCACCGCTTCCTCCTGGTCCTTTTGCCCTAAAAGGGAACAGCGTTCCTGCCATGAAAAAAGTGCAGGAACGCCGTTCCCACGCGTTCCCCCTCGACTCGACCCCTGCTTTACTCCCAGTTTTTCATTTTCCATGCAGTTTTTTTAGACGATGCACTGATTTTTACAGTATTTAACAGAATTTATAACAGGATGAAGAATGTTAATGTTACAGAGACAGATGTGAGGGGTGGTGATCAGTGTAAGGAGGAGATTCCTACAGATAAACGCCCAGGTGAGTAGTGACCACTAAATGAAGCAGAGATGAGTCTGTAACTGTAACAACCCTGAATTGGACTTCCCCAATAGCAGGCGCCTTCCCAGGTACTTGGTGTCCCCCAGTACTCAGATACCCCCAGGACTTGCAGTAGGACCAAACTGTGTAATACAGTCCTTATCAAAAGTTTAAGACCACTTGAAAAATGGGAAAAAATCATATTTTACATTGTTGGATCTTAACAAGGTTCCAAGTAGAGCTTCAACATGCAACAAGAAGAAATGAGAGTGAGACAAAACATTTTTTGAGCATTCAATAATTGAAAATAACGATTAAACTGAAACAGCCTTTTTTTTAGCTGATCCAAATTTTAGGACCACATGCCTTTTAAAAGGCCAAATCTGTGCAAAGATGTGGATTCATTGTCATTTTCTGTCAGGTAGTCACACGTTGTGATGGCAAAGGCAAAAAAAACTCTCCCTTTTTGAACGTGGTCGAGTTGTTGAACTGCATAAGTAGGGTCTCACACAGCGCGCCACATTGCTGCTGAGGTCATTTGGAATTTTTTGGAACAAAGTCAAGTGGAAGACCCAAAAAAATTTCATCAGCACTGAGCCGGAGGATCCAATTGGCTGTCCGTCAAGATACTGAAATATCCTCGACCCAAATTAAGGCCCTTACTGGTGCTGACTGCAGCCCAATAACCATCAGAGGGCATCTGAGACTGAAGGGCTTCAAAAACAAAAAACTTCTTTAAAGACCTCGTCTCCTTGAACGCCACAGAACTGCTCGTTTGGACTTTGCAAGAGAGCACCAAACATGGGACAAGAAAGTTTTATTATCTGATGAGAAAAAATTTAACCTTTATGGTCCTGATGGTTTCCAACATTACTGGCATGACAAGCAGATCCCACTTGAGATGTTTTCTACGCGCCACAGTGGAGGGGGCGCCATAATGGTCTGGGGTGCTTTTTCCTTCAGTGGAACAATGGAGCTTCAGGAAGTGCAGGGGCGTCAAACGGCCGCTGGCCATGTCCAGATGTTGCAGAGAGCATTCCTCATGACTGAGGGCCCTCGTCTGTGTGGTAGCGACTGGGTTTTTCAACAGGACAACGCTAAAGTACACAATGCCCGCAGGACAAGGGACGTCTTCCAGGAGAATAACATCCCTCTTTTGGCCCATCCTGCATGTTCCCCTGATCTAAATCCAATTCAGAACCTTTGGGGATGGATGGCAAGGGAAGTTTACAAAAATGGACAACAGTTCCAGACAGTAGATGGCCTTCGTGCGGCCGTCTTTACCACTTGGAGAAATGTTCCCACTCACCTAATGGAAACGCTTGCATCAAGCATGCCGAAACGAATTTCGGGAGTGATAAACAATAACGGCGGAGCTACTAATTACTGAGTTCATGTTTTGGGGGGGTTTAGTTTTTTTTTGGAGGTGTGTTTCTAAACTTTTGATCAGCTAAAAAACAGCCTGTTTCAGTTTATTCATTGTTTTCATTAAATTGAATGCTCAAATTTTTTTTGTCTCACTCCCATTTCTTCTTGTTGCATGTTGAAGCTCTACTTGGAACCTTGTTAAGATCCAGCCATGCTAAATAGGATTCTTTTTGCCATTTTTCAAGTGGTCTTAAACTTTTGATCAGGACTGTACAAAGCACATATCACAGCACTGGCAGGTAAGAAGAAAGCCAGAAGATAGGAACCCATCAGTAGATGACTGGACCAGGATGGGGATGGTAATCAGACGATGAGAAGTAAAAATGGAAACACACCAGTAGTTTCTATATATAATGTACTCAGATAAAGATACAAAATATGATAGATGCAGAATAATTAAGCAGGCAGCATGCAGAAATAAGGAAGTCGCTTAGCTTCAGGACGCTGTTGAGACTCCTACGACATGCGCCACTGCCCAAGACTGGTATTTAATAAGCAGTGATTGTAGCAGAATCCAGCAGACATCTGTAATACAGCACCACATACCTCTTACATCCAGTGAGGTCTTCTCTGATGTAGATGTTCTCTTTCCTCATCTTCTCTATTCACCCCAGACTGCCATGATGATTTCTTTCAGCATCTCTCATCTCTGCAGAGTTTCACAAACGGGAATCTTTGTTTCTTACTTTTCCATCATTGTCCCACCTTCTCAATATCCCATCCTGCCACCCCCAATACTGTGCCCGTTGTGCTCCCCAATACTGTACTGTAGAAACAGATATTGCCCCTTCAAACATTATTGGCACACGGTTCCCTAAAAAATAACTGCACTCAGCAAATAGTGTCCCTGACACTAATAGTGTAAACATAATGTTCCCCAAAAATAATTGCACTGAGATGGATGCCTCCCCATAATAATACTTCTACCCAAAGTTCCACTAATAGTAATAAATCTCTGCCAGAATGCACTCAGTGCCCCCAATAGTAATAATGTCAGCATTGTGCCCATACTAATCATGTTCCTCTAGTCCCCCAGTAGTAGTAATCCCCCTTATAATGTGTGCCAGTACAAAGATCTCCCCTTCTGTGTGCCAGTACAAAAATACCCCCTTACAATATGTGCCAGTACAAAATATACCCCTTTTAGTGCCCCTAGCAGAACCTTTGTCCCCCTAGTGCCCCACCCACTAAATAATGTGTGCTAGTGGAAAAATGCCCTTTTCAAGCGCCCCCAGTTATAATAATGTGCACCCGACCTGGCCCAACAGCAGCTGCAAAGAAAAAGAAATCAAATACTTACCTCCATGTGTCTGTCACGATACAATGCAGGGCAAAGGACTATTCTGGTCTGTTCCCTGAGCTGCGCTGGCCTCTGATGGGCTTCAGGCCTAGTGTCTCTAGCTTTGCAGAGGGGATGGCGGAGCAGGGAGGCATCCTACAGTTTAATATGCAGAGATAAATCCTTCCACAATGGAAGCGCTCATTGCCCAGGTCCCTGCAACCAACCCCCAATTGATCCTACCCGGAACCGCCTCAGACAATCACCTCACATTGCTTATTTGGCACTGCGACCCTGTGAACACCTTATTAGCATATTTAAATAATTTCTGAAAAACAGGGCTCTGGATTTCAAGAAGAGAGAGGTTGTTTCACTCAGTGTGATCAACTCTAAGAGGCAGTATATCTGGGTTAGCAGGGTTGATTCTGCTGACACATGCTTTTTAATGCTGATTTTTTTATTTTAAGGGAAGAGAACATTCTAATAGGGAATGGTAATCCAGCCTTACGCTGGCTCCATAGCCATAGCCTCCTCATATCACCGCACTGTTCCTCTCCACTGCCCTGTACGACAGTGCATGTAGCTGTCAGGGACACAGGCACCACCTAATATCACTGACTCGCAGGTCCCTTTATGATTCTCCACTTGGCATTCGAGCCTGGTGGTCTGAGGTCTACTGTCTTTGTCAATTTATCATAGAATTTTGCTTCATGTTTTGCAATTTGTATCAGAATTTTTATGTTATTGATCTTTTATATCATTTTAAAGATTATATTATTTAAGAATTATTTTTAAAAGTTTTGTTCTTGACAGACGACTGTACCGGGAGCACAGAGGAACACCTGATACCTACATATTATGATGCAGATGATTCGGTTGTCGCACCAGATACATATGAAAAACGTGCCATTATCCCAGTTGTATTCTCAGACCTTCAAATCAAAAATCTGCCACCTGATCCTTTAAAAAATGCAAACCACAGAAGTGGTGCTGGATCCCAAGGAGCTCAGAAAGGGAAGAAGTCTTATTCATGTTCAGAATGTGGCAAATGTTTTACTCAGAAATCAAGTCTTAATATCCACAAAAGACATCACACAGGGGAGAAGCCATATTCATGTTCAGAATGTGGCAAATGTTTTACTCAGAAATCAAATCTTGAGAGGCATCAGATAGTTCACACAGGGGAGAAGCCATATTCATGTTCAGAATGTGGCAAATGTTTTACTCTAAAATCACATCTTGATATCCATCAAAGACATCACACAGGGGAGAAGCCGTATTCATGTTCAGAATGTGGCAAATGTTTTACTCGAAAATCACATCTTGATATCCATCAAAGACATCACACAGGGGAGAAGCCATATTCATGTTCAGAATGTGGCAAATGTTTTACTCAGAAATCAAGTCTTAAGAGCCATCAAAGACATCACACAGGGGAGAAGCCGTATTCATGTTCAGAATGTGGCAAATGTTTTTCTCAGAAATCAATTCTTAAGAGCCATCAAAGACATCACACAGGGGAGAAGCCATATTCATGTTCAGAATGTGGCAAATGTTTTTCTCAGAAATCAAGTCTTAAGAGCCATCAAAGACATCACACAGGGGCGAAGCCGTATTCATGTTCAGAATGTGGCAAATGTTTTTCTCAGAAATCAAGTCTTAAGAGCCATCAAAGACATCACACAGGGGAGAAGCCATATTCATGTTCAGAATGTGGCAAATGTTTTACTCTAAAATCACAGCTTGATATCCATCAAAGACATCACACAGGGGAGAAGCCGTATTCATGTTCAGAATGTGGCAAATGTTTTTCTCAGAAATCAAGTCTTAATATCCACAAAAGACATCACACAGGGGAGAAGCCATATTCATGTTCAGAATGTGGTAAACGTTTTGCTGATAAATCAAATCTTCATAACCATCAGAGAATTCACACAGGGGAGAAGTCGTTTTCATGTCCAGAATGTGGAAAATGTTTTGCTAGGAAAAATCATCTTGCTGAGCATTTACAAATTCACACAGGGGAGAGGTCATTTTCCTGTCCAGAATGTGGAAAATGGTTTACTCGGAAAGCAAATCTTGTTAATCATCTGAAATCTCACACAGAGGAGAAATGATATTAATGGCCAGAACGTGTTTTACTAAAGAATGGAAATTTGAGAATCATTAGGGAAGTCACACAGGGGTGCAGCCATGTTTATGTTCAGAATGTGGAAACTGTTTTATTCAGAAATAAGCCCTTGTTCAATATCAGAGAATTCATACAGGGGAGAAGAAGTTCTAACCCCTTCCCAACATCCTCCATACATGTATGGCGGATGTCGGGAATATAAAGATAGTGCCCACTCAAGAGTTAAGTAAGTGCCATAGGCGAAGCATGCGTGCGGTTTCACACAGCAGTGTCCACATGATTGGAGATAGCTCTGATCGCTGACATTCCATCAGATGCTATAGCCAACTGCAACCACAGCATCTGAGCAATCCATTTACTGGGAGCGAGCGAGGTGTTACAGCTTGAAGAGCATATGAATTAGAACCATAGATAACTTCATAAAACCAAATATAACAATAGCCACATGATGTATAGTGAATAAAAGATATAACAGAGAATGGATTGCAGTTCAAGGCCTTTACCATAGCTACCATAAACAAACCATTAGAGAGATTGCTTACGTGATAATGGAGTATTTTCTGTTCTTACCTATATTAATGAGTCATTTGCACACTGGTGTTTGACTACCCGACAACAACAGCCCTTAGTTTCCCTGCTATTATAACATACGATGTGTGGAGCCCCCCTCTCATTTTCGTTACACAGATGTATCCTCGTGATAGTGATAGAGATGTGAATATAATTTTTGTATAACTAGATGATTTTCTTATGTATTTACTTTAAGCTGCTTCTTTCTTATCTTAAAGGGGTATTCTCATCTCGCTTATTCAGCCTTCCCTGCAGTCAGCTAGCTGTCCACTTCCTGGTTTTCTGCAGATAAGGCTGGGCGGGCTTAGGCAGCTAGAGTGAAGGCCGGCCACACCTCTTTATCACACTGAGCACTGAGTTCTTATGTGCTCGTTCATGTGAAAAGTATGACTCATCAGTCTGGCAGCCTGCAGTGTCTGAGTCCCCTCCCCCTGCTGTTGAATCCTCAGAGAGCTGTGATAAGTGAGCTCAGTGTACAGTAACATGTGGCTCTTCTGCACAGTTTTATACACAATCTCAGTCTGATCTTTTACAAACCAATTCTGTGCAGCAAACACTATAATTCCATATTATTCATTAGCTCTAAAGATTGTCAGCCAGTAGACTTATAATCTGTGCATTTGATTCCCATAAAACATGACCATCCTCCACCTACCAGCATTGATGCAGATTTCTTTCTATTACAGCTGTAATACAATTGTGTATAAACCTTACACTATGTATATGTATAGAGGCATATACAGCTCAGGAACATGTTTCTTCTCCAGTCTCCTATCATAAGTTTGGCTCAAGGGCTTCCTATACAGCTCTGCTACACTATATATATATATATATATATATATATATACAGTACAGACCAAAAGTTTGGACACACCTCATTCAAAGAGTTTTCTTTATTTTCATGACTATGAAGGCATCAAAACTATGAATTAACACATGTGGAATTATATACATAACAAACAAGTGTGAAACAACTGAAAATATGTCATATTCTAGGTTCTTCAAAGTAGCCACCTTTTGCTTTGATTACTGCTTTGCACACTCTTGGCATTCTCTTGATGAGCTTCAAGAGGTAGTCCCCTGAAATGGTCTTCCAACAGTCTTGAAGGAGTTCCCAGAGATGCTTAGCACTTGTTGGCCCTTTTGCCTTCACTCTGCGGTCCAGCTCACCCCAAACCATCTCGATTGGGTTCAGGTCCGGTGACTGTGGAGGCCAGGTCATCTGGCGCAGCACCCCATCACTCTCCTTCATGGTCAAATAGCCCTTACTTTCAAAGTTTTCCCAATTTTTCGGCTGACTGACTGACCTTCATTTTTTAAAGTAATGATGGCCACTCGTTTTTCTTTACTTAGCTGCTTTTTTCTTGCCATAATACAAATTCTAACAGTCTATTCAGTAGGACTATCAGCTGTGTATCCACCTGACTTCTCCTCAATGCAACTGATGGTCCCAACCCCATTTATAAGGCAATAAATCCCACTTATTAAACCTGACAGGGCACACCTGTGAAGTGAAAACCATTTCAGGGGACTACCTCTAGAAGCTCATCAAGAGAATGCCAAGAGTGTGCAAAGCAGTAATCAAAGCAAAAGGTGGCTACTTTGAAGAACCTAGAATATGACATATTTTCAGTTGTTTCACACTTGTTTGTTATGTATATAATTCCACATGTGTTAATTCATAGTTTTGATGCCTTCAGTGTGAATCTGCAATTTTCATAGTCATGAAAATAAAGAAAACTCTTTGAATGAGAATGTGTGTCCAAACTTTTGGTCTGTACTGTGTGTGTAATATATATATATATATATATATATATATATATATATATATATAGTCATTTCCACACTAGCACTGTTGCTGAACAACTTTTTATACAGCTTTGCTACATCTGTCTCCCCCTCCACCACTAGCATTTTTGATGAAACGCTTCCTATACAGCTCTGCTACATCTGTCTCCACCATTAGCACTGTGGCTGATCAACTTCTTATACAGCACATATACAGTCATTAGTGCCCCCAGGAAAAATAATGCCCCCATTAGTGCCCCCCCACCCCCCAGTTAGAATAATGCCTCCAGTTGTGCCAGGTAAAATAATGCCCCCTTCAGTGCCTCTGAGAATAATACTGTCTCATTAGTGCCCCCAGGAAAAATAATGGCATTATTGCCCCCAAGAATAATAATGCCCCCTTTAGTGCCCATAAGAATAATAGTCTCATTAGTGCCCCCAGGAAAAATAATGCCCCAAATAGTGCCCCCCCCAGTTAGAATAATGCCTCCTGTTATGCCCCCATGTAAAATAATGCCCCCATTAGTGCCCCCCCCAGTTAGAATGATGCCTCCTGTTATATCCCCATATAAAATAATGCCCCCTTTAGTGCCCCCCCCCCCCAGTTAGAATGATGCCTCCTGGTATGCCCCCGTGAAAAATAATGCCCCCCAGTTAGAATTATGCCTCCTGTTATGCCCCCATGTAAAATAATGCCCCCTTTAGTGCACCCCCAGTTAGAATGATGCCTCCTGTTATGCCCCCATGTAAAATAATGCCCCCATTAGTGTCCCCCCCAGTTAGAATGATGCCTCCTGTTATGCCCCCATGTAAAATAGTGCCCCCTCCTGTTATGCCCCCATGTAAAATAATGCCCCCTTTAGTGCCCCCAGAGTTAGAATGATGCCTCCTGTTAAGCCCCCATGTAAAACAATGCCCCCTTTAGTGCCCCCCCAGTTAGAATGATGCCTCCTGTTATGCCCCCATGTAAAATAGTGCCCCCCAGTTAGAATGATGCCTCCTGTTATGCCCCCATGTAAAATAATGCCCCCTTTAGTGCACCCCCAGTTAGAATGATGCCTCCTGTTATGCCCCCATGTAAAATAATGCCCCCATTAGTGTCCCCCCCAGTTAGAATGATGCCTCCTGTTATGCCCCCATGTAAAATAATGCCCCCTTTAGTGCCCCCCCAGTTAGAATGATGCCTCCTGTTATGCCCCTATGTAAAATAATGCCCCCTTTAGTGCCCCCCCAGTTAGAATGATGCCTCCTGTTAAGCCCCCATGTAAAATAATGCCCTCATTAGTGCCCCTCCCCCAGTTAGAATGATGCCCCCCATTGATGATGCTCTTATTATTAAATCGTTGGTGGGGCATTTACAAATAATACTTACCCATGTCCTGCGCTGGCTGTTCTAAAGACATCCGACTCCTTTCTTCATCCACCGAAGTATTCGGGCGCCCGCGCATGCGCAGAGGTATCTTCTTTTCTTTGGAGCCGCAGCACGAAGTATACTTGATCTGCACATGCGCGACCGCCCGACGTGCGCATTCACATCTTCTAATGCAGGCCGGCCACTAGATCACCAGGGTAAGCGGTGCGCAGGCGTGGCCCATGGATGCGGCCGGCGATAGGTGGCTGTATCCATGGGCAGCGAGTATAAACAAGCATATATGATTTTTCATTTTTATTAAAAAACAATATGTTTTAGAAAAAGGAATATATTTAGGAAAAGCCTCAGGGGGGGATGAAAGATGATTACCAAGATGATAATACCCCTTTAAGTGCTTCCCCCTTTGCTAGCCAAGCTGTATGTGTATACAACTCTGGAGAGAGAAGGAGGGGGGGTGAAGCTGCGAGCATCGAAGGCCCCCTGGTCTCACATATGTATAGACTGTAGAAGAAAGCTAGAAACAATGACTTGGTTAGATAATACACATGTATACTTACTGCCTATAAAAAAGCACCTCCTTGAAGTGTCACATATGACATATGCAGTATTGATATTAGTAAGAGGCCATTACAAGATGGCGGCTGACACCCAGATGTTCACATTCGTTCACATACCAAGGTTTGTAAGACAGTGCACACTGCGCAGAAGCCAAGTGTTATCTTATCTTCTTAGCTAATGAAATAATGGCATGAGCCTGAAGATGTATATACAGCTTAACTCATTGTAATAAAGAAAGAGATTGCCTTGACCATCTTTGTGTCAGCGTCTAGTCTCTCCACGCTTGGATATAAATTCCTTGGGGAACCTTGATTTGTAGCCCCAGAGTGTATCTTAAATGCTTCAATTAAAAGCGACTTCAACAATAGTTTGGATATAGCTTTCATCACCGCTCCACACATGTGATGACTCCTGTCATCTGATGGCACCATACAGCAGGTCAATCACCGTCACCATTCAGACCTGTTCTTCTACTCTTACTATCTCGTTCCTGTGATTGATGTGTGCTGTTGATCTGTCCATCCATGTTATCATTCAGTATATGCCTCTCTGCTCCCATCAGATTTCTTTTTTCCCTACATATTTTTATGACTTGATTGCTATATGTTATGGTATGTGACTATACCAATAAGTTATGGGAACATGTAGCCTCCCATTAACAAAAAGGAAGCTTCACGGCACGCGTGATCGCCTGGATCCTCCTCATCAGCAGTGCTTTTTTGTAGTTTTAGTTTTTATTATTATTAAATAACAGCTGGGTACGCAGAACCAAACAATTTTTTATTTTACAATATGTAAATATAATTATGATTTGGGGTACGCAAACCCCTAAACTTATTTACAGACCAAACAAATCCGTAAATCTTCAAACTGTATCATATAAATCTAGGGTACTACTCAGCACATCAATTGAGCATCATTCAATTATAAAAAGCAATATTTTTATTCAGATGTAAACTCCTATCACTTTCTCCTTCTACCGATTGACTCTATCTTGAGCCGTCCCTGTGTTAACCAGTGATACCTTATTTAGTAGGTATTTTGTGCAGGTCTCATGCTCATGTGCTGTAGTAACAATCTACCCAATGTCCCCTTCATCTGCTCAATTAAATACCATTCTGTTAGAGAAAAAGGTTGCATTACAGTATGTTTTGTATTTCTGTGTCAGACATATTTGTGATAATAAAGCATTTCCACTTTTGAAAGAGTTTGTGTGTATGTCTATCCTTGGATTTCATTATGTCTAAGCGTTCCATATGAAATCGTTTTTTTTAATTGCTCTTTAATGGTATGTATTGTTGGCATTTCTTTTTGTAACCATATTTGCAGTATATATCTTTTAACGACCATACAAATCGAATGAAATAGGCCAGGAAGAGATCTTGTTACTCTCCTCACCCTCAAAATGAAATATAAAGAGTTGCGGGGTAACTTCCACTCCCCATAAAATCCTGATCATATCTCATTCCTACTAAAGTCCCACTAAGTCCTACCTCATTCCAGAGCTGTTTACTTTTTGGACAAGTCCAAAGCCCATGATATAAGTCAGTATATCCTTGACCACATTTGAGACAATTTGTTATTCGGTCAGGTTTTTCTGGGTGTGGAGGTATTTTGGCTCTATGTGTTATTCTCAATTGCGTGTCTCTCCGTGCTTCATTTAGAATATGCCTTCTCACTCGCATCCATCCTTTTTGTATCACTTGAGTAATGTTCTCCACTCCTAACTGCTCTTCCCATTTTTTTTTTTATCCCCAGTCCTCTCTATCTGAGAGTCTGCTTCTCTCATTCTATAATATATAGAAGAGACTGAAACCCTTCCTCCTCCCAACTCCAGAATTTTATCTAGTATGTTTTGATTCATTTCCTTGTGTACCACTATTAGGCCTCTTTCACACGGGCGTTGCGGAAAAATGCGCGGGTGGTGGATGCACTCGCGATTTTTCCGCGCGAGTGCAAAACATTGTAATGCGTTTTGCACTCGCGTGAGAAAAATCGTGCGTGTTTGGTACCCAAACCCGAACTTCTTCACAGAAGTTCGGGCTTGGGATCGGTGTTCTGTGGATTGTATTATTTTCCCTTATAACATGGTTATAAGGGAAAATAATAGCATTCTGAATACAGAATGAAAAGTAAAATAGCACTGGAGGGGTTAAAAAAAATAAAAAATAATTTAACTCGCCTTAATCCACTTGATAGTGCAGCCGGCATCTGCTTCTGTATTCTTTTCTTTAGGACCTGGCTAAAGGACCTTCGATGACGTCACTCCGGTCATCACATGGTACGTCACATGATCTTTTACCATGGTGAATCACCATGGTAATAGATCATGTGACGTACCATGTGATGACCGGAGTGACGTCATCCCAGGTCCTTAAACTATAGGTAATGCTCTCCTATACAGTAAAAGAGTCAGACGGAGATGCCGGCTGCGCGAGCAAGTGGATTAAGGTGAGTTAAATGATATTTTTTTTTTTTTAACCCCTCCAGCCCTGTTTTACTTAGCATTCTGTATTCAGAATGCTATTATTTTCCCTTATAACCATGTTATAAGGGAAAATAATAAGGTTCGGGTCTCCATCCCGATCGTCTCCTAGCAACCGTGCGTGAAAATCGCACCGCATCTGCACTTGCTTGCGGATGCTTGCGATTTTCATGCAACCCCATTCATTTCTATGGGGCCTGCGTTACGTGAAAAACGCACAAAGAGGAGCATGCTGCGATTTTCACGCAACGCAAAAGTGATGCGTGAAAATCACCGCTCGTGTGCACAGCCCCATAGGAATGAATGCGTTCACCTCCCGCATCGCATCCGCGCGGAATACTCGCTCGTGTGAAAGGGGCCTTAGGTGTGAAATAAGAGCTGCTTTGATCTGAGCAAACTGAATTGTCTGAAAAGGGCGCAGAGAGAATTTGTCTATTAATTCTTTCTCTTGAAGCCATCTGGGCTCCAGGTCATTCAACAAGTGCTTAACCTGAATAATCCCTTTAGATTTCCACTCTGCAAATAGGCTATTAGTGTGACTATGTATGAACTCTGTGTTATTCCATAGCGGGAGATGTTTAGATATTCTATACGACAACCAATATAGTTTCCGTAATATTCTCCAGATTGCTATAGTGTTCTTTATAAGTATGGATTGTTTAATCCAATCAGGAATGCACGTCAGCCTAGCATGAAGCAGCGCCACCAAGGACCAGGGAGCACAGAACCCCTTTTCCAAGGACAAATCCGAATAGTGACTTGTCCCATTAATCCAGTCCGCTATATGTCTAGCCATGCACGCTAAATTGTACCCTCTAATATCTGGAAAAGCTATGCCACATTTTTCTTTGGTGTTCATCAATTTGTGCATTTTAATTCTGGGACATTTTCCATGCCACAAAAATACCATAAAGGCTTTTGTTAGTTTATTAACATCAGAGTGCTTTAGTAATAAAGGGATAGTTTGTAATGGGTATAGCAATTTGGACATGGACATCATTTTAAGTAAATGATTGCGTCCCATCAGTGATAACGGTAAATCATGCCATTGCTGCAATTCTCTCAAGATCTTAGCAATTAGGGGGACATAGTTCGATCTATAGATTGATTCCATGGTGCTTCCTATTTTAATCCCCAGATAAGTTATAAAAGACTTGGCTACTGGTATGCCCTCTACTTCTATCATCTAGTCAGCAGGATATTTACTCTGCATAAAAATTATCTCACTTTTTGAATAGTTAATTCGAAGTCCAAAAAAGGACCTGAATGCTTTTAATACTTGCATGACTTTGAGCATGTTGTTGATAAGGTCAGCCATGAAAAGTACTATGTCATCCGCAAATAGCGCCAAACACATTTTATGTTGTCCTTCTTCCAGACCCTCAAATATTTCGGGTGAATCCAGGTCAAACAACAGAGGGGACAGAGGACATCCTTGTCTAGTCCCCCTCTGTAGAGTAAAGGGGTTATACATACATCCCGCATTATATATCCTAGCCTTTGGGTTTAAGTATATCTCATTAAGAACTGCTCGAAAAAGACCAGTAAATCCCATATCATCTAAGACTAAATCCAGCCACTTCAATCTCACACTGTCGAATGCATTTTCGGCATCTAGCGTGACAATTGCTGGATTTTTCCCTTTTATACATCGTTTATCTTGCCACAGATAGTGCCACTAATACCTTACGTATATTAGTGACCACTGATCTACCTTTAATAAAAACCCACCTGTCTGGGTGAGAATAGTGTAGGGAGTATTTCTGCTAATCTATTTGCTAGTAATTTGGAAAGTATTTTCATATCTTGATTTATCAATTAATCTACCGGATCCTTTCCTTTTTTGTGTATTAGGGTAATGAAAGCAGTATTCATGTGATCCGGTATTCTGCTTCCTTCCACTGTAGAAGAATATAAAGTAGTTAGTACTGGAGCTATCTGGGTGGACATGACTTTCTAAAAGTCTGAGGTGTATCCATCTGGACCCGGGGCTTTACCAGAGGGAAATGATTTTATAGTAGATTGAATCTCCGTTGCTGTTATTGGGGCATTTAAAAAGGCAAGTTGTTTATCAGTGATTTTTGGTAGAGACAATGCATGTAGAAGTGTCCTTCCTCTCACTGCCTTCTCCTATTCCTCTTGATAGAACCTATCAAAGAAATCTCCAAACAATCCAGTGATTTGTTTGGGTCTACACTCCCTAGTCTCATCCCCTCTCTTTATGCTATTATTGTGTGTCATTTGGCATCTACCTTTCGCCAGGGAGGCTAACAGTTTCTCAGATTTGTGACCGTATTTATGTAACTCTATTTCAAGTCGGGACCTTTTAATACTATCCTGTTTATCAGCCCACACGTCGAAGTCCCTCTGGGCCAAAACCCATTTCTCTTTTGTGATTTGGGTCTGGGCCGAGAGAAAATCCACATATGCTTTTCTCAAGTTATCACTTGCTTTTTCAAAGTTTGCTCTCACCAGCTTTTTGATTGAAGAGACATATGCCATTAAACGACCTCTCAAGACAGCCTTAGCTGTTTCCAAAAATATCATTGGTGAGTGGATGTGTTCCATATCATTATCTACAAATTCCATCCACCACCCCTGCAGTAACTTTGTAAAGTTCTCATCTTGTATTAAAAAATTTGGGAATCTCCATATAAAGTCTGCACCTCTAGGCTATTGGTCCATAAAATCCAGGAGCAGAGGAGAGTGGTCAGATATAACCATGTCTTTTTTTATTTTTTATTTATTCTTTATTTTTATTTTGGAAAGTCATAGAATTAGTACATAGACCAATATTAAACACATCAGTGTATATAATATAACAATCATAAATATCCTTATAACCCTCTCCCCCCCCCCCCCCCCCCCCCCCCCATTGGCTGTCGTTCCCCTCAGTTCATTCAAGTGCAACATACAATAAATACATTAGATATATCTACGTGGCTCTGCGTGCAACTCTCCGATTCCTTTCAATATCCTCATAAATTTTAATTTGTTGAAGGTATAGACCCCACTCCCTTGAAGAGGGCTGGGAGACAGAACCCCAGTACTTGACCAATATAGCTTTCGCTACCATCAATCCTCTCATCCAAATCCGTCTAACCTGGGGGGGGGGGGGGGACGGACTTCCGTTTCTGAGCCAATGTCTCCAAAGATCACTATCAAGATCCCCGGGTTATAGTTCATTGAGGATTCCTTTTGTAGGGCAGAGAAAACCTCATCCCAATATTTTCTTATTTTATTGCAACTCCAAAGCAAATGGACATAGTTCGCATTAACATATCCACATTTAGGGCAGCAACAGTCCCGGTCCCTATTTTGGGGGAATTTTCCTTGGGTTTTGGTATAGTACAGTCTATGGAGGATCTTAAGTTGAATTAATCTGTGAGCACTGGAAATTTGGGAATCTTAATATAAAGTCTGCACCTCTAGGCTATTGGTCCATAAAATCCAAGAGCAGAGGAGAGTGGTCAGATATAACCATGTCTTTGATGATGACCTCTGATACAATCTGGAGAATCCCCTGGGACAGGAAAATGTAATCAATTCGGGACCAATTTATATGCACATGTGAATAATGTGTGAACTCTCTTCCCTGCAGGTGATGCTATCTCTCAAATAGTATAAAGGCAAAGGTGTAGAGCAGCAACAATGGACCTCACCGACCATGCTTGATAAAGGCTACTATGAAGCCGAAACGTCTTATTTTTGCTTTTTGTACGCACTCAAGGCTTCAATAAAGGATACACCGGAGATGCTGCTGTAACCTCTTTTCTATCAGCTATCTCTCAAAGACAGTGTATTGCGAAAATCTCCTGTTTGCCCTTAGTTTTGTCATATCTTCTGTCTTCTTGTGTGTTTATGACCAAGTTAAAGTCTCCCTCAACTTTTTTGTTTGGGTGTGTATCTTAAAGTATCTTCTGGCATAATGAATCTAAAAAGCTATTCTGGCCATTATTTGGGGCATATACATTACATATATTGTAATCAATATAACAAAATAATAGCAAAGACAGGTGCACGCTGCAATCTTACTAAACCCTCAAACTGATTTTAAAATTGAGAGATTAGTCAACATATCCTACGGTGTAGGACATGTCTAAGCCCGGGCACCACGCCAAGGTTTCTCAAGTAGCCCGGGACCTAACACTCTCCTAACTGAGCCGTATGGGCATTACCAGGAGCCAGTGGGCAAATTACAGGAGCATGAGGCCGACTCACAAACAACTCACCAGTTACCTCCAGCATAAAACCATGCTTGCAGTGGGAGGAGGGAGGAGTCTGCGAGTCCCACTCAAGACTGGCTGATATAGCCCAGGCTTCACAGGTGCACCTAGATGTGACCTGTAGATGGAAAACAGGCACATTTAAATTGGAGTTTATACACCTCCAGGAATCTCTATATATACAAACTGAAAAGACTAGTGTGGTATTAGCAGGAGCTGCTCAAACCCACATGCAGTCGTGCATATATATAGGGGAGCGAATCCTGCACTTGTGGCCCATTGCTAATGGCGATCCCCAGCAAAATGCATACGGTGGAGGATGCCCGCGGCGAACCACAAGTACCACAATAGAGTGTTAGGTCCCGGGCTACTTGAGAAACCTTGGCGTGGTGCCCGGGCTTAGACATGTCCTACACCGTAGGATATGTTGACTAATCTCTCAATTTTAAAATCAGTTTGAGGGTTTAGTAAGATTGCAGCGTGCACCTGTCTTTGCTATTATTTTGTTATATTGTTATATTAATTATCACATCCGCACTTGTTACCTTGTGTAGGATGTCTATTGTGGTACTTGTGGTTCGCCGCGGGCATCCTCCACCGTATGTTAATACCACACTAGTCTTTTCAGTTTGTATATATATTGTACTCACCAAAGGGTCCCGGTATATGGATACCCACCATCCTGCCATCTTTATCTTCTTCCGTTGAATGAACATGTGAAAGATGACGTCCTATAAGTATCAGCACCCCAGCTTTTCTTCTTGCTGCCTCTGAGCCAAACACTTCTCCAACCCACATCTTCTTCATTCTATGATAATCTGCTTTTGGGAGATGGATGTCCTGCAGTAACGCTACATCTGCTTTCAATCTTTTAAGATGTCTTAAGATTTTCATGAGCTTATTCGGGGAGTGCAACCCTTTAACATTCCAGGAGATAATTTTCATATTCTATTACTGTAGGAAGATCCATGACCATTTCTATACAACTTACAAATAAGTCTCCAAGTAGGAGCCTTTTTCAGTGGAAGGGTATATCCCAGCACAGCACCTTCCTCGCCTCCTAATACCCAAGATATGCAGATCTGATACCCCAGAACACTTAACAGCATAAACTAATAAAACATAATAAAACAATTAGAAAATCTTCAGCTTATACATTTCTTTTACTAGAACTTGCTTTTTTTCTGGTAATCACGTCAGAACCCTGCCGCAAATCTTAAAGCTCACCACATTTCCCTCCTCGACCCAGACCCATAGGCAGGGCCATCTTTACCGCGGGGCAAAAGGGGCAGCTGCCCCGGGCCCAGTTGCTCCTGGGGGGCCCAAGCAGCATTTTACTTGGAATTTACTTAGGCCCCCTATATTTTCCGCTCTGCTGCCTGGCCTGCCTGTCACTTTAACAGAGCAGACCAGTGGCTGCTGGAGCGTGACGCAGCTGCCGCACAGGCAGAGAGTAGAAGGAGGCGGAGGACGCAGCAGCCACAACAGACACAGCCTGAGCCAGCCAAGCAACTAACAGAACTTACAGGTATTTGGTAGTACAAAGTACAATTTTGTACAAAGATAACAACTGGATGGATCCCATCTGCCACTGGCCCATGATGGAGTGGGAGAAATGTGCCATGGGGGGCTCATATAGGACAGGGGGACAGTGTGTGTTTCCTGCTACTACATCGACCCCCCCCCCCCCCAGGAATTTTGGGGGCCATTAAGGGTTGGACTTTAACTCCTTGCTGCTGATGTTGAGTGTGCCAGTGTGTGTGTCCGTCCCTGTGTGTGTGACTGTCCGTCCCTGTGTGTGTGTCCGTCCCCTGTGTGTGTGTGTCTGTCCCTTTGTGTGTGTCCGTCCCTTTTGTGTGTGTGTGTCCGTCCCTGTGTGTGTGTGTGTCCCTGTGTGTGTGTCCCTTTGTGTGTGTCTGTCCCTTTGGGTGTGTCCGTCCCTGTGTGTGTGTGTGTGTATGTCCCTGTGTGTGTGTGTCCATCCCTTTGTGTGTGTGTGTCCGTCCCTGTGTGTGTGTGTCCGTCCCTGTGTGTGTGTGTCTCTCCCTGTGTGTATCACCATGCCCACAGTGTTCCTATGTCTTGACGCAGCTGCTTCAGAACGTTCTGTGCGGGGCAAGAGGAAGAAGATGGAAGAGGAGGCAGCGCCAGCATTGAGTCCGTGCGATAGACACAGGGAGGCACACTAAGGACGAAGGTAACACTTCCACATGATCTACACTAGTGTTATCTGTGGTTTTACATAGGACTGCAGGTAACACTACCACAAGGTTCGCTCGCACAGGGCGCCTGAACACCTAAGGCCGGCCCTGGCTGCGCACCCCAGCGGCAAGGGATGACGTCACTGATGTAATATGCCTCTTATATGTGGAGAGCGGTGATGTCACAGATGTAATATATCACCTATATATGGACAGCGGTGATGTCACTTATGTAATATATTACTTATAAGTGATATATTACATCAGTGACATCACCACTCTCCACATATAAGTAATATATTACATCATTGACATCACTGCTGTCCACATATACCGGTAAGTAATATATTACATCAGTGACATCACCGCTCTCCACATATATGTGGAGAGCGGTGATGTCACTGATGTAATATATCGCCTATATGTGGACAGCGGTGATGTCACTGATGTAAAATATCACTTATATGTGGAGAGCGGTGATGTCACTGATGTAATATAACATTATATGTGGAGAGCGGTGATGTCACTGATGTAAAATATCACTTATATGTGGAGAGCAGTGATGTCACTGATGTAATATATCGCCTATATGTGGACAGCGGTGATGTCACTGATGTAAAATATCACTTATATGTGGAGAGCGGTGATGTCACTGATGTAATTTAACATTATACAGTGGGATGCGAAAGTTTGGGCAACCTTGTTAATCGTCATGATTTTCCTGTATAAATCGTTGGTTGTTACGATAAAAAATGTCAGTTAAATATATCATATAGGAGACACACACAGTGATATTTGAGAAGTGAAATGAAGTTTATTGGAATTACAGAAAGTGTGCTATAATTGTTTAAACACAATTAGGCAGGTGCATAAATTTGGGCACTGTTGTCATTTTATTGATTCCAAAACCTTTAGAACTAATTATTGGAACTCAAATTGGCTTGGTAAGCTCAGTGACCCCTGACCTACATACACAGGTGAATCCAATTATGAGAAAGAGTATTTAAGGAGGTCAATTGTAAGTTTCCCTCCTCTTTTAATTTTCTCTGAAGAGTAGCAACATGGGGGTCTCAAAACAACTCTCAAATGACCTGAAGATAAAGATTGTTCACCACCATGGTATAGGGGAAGGATACAGAAAGCTGTCTCAGAGATTTCAGCTTCTGTTTCCACAGTTAGGAACATATTGAGGAAATGGAAGACCACAGGCTCAGTTCAAGTTAAGGCTCGAAGTGGCAGACCAAGAAAAATCTCGGATAGACAGAAGCGACGAATGGTGAGAACAGTCAACCCACAGACCAGCACCAAAGACCTACAACATCATCTTGCTGCAGATGGAGTCACTGGGCATCGTTCAACCATTCGGCGCACTTTACACAAGGAGATGCTGTATGCGAGAGTGATGCAGAGGAAGCCTTTTCTCCACCCACAGCACAAAAAGTGCCGCTTGAGGTGGGCTAAAGCACATTTGGACAAGCCAGCTTCATTTTGGAATAAGGGGCTGTGGACTGATGAAACTAAAATTGAGTTATTTGGCCATAACAAGGGGAGTTATGCATGGAGGAAAAAGAACACAGCATTCCAAGAAAAACACCTGCTACCTACAGTAAAATATGGTGGTGGTTCCATCATGCTGTGGGGCTGTGTGGCCAGTGCAGGGACTGGGAATCTTGTCAAAGTTGAGGGAAGCATGGATTCCACTCAGTATCAGCAGATTCTGGAGACCAATGTCCAGGAATCAGTGACAAACCTGAAGCTGCGCCGGGGCTGGATCTTTCAACAAGACAACGACCCTAAACACTGCTCAAAATCCACTAAGGCATTTATGCAGAGGAACAAGTACAACGTTCTGGAATGGCCTCTCAGTCCCCAGACCTGAATATAATTGAAAATCTGTGGTGTGACTTAAAGAGAGTTGTCCATGCTCGGAAGCCATCAAACCTGAATGAGCTAAAGATGTTTTGTAAAGAGGAATGGTCCAAAATACCTTCAACCAGAATCCAGACTCTCATTGGAACCTACAGGAAGCGTTTAGAGGCTGTAATTTCTGCAAAAGGAGGATCTACTAAATATTGATTTAATTTCTTTTTTGTGGTGCCCAAATTTATGCACCTGCCTAATTTTGTTTAAACAATTATAGCACACTTTCTGTAAATCCAATAAACTTCATTTCACTTCTCAAATATCACTGTGTGTGTCTCCTATATGATATATTTAACTGACATTTTTTTATCGTAACAACCAACGATTTATACAGGAAAATCATGACGATTAACAAGGTTGCCCAAACTTTCGCATCCCACTGTATGTGGAGAGCGGTGATGTCACTGATGTAAAATATCACTTATATGTGGAGAGCGGTGATGTCACTGATGTAATATAACATTATATGTGGAGAGCGGTGATGTCACTGATGTAAAATATCACATATATGTGGAGAGTGATGATGTCACTGATGTAATATAACATTATATGTGGACAGCGGTGATGTCACTGATGTAATATATCATTATATGTTGAGAGTGTTCATGTCACTGATGCAATACAGCGCTCCAGATGGCGACCAAAATGGTCGCCAATGCGCCTTAAAATTTGCAGATGGCGACAAGACTTGTCATAGGCTACAGGCCTGAGGTCTATTTGGTAGTGAAATCCCAGCACAGGCAGGCGTACCAGCAGCTAGTGAGCGCCAGTGAAAGGACACAGGTGAGTATAAGATTTTTGCTTTTTTTTTTAGGGTGTGGGAAGGCGGGATCCAGGGGGCCCAAGTAAATTCTTGCCCAGGGTCCAATCAATATTAAAGACGGCCCTGCCCATAGGAGTGTCTTTGCCTCTCAGAATGAGAGAGAGCATCACTGTCCCTTGAAATTCTTGAGGTGTTTTCCACTGTGGGGTCTTTGAGCCTTTGGAGACCCTCATACGATGGATTTCTTTCTGGAGGAACATGATTCCATTCTTCATGTCTGGAAGGTACAGCTGAGGGTCTCAATCGTATCTCAACTCCTCCTCTTTCCCCTTCGATGTCGTCTGGCAGCAGCAAGTAGTCTTCAACTTCTTTCGGGTTGTCAAACTGTCTTGTTGAACCATCACGTTGTCTGATTCTTAATATAGCAGAATATGCAAGTTGAAATCTAATCCCCTTTTTGTGGAGTCCCGAGCAGATTCCACTAAAGGTTCTGTGCTTTCTTGTGACCTCCACTGAGTAATCAGCAAATAGTAATACTTTGGTGCCCCTTATAATCAGCGGTTCCCACCATATTCTGTATGCCCTCAATATATCTTCCTTATCTGAATAGTCCAAGCATTTGCAAATTACTTGTTTTGGTCTTTGGTTGGCATTTGAAGAGGTTGTTGTAGGATGCTTGTGAGGGCAATTACCCTTGCATCTATGATTATGGGTTCCGAATTCAAATTGTGTAATGTGCACAGAGAAGGCTGATACACGCAATGGTTGTAATCAGTAATCTATTTTATTGTAACATTAGCAGACAATCTTATACCATAATTATTGGTAGACGCCCAACAGCCGTGCGTCACATAAAACCACAAAAAGACAGAAGAAATGAAACCTTTATCAGAAACAGGATCTTAAACTTAGAACAGCAGAAACTAGCATTTATAAAAATAGAACGGGGGGGGGGCGATAGGTTGTCAGCTGAATTCCCCCTAGCGTGCCTGCAAAGAGCTGACACTTGTCTAAAATTTTAATAACCTCTAATTGAACTCTGGTTCAGATAGATATATGATTTACAAGATGGAGTTCTATCTCTCACAATTCCCCATTTTGAGAAATCTGTGAACTGTTACCGCCCAAAGGTACTTCAGAACAAGCTAATCCTATTCTGCCCTAAGGATTCCCTTCTTACAAACTTTATTAATAAACATATCTATGTCGGAATGGGGTATTATAAAGGTTGCAGGAGTAAGCTGGGCGATTGTACATAAACCAGTGACATTTCTGAGCAACCACTTGTATTCCTTATGCCAACAGACCAGGAATATATCTTCTGGGACTGCAACCACCGTACTATTAAACAACTGAGTTATCAATTTGGCCAGCTGGACACCCTTTGCCAGTTTTGGTCAATTTTCCTGACCCTCTGAGGAGTTAGAGGTTATTCCAGCAATTAAATCAACTAAGGTACGGTTGCTGCAGGCCAGATTCTTACCCTTTACAGGATCTATACCAACACACTGCACCAGGCTGTTCGGGTTAGAGTATTTGCAGCCGAATTTGTCATGAGGACTAAAAGACATACTTTTCGACCGTATTTGCAAATAATAACAGTGTGTCCAACTTGTAAAGCATGACACATTGTACCACATGTTCTCGTTCCAGGGGGTAGAGCTATAATCAACTGGTGGCCCTGATCTGTTTGCCATCAGCCAGGGGGGCTCAGCCCATCCTGCAACGGGTAAGGGTACCTCCCTGTTTTAGTTTGGACTTAACCTGCTTCATGCCTGTGAAAAAGATAGTAGAGTTGGCCAGTTCAGTCAATTCAGAAAAACTGAGGGGCACAGCGAAATAGGGCATACTGGCAGAACTTACATTACTGTGAGTACAGATCCAACAGTCTATCATTTTTCATTCATTCCTTCAAACAGCACCTGATGGTGTTGTATCAAAGCATTGTCCCAATCATCATTCAGTGTACGAAACACTGCTGACACGCTCAGGGTCAGAGCCACTGTCAGCAGAAGGATCTTCATCCTGTGGTTCTAAGAGAAGCGTGTATCCAGTTGGGTTTTCCTTAGAACTTTACAGTAGTGTGGGTGGTCAACAGTACTTGAAATGGGCCATCAAATCTTGGAACTAGTCCTTTTCTCACATGCCTTTTTATCACCACCCAGTCCCCGGGCTGCAAGTTGTGAGTTCCTTCTACTGAGTCAGGATCTGGAAATGAAGCAAACACCTGTTTATGGTGTATTCTAGCCTTTTTGTGAGGGCCCGTATGTAACTGGTCAGACTGTCATTATTCATCTGCAGCTGCTGGGGAAAGTACAACCATAACCTGGGGGCACTTCCAAACAGGATCTGAAATGGGGACAACCCTGTCCTCTTGTTTGGGGAAGTCCTTACTGAATATAGAGCCAGAGGCAAGCACTCTGTCTAGGGCATCTGGATCTCCCGCATGGCCTTTTATCCATTCAAACTCTCAACTTCAACTGTGAAATGAGAACCTCTATCTGACTCAATAACTTCAGGAACACCATACCTGCATATCAGTTCACTGACCATTTTCTTTGCCGTATTCTTGGCATTTGCTTTGGCTATTGGGAAGGCTTCCGGCCAACCTGAAAAGAGATCAACACACATGAGAACAAATTAATACACTCCTACCTTTTGTAGTTGTATATAGTCTATCTGCAGTCTCTGAAACGGTTAAAGTGGCCTGGGTGTGTGCTTGCTTGGAGTCTTCACCACTTGACCAGGGTTATTCAGTGCACAGAGAAAACCCTGGAGCAATCCACCCTGTATTAACCACACTTACCATGGCACCTTTCGATAGGTGAGTGGGCCCCTGTGCCTCCTGAGCCATCATAGGATAGAGGGCTCTGGGTAGGCATATTTTTTCTGAACCTTCCCAGAGTCCCTGCCCATTCGGCACTGCTCCTCTCTGAGTTCAGGAGCTCTTTTCTCCTTCATCTGCCTGTGCAGACAGTTTAATCAACACGTCTTCAGACATGTGGTGAGGCTCCAGGACACCGACAGGGATTTCCAAGACTTCACTGCTGCCTCTTTTGCAGCCCCATCTGCCCTGTTGTTTCCCCTATCCTCACGGGGTTTGTTGTCTGGTATGTGCCTTAACCTTGACAATGGCTACTTCCTCTGGAAGCAGGAGTGAGTTCATTAGTTTTAATACTGAGTCTTTGTTTTTAATGGGCTAACCCTGCAGAGGTTAGAAAGTCTCCAGCCCACCATATGGGTCCATAGTCATGTGCAATACCAAAACCATATCTTGAATCTGTATAGATGTTCACCTTCTCCACCTCAGCCAATTTACACGCCTCAGTGAGTGCCTTCAGCTCTGCCTCCTGCACAGACATGTGCGGAGGGAGTGGTTCAGCAATGGCTACCTCATGCTGTGTGACCCCTGCATATCCAGTGTGGAAGCGGCCATCCTCTCCCATATTCCTGCTTCCATCTACAAAACACTAAAAATCAGGGTTATCAAGAGGTTTTTCATGAGAAAATCCAGAAGTTTCTTGTTGCATTAACTGTATAAAATCATGAGGAGCATTTTCAGCTAAATCAGACAAAAGGCTACCTGTGCTACCCTCCCCCATTTCTAAATCTGTAATTGGTAACAAAGTAGCAGGATTCAGAGTAGTACATCTTTTGAAAGAAATGAGGAGTGCACATTGGAGTCTGAGTTGTCTAGCCATAGAAATATGGTTTGGTTGCACTTGTGTGAGTATGTCCTGTGTGTTTGCACAACTGTATGTTTCCATCCCCCCCTGCACTTCCTGAAACTCAAACTGATTGCTGAAGAGGAAATTGAGGGGAAGGGGGTGTGTGTGGGTGGTATATATACACATAAACTGCCACGTCTTCACAGCTGCTCATTAATTTAATTGCCTGCACTGCTGTGACTGCCCTGACACAGGAGGGGGCCACAGGGTATAACCTGGCTGACTGTGACCCTGAATTTCAGAATAGAACAAGTTAAATACCTCATCATATTTTTGAATAATCAGGGCTGGGGCTGAGGTTATGCACAGCTTCATTGTATGAAAATTATTCACTGCCTCTTCTGTCAGATGAA
This sequence comes from Bufo bufo, assembly GCF_905171765.1. Lineage (NCBI taxonomy): Eukaryota > Metazoa > Chordata > Amphibia > Anura > Bufonidae > Bufo > Bufo bufo. The sequence goes on along the minus strand of NC_053393.1, from coordinate 556,260,811 downwards.
ATGGGTCAGATAACAGACAATCATACAGAGGCTGCATTAACATCGAGGCATGTCTAATCCAGGGGCGACAGTTTGACACCAGCCCCCTTAGGCTTTGTGCTCCTTTGGGCACTTGAATCCTTTAAACAGCCTCCCTTCTATCTGGGGTTTTCAAAATTGTCACCTTGTTAACTTCTCTAGGAACATGAACCATCCTGTAACTGACAGGCGGCCCCTTAACTGGGTTTCTTCTTTAGTAACAATTGGGTAACAACCGTACTGTCTTATCTTTTAGTTTAACTGGCTCAGATTCATGGATAAAAACAGTTTCTCCCATAAATCCCACAGCCGGTACATAACAAGGGGTTAACTGATAAGGCTGCAAGAAACTCTTTCCTACTCTCTCTCTCTCTCTCACTATTTGTCTTGAAGTTTTCCTCTTCTGCTCCCCGGACTTATTTGGTATGGTCCCCATGGTCTGTCTCAGTCCAATCCCAGGATTTGGGTCTGGCTCACAAGGCATTTTAACACCCCAAATCCTGAATTACATAATTTGCCGGCCGGGCCTAGGTCCTCCTCCCTCGGATCATAATCCTTCTGGTACACCTAGTTAAAACGTTACCTTATGTCCTCCTGCCTCAGACAGTCCTTCTAGTTCACCTAATCTAGGTCATCCTGCCTTGGACAGTCCTTCTGGTTCACCTAGTCAAGACTTAAGCACAGACCACCTTGGGGACCCACCAGATCTATAATAACCTTAACACGGGGTGTCCCTTACAAGTACCCAGCTCTCCGTCTCCATATGTTCTCTATCTCAGCAAACAGAGTTCCTACGGGTTCTGCAGCATGTACATTTACCCCTCACTCCTGAGAGGGATGGCAGTAACAACCGCACTTGATGAGTCGCAACTTCAGTTTTGTTTTTTTTTTGTTTTTCTTCTTCTTCTGAGGGGAGACACAATCAACAAGTATACACAATAAAGATAAACTTTTCAACTTCTTGTTTACCTACTTGAAGATTAACAAGACAAAAACAAGTGGCACCTCCCCTTTAACAACATGCAGGGCTCACCTCACTGGCAGACAGGATTTTTCACCGGCTTCCATGGTTGGCCTGCTGGTCGGACCACCGCCTCTGCCCCCTCGTCTGGCAATTCCTCCACACTCTCATAGGCAGAAATCTCTTGTGGTCTCCATCAGTCCCGTCCCTGCGCTCAAAGCGCAACCTCCTGCCAGGGGAATTCTCTTGCCCTGGTTAATTGCTACCTGGGAGGCGCCTGACACACAACACAAACCACAGAAAACACAGAGAAGAATATCCACAATAGAGTAAAATGTTCCTTCTCAGTCTGGTTCTAAAGACCCAAAATGTCAACACCAATTACTACTCACAATATGACCATCGTCCAGCAGACAGACAGCCGTGATGTAACGAAACAAAGCAACTAGAGGCAGGCAAGATTGCTTACCTTTTCATTGGGTCGCGGTCCCCTCCTCAAGTGCCTTTCGTAACGCCCCGGAGTTCATTTATGTTGGCTACTGATGCTTCATTCTCTCTCAAACACCCAGTTTCAACCTCACAAACTACTTTTATACATATGTCAACAACTCCTTTGCATCCATGATCCATAATTCAACCACCATAAGTTTGTTTGAACTTTTCCAACACTTCCACTAGAGTCTTTGCTGTCTTGTAACCCTCTGGGACACTAAGATTATTAGCCATATCTGTCAGTTGTCCACAAGTTTTATTATTAAACACCAAAGAATACAATTTCCTGACGTCAGTTTCTCCTAGTCCTTACCTAGAGCTTCCTCACTTGTACCAGTGTACTTTAGAAGACTAAAATTATTTTTTCAGGGAACCCAACTCAGTTTTCTACAGAACTTTCCCACTATATACCTAGTGTATTCTGCACTGAGCCTGAGCTTATTCAACTTCTCAGGGGGTTACAGGGCTCCTTATTTCCCTTTTTGGTGTTCTTAGTTATTTTCCGCAAAACATAACGGACAACAGACATCTATGTCAGCAATCCCAGTTTACTGTCTCAAACGTCATAGTCAAAAGTCTTACCCAATAATCATAGGAATATCATCTCTTTAGAGTTCTTTACCAAAAACAGGCTGGACTGTAAATCAGATTTTTAGACTCCAACTCCACACCGATTTGGACAGACAGAAGATGAGGCGCAGATTTTAGCAAGATAAAATCTCTTACCTTGCAGCGCTGCTTTAACCACCTCAGCTCCCCTAGCCTAAACTCCCTTAATGACCAGACCACTTTTTACAATTCTGCACTACACTACTTTCACGGTTTATTGCTCGGTCATACAACTTACCACCCAAATGAATTTTACCTCCTTTTCTTCTCACTAATAGAGCTTTCATTTGGTGGTATTTCATTGCTGCTGACATTTTTACTTTTTTTGTTATTAATCGAAATTTACCAAAATTTTTGCAAAAAAAATGACATTTTTCAATTTCAGTTGTAAAATTTTTCAAATAAAACTACATTTATATATACATTTTTCTCTAAATTTATTGTTCTACATGTCTTTGAAAAAAATGCAATAAGTGTGTATTTATTGGTTTGGGTAAAAGTTATAGCGTTTACAAACTATGGTACAAAAATGTGAATTTCCGCATTTTGAAGCAGCTCTGACTTTCTGAGCACCTGTCATGTTTCCTGAGGTTCTACAATGGCCAGACAGTAGAAACACCCTACAAATGACCCCATTTCGGAAAGTAGACACCCTAAGGTATTCGCTGATGGGCATAGTGAGTTCATAGAAGTTTTTATTTTTTGTCACAAGTTAGCGGAAAATGATGATTTTCTTTTTTTTTTCTTACAAAGTCTCATATTCCACTAACTTGTGGCAAAAAATAAAAACTTCCATGAACTCACTATGCCCATCACGAAATACCTTGGGGTGTCTTCTTTCCAAAATGGGGTCACTTGTGGGGTATTTATATTGCCCTGGCATTTTAGGGGCCCTACTGAGTGAGAAGTAGTTTGAAATCCAAATGGGTAAAAAAGGCCCTGTGAAATCCTAAAGGTGCTCTTTAGAATTTGGGCTCCTTTGCCCACCTAGGCTGCAAAAAAGTGTCACACATGTGGTATCGCCGTACTCAGGAAAAGTAGGGCAATGTGTTTTGGGGTGTCTGTTTACATATACCCATGCTGGGTGAGAGAAATATCTCTCTAAAAGATAACTTTTCCCTTTTTTTATACAAAGTTGTCATTTGACAGAGATATTTATCTCACCCAGCATGGGTATATGTAAAAAGACAACCCAAAACACATTGCCCTACTTCTCCTGAGTACGGCGATACCACATGTGACACTTTTTTGCAGCCTAGGTGGGCAAAGGGGCCCAAATTCTAAAGAGCACCTTTAGGATTTCACAGGGCATTTTTAACACATTTGGATTTCAAACTACTTCTCACGCATTAGGGCCCCTAAAATGCCAGGGCAGTATAAATACCCCACAAGTGACCCCATTTTGGAAAGAAGACACCCCAAGGCATTCCGTGAGGGGCATGGCGAGTTCCTAGAATTTTTTTTTTTTTTTGGCACAAGTTAGCGGAAAATGATGATTTATTTATATATTTTTTTTCTTACAAAGTCTCATATTCCACTAACTTGTGACAAAAAATAAAAACTTCCATGAACTCACTATGTCCACCACAAAATACCTTGGGGCCGAATTTTGTGGAGCCGGTCAAAAGCTGGGTGGCCTCTGGGACGAGAGGTGCTGTTGTCACTAAAGTGCAGGAAACGCAGGATGGCCTCAAATCGTGTCCTGGACATGGCAGCAGAGAACATGGGCATGTGATGAATTGGGTCCGTGGACCAATATGACCGCAATTCATGCTTTTTTGTCAGGCCCATGTTGAGGATAAGGCCCAGAAAAGTTTTAAATTCGGAAACTTAGACAGGTTTCCACCGGAAAGACTGGGCATAAAAGCTTCCCGGGCTGGCGGCTATAAATTGAGTGGCATACCGATTTGTTTCTGCCACGACTAAGTCCAAGAGCTCCGCAGTCAAGAACAGCTCAAAAAACCCCAGTGCTAATCCGATCTGAGCTGTCTCAACCCGAACTCCAGACTGGGCGGTGAAAGGGGGAACTACTAGTGCGGCTGAAGTTAGGAGCTGCCAATCAGGGTTTGCCAGCACCTCAGGGACTCTACGGGCCTATCTCTGAGGTGGCTGCGACGGGGGAACTAATGCATGTGCCACCGTACCAGCTTCAACTGCCCTTCTGGTGCTCGCCACTTCACCATGTTGTACGGCAGTGCTGGTACTAGGTCCAGGATGGGCTGTGCTGCTGGTGTATGCCTCACCACGTAATTCGACAGCGCCAGCCCCACTCTGCTGCCCTTGAAGCGGATCCTGCGCAACCTGTGATCTAGCAAGACAGGGCCGGGTACGCCTGGTGCTATCAGGGACCTCAACCTCCTCGTCCGAACTTTGGGTCAGACTGCCACTGCTTTCTACAGGTTCGTATTCTGACCCGCTGGATTCGTCAGATGAGGGTTGCCATTCCTCATCCGACTGGGTCAGAAGCCTGTAGGCCTTTTCAGAAGAATACCCCTTACATGCCATTTGGTCAACTCAATTTAGGGGGTATTCCCTGAGACTACCCAAGAAAAAAAGCAAGCCTGTCTTACAAATGGGAGGCTAGCGAAGTACAGGAAGCCACTGCGATTGATAAAAAATATCAAAACTGATTTTTTTATCGCCGCAGTGCTTGTAAAGTGATTGTGCAGTGATCAAAAAATAATAATTTTTTGTCACTGCTGCGGGGCGGGCGTGGGTGAACGCACGTGTGGGCGACCGTTCAGGCCTGATCGGGCAAACACTGCGTTTTGGGTGGAGGGCGAACTAAGGTGACACTAATACTATTATAGATCTGACTGTGATCAGTTCTGATCACTTACAGATACTATAAAGTACCAATGCTGATTAGCGATACGCTATTTAGCGAATCAGTGACTGCGGTGCGGTGGGCTGGGCGCTAACTACCTAACAAAGGGGCCTAAACTAACCTAAAACCTAACCGTCAATACTATTGAAAAATAAAAGTGACAGTTTACACTGATCACTTTTTTCCCTTTCACTAGTGATTGACAGGGGTGATCAAGGGGTTAATTGGGGTGATGGGGGTGATCTGGGGCTAAGTGTGCTGTTTGGTGTACTCACATGATGTCTGCTCCTCTGCTGGGACCAACCGACCAAAAGGACCAGCAGAGGAGAACAGAAGCCATTTAACACATTATATTTATAAATATAATGTGTTAACTGGCTTGTGATTCGATTTTTTGAAAATCATCAGCCTGCCAGCAATGATCATTGGCTGGCAGGCTGGTGATGAAATACTCCTCTAACTTTTGCCGGCCCGCAATGCGCATGCGCGGGCCGGCTGTGCGCGTAATCTTGCGTCTCGAGAGATGACGCGCCGGTGCGTTGAGGAGGAATGAATCGACCGCCTCCGGAACGCAATCCTGCGTTAAGGCTGATACACGCAATGGTTGTAATCAGTAATCTATTTTATTGTAACATTAGCAGACAATCTTATACCATAATTATTGGTAGACGCCCAACAGCCGTGCGTCACATAAAACCACAAAAAGACAAAAGAAATGAAACCTAAGAGGATCTTAAAGGGAACCTGTCACCAGTTTTATGGTGTCCTAACTAAGGGCAACATAAATAAGTGACTGATTTTCTTAGCAAAATGCTGGGTCACTTTCTTTAATTGACCCGGTCAATCTGCCAACATCTTGTATTGAAAAGCTTCAGCTGATAATGATGAGTCATGAATATTAGTAGTAAGAGGGTATATGTTTCGTCAAACTAAAAGTGACAGGTACCACGCCCCCTTTTATACAGATAACCCCGCCCCTTTTATATTGATTGATATTGTTTGATATAAAGTTTATATCGCTTGATATAAAGTTTATATCACTTGATATTATTTTTATATCGCTTGATATTGTTTGATATAAAGATTATATCGCTTGATATTGTTTGATATAAAGATTATATCGCTTGATATTGTTTGATATATATATATATAGTATTCGTCGATTAAGGTCTTACCACTTCTGACAGCTTCTTACTACAGATGGCAACATCCTCCAGATTACTGTTAGGGCTAAACCAGGAAGTTGAACTTTCTTAGAGAAGCAGGCCAGCTTACTACAGATGTTGAAATCTAATGTCCGGCAGTTACAAATTAAAAATAAATAAATTTGCTGTTAAATTTATATTGATTCTTACTACATTTGTATTTGGCCATTAAGGTCTTATCACGTCTTCCAGATTCTTACTACAGATGGCAACATCCTCCAAGACATTCTTCTCAGATTACTGCTGGGGCAAAAACAGGAAGTTGAACTTTTCTTAGAGAAGCAGGACAGCTTACTACAGATGTTGAAATCTAATGTCCGGCAGTTACAAATTAAAAATAAATAAAATTGCTGTTAAATTTATATTGCTTCTTACTACATTTGTATTTGGCCATTAAGGGCTTATCACGTCTTCCAGATTCTTACTACAGATGGCAACATCCCCCAGACATTCTTCTCAGATTACTGTTAGGACTAAAAGAGGACATTGTGGTTTTTTGAAAGCCTCCGGGCAGCTTACTACAAATGGTGAAATCTACTGTCATAATCTAATGTCAGGCAGTTTCCAAATGAATACAAAAGCACAAGTTTTTTTTTTTTTTATATAAAAGCCAACCAAATTATACAGTTTGTTAAGTTTCATATACCACTTTGATATGCATATATAACAAATTATACAGTTTGTTAAGTCTCATTTGATAAAAATCTTTTTGGATATGCCCATTTCTAACACTTTGATACATTTTTTTTTATATAAAATTAAGATTTGGACATAAAAAGGTCTATAATAAACATATCAATTCTTATAAAACATAATCTAACTTTTTGAAAGACAGCAACTACTTAATGTGTAAACACAAGGTCTTGGTATAAAAGCCAACCTCTTTGATATGCAGTTATATCAAATTATACAGCTTGATAAGTTTCATTTTGTTAAAAAATCTTTTTGGCTATACCCATTTATAACAGTTGATAAGTTTTTGATATAAAATTAAGATTTGGGCATAAAAAGGCCTATAATATACATATAAATTCGTATAAAACATAATCTAACTATTTGTGAAACAGCAACTAATGAATGTGCTAATAGTTGCAACATTTTGTGGTTTACAACAGGACCCCCAGCCTATATAAACATGACACATTCTGGGCATGGTTAGCACAGAGATACGCAGGCACATACAGGCATAGGTCCCTAAGGCAATAAACACATCAAAAGGTAAGCACCATTTGGCCGTTGTGCTTTTAAATCTTTTACTATTTATTGAATATGAATTATGTTATCTGTAGTTATGTAAATGATGATTTATAGGGTCGTAATGCGTCACTAACTAAATGTCTTTTTCTTTTACATCCGACAAATGTTACTATATTTTAACTAACAATATACATTTTGTTTAGATGGATTCTTACCAAAATTTATGGGGAGATGACAGTATACCCGATGCGCAGCTGCTTATAGCGGGCGATGATTTCTATGATTCGTACATTAGCGGCGGTGGGGGACAAATGTTTTCAGACGATTCGCCCCATATGGCGCTAGCTCATACTGATATTTCAAACGAACCCAATTACAATCCGACGTCTCCTTGCCTGGCTGGTAAGTATAACCATCTTATGCTTTTATTACGTATATAGTTTTAGAGCTCGTTATATTTCATGAACGTTTTATTACAGGCACACAAATCAGCGACATTTTAAGAATTGTGAACAGAGACGTTGAGACTGAAAATACAGGACATTCAAACATTGAAGTTACGCGCAAAAACTATTTTGACTCGCTAAAGGAGAACGAGCCATCGCAAGTTATCGATCTCACAACCCCAGGGCGCCATGAACAGACGACAAGGCTAGACAGAATACGTAAGGCTCGATCGGCTTCTTTGATGTTGGCTGTTTTAAACATTATCGATATTTCTAATACACTTTTTTAAAATGCAGCGATGGAAAGAAAAGTGTATACAATTGAGGACATCGCGACACGCTCCAATGAGGCCCTACAAAAGCATAGCAAGCGGGGCAAAGCGCGTAAGTCCCAAAACGCATTGTTGTTGTAACATATTTTAAACAATGTCTAGAAGTCTAATACTTTTTGTTAAAATGCAGCGCTGAAAAGAAAAATGGCCACTGCCGGTATCTCCAAAGCGACGTCAAAGAAATCTAGCACAACAGGTAATGCTTCCTCTACAGCAGCTCAAACAGCAATGTGTATAACTTTTAAGCGTGTATAAACAATGGTGTCTAATCAAACCTTGTAATTTAAAGTTTTTCAGATGCCTGGTAGTGGCGCCAGTGTCAACAGAACTGTTTCATTCCCAGAACCGCCAGAGTTGGGCACCAACGCCCGTGACAGTTGGCTGACGGAAAATCATGCATTGCCGACTATCCGCTGCCCTGATGCCCATAAGTTAATATTACACGGTGCTCTGTTTTAATTAGGCCCGCTTCAAGTTCTTAACACATACATCTTGCTGCTGGTCTTTAAATTTTTAATAAAAGTCATAATGACATATATCCATCTATCTAACTAGCTATCTATATCTAGCCATTTATCTATCTATGTCTCCATACATCCAAATATCCCAACTATCTAAATTCTATCAAATTATCTATCTATCTATCTATCTATCTATCTATCTATCTATGTCTCTAGGCATCCAAATACCCCCACAACTATCTAAATTCGATCAATTTAGCTATTTATCTAGCTATATTTCTAGCTACATATCTATAGATCAATTACCTATCTATATTTCGCGGGTGGTGGGGGTTGTTTTAATTAGCGAGCTTGAAATTCTTAATACTTATATCTTAATGTTTGTCTTTAAATTTCAGCCAAAAGAAAAGAAAGCAACAAAGCCAGAGGCATTAAAGAGAGACGGCAAGCAACCACAAAACAGCAGCAGGAGCAGTTTACACCGATAGCTGGAGTTCTAACAAAGCCTCGGCCGGTTCTACAGAGTGGTGAGCCAACTAGCGTAATAAATGATATTACAGATTTATGCGACATAACAACGGTGACCAATACGCAAGATGTAATACCTTGTAAAAAGCGCATCACGTTTGATACACCAGACGCAAGCAGTAACGGACAACAGATAAGCGAACCCCAGCAGCGATACGCGCCTCTTGTCCATTCCTGTTATTGCCGGGGTGGCGAGACGTACGACGCATTGCGGGATATCGCGAAATGTAATGACAAAATGTCACGCGTAGCACTGCATTTAAAATGTTACGTTAAAGACTCTACGTCTCTAGCGTTTAACAGCCCCAACAAAAATACTGAGGGGCAAATACACGCTACGCGTAACAAATGCATACGACTGATTACGCATCTTGACGCTCTTGAAAAAGAGCTGCTAGGCAGCGAATGACTAGTGATGACTGGTGGAGGTGGACGCCCTTTTAAAAGCTCAAAAACAACTGTAAGTGCTAGGATTCGAAAGTTAAAACAGGCTATAAAAATCTGTTCTTCAGTTAAACGTTCTAAAATAGCCAGAGAAAAAAGGCTTCGCCGGCGTAACAATACGCCGCCGACGCGTCCGAACAAAATAGATCGCAAAAAAAGACAGGAATGTCGTAACAAGTCTGTTGCGGCGGCTCGTCTGAATGCTGGACAAGCACAACAGCAATCGCAGACAGCGCAAGCGGGGCCCAGCCGTCCAAACAGTTTGCACACTAACAGGCATTCAAATACGCAATCAGCGCGTATTCAGTCCGGCGGCCCACAAAATGGCGACTTGCCCTATAACACGGCTATTACAGACGATCCCCCAGAACCACAAAACGTTAGTTCCGTTTATCTAGAACGTGTATATCATCAACAGTGTGACTTAGCGAATTTTAATAGTACCATGTACACGGAACACTTCAGATTCGCTAACCTCGAAGCCATTCGCTCATTTGTTGAAGCTCTTGAGGCAATACACGCTGCTATACAGACATTGTTAGATAGGATTTTACGGGCCGTCGAGCCGGGTGATTTCATACAATTGCGTTTAGACGGCGGCGAAACGTTTGATTAGATTTTTTCTAATAGGTATTCTAGAGATGGTTTTAGAGTCGAAACATTTTTGGACAATATCGCTAACGCATTACAGAGTAACGCGGAGTGCATAGCTGGAAATACACTTAACCACTTCCCATCTGGGCCCTTTGCCCCCTTCCTGACCAGGCCAAATTTAGCAAAACGGACATATCTCACTTTATGTGGTAATAACTTTGGAACGCCTTTATTTATCCAAGTCATTCAGAGATTGTTTTCTCGTGACACATTGTACTTCATGATAGTCATAAATTTGAGTCAAAATATTTCACCTTTATTTATGAAAAAATCCCAAATTTACCCAAAAATTTAAAAAAAATCGCAATTTTCTAAATTTCAATTTCTCTGCTTTTAAAACAGAAAGTGATACCTCATAAAATATTTATTATTTAACATTCCCCATATGTCTACTTTATGTTGGCATCATTTTGGAAATGTCATTTTATTTTTTTAGGACGTTAGAAGGCTTAGAAGTTTAGAAGCAATTCTTCAAATTTTTAAGAAAATTGCCAAAACCCACTTTATAAGGACCAGTTCAGGTCTGAAGTCACTTTGTGGGGCCTACATAGTGGATACCCCCATAAATGACCCCATTGTAGAAACTACACCCCTCAAGGTATTCAAAACCGATTTTACAAACTTTGTTAACCCTTTAGGCGTTCCACAAGAATTAAAGGAAAATGGAGATCAAATTTTTAAATTTCACTTTTTTGGCAGATTTTCCATTTTAATAAATTTTTTTCTCTAACACATCGATGGTTAACAGCCAAACAAAACTCAATATTTATTACCCAGATTCTGCGGTTTACAGAAACACCCCACATGTGGTCGTAAACTGCTGTATGGGCACACGGCAGGGCGCAGAAGGAAAGGAACTCCACATGGTTTTTAGATGCCATGTCCCATTTGAAGCCCCCTGATGCACCCTTACAGTAGAAACTCCCAAGAAGTGACCCCATTTTGGAAACTAGGGGATAAGGTGCCAGTTTTATTAGTACTATTTTTGGGTACATATGATTTTTTGATCATTCAATATAACACTTTATGGGGCAAGGTGACCAAAAAATTGGTTGTTTTAGCACAGTTTCTATTTATTTATTTTTACAGCGTTCACCTTAGGAGTTCAGTCAAGTGACATTTTTATAGAGCAGATCGTTACGGACGTGGCGATACCTAATATGTATACTTTTTCTCATTTATTAAAGTTTTACACAATAATAGCATTTTTGAAACCAAAAAATTATGTTTTAATGTGTCCATGTTCTGAGAGCTATAGTTTTTTTATTTTTTGAGAGATTTTCCTATGTAGGGGCTCATTTTTTGCGGGATGAGGTGACGGTTTTATTGGTACCATTTTGTGGGACATACGCGTTTTTGATCACTTGGTGTTGCACCTTTTGTGATGCAAGGTGACAAAAATTGCTTGTTTTGACACCGTTTTTTTTTTTTTTTTTTTTACGGTGTTCACCCGAGGGGTTAGGTCATGTGATATTTTTATAGAGCTGGTTTTTACGGACGCGGCAATACCTAATATGTATACTTTTTTTTATTTGTTTCACTTTAACACAATAATAGCATTTTTGAAACCAAAAAAATTATGTTTTAGTGTCTCCATGTTCTAAGAGCTATAGTTTTTTTATTTTTTGAGAGATTTTCTTATGTAGGGGCTCATTTTTTGCGGGATGAGGTGACGGTTTTATTGGTACCATTTTGTGGGACATACGCGTTTTTGATCACTTGGTGTTGCACCTTTTGTGATGCAAGGTGACAAAAATTGCTTGTTTTGACACAGTTTTTTTATTTATTTTTTACGGTGTTCATCTGAGGGGTTAGGTCATGTGATATTTTTATAGAGCTGGTTTTTACGGACGCGGCAATACTAAATATGTCTATTTTACTTTATTTTTTCTATTTTAAATTTTTTTTTTTTATTCCTAACTTGGGAACTTTTTTTTTTTTTACATGTGAAACTTTATTTTATTTTATTTTTTCAACCCTTTATTTTTTTTATTTTTTTTATTTTTTTTTACACTTTTCGTCCCCCATAAGGTCATACAAGACCTCTGGGGGACATTTGCTTCACTTTTTCTTTTTTTTTTTCACAGTTGATTTCTCCTATAACTGGGGCTGACATAGTAGCCCCAGTTACAGGACAAATGCACCCCTAGAGAGGCTGTACAGCAGCAATCCTGCGCTGTACAGCCTCACAGCAGGGCTGATCGAGGTCTCTGAGAGACCTCACACAGCCCCTGCACTCTCCGGTCACGGCGGTCACATGACCGCCGGGCCGGAACAGGAAGCGCACAGCGCTTCCTGCTCTGCAGACACAGCGCTCGGTGAGAACTGTGTCTGCAGCGATCGTGAAGGCAGGGACACCTGGGAACTGTCCCTGCCTTGTCTTAGGGTTGCCCTGCTGTCACTGACAGCGGGCAACCCGATCAGCAGCTGCACGATTAGCGTGCAGCTGCTATTTCTGACAGGACGTTTTAAAACGTGCTGTCAGAAATAGACGTCCACCCATAGGACGTTTATATCCTATGGGCGGACGTGAGGCGGTTAAACTAGTTGTCATCATTGTCAGGTGTCGCCGTGGGGGGTCCCGAAGACGTTTGGGCGGTGTCGCGTATAGTCGTATTATTAATCGTAAAAAACAACATTTATACGATTTTAATAATTACGATAATAACGTCTGTCTGGCCGCTAGTGTTTACGCTATTTTGGAGGGTGCTTCTTTGAGCGACGTCGCCTTGTTAGAGAAAGCTCAACAACTGCATGGAGACTTACAAATACCCGAGGGGCATGTGGTGTCTTTTACGGACATTGCTGAATTTGAAAAAAAATTAAACATCACAATTAAAATTTTGTACCATAATAGGGGGCAGTGGCGTTATTATCACACAGCCCACACAGCTAAAGAAAAGACCGTCTATATATTGCACCATGATAAGCATTATTATGGCATAAAAAATCTAAAAGCCTTTATCGGTTTCGACTATTTTTGCGACGTTTGTTGCACTGTATACAAACATAAATATTGACACGGGTGTATGCAGTTTTGTAAAGCGTGCCAGAGCCCGAATTGTGTTGAACAGTCTAATAACACACGTTTCCCGATATGCAGGACGTATTGCCGCTCAGAGGCATGTTTTGAAACACATAGAAACCGGGCACTTAGTGATAAAGCTCTTTGTAAGAAAAAAACTTTTTGCGGCTTTTGTTACAAATATATAGACTGCGGCGATGAGCACAAATGTAACGGTTTAAAATGCACCATCTGCGGCGGGGAGGTTGACAAATTTGACGACCATGTTTGTTACATGCAGCCATACAACCCTATAAAAATGACTGACAAGTACAGTCATGTGAAAAAATTAGGACACCCTTTGAAAGCATGTGGTTTTTTGTAACATTTTTAATAAATGGTTATTTCATCTCCGTTTCAACAATACAGAGAGATTAAAGTAATCCGACTAAACAAAGAAAACTGAAGAAAAGTCTTTTCAAGATCTTCTGTAAATGTCATTCTACAAAAATGCCTATTCTAACTGAGGAAAAAGATAGGACACCCTTGCCCCTAATAGCGAGTGTTACCTCCTTTGGCTGAAATAACTGCAGTGAGACGGTTCTTGTAGCCATCTACCAGTCTTCGACATCGGTCTGAGGAAATTTTACCCCACTCCTCAATGCAGAACTTTTTCAGCTGTGAGATGTTTGAGGGGTTTCTTGCACGTACAGCCCTTTTCAAGTCACCCCACAGCATCTCAATGGGATTCAAATCTGGACTTTGACTTGGCCATTCCAGGACTCTCCATTTCTTCTTTTTCAGCCAATCTTTGGTTGATTTACTAGTATGTTTTGGGTCATTGTCATGTTGCATGGTCCAGTTCCGCTTCAGTTTTAATTTTCTAACTGATGGTCTCACATGTTCTTCAAGCACCTTCTGATACACAGTAGAATTCATCGTGGATTCTATGATGGTGAGCTGACCAGGTCCTGCTGCAGCAAAGCAGCCCCAAACCATGACACTTCCACCTCCATGCTTCACAGTTGGTATGAGGTTCTTTTCTTGGAATGCTGTGTTTGGTTTACGCCAAACATGTCCTCTGCTGTTGTGTCCAAATAATTCAATTTTGGACTCATCTGTCCAAAGAACATTATTCCAGAAGTCCTGGTCTTTGTCAACTTTATCGCTGGCAAATGTCAGTCTGGCCTCGATGTTTCTCTTGGAAAGCAAAGGTTTCCTCCTTGCACACCTCCCATGCAAGTTAAACTTGTACAGTCTCTTTCTGATTGTAGAGGCATGTACTTCTACATCAACAGTAGCCAGAGCCTGCTGTAGTTCTCGAGATGACACTTTAGGGTTTTTGGATACCTCTTTTAGCATCTTGCGGTCTGCTCTTGGGGTGAAATTGCTGGGGCGACCAGTCCTGGGCATGTTGGCAGTTGTTTTGAAAGCCCTCCACTTGTAGACTATCTTCCGGACAGTGGAATGGCTGATTTCAAAATCTTTTGAGATCTTTTTAAATCCCTTCCCAGACTCATAGGCTGCTACAATCTTTTTTCTGAAGTCCTCTGACAGCTCTTTTGCTCTCACCATGGTGCTCACTCTCACTTCAACAGTCAGGAGCACACCAAACTAAATGTCTGAGGTTTAAATAGGGCAAGCCTCATTCAACATGCAGAGTAACGATCTACTAATTATGTGCACCTGGTGTGATATACCTGTGTGAGATCTGAGCCAATTTAAGAGGGAATACATGTGAGGGTGTCCTATCTTTTTCCTCAGTTAGAATAGGCATTTTTGTAGAATGACATTTACAGAAGATCTTGAAAAGACTTTTCTTCAGTTTTCTTTGTTTAGTTGGATTACTTTAATCTCTCTGTATTGTTGAAACGGAGATGAAATAACCATTTATTAAAAATGTTACAAAAAACCACATGCTTTCAAAGGGTGTCCTAATTTTTTCACATGACTGTATATCTTTTACGATTTTGAATGCATGCAAGAAACAGGCGTGCACATACCCAATTTCATTTACGCAACCACACTATACGCCCCAAACTCCTGGCAATTTAGCGGAAAATCCTGTACGCGGGACTTTGTGCGATTTTTTGCAGATGGTAAGTTTTCGGGTTACACGTTTATAGCGCACAATGCAGGACGCTACGACGCTTATTTTGTTTTACAGGAGTTGATTAATGAAAAATTTAAAATTGATATTATAAATCAAGGAGGCCGGTTAATGTGCGTTACCCTGAAGGACTTAAAAATTAGATTCATAGACTCGCTGAATTTCATGCCTATGAAGCTCAGCAAGATGCCCGAGGCTATGGGTTTTTCAGGCGCCAAGGGTCACTTCCCGCATTTTTTCAACACGGCAGAAAATCAAAACTACATAGGTGGCCTACCGGCCGCTAGGTGTTACGGAGTCGAATACATGATGCCCTGTGAGCAAAAAGAATTCACAGATTGGTACGAGAAACATAAAAATGACACCTTTAATTTTCAGGAGGAGTTAAAAGCTTACTGTAAGCAGGATGTGGAGGTTTTAAGAAGAGCTTGTGAGTGTTACAGGGACACGATTATGGCTATGACGGAACAAAAAGTTCTGCAATACATTAAACGTGAAAAGAAATACAGAACGGTCACTAAATGTATTGATCCGCTCCAACTTATCACATTGGCATCCGTGTGCATGGCTATGTATCGGTTTAAATTTCTACCCAAAAATACCATAGCGATTGTCCCGGCAGATAATTACCACAAGACCCAGAAACGCTTTTCAACACCCGCTATACAGTGGCTCATGTACCTTGAACATGCTGAAGGCATTTCTATACAACACGCGTTAAAGGGAGGTGAAAAAAAGGTTGGTAAATATTTTTTGGACGGGTATGCTTTTATTAATGGTAAACACACCGCTTTTAAATTTCAGGGCTGTTTTTATCACGGGTGTCCTGTGTGCTATAAAGATCAGGACAGCAACGAACTTACTAAAACGTCCTACGGGCAGCTATACCAATCTTTCCTAGTCAGGAAAAGCCGACTACAGAGACAAGACTTTACGGTCCGTGTCCTGTGAGAACACGAGTGGCGGGAAATGGTTGCAAACAATTCGGGGGTCAAAGACTTTCTGTTTAAAATGAAATTCCCGACTCCTTTGGATCCTCGTGACGCGCTTTACGGTGGGCGCACTAACGCCATTAAACTTTATCACAAGGTGCAGGCCGATGAAACAGTGCATTATTACGATTTCACCAGTCTGTATCCTTTTGTTAATAAAACTAAGACGTACCCTGTAGGACACCCAAAAATCATTTATGATCATTTTGGATACATCAAAAAATACTTTGGCATTGCCCGAGTTAAAGTGTACCCGCCCAGAGGTTTATTTTTTCCGGTCCTGCCTGTAAAGCTAAATAAAAAACTAATGTTCCCTCTATGTTACACCTGTG
Source organism: Bufo bufo (assembly GCF_905171765.1). Classification (NCBI taxonomy): domain Eukaryota; kingdom Metazoa; phylum Chordata; class Amphibia; order Anura; family Bufonidae; genus Bufo; species Bufo bufo. Next base: position 556,244,199 of record NC_053393.1, on the reverse strand, counting down.
CCTTGAACTGTCTGAAAGACATTTGCACCCACACAGACGATGAGCGTTCCCTAACCGGTACATGGTGCACCATAGAACTAGTTTTAGCTGTTGAAAAAGGTTACAGGATTGCCGAGATCTATGAGATCTGGCATTTTCCGAACACAACAGACGATCTGTTCGCCCCGTACATCAAATTACACCTCAGAGATAAACAGGAGGCTTCCGGTTATCCCAGTTGGTGTAAAACGGATTCTGAAAAAACGGCTTACATAGCGGCATTTTTAAAAAAAGAAGATGTCTGCTTGCGTTCTGATAAGATAGCTGTAAACCCAGCAAAAAGACAAATTTCAAAACTGTTCCTAAACTCTTTGTGGGGTAAGTTTGGACAGCGTTCTAACTTGTCACGTACCAGCATAGTCACGGACCCTGACGAACTTTTCAAACTAGCTTTTGTGCCATACTACGACCTCTCCGAGGTTAATTTCATCGATGACGATACGGCGTTAGTCAATTGGCGCTATGTAAAAGAGCGCTACACCCACAACAAAAACACAAACATTTTTATAGCCTGTTTTACAACCGCCTATGCCAGACTCGAATTATACAAGCTCCTAGACAGGCTGCAGGAACGTTGCCTTTATCACGACACAGACTCCGTCATATTCGTGAGTAAGGGGTCTGAATGGACGCCACCCTTGGGTGACTTTCTCGGTGAACTAACTAGTGAAATACCCGACGACGCCCACATTACCGAGTTTGTATCCGCTGGCCCAAAGACTTACGGCTACAAACTTAACAACGGTAAAACCGTTTTGAAGGTTAAGGGTATAACACTCAATGTTGCTAACACACGGCTTGTTAATTTTGACAGTTTAAAAGACCTTGTGTTGGATTACTCACACAACACCGACCCCGAGACGCAGAAAACAATAGGTATCGAACAAGACGGCATTTTCAGAAATAGGAAGCGTTTGACCATAGAGACAAGACCGTTACGTAAAACGCAAAAGTGCGTCTACACAAAGAGACAGCTGACGGCTGACTTTACAACGCTGCCTTTTGGCTATTAAACATGCCTGCACAATTTCAACATCCTTTTTCGTGTATTCTAGCAGGACCCTCAAATTCCGGAAAGAGTTTTTTTGTTAAAAATGTATTAATGCATCAGGATACGTTAATGTCGCACAAACCTGATAATGTCATTTGGTTTTACGCATGTTGGCAGAAATTGTATGATGAACTAACCCGTTTGTTTACAAATATCAGGTTTATCGAGGGGGTCCCACAAAATTTTACAGACGCCGAGCTATTTCCAATGGATAAGGTAAATTTGGCGGTTGTTGATGATCTTATGGAGGCGGCTTGTGAAAATCTTGAAATACAAAACGCATTCACCAAATACGTACACCACAGAAATTTGAGCATTATATATCTCGTTCAAAACGTTTTTTGTCAGGGTAAGAAAAGCCGAACCATAAATTTAAACACTAAATACATGGTCCTTTTTAAGAACCCTCGTGATAAATTACAGGTTATTACGTTGGCTCGGCAGATGTACCCCGGTAAAACACGTTTCTTTTTAGAAGCTTTTGAAGATGCTACACACAAGCCTTACGGCTATTTACTTGTAGATTTAAGATCTGACACGCCTGAGGACCTGCGACTCAGAACCGGTCTGTTCCCACCAGCTCTGCCGGTGGCTTATGTGTGCAAACAGAAGCTCTAAAATGAGGTATCTCACATCTTTACGGTTATTTTTGTTAGCTGCGCTGGTGCTGTAAGGATGTCGAACAGGATCCGGCATAATTAGGGTCTTTTAAAAGCATTAGTCAAAACAAATCTGAAGGACCGAAAATCAATATTACGTAATGCCAGTAATGATTTGATATCGGCTATTGGCGAGATAGCGCTCAACATCCTTAAAGGAAAGATACCTCTTAACCACCTCCGGACCGCCTAACGCAGGATCGCGTTCCGGAGGTGGCAGCGCTGCGCACAGTCACGCATATACGCGTCATCTCGCGAGACGCGAGATTTCCTGTGAACGCGCGCACACAGGCGCGCGCGCTCACAGGAACGGAAGGTAAGAGAGTTGATCTCCAGCCTGCCAGCGGCGATCGTTCGCTGGCAGGCTGGAGATGTGTTTTTTTTAACCCCTAACAGGTATATTAGACGCTGTTTTGATAACAGCGTCTAATATACCTGCTACCTGGTCCTCTGGTGGTCCCCTTTGTTTGGATCGACCACCAGAGGACACAGGTAGCTCAGTAAAGTAGCACCAAGCACCACTACACTACACTACACCCCCCCCCCGTCACTTATTAACCCCTTATTAGCCCCTGATCACCCCTAATCACCCCTGATCACCCCATATAGACTCCCTGATCACCCCCCTGTCATTGATTACCCCCCTGTCATTGATCAACCCCCTGTAAAGCTCCATTCAGACGTCCGCATGATTTTTACGGATCCACTGATAGATGGAACGGATCCGCAAAACGCATCCGGACGTCTGAATGAAGCCTTACATGGGCGTGATCAATGACTGTGGTGATCACCCCATATAGACTCCCTGATCACCCCCCTGTCATTGATCACCCCCCTGTCATTGATTACCCCCCTGTAAAGCTCCATTCAGATGTCCGCATGATTTTTACGGATGCACTGATACATGGATCGGATCCGCAAAACGCATCCGGTCGTCTGAATGAAGCCTTACAGGGGCATGATCAATGACTGTGGTGATCACCCCCCTGTCATTGATTACCCCCCTGTAAAGCTCCATTCAGATGTCCGCATGATTTTTACGGATGCACTGATAGATGGATCGGATCCGCAAAACGCATCCGGACGTCTGAATGAAGCCTTACAGGGGCATGATCAATGACTGTGGTGATCACCCCATATAGACTCCCTGATCACCCCCCTGTCATTGATTACCCCCCTGTAAAGCTCCATTCAGATGTCCGCATGATTTTTACGGATGCACTGATAGATGGATCGGATCCGCAAAACGCATCCGGACGTCTGAATGAAGCCTTACAGGGGCATGATCAATGACTGTGGTGATCACCCCATATAGACTCCCTGATCACCCCCCTGTAAAGCTCCATTCAGATGTCCGCATGATTTTTACGGATGCACTGATACATGGATCGGATCCGCAAAACGCATCCGGTCGTCTGAATGAAGCCTTACAGGGGCATGATCAATGACTGTGGTGATCACCCCCCTGTCATTGATTACCCCCCTGTAAAGCTCCATTCAGATGTCCGCATGATTTTTACGGATGCACTGATAGATGGATCCGATCCGCAAAACGCATCCGGACGTCTGAATGAAGCCTTACAGGGGCATGATCAATGACTGTGGTGATCACCCCATATAGACTCCCTGATCACCCCCCTGTCATTGATCACCCCCCTGTCATTGATTACCCCCCTGTAAAGCTCCATTCAGATGTCCGCATGATTTTTACGGATGCACTGATAGATGGATCGGATCCGCAAAACGCATCCGGACGTCTGAATGAAGCCTTACAGGGGCATGATCAATGACTGTGGTGATCACCCCATATAGACTCCCTGATCACCCCCCTGTCATTGATCACCCCCCTGTCATTGATTACCCCCCTGTAAAGCTCCATTCAGATGTCCGCATGATTTTTACGGATGCACTGATAGATGGATCGGATCCGCAAAACGCATCCGGACGTCTGAATGAAGCCTTACACGGGCGTGATCAATGACTGTGGTTATCACCCCATATAGACTCCCTGATCACCCCCCTGTCATTGATCACCCCCCTGTCATTGATCACCCCCCTGTCATTGATCACCCCCCTGTCATTGATCACCCCCCCCTGTCATTGATCACCCCTCTGTAAGGCTCCATTCAGATATTTTTTTGGCCCAAGTTAGCGGAATTTTTTTTTTTTTTTCTTACAAAGTCTCATATTCCACTAACTTGTGTCAAAAAATAAAATCTCACATGAACTCACCATACCCCTCACGGAATCCAAATGCGTAAAATTTTTTAGACATTTATATTCCAGACTTCTTCTCACGCTTTAGGGCCCCTAGAATGCCAGGGCAGTATAAATACCCCACATGTGACCCCATTTCGGAAAGAAGACACCCCCAGGTATTCCGTGAGGGGCATATTGAGTCCATGAAAGATTGAAATTTTTGTCCCAAGTTAGCGGAACGGGAGACTTTGTGAGAAAAAAATTAATAATATCAATTTCCGCTAACTTGTGCCAAAAAAAAAAAATTTCTATGAACTCGCCATGCCCCTCATTGAATACCTTGGGGTGTCTTCTTTCCAAAATGGGGTCACATGTGGGGTATTTATACTGCCCTGGCATTCTAGGGGCCCCAAAGCGTGAGAAGAAGTCTGGTATCCAAATGTCTAAAAATGCCCTCCTAAAAGGAATTTGGGCACCTTTGCGCATCTAGGCTGCAAAAAAGTGTCACACATCTGGTTTCGCCGTACTCAGGAGAAGTTGGGGAATGTGTTTTGGGGTGTCATTTTACATATACCCATGCTGGGTGAGAGAAATATCTTGGTCAAATGCCAACTTTGTATAAAAAAATGGGAAAAGTTGTCTTTTGCCAAGATATTTCTCTCACCCAGCATGGGCATATGTAAAATGACACCCCAAAACACATTCCCCAACTTCTCCTGAATACGGCGATACCACATGTGTGACACTTTTTTGCAGCCTAGGTGGGCAAAGGGGCCCATATTCCAAAGAGCACCTTTAGGATTTCACAGGTCATTTACCTACTTACCACACATTAGGGCCCCTGGAAAATGCCAGGGCAGTATAACTACCCCACAAGTGACCCCATTTTGGAAAGAAGACACCCCAAGGTATTCCGTGAGGGGCATGGCGAGTTCCTAGAATTTTTTATTTTTTGTCACAAGTTAGTGGAAAATGCTTATTTTTTTTTTTTTTTTTTTTCATACAAAGTCTCATATTCCACTAACTTGTGACAAAAAATAAAAACTTCCATGAACTCACTTTGCCCATCAGCGAATACCTTGGGGTCTCTTCTTTCCAAAATGGGGTCACTTGTGGGGTAGTTATACTGCCCTGGCATTCTAGGGGCCCAAATGTGTGGTAAGGAGTTTGAAATCAAATTCTGTAAAAAATGACCTGTGAAATCCGAAAGGTGCTCTTTTGAATATGGGCCCCTTTGCCCACCTCGGCTGCAAAAAAGTGTCACACATCTGGTATCTCCGTAATCGGGAGAAGTTGGGGAATGTGTTTTGGGGTGTCATTTTACATATACCCATGCTGGGTGAGAGAAATATCTTGGCAAAAGACAACTTTTCCCATTTTTTTATACAAAGTTGGCATTTGACCAAGATATTTATCTCACCCAGCATGGGTATATGTAAAAAGACACCCCAAAACACATTCCTCAACTTCTCCTGAATACAGAGATACCAGATGTGTGACACTTTTTTGCAGCCTAGGTGGGCAAAAGGGCCCACATTCCAAAGAGCACCTTTCGGATTTCACAGGTCATTTACCTACTTACCACACATTTGGGCCCCTAGAATGCCAGGGCAGTATAACTACCCCACAAGTGACCCCATTTTGGAAAGAAGAGACCCCAAGGTATTCGCTGATGGGCATAGTGAGTTCATGGAAGTTTTTATTTTTTGTCACAAGTTTGTGGAATATGAGACTTTGTATGAAAAAAAAAAAAAAAAAAAAAAAATCATCATTTTCCACTAACTTGTGACAAAAAATAAAAAATTCTAGGAACTCGCCATGCCCCTCACGGAATACCTTGGGGTGTCTTCTTTCCAAAATGGGGTCACTTGTGGGGTAGTTATACTGCCCTGGTATTCTAGGGGCCCAAATGTGTGGTAAGGAGTTTGAAATCAAATTCAGGAAAAAATGAGGAGTGAAATCCGAAAGGTGCTCTTTGGAATATGGGCCCCTTTGCCCACCTAGGCTGCAAAAAAGTGTCACACATCTGGTATCCCCGTACTCAGGAGAAGTTGAGGAATGTGTTTTGGGGTGTCTTTTTACATATACCCATGCTGGGTGAGATAAATATCTTGGTCAAATGACAACTTTGTATAAAAAAATGGGAAAAGTTGTCTTTTGCCAAGATATTTCTCTCACCCAGCATGGGTATATATAAAATGACACCCCAAAACACATTCCCCACCTTCTCCTGAGTACGGAGATACCAGATGTGTGACACTTTTTTGCAGCCTAGGTGGGCAAAGGGGCCCATATTCCAAAGAGCACCTTTCGGATTTCACAGGTCATTTTTTACAGAATTTGATTTCAAACTCCTTACCACACATTTGGGCCCCTAGAATGCCAGGGCAGTATAACTACCCCACAAGTGACCCCATTTTGGAAAGAAGAGACCCCAAGGTATTCGCTGATGGGCATAGTGAGTTCATAGAACTTTTTATTTTTTGTCACAAGTTAGTGGAATATGAGACTTTGTAAGGAAAAAAAAAAAAAAAAAAAAAATCATCATTTTCCGCTAACTTGTGACAAAAAATAAAAAGTTCTATGAACTCACTATGCCCATCAGCGAATACCTTAGGGTGTGTACTTTCAGAAATGGGGTCATTTGTGGGGTGTTTGTACTGTCTGGGCATTGTAGAACCTCAGGAAACATGACAGGTGCTCAGAAAGTCAGAGCTGCTTCAAAAAGCGGAAATTCACATTTTTGTACCATAGTTTGTAAACGCTATAACTTTTACCCAAACCATTTTTTTTTTACCCAAACATTTTTTTTTTATCAAAGACATGTAGAACTATAAATTTAGAGCAAAATTTCTATATGGATGTCGTTTTTTTTGCAAAATTTTACAACTGAAAGTGAAAAATGTCATTTTTTTGCAAAAAAATCGTTAAATTTCGATTAATAACAAAAAAAGTAAAAATGTCAGCAGCAATGAAATACCACCAAATGAAAGCTCTATTAGTGAGAAGAAAAGGAGGTAAAATTCATTTGGGTGGTAAGTTGCATGACCGAGCAATAAACGGTGAAAGTAGTGTAGGTCAGAAGTGTAAAAAGTGGCCTGGTCTTTCAGGGTGTTTAAGCACTGGGGGCTGAGGTGGTTAAAGAGCGGCAAAAAAATATATTAAAAAAATGGCGTCGGACTATAAAGAAATTAAGCGATAAAAAGTACTCCATTAAAGGAAAGAAGCGCATTGTGAGCCAGCGCGGCGGTTTTATAGGAGCTTTGCTCGGTTTTGCAATACCTTTAATCACTAGCCTGATAGCTAATACAGCGGGTGGCTCATAATGCAGTATGCAGAGAAAATGTTCCTGGTTTCCAAAAATGAAATGGACAGGCTTAAAAATTTGTCCGTAGATGCAACAGATATACGCCAAACAGCCATACAGCGATTAGATGATGAGATTAGCGAAATACTACACAGAAATGACCTTTCAGATGATGAAAAAATTAAGAGATACACAGTCGTGTTACAGAGGTACTTAATGCTCAACAAACAGTCCGGTAAAGAAATGCCTGGTATAACCCTGATTACGCAGCCGCAAACCGATCAACAACAATTGTCAAATGCAACCTTAATCAGCACAGATACTAACGAGATACTTGACAGTATTAACACACGTTATAGAAAAAATGCAGAACTATTGTTAAGTAAACTGTACCGCGCTGGTAATAAGCCGTACTGGAACGCTATGGGTGAGTTCATTTACAAAGAACAAACTGTAACCGGTTCAAACATTATTGACCTGATTCGAACAGCTACCCAGAGTCATGGGCTACCTAAGATTAAACCTCACGGTTGGGACTATTTTATGGAAACTATCGCACAGCTGAACACCCCGTCAACGGTTATCGGTAATACAAGAACAAGAGAACTTTTCGATAATTTGAAAAAGCGGGCGCTGAGTGAACCCTTTGACGAGGCTCGAAGCCCTTTTAACCCTCCGGTGTTATTAACATCGCCTACTGTGTCGACCCGGGGCTCATTATTACCTAAAAAGAGGCTCCCGCCCTTGTTGCAAGCTGCTTGGTTAACGTTGTAAATTTTCTTACTTTGGCGATTGTATATAAACTTTCTTTGTATTAAACAGCTTATAATGTTTTTATTTGTTTTACATAAATTTTTACTTTGCATGTATATAAAATTTATTTGTGTGTAATGTCTTATAATGTTTTATTTACGCTACATAAACTGTTTTAAATAAAAATGTAGTCTGTTTTTCTTTTTACAATAAATATAATAGCTTGATTATTTAAAATTGTATAAACAGTTAGGACGTGTTGTTGAGTAGACACTGTTTAAAACACAGCTAAAATGCCTGCAAAAAGCAAAATATTGCGAAAGCAAAACTACACGCCAAAAGCGGTCGGCTCTTATGGGGGAGTTGAATCCTTATTCAGAGAAGTACGGAAATTTGGAATAAGAAAAGACTCTGTAAAAAACTGGTTGAGCAACGAGGATACTTATACATTGTACAAACCTGTTAAAAAATCTTTTACAAGAAACAAAGTTATGGTGTCTGATATAGATGCTCAATGGCAGGCAGATCTTGTGTCGATGATGGATTTTTCTAAAGAAAATAATGGTGTAAAATACCTGCTGACGGTCGTTGATATTCTATCTAAATATGCCTGGGTGTCGGGCCTTTCAAATAAGTCCGGCGCTACCGTGGCTACCGCTTTTGAGCAGATATTTAAGTTAAGCGGCCGAACCCCCCGAAAGCTCCAGACTGATCGGGGCCGTGAGTTTATAAACAAACCTATGAGGCGTCTTTGTGAGTCCTATAAAATACATAATTTTTTAACTACAAACGCTGTTAAGGCTGCGTTGGTCGAGCGTTTTAATAGAACGCTGAAAACTAAAATGTGGCGCTATCTTAGAGAACAAAACACGTACAGGTACATTGACAAGTTACAAGACTTGGTGTATAGTTATAACCACACATACCACAGAACTATAAGGCGGCGCCCCGTCGATGTGACAAAAGAGAACTCTTTAACCGTTTGGAAAAATATCTACGGGTGTTACGATACTATTAAAAAAGTTAAACCGTTATTAAAAATAGGTGCCCACGTCAGAATTGTGCGTTATAAGGGGGTTTTTACAAAGGGGTATGAACAAACCTATACGGACGAGATATTTAAAATTCACGCTGTAAACACTCGGGGCCTCCGACCCCTTTATAAGTTAAAAGACCTGTCCGATGAGCTCATTGAAGGCTCATTCTACCCGGAGGAAGTCCAAAAAGTAACTCTCGGCAAGCTACGAGTTTACAGGATAGAAAAAATACTGAAAAAGAAGAAAGTTCGTGGTAAAACGCTGGGTTTTGTAAAGTGGATAGGTTACCCCGACAAGTTTAACTCTTGGGTACCTGAAAAACAGTTGATGCGTCTGTAAACTATGGAGGACGGATCGTTTTTTATCACGCTGCCCTGCAACGCCTCTGCCAAACTTTATCCCGAAAACAGCATCGCCGATTACACCACTAAGTTAGCAAAAGCGGTGCATCTTCGCGGCCCTTACGAAGTGGCTTTAGTGGAGATTCAGTATCCACATACGTGGGAAACCTTTGGCCCCGGAGATGGTGTATTTTACGTCGCACAGCGCTCCGAGTCGATCAGTGAGCTTTTTGTTAAATCGGGTTATTACGCCAATATGCACGATCTCATCAAAGCCATTAATAGCAAACTTGAATCTATAAAAATACCTCCCGATCAACTGCGTCTAAGATACGACGATATTGACAGAACCGTTTATGTACTGAATTCACCAGCCTACAAGTTCATGCCTTGTGTGAAGTTGGGGAATATTTTGGGGCTGACGGGGTATTCGCAAGCTCCGTCGCTCAAGAATGTAGACACCGAGCACATCACTCTCCGCTACAAAGGACCCGGCTTACCTGTTTTAGAACATCATGTTGGGGGTATAAAGGGGCTTGCTCTAGTTTCATCAAAAGAGAAAAAAATTAATTCCGATATTAAAGCTGGTTTTTATACATTATTTGATTGTACCGATATCGTCCAACATCAACTTGTTGGCGATAGTTACGTACAACTTTTAAGAACTGTCGAGTTAGGCGGTAAAAATGGTGATATAGTCACGCAAAAGTATCACCGGCCGGACTATATACCAGTTTGTAAACATCATTTTGACACGGTCACAATATCGATACTCACGGACCAGGCTAAACCTGTTAAATTCAAATACGGTAAGACTATTGTGCGATTACACTTTAGACCGCGCGCTGTGACGACGCATTAAAATGTTGTCCCAGAGAGTGTACGGTGACCCAGACGCATATACGCATTATTACATAACGCAAGCCGGTCATGGCTTGGACGGGTTTCACGGTACTGAATTCATGCATGGTTCTGGACTCGCCGGATTATTTAGGGGTCTGTTCCGACGTGTCGTTCCCCTATTTAAGAAAGGTGTGGAGCTTGTAAAACCGCACGTGAAAACAGACGCCCGTAACATTGCTAAAGACGTTGTCACTACGGCCTCGACCGCCTTTATGGATCGTATAAATAGGTCGGCGCAGCGCCAAGAGGGCTCTGGTGTCGTACAAATACGTAAAAAAACGCGTAAAAGAAAACGTGAACACGCGGCCATTGTCTTACCAACTTTTATGAATAAAGTAGCAAAACCTAAGAGACGTCGCCGCCAGAAAACAAGAAGTCGTTCACCGAGTGACATCTTCTAGTCACCCGCTATGGCTTTCGTGCATGACGCCTCCGCCAAGTACGCCAAATCAGAATTGGATATCTTTCAAATACCGCCTACCCAAACAAACATTGAAAAATCGCTTTATGTAGAGGTACAGCCAATCGCAGCAATCACTGACAATGCCCCTTTGGAATTCTACATCACGGACAGCGGTGAATATTATTACGATCTTAATAACACCTTGTTACACGTTGTTTGCAAAATCGTTAGTCCTGATAACACCCCCATACCCGAAGGCTCCCGCGTTGCACTTATTAACTACCCTATAGCGAGTCTTTTTAATCAACTGGATATAACGCTCGGCGACACGTGGATTTCAAGAAGCGACAACCATTATACGTATAGAGCGTATATAGAGTCCCTAATAAATTATAATTCACAAACTTTAGCGTCCCAATTTACCGCCGGTTTATTCTATAAAGACACAGCGGGGCATCATGATGACCGGGTTATCGACGGGCGTAATGAAGGCTTCAGCAGGAGAGCAAAGTATTCAGCCCGATCTAAGAGTGTTGAATTAATGGGCCCCATTTACGCAGATATATTTAATCAACCGAAGCTAATACTGAACGGTTTAGACCTAAAGATAAAATTGACCAGAAACAAAGACACTTTCTGCCTTATGTCGGCCGAGGCGGCCCCTTTTAAAGTCCAAATACAGCACGCTTCCCTGTTTGTCAAAAGAGTACAAGTATCGCCCGCTGTAAGAATCGGTCACAGTCGCACTCTGTTAACAGCTAACGCGAAGTACTCGATAGATCGGGCATCGCTTAAAGTGTATAGCGTCCCCGCCGGTACTCGCATTTGCAACCACGAGAATCTTTTCCTCGGAAACCTACCAAAAACAGTAATACTATCGTTTGTGGATAACGAATCATTTTCCGGGAGTTACCAAAGAAATCCTTTGTTCTTCAACCACTATAATGTGAATTATGCAGCCTTATATTTGGATGGTCAACAGATACCGGCAAAACCTTTTCAACCTAACTTCCAAGACGAATCAGCTGTTCGTGAATATATGTCCCTAGTACATATTTCAGGGAAACACAAGGCTGACAACGCTTTATCCGTCGATCGACACGAGTTCTTGAACGGTTACACTTTGTTCGCTTTTGATTTATCGCCGGATCAAGAGCCTGGCGGTCATTTCTCTCTAGTAAAAACTGGCAATCTGCGAGCTGAAATTAGATTTGCCGAGCCGATTGCAAACACAATTAATATGATTGTATATTCAGTTCATGAAAATATTATTGAAATAAATAATCGTCGGGAGGTCTTATATGATTTTCAATAAAAATGAATAATTATGAAATTGCCTGTGTTATTAAAGCTGATATTAACGCCAGGCGCATATTTAAAGGTGTATTCCCATGTGATTTATTACCTGGAGGTAAAATCATCGACAGGCCCGCTGCCTACATTGTAAATACGGATAATTCATCTCAGCGGGGGAAGCATTGGATTTTAACCACCTCAGCCCCCAGTGCTTAAACACCCTGAAAGACCAGGCCACTTTTTACACTTCTGACCTACACTACTTTCACCGTTTATTGCTCGGTCATGCAACTTACCACCCAAATGAATTTTACCTCCTTTTCTTCTCACTAATAGAGCTTTCATTTGGTGGTATTTCATTGCTGCTGACATTTTTACTTTTTTTGTTATTAATCGAAATTTAACGATTTTTTTGCAAAAAAATGACATTTTTCACTTTCAGTTGTAAAATTTTGCAAAAAAAACGAGATCCATATATAAATTTTGCTCTAAATTTATTGTTCTACATGTCTTTGATAAAAAAAAAAATGTTTGGGTAAAAAAAAAAATGGTTTGGGTAAAAGTTATAGCAATTACAAACTATGGTCCAAAAATGTGAATTTCCGCTTTTTGAAGCAGCTCTGACTTTCTGAGCACCTGTCATGTTTCCTGAGGTTCTACAATGCCCAGACAGTACAAACACCCCACAAATGACCCCATTTCAGAAAGTACACACCCTAAGGTATTCGCTGATGGGCATAGTGAGTTCATAGAACTTTTTATTTTTTGTCACAAGTTAGCGGAAAATGATGATTTTATTTTTTTTTCTTACAAAGTCTCATAGACTTTGATTTCAAACTCCTTACCACACATTTGGGCCCCTAGAATGCCAGGGCAGTATAACTACCCCACAAGTGACCCCATTTTGGAAAGAAGAGACCCCAAGGTATTCGCTGATGGGCATAGTGAGTTCATGGAAGTTTTTATTTTTTGTCACAAGTTAGTGGAATATGAGACTTTGTATGAAAAAAAAATAAAAAATCATCATTTTCCACTAACTTGTGACAAAAAATAAAAAATTCTAGGAACTCGCCATGCCCCTCACGGAATACCTTGGGGTGTCTTCTTTCCAAAATGGGGTCACTTGTGGGGTAGTTATACTGCCCTGGCATTCTAGGGGCCCAAATGTGTGGTAAGGATTTTGAAATCAAATTCTGTAAAAAATGACCAGTGAAATCCGAAAGGTGCTCTTTGGAATATGGGCCCCTTTGCCCACCTAGGCTGCAAAAAAGTGTCACACATCTGGTATCTCTGTATTCAGGAGAAGTTGAGGAATGTGTTTTGGGGTGTCTTTTTACATATACCCATGCTGGGTGAGATAAATATCTTGGTCAAATGCCAACTTTGTATAAAAAAATGGGAAAAGTTGTCTTTTGCCAAGATATTTCTCTCACCCAGCATGGGTATATGTAAAATGACCCCATTTTGGAAAGAAGAGACCCCAAGGTATTCGCTGATGGGCATAGTGAGTTCATGGACGTTTTTATTTTTTGTCACAAGTTAGTGGAATATGAGACTTTGTATGAAAAAAAAAACAAAAAAAAAAACATCATTTTCCACTAACTTGTGACAAAAAATAAAAAATTCTAGGAACTCGCCATGCCCCTCACGGAATACCTTGGGGTGTCTTCTTTCCAAAACGTGGTCACTTGTGGGGTAGTTATACTGCCCTGGCATTCTAGGGGCCCAAATGTGTGGTAAGGAGTTTGAAATCAAATTCTGTAAAAACTGACCAGTGAAATCCGAAAGGTGCTCTTTGTAATATGGGCCCCTTTGCCCTCCTAGGCTGCAAAAAAGTGTCACACATCTGGTATCTCCGTACTCAGGAGAAGTTGGGGAATGTGTTTTGGGGTGTCATTTTACATATACCCATGCTGGGTGAGAGAAATATCTTGGCAAAAGACAACTTTTCCCATTTTTTTATACAAAGTTGGCCTTTGACCAAGATATTTATCTCACCCAGCATGGGTATATGTAAAAAGACACCCCAAAACACATTCCTCAACTTCTCCTGAATACAGAGATACCAGATGTGTGACACTTTTTTGCAGCCTAGGTGGGCAAAGGGGCCCATATTCCAAAGAGCACCTTTCGGATTTCACAGGTCATTTTTTACAGAATTTGATTTCAAACTCCTTACCACACATTTGGGCCCCTAGAATGCCAGGGCAGTATAAATACCCCACAAGTGACCCCATTTTGGAAAGAAGAGACCCCAAGGTATTCGCTGATGGGCATAGTGAGTTCATGGAAGTTTTTATTTTTTGTCACAAGTTAGTGGAATATGAGACTTTGTATGAAAAAAAAAAATCTGCATTTTCCACTAACTTGTGACAAAAAATATAAAATTTTAGGAACTTGCCATGCCCCTCACGGAATACCTTGGGGTGTCTTCTTTCCAAAATGGGGTCACTTGTGGGGTAGTTATACTGCCCTGGCATTTTCCAGGGGCCCTAATGTGTGGTAAGTAGGTAAATGACCTGTGAAATCCGAAAGGTGCTCTTTGGAATGTGGGCCCCTTTGCCCACCTCGGCTGCAAAAAAGTGTCACACATGTGGTATCGCCGTATTCAGGAGAAGTTGGGGAATGTGTTTTGTGGTGTCATTTTACATATACCCATGCTGGGTGAGAGAAATATCTTGGCAAAAGACAACTTTTCCCATTTTTTTATACAAAGTTGGCATTTGACCAAGATATTTATCTCACCCAGCATGGGTATATGTAAAATGACACCCCAAAACACATTCCCCAACTTCTCCTGAATACGGAGATACCACATGTGTGACACTTTTTTGCAGCCTAGGTGGGCAAAGGTGCCCAAATTCCTTTTAGGAGGGCATTTTTAGACATTTGGATACCAGACTTCTTCTCACGCTTTGGGGCCCCTAAAATGCCAGGGCAGTATAAATACCCCACATGTGACCCCATTTTGGAAAGAAGACACCCCAAGGTATTTAATGAGGGACATGGCGAGTTCATAGAAAAAAAAAATTTGGCACAAGTTAGCGGAAATAGATTTTTTTGATTTTGTTCTCACAAAGTCTCCCTTTCCGCTAACTTGGGACAAAAATTTCAATCTTTCATGGACTCAATATGCCCCTCAGCGAATACCTTGGGGTGTCTTCTTTCCAAAATGGTGTTATTTGTGGGGTGTTTGTACTGCCCTGGCATTTGAGGGTCTCCGCAATCATTACATGTATGCCCAGCATTAGGAGTTTCTGCTATTCTCCTTATATTGAGCATACAGGTAATGAGATTTTTTTTTTCCGTTCAGCCTCTGGGCTGAAAGAAAAAAATGAACGGCACAGATTTCTTCATTCGCATCGATCAATGTGGATGAAAAAATCTCTGCCAAAAAAAGAAAAAGGAGGGGAAAGGCGTCTGTCAGGACATAGGAGCTCCGCCCAACATCCATACCCACTTAGCTCGTATGCCCTGGCAAACCAGATTTCTCCATTCACATCAATCGATGTGGATGAATAAATCATTGCCGGAATTTTTTTTTTTATATATACAAAGTGTTTGCCAAAGTATATGAACACCGCCACCTCCTCAGCTCATATGCCTCGGCAAACGTATCTTTTACTGCAGAGGAGAAATCTCGTCTTGCAGCGCCGCATACACCGACTTGCGTGTAATCTGACAGCAGCGCAATGCTTCTGTCCGAATGCACATCAGTGCTGCAGCTAGTCGATCGGTTGGTCCACCTGGAAGGTAAAAAAAACAAAACAAAAAAGAAAAAACCAGGCCGCAAAGCAATAACTTTATTAACTTTAGAACAGAACATATTAACTTTTTTAAACTTTTTTAACTTTTTTACTTACCGGTAATTTTTTTTTTTGTTTAGTTTTTTTTACCTTTATAGAACAAACCTCTCCTTCCCCATGGGACAATGTGCAAAGCGCAAATCGCCCAAAGATGTGGCGAAGTGCGTTATGCACTTTATCCCAGGTGAAAGGAGAGGTTTGCAGCAGCTGAGAGTAAAAGGGCCCTAATAGCCCTGTGTGCCTGTCCTGTGAGATGCAATCCCTATGCTAAGTGTACCTGTGTGTGGTACTTCTGGAAACACTCTCCATAGCATAGGGCAGGGTGGTCAGCACAGTCAGGACAGAAATAGAGGGTGTCACGCCTTATTCCACTCCTGCTACAGACACGACATCTTTTTCGGGGTGACGGTTGGGTTGAGGTACCAGGAACGACACTGGGGAAATGTCGCTCGTGTAGACGGCTAACTACACTGGTGGATGGGGCCACGGAACCTCCTGGGAAAAGGAGGTTCTCGATGATCTCTTCCTGGAATTTGAGGAAAGATCCCGTTCTCCCAGCCTTACTGTAGAGAACAAAACTATTGTACAGCGCCAATTGAATTAAATATACAGACACCTTCTTTTACCAGCGTCTGGTTCTGCGGGAAACTAAATACGGAGACAACATCTGGTCATTGAAGTCCACCCCTCCCATGAGCGCATTATAGTCGTGGACACAGAGGGGCTTTTCAATGACACGGGTTGCTCGCTCAATTTGGATTGTCGTGTCTGCGTGAATGGAGGAGAGCATGTAAACGTCACACTCTCTATTTCACCGCGAGCAGTTCTTCGTTACACAAGGCAGCCCTCTCCCCCCTTGCAAGACGGGTGGTTACAAGCCGTTGGGGGAAGCCCACGCGACTAGTTCGCGCGGTGCCACAGGCGCAAATCCGTTCTAGAAACAAATGCCTAAAGAGGGCCACACTTGTGTAGAAATTGTCCACATAAAGATGATACCCCTTGCCGAATAAGGGTGACACCAAGTCCCAGACTGTCTTCCCACTGCTCCCCAGGTAGTCAGGGCAACCGACCGGCTCCAGGGTCTGATCTTTTCCCTCATAGATCCGAAATTTGTGGGTATAGCCTGTGGCCCTTTCACAGAGCTTATACAATTTGACCCCATACCGGGCACGCTTGCTTGGGATGTATTGTTTGAAGTCAAGGCGCCCGGTAAAATGTATTAGGGACTCGTCTACGCAGATGTTTTGCTCAGGGGTATACAAATCTGCAAATTTCTGGTTGAAATGGTCTATGAGGGGCCGAATTTTGTGGAGCCGGTCAAAAGCAGGGTGGCCTCTGGGACAGGAGGTGGTGTTGTCGCTAAAATGCAGGAAACGCAGGATGGTCTCAAATCGTGTCCTGGACATAGCAGCAGAGAACATGGGCATGTGATGAATCGGGTGCGTGGACCAATATGACCGCAATTCATGCTTTTTTGTCAGGCCCATGTTGAGGAGAAGGCCCAGAAAAATTTTAAGTTCGGAAACTTGGACTGGTTTCCACCGGAAAGGCTGGGCATAATAGCTTTCCGGGTTTGCGGTTATAAATTGTGTGGCATACCGGTTTGTCTCTGCCACGACTAAGTCCAAGAGCTCCGCAGTCAAGAACAGCTCAAAAAATCCCAGGGCCGAACCGATTTGAGCCGTCTCAACCCGAACTCCAGACTGGGCGGTGAAAGGGGGAACTACTGGTGCGGCTGAAGTTGGTGACTGCCAATCAGGGTTTGCCAGCACCTCAGGGATTCTAGGGGCTCTACGGGCCTGTCTGTGCGGTGGCTGCGACGGGGTAACTATTGCACGTGCCACCGTACCAGCTTCAACTGCCCTTCTGGTGCTCGCTACTTCACCAGGTTGTACGGCAGTGCTGGTACTAGGTCCAGGAAGGGCTGCACTGCTGGTGTATGCCTCACCACGTGATCCGGCAGCGACAGCCCCACTCTGCTGCTCTTGAAGCGGATCCTGCGCAACCTGTGGTCTAGCGACACGGGGCCGGGTACGCCTGGTGCTGCCAGGGACCTCCACCTCCTCGTCCGAACTTTGGGTCAGAGAGCCACTGCTTTCCACAGGTTCATATTCTGACCCGCTAGATTCGTCAGATGAGGGTTCCCACTCCTCATCCGACTGGGTCAGAATCCTGTAGGCCTCTTCAGAAGAATGCCCCCTGTTTGACATTTTGGACTACTAAATTTAGGGGTATACCCTGAGACTACCCAAGAAAAAAAGCAAGCCTGTCTTACAAAGGGGAGGCTAGCGAAGTACCGGAGGCCGCTGCGGTTGATAAAAAATATCAAAACTGATTTTTTTATCGCCGCAGTGCGTGTAAAGTGAATGTGCAGTGATCAAAAAATATATATTTTTTGTCACTGCGGTGGGGCGGGCGTGGGTGAACGCACGTGTGGGCGACCGATCAGGCCTGATCGGGCAAACAATGCGTTTTGAGTGGAGGGCGAGCTAAGGTAACACTAATACAATTATAGATCTGACCGTGATCAGTTTTGATCACTTACAGATACTATAAAAGTACAAATGCTGATTAGCGATACGCTAATCAGCGAATAAAAGTGACTGCGGTGCGGTGGGGTGGGCGCTAACTGACGCTAACTACCTAACCAAGGGGCCTAAACTATCCCTAAAACCTAACAGCCAATACTAGTGAAAAAAAAAAGTGACAGTTTACACTGATCACTTTTTGTCTTTCACTAGTGATTGACAGGGGCGATCAAAGGGGTGATCAAAGGTTTAATTGGGGTGCAGGGGGGTGATCAGGGGCTACAGTGAAGTGTTTGGTGCTACTCACAGTTCAGTCTGCTTCTCTGCTGGATCCAACCCACGAAAAGGACCAGCAGAGAAGCAAAGAAGCCATATAACAGATCATATTTACTAATATGATCTGTTATATGGCTTGTGATTGGATTTTTTGAAAATCGCCAGCCTGCCAGCCAATGATCGTTGCTGGCAGGCTGGTGACGAACTTGTTCTTTAACTTTTGCCGGCCCGCGAAGCGCATGCGCGGGCCGGTTTTTGAGCGAAATCTCGCGTCTCGCGAGATGACGCGTATATGCGTGACTCTGCGCAGCGCTGCCACCTTCCGGAACGCGAATCTGCGTTAGGCGGTCCGAAGGTGGTTAATTATATTATACCCGAATGATATATCTTATTTTTTTGATAGTTATGGTTTATCCCCCGGAAATGAAATATTTCCTGGCGACTTTATGCAGTTCTAAGACTATAAGATATCAAAACAGACAAATACAAGACGCCGTTAGTTCCGTCTGCGGCCATTACTGTATCTATATCTTACAATGTCTCGCTAAAGGAATGTCTTTTGAAAATGTTTTAAAAATGTTCACTAACGATTTTAGAAAAAATGACCGTATTGTGCGATCATTTGTAACAAAACGCATGAAACGCTTATGTATACGATGCTGTAATTACAATCAAACGTGTCTGTCCCTACGTGATTGTTGCAAATAAGGAAATAAATAAAGCTTTTTAACCGAATTATATTCGTCATCGTTTTATTTTAATACTATTATATTAAATTAATATCAGGTGCTATAAATTTTAATATCAAACACGATAAATTTTAATATCAAACACGATAAATTTTAATAGCTAACACTATAAATTTTTAATAGCAACCACTATAAATTTTAATAGCACACACTATAAATTTTAATAGCTAGCGCTATAAATTTAATATCAAACACTATAAATCTTAATAGCAAACACTATAAATTTTAATAGCACACACTATAAACTTAATATCAAGCAATATCAAGCGATATAAAATTAATATCAAGCGATATAATCTTTATATTAAAAAATATCAAGCGATATAATCTTTATATCAAACAATATCAAGCGATATAAAAATAATATCAAGCGATATAAACTTTATATCAAGCGATATAAACTTTATATCAAACAATATCAATCAATATAAAAGGGGCAGGGTTATCTGTATAAAAGGGGGCGTGGTACCTGTCACTTTTAGTTTGACGAAACATATACCCTCTTACTACTAATATTTATGAGCTTCTGACTCTCCCCGCCCACCTGCTTCTGAATGACAGTTATTTTCCATATGAATCAGCAGCAGGTGGGCAGGGGAGTGGCTATAGCTGTTAATTAAATATACGCTGGACTCAATGACATCACGCTGGACTTAAATCAGCTCATTAGCATGCGGCATCTTTGTGTGTATATTATGAGGGAACCATCTGTCACACCAGTAAGTGAATACATCTAAGAAACTTTTTTGTAGTTAATGATTGTATATAATTAGTCAGATTATAATCAAATATCCACATGACAGGTTCCCTTTAAACTTAGAACAGCAAAAAACAGAAACTAGCATTTATAAAAATAGAACAGGAAGGGGGGGGGGTTGTCAGCTGAATTCCCCCCCCCCTCCCCACGCCCAGCGTGCCTGCAAAGAGCTGTCACTTGTCTAAAATTTTAATAACCTCTAATTGAACTCTGGTTCAGATAGATATAGGATATACAAGATGGATTTCTATCTCTCACAGTGCTCTTTCAAAGGTCCCACTCTGGGCTCTCTCCACCTTCCTCCTGTTTGGGAGACCCAAGGCTTGCGGCAGGTCATATTCGAATAAATGGCGTAAATCTTTAGGCGGTACTGATTCTGGTACTCCTACCATTCTTAAGTTACTTCTCCTAGACCTATTCTGTAGGTCATCCAATCAAACTTTTAATCGATCTGCTATCTGAAATAAATCATGCATCTTGGTTGAGACCTCCACATAATCATCCTCTATACATACCACCCTTTGTTCTACTTCTGCAAATCTTTGTTCATGCTGCGCAACTTCCTCCTGTAACTTATTCAACACTGTTTGTACCGTTGATATCAGAGAGGTGATAATATCTGGTGCTAGTTGTTTCGCCACTTCTATGGCCAGTTGTTTAATGTCCACATTCCCCCCTGTAGTTTCAAACATATCCACCGGTGAGTCCATTATGTCACTCTCTCCCCTTTCTTTTTGCACTGCATCGGCGGGCTGAGTCGGTGCCATCTTGGGAAGCACGTGTCCCTGTATGTTATTGAGTCGGCCCGAGGAGGTGATTTTCTGACCCCGTCAGAGTAAATAACGCTCCATACACGTAGGGGAGCCGGCAATTGTTAAAGTACTCTCCCATTACCTCAGGAGGATATGTCGGAGCGGGCTTCTGATTTCTCGGCAGCGAGGAGCTGAAGTCACTGCGTCCTCACATACCAGCGCCGAATTCGGAAGTCCGTGCTGCAACTTTTTGATAAAGGTCAATGGAACAGAAAACTCTAGGATTGAGAATACAGAGGGTTTATGTTGGAATAATAAGGACATATTCCCCAGTAAAGTATTACTGCATTTATCAAAGGAATGTTTGCACCCTAAGGGGTACTCCAAGACCAATATACACGTTTTGCGTGTGATTGCTTCCTCAGGAGGAGTCACGCGCAAAACGCGCGTCGAGGAGCGCCACCACCCTCTCTTTGCCTTTCTTCTTATTGGTATGTTGCCATTTATGTCGCATTTGTAGTTTAGCGAGCATACATGTTACTTTGCTGCTCTTTATATGCACTAGTCACTTTTTGGCACATCCTTATATGCATACGCACTTTATATAAACTCGACCACTCTACCCTGTATTGGGATTTGTTATTTTCATCCTTAGAGGTCGTTGATACTGCTGCATCTTGTTATAGCTGAGAGTCCATTATTGAGGTGGTGTGCAACTGTGTTTTTGTCCCTGCTTATTCACAAGCAAGCATTGTGAACATCATTTTTAACTATTGTTATTGATAAATATTACATTCTATGATTCATTAATAGTGTGTTTCGCACTCTTTTTTGTGGTTGCGCTTGTTATATGCTTGTTTTTTTCCAAATGTCACCACATTATATCACGTACACAGAGAAAATGAAAAACATCTATGATTTTTATATCCACTTTCAGAAACGCTGGATAATTTCCTTAATATTTTCCCTCCTTTTTTTTTCAATTTTTCTGTTCACGTGGTAGATGTTTTGTTCTGAAGGCTTCATTGTATTGTGTGTGTGTGTTGCTAACTACTAACCTGCCTGAACAAACAAATGAGCCCTTAGACAGCCCGTACTTCACAGAGTATACAGATAAGCTGCATAGACCATGCGATGCAAGCATCGATTCCAGTCTGTCTAGTAGTTGTCATTTGATTAAGCATGCATACATTTTATTAAAACCACAGCACACAAACACACACTATCTAAGTGGATGTAGGTGCAGCATTGTTGTTCCATACATTATTGTCCATAGTTCTGGATACACCTTCTTCTGCTCCTGTGTTGGAATCTCTAGGAGCTGGTAGGTCAGCTATACCGCTAGGAGCATCAGTAGTAAGCCTAAAAGTTTCTGTGTAGCTGTGGTCCTCTGTTGTAGAATCAGGAAGATGAACATCATCTTGGGCGTTGCTGTCCCTTGGTTGGACAGTGCTGTCAATCATGGCATATCCCTTGACCAATATGGTGCGACCTGGAAGTGTAGCTACGTGGAGTAGGCCTCAAACCGCCTTGAAAGTCCACCTCCGTCCTCCTCTAGTCAACGTTATGGACACTTCGGTGATGGGAAACCTGGGACGGACACTTCCTTCCTGCCAAAGATGAGCCTCCATCCGAACTTCTACTTAGGTCCTAAAGCTACTTAATACAGAACAGAAAGTAATAAACACAATAACCGTACAACCTGAGTGATTCCATCTGGGACCACCACTATAGTGACTCCATACTGTTGAGAGCGTAGAGCTTGTGTGATCCCTAGGGTCTTCAGTATGTGTCCCATTATCTCCCCAGTGAAGTGGGTACCTCTGTCTGACTCTATCACCTCTGGAATCCCATATCTGCAGACTACCTCTGACAATTTTTTTCTTAGCAGTATTTTTGGCCGTAGCCATAGTTATTGACCAGGCTTCTGGCCAGCCTGAGAATACATCAATGGCTACAAGGACATACTCATATGTGCTCACCTTGGGTAGCTATATGTAATCCACCTGCACTCTTTGAAATGGGTACAAGGGTTTCGGAGTGTGTTTCTTGGGGGTCTTTACAAACCTCCCAGGGTTATGTCTGGCACATGTAAGACAACCCTGAACAAACTTTTCAAAGAGGGTCTGAATTCCGGGTGCAAACCAATGTTCTAACACTAGTGCGCTCATAGCACCTTTCGACATACTCCGAGGCAAACATGTTCTGCCATTTACCTGCCAGTGCTCTCCTGTCTTCGTGGTCCCCGCCTCCATCCATACCTTTTTGTCTTGAGGCGTTATCTGGGCCTGTAATTCCTGCAAGAGCGACAAATCTGGCATAGTTGGAAAAAAAACTATGTCAGGAGCGGCAGACCGGCTGCTTGGTCTGCTTGAGCATTTCCCACGGCTGGCGGATCATCTTGCCTCACATGGGCTGGCACTTTAACAATGGCTTCCTCTGTGGGCAGCTCTAGGGCCTCTATGACGCTCTGTACTGCTTCTGAATTCTTAATTGGTTTGCCCGATGAAGTCAGAAATCCCCTGGTTTTCCAGATAACACCAAAGTCATGTGCTACCCCAAAAGCATATCTGGAATCTGTGTAACAATTTATTCTCAGTCCCTTACCCATTGTACATGCATCAGCGAGTGCCTTCAATTCCGCCTCTTGTGCAGACGCACAGGATGGGAGTGGTTTTTGTATCATTACCTTACCATCCTGGATTACCGCATACCCGGTGATGGTGTCCTTGTTCATCATTCCACCATCTGGAGCCATCTACAAAATACAGCATCAGGGTTAGTTAATGGTGTTTCAGTAACCTTTGGTAACCCTTTTGTTTCTGCAATCATCAATTCATGACACTTATGATTTGCAATCAGATCAGACATTTCTACTCCTCCTTCTCCCCCCTCCTCTTCTAAATCCACTGGCATCAAAGTAGCTGGATTTAGAAGAGTACATCGCTGTAAGGTAATGTGGGGACTGAGTAGTGTCATCTCATAGTTTGTGATTCTGGCTTGAGACAAATGTTTCAGCTTGGTGGTGTGTAGTAGTTCAGCAACTGCATGAAATGCACTCACAGCTTCTGGTGTTAGTTCAAAAGTCTCTCCTTTGAGGCAGTCATATAGTGGCTGCATCATCTGAGAGCAATCCTTAATCCAGGGGCGACAGTAACTGACAAGTCCAATAAAGGCACGCAGAGCCCTTCGAGTACTTGGCAGGGGGTGCTGCTGTATAGCAGTAACCCTCCCAGATGTAAGGTGTTTAGTACCTGGGGAAATACAGTGACCTAGGAAAATCACAGTAGATTTACAAAGTTGCAGCTTCTCTTTGGAGGCTTTACAACCATTTTCAGCAAGGAAAAAAGGCAAAGATAAACTTTCTTCATTACACTGTTCTGAGCTGTGGCGACAAAGCAACAGATCATCAATATATTGTTGTCACGGATGGTGTTGCAGAAAACAAGAAGTAACAAATAAAGATCCGACTGACTTGATCCCAAACTAAGGAACAAATGGGTGAGCCCTATAAAAGCCCTAGAGCTCTCCCTGACTGCTCAGCCCATGCAAAGATCTTTATGATAGAAAATTGCATGTCCACGTACCTCGACTGTGTGAAACCTGAACACCCTATAATAGTGAGGGGACACGACCACCGGCTCCCTACACTTAATACGGAGGGAGTCAGGGTCACCTAGGATCAAGCCAACAGGAAAACACAAATACAGAAATAGACTTATCTGAGGAACCAGCAGTGGCAACTTCAAGCAGTGAACACAATCCAGGAAGTAGTATAAACTGCAAAGTGATGCAGTATGGGAGGGGATATAAAGGGATGCAATCAGTGCAACTAGATGACAGCTGAGAGAGGGAAACGAGATGACAAAACGAAAGCAAAACAAAAGAACCTCAAGCAAGAGGTACTGAAGAACATCTGTCAGAACTTCTCAGATATCTGGCGGTGACAATTGTAAAAGAACAGTATCCGGATAGGCCGGCTGCCAGGACTGCAACACAGAATGTAGGGCAGTAGAGAAAATATATCTGAGCTTACCAACACACGCGTGACAATAGATGCAGCATCATGAATGTTAAGTTTAACACCCTTTTTCCCACAATTCGAGCATGTTACTTGGTCCCAGTTACGTGGAGACTGAACCCCACCTGGTACCCTTTCCTGGAACCTGCCCTTAGGTTTAAAGCGTTTGTTAGCCATTATTGGCTTCTTTTTTTATTTTGCAAGTCTAGCTCAGCTCCCTTTGCTATGGCCACTAGGTCAGAGAACTGGCAGGTCCGCCAATCAGGATGAGCCTTCTTTACAGCATCCTGTATGGGAGCTTTTAATCCAGACATAAATGTATGTTTTAGTAGTCTCATGTCCTTACTGTCTCCTGTCTCATACCCATAGTCAAGCCAGAGCTGTTCTAGAGCTGTGGCGTAGTCGGCTACAGTCTGCTTAGCGTCTTGTGTTTGCGTCATAAAGGTATCAGTCTGATTGTCCTGTTCCTCTTTTACCCAGGGTTTGATGATAAATTCCTGGCCTGACTGGTCTGTGGCCTTATCCACAGGGACAGTACCAGGGGCCTTTGCTATTATTTGATTCTTAAGAACTTCCCCTCCTTTAGTCTCTAGAAGACTCTCCAGATCCGCCCAAGTGGCTTTATATGCGGTCTGGATACTTTCCAATTTACGAAGGAAAGTACTGGGGACAGTACGGGGGTCTGGCAAAGTGTTACACATGGCCAGCAACCAGGGGCGTACATAGAAATCATGGGGCCCCATAGCAAAACTCAGAATTGGGCCCCCCCTCAATAAAAAGTTTAATAATTAAAGCTGATTAGTGAAGGTGCGGGGTACATTAGGAGCTAAATAAAAGGTTAGGCTGTGGTCACATCACGTTTTTGCCATCCGTTTTTACTTATATGTTGGGGGGGGGGGATAAAAAAGTGCTGCACCCTATGCTTTTCTATCCTGCAGAGTCCAGTAGAAAAAACGTATAGGTTAACATACAAATTTTTCTTTCAAACTCTATGATGAAGGATGCCACTGTATGTATACATGAAACGGATGGAAAAAACAGGACATGAACTCGGCCTTACCCTTTAAGTTTTATTTATTTTATGATAGGTGTAAATCAGAGGAGAGCCTATAGGGTTAATTACTGCAGCAGGCCTGTCCACACTGGTCAATGTGACCCCTGGGACAGATCTTGTGCAGGTCCACAGCATTAGATCTCTGTCTCACAGCTCAACTTCTCCCTTTGTTATTAACAGGGAGCAGAGCTGAGCAATTTTAGTCATGTCCCATCCTTTTACCTCAGAGGTAGTCTATCTGGAGCATCCAGCACATGCCAGGTCCCATATGAAAGAATACATATGCAGTACAGTGAGCAGAGCAGAGGCTCCTGTCTGACCCTGACAGCTCTAGGTACAGTCACCCAGCAAACAGCCCGTCTTCCTGTCAGCTCCTCTCACCTCAGCTCTATCATGCAGAGCGCTTCTGCTTCCTTCTGCCCTCTCACACAGCCTAGGAATAGTGAAGGCAGTGCTGGGGGTTAACAAGCATAGAGAAGGGCAGGAGGACCCAGAGGAGGGTCAGCATGTGGGACATAACTACTGATAACAGTAAATGCAGGGCTGGTACTTACCGCGCTGCTAGCTGTGGGAGCAAACTTCCACCAAAGACCTCACAGAGGGGCGGGCACATCAGGCAGTGAGCTGCTTCCTGATTGGAGGAATCGGCTGCTCACTCTCCCTGCTCCTTCCCTCCTTCCAGCCTGCTGTTGTCAGCGCAGCACTAGCGCTGTGTATAATGCCAAATGAAAATGTAAATATGTAATGGCACTGGGGCGTTTGGGGTGGCAATGTACCCCTCATTGACACTGGGCCCAGGGCTGCCGACCCAAACGCCCCATTGCCAGTATTTATCTCTCTACTGTTAACTAATGCAGAGTGTATTCAGGTCGGAAAGGGGACGGAGCCATGCAGCCTGGCCGGGCCCCCTAACCTTACGGGCCCCATAGCCAGTGCGTGGTCTGCCTATATTGACGGTACGCCACTGCCAGCAACTCACTAGGAGTCCATGGCCGATAAACCTCATAATCATGTGTTTCCAGTTGCCCAGCTTCGACTGTGGGGAGGGTCTTATTAACCAGTGGGTATAAGCCTACACGAGAGTGTGGCTTGGGCCCCCCACAGGCTGAGCTTTACTCTCTCTTGAGTCTGGGTTCTGTTGTCCACAATTAGAACAAGTCCACCCCTCCGGGCCATTATATGGAGGTGGTGCTGTGGGAGGGAGAGATTTTTGTGGTTTAGGGGGGATAATACACCGTACTTCAGAAGGGATGCTTAATTCTTTTGTTGGCAATTTAATTTCATCCCATATTTCATACATAGTCCCTTTGTCAGTGTCTTTTGCCTTATGGGCAGTCATAGACATTCCCTGGGCTACATCATACCACATCATGGCCGGGTCATATTTGTTATGGTCTTCCAACCACCCCTTAAAATTAGTGAGAAATTTCTGCCATACTGATTCATCCAATGTTCCATTCACACCTGCTCCCAATTTCTTTAGCATTTGTCTTCAGTCTTTGGTTGCTTCAGTGTCCTTTGCACATTGCATAATATCAATTGCAGAGACCCATTTCTCTGCTCCCTTCTCAGAGGAAAGCTTACTCTGTGTAGCCCCCATCATGTGTGTGGCTCCTTGTAATTCACTATCCAGGTACTCACACACCTGGTGAATTACAACAGTGCTGTGGACACACTTCCGAGGCAGCACTATTAGTGGTGCCGTGGACACACTTCCGAGGCGGCACCACTTTCTTCTACTACCAGTGGTGCTGTGGGCACACTTCCGAGGCAGCACTATCCACTGGTTTGACAATACTACAGTATAGTCTTGCCCTCACACAGAGTAACTCACATGTCCTCTCTGGGGTTACTCGCTGGAAACCCCTTAAACCCCTCTACGTACTTTCTATGGCACAGGAAGCAAACAAATACTACAATCCAAACTGGTATCATAATACCCACGCATGTATACAATATACAGCACAGGAGTTAGCAGTAACGCAGTAATTCTTCCTCATACAATATCAGCAGGCACTCAGTACATGTGAAACCACACAGTATGACATAACTTTGGAACAACCCCTGACCTCAGGCGCCTTTTCAGGTACCAACAAGGAACTGCAGGGTCCCTATCCAATCTTACTGGACAGCTTTATACACTGCCACTTCTCACAGCCTCATCCAGGATAGGTCCGTCAACCCTTTCTCCACCAGAACCAGAGGCCTCCAGAGTCAGGGACCGGACAAGCAAGTCAGCAAGCTGCAGACTTTCAGCTGGGCTCAGGGGGAGCAGGGTCAGACCCCTCCAAGATTCAGCTTATCTCAGCCACTCACACATTCGTGCATTCATACGGCTAGAGACAGTTTTGCACATATACCCTGTGTGCAGAATTATTAGGCAAATGAGTATTTTGACCACATCATCCTCTTTATGCATGTTGTCTTACTCCAAGCTGTATAGGCTCGAAAGCCTACTACCAATTAAGCATATTAGGTGATGTGCATCTCTGTAATGAGAAGGGGTGTGGTCTAATGACATCAACACCCTATATTAGGTGTGCATAATTATTAGGCAACTTCCTTTCCTTTGGCAAAATGGGTCAAAAGAAGGACTTGACAGGCTCAGAAAAGTCAAAAATAGTGAGATATCTTGCAGAGGGATGCAGCACTCTTAAAATTGCAAAGCTTCTGAAGCGTGATCATCGAACAATCAAGCGTTTCATTCAAAATAGTCAACAGGGTCGCAAGAAGCGTGTGGAAAAACCAAGGCGCAAAATAACTGCCCATGAACTGAGAAAAGTCAAGCGTGCAGCTGCCAAGATGCCACTTGCCACCAGTTTGGCCATATTTCAGAGCTGCAACATCACTGGAGTGCCCAAAAGCACAAGGTGTGCAATACTCAGAGACATGGCCAAGGTAAGAAAGGCTGAAAGACGACCACCACTGAACAAGACACACAAGCTGAAACATCAAGACTGGGCCAAGAAATATCTCAAGACTGATTTTTCTAAGGTTTTATGGACTGATGAAATGAGATTGAGTCTTGATGGGCCAGATGGATGGGCCCGTGGCTGGATTGGTAAAGGGCAGAGAGCTCCAGTCCGACTCAGACGCCAGCAAGGTGGAGGTGGAGTACTGGTTTGGGCTGGTATCATCAAAGATGAGCTTGTGGGGCCTTTTCGGGTTGAGGATGGAGTCAAGCTCAACTCCCAGTCCTACTGCCAGTTTCTGGAAGACACCTTCTTCAAGCAGTGGTACAGGAAGAAGTCTGCATCCTTCAAGAAAAACATGATTTTCATGCAGGACAATGCTCCATCACACGCGTCCAAGTACTCCACAGCGTGGCTGGCAAGAAAGGGTATAAAAGAAGAAAATCTAATGACATGGCCTCCTTGTTCACCTGATCTGAACCCCATTGAGAACCTGTGGTCCATCATCAAATGTGAGATTTACAAGGAGGGAAAACAGTACACCTCTCTGAACAGTGTCTGGGAGGCTGTGGTTGCTGCTGCACGCAATGTTGATGGTGAACAGATCAAAACACTGACAGAATCCATGGATGGCAGGCTTTTGAGTGTCCTTGCAAAGAAAGGT
This sequence comes from Bufo bufo, assembly GCF_905171765.1. Lineage (NCBI taxonomy): Eukaryota > Metazoa > Chordata > Amphibia > Anura > Bufonidae > Bufo > Bufo bufo. The sequence continues at coordinate 556,214,692 of NC_053393.1, read as the reverse complement.
GGCTATATTGGTCACTGATTTGTTTTTGTTTTTGAATGTCAGAAATGTATATTTGTGAATGTTGAGATGTTATATTGGTTTCACTGGTAAAAATAAATAATTGAAATGGGTATATATTTGTTTTTTGTTAAGTTGCCTAATAATTATGCACAGTAATAGTCACCTACACACACAGATATCCCCCTAAAATAGCTAAAACTAAAAACAAACTAAAAACTACTTCCAAAAATATTCAGCTTTGATATTAATGAGTTTTTTGGGTTCATTGAGAACATGGTTGTTGTTCAATAATAAAATTAATCCTCAAAAATACAACTTGCCTAATAATTCTGCACTCCCTGTAGGGGAAATAATACATTCACTAGAACACGGTGCAGGCACCACGTTCACACACCACACTGCAGAACAGCGAGCAGAGCTCAGGAGACAGGCAGTAACACAATGGGTTACTTACCGCGGTCTTCCTGGGTCCTGGTCTCCGTATCGCGATCTGCAGCTAGGAGCGTTGTTGTCGTGCCCGCATTCTCCACCAGAAAATGTTGTGGCAGACCAAGGGTCAGTCACGTGAGGATCGTTGCCTCGTGTTCAGGTGAATGACGTCGACGGAGGAAAATGACAGAAGTCTGAGTATAGTTCAAAACCTTGTCAGGAACCCAAAGTGGGAGTGTCCTGGGCTCTTTATTTATACCCAGTTCAAAGGGTGTAACCCCTCAAAGTAAAACATGATTGGTTTACAGACATTTCAATAATGGCTTTTGATTGGTACACAAATAAAACTTCTTGATTGGTTAGAACTGAATCCATCTATTGATTGGTTAGTATTTTACAAGTTTCACTTTTCCAAAAATTTGTTAACTGATGAGTTTAGTTTTTTTTTTTGCAAGAGATGCATATTTGCGATTTAGCACGTACAAATCTTATCTTATCTTAGCACACACGGCTCACTTCTATAGGTTTTTAGCTTACGCTTGTTATATGCTTGTTTTTTTTTTCAAATGTCACCACATTATATCACGTACACAGAGAAAATGAAAAACATCTATGAATTTTATATCCACTTTCAGAAAAGCTGGATAATTTCCTTAACATGGAAGAACAGCTTTGACATCTTGCTGTCATCTAGCTGTTGGGGACAAACCTGGAGAAAGACTGGATATATGGAGGCTAGCTTCTATCAGACTGACTATATGGAGGCTAGCTTCTCTATCAGACTGACTATATGGAGGCTAGCTTCTCTATCAGACTGGGTACATGGAGGCTAGTTTCTCTATCAGACTGACTATATGGAGGCTAGCTTCTCTATCAGACTGACTATATGGAGGCTAGCTTCTATCAGACTGACTATATGGAGGCTAGCTTCTCTATCAGACTGACTATATGGAGGCTAGCTTCTCTATCAGACTGACTATATGGAGGCTAGCTTCTCTATCAGACTGGGTATATGAAGGCTAGCTTCTCTCTCTTTCAGACTTGTCAATCTCTCCTAAAGGGATGCGCTTTCTCTATCATCAGATATATAAGTATATGATATCCACAGTATAGTCTCTGAACAGGGGGCCCTCCTGTCCTTTGGTTATGGTGGGCAGCTTGTAGCATACAGTGTTTCCACCACATGCAGAGGAGGCTGTAGCCAGATTAGCGGCCATTACCTTCTTTGCCAAAATCCGTAATCTCTTTCTGTTGGCTAAACCTTCTGTAGATCTTCTCCCTTCTGAGGGCTGGCCGATAAGTTGCTTGTGGCCTGTAAGGGGGATGGTGTCTCCCTCCAGGAGCTGCTCTGAGGTCTTCACTCCTCAGCAGTCAGCCATTAACGCCAGAATCTTCCTCCTAGAGAGGAAGGGTGGAGCCAGCCCTGACTAGCCTCATGGGGCCTCCGCCTCCCCATACAACTTTATAAAACGGTGAGTAGGGGAGGTATAGGCGCAGGGGACGACCAGCAGATGAATAAGAGGGGCTTTATTTGTGGGTGAAAAACAGACAATGCGGTTCAGGGTTCTAAGACCCCTTTATCAAGTCTATTTCCATTTTTGGATACGGTAGGCGCTAGTATCCAACTCAGCCATGATGGCACTGATCCTTGTTAGGAAGCTGTACTGCCTCTCACCACCAGTCACTTCGTTAGTGCGATGCCTTACCCACTAACCTTATGAGCGCCTTCTCTCTCTCACAATTTACGCTACACAACTTTACAGCATGGGGAGGAATGATGGCATAGCGATCGCTTCTCCCGATGTAATAGCAGCGGTCTCCTCCGCAAGCGACCAGGCGATTGCCCCTAAGTGACTGTTCCTTTATATGCTTTTATATGGTATAAGTGCTGCTGTACCTGTTTATGCCTTTTATCGCGGATATTATTCAGTAAATCATTTTTCACTTACCTGCTGTTTAAGACTATTTTTTTCCCATATCCCAGATTCCATAGTAAAACATCCATAGAGTACTGATGATGCCGCTACTAATACCAGTACTACTATTACTACCCCTACACAGGCGCAGACACGTCTCTAACTGTACCCATTGCCTATCTATGTGCGACTAATTCCCTCCAGTCCCCATAGTGCCCTCAAATGGTAATTATTACCCATTTGTGCCCACCATACATCAGTTATGCCCTCATTGTGCCCTCACAAACTAGTTATGTTTACATTGTGCCCCCACAAAGTAGTTATTCTTTTATTGTGCCACAAAACAGTAGTTATATCCATATTGTGCTCCGATACAGTAGTCATACCCACACTGTGCCCTCACATTGTAGTTATGCCTCCATTGTGCCCCCACACAGTAGTTATGTCCACACTGTACCCTCATAAACTAGTTATGCCCACATTTTGCACTTAAACAGTAGTTATACCAACATTGTGCCCTCACAAACTAGTTATGCCCACATTGTGCCCTTATACAGTAGATATACCCCCATTGTACCCCCATACAGTAGTTATGTCCACACTGTACCCTCATAAACTAGTTATGCCCACATTTTGCCCTTAAACAGTAGTTATACCAACATTGTGCCCTCACAAACTAGTTATGCCCACATTGTGCCCTTATACAGTAGATATACCCCCATTGTACCCCCATACAGTAGTTATGCCCACACTGTGCCCCAATACAGTAATGCCCACATTGCCCCCCATACAGTAGTTATGCTTCCATTGTGCCACAAAAACAGTAGTTATATCCACATTGTGCCCCAATATAGTAGTTATGCCCACACTGTGCCCTCACATGGTAGTTATGCCTCCATTGTGCCCCCACACAGTGGTTATGCCTCCATTGTGCCCCCCCACACAGTAGATATGCCCACATTGTCCCCCTGAAACAGTAGTTATTCTCACATTGTGCCCTCACACAGTAGTTATCCTCACATTGTGCCCCCATACAGTAGTTATGCTTCCATTGTGCCCCCACACAGCAGTTATGCCCACATTGTGCCCCCATACAGTAGTTATGCTTCCATTGTGCCCCCACACAGCAGTTATGCCCACATTGTGCCCCCATACAGTAGTTATGTCTCCATTGTGCCCCCACACAGCAGTTATGCCCACATTGTGGCCCCATACAGTAGTTATGCTTCCATTGTGCCCACACACAGCAGTTATGCCCACATTGTGCCCCCATACAGTAGTTATGCTTCCATTGTAGTGTTGAGCGCGAATATTCAAAAAGCGAATATTAATCGTGAATATTGCAACTTCGCTAATTCGGGAATATTACGAATATAGTGCTATATATTCTCTATATCGAATATTTGTCATTTTTTAACATCTGAAAACATGATTCCTCCCTGCTTCTTTCTTGTGGGTCAATGAGTCATGCGCTCAGTAGCAGAGAGGAGGGAGGAGGCAGGCCGGGAGGATGGGCGCTGGCAGCGTGAGTCACTACTTCACGCGCCTGCGCCGCCCACTTTATGAATGATGCAGGCGGCGTGGGCGCATGACGTAGTGACTCACTCTGCCAGCGCCCGTCCTTCAGGCCTGCCTCCTCCCTCCTCTCTGCTACCGAGCGCTTGTAAGTAATAAAAGGCGCTGATTACCCAGAATTTTTATGCCTACAATTACAGATACGATTATATACAGTGAGTGGGCCCCGCTGACATTATAAAAGCAGATGCCGGCCCCCAGCCCCTCCTCCCTCTCAGCTGATACACCCGCCGCGCAACGTATCATTGTAAATTCGGCAAAATGCAGCATTCGCCCCATAAGACGCACTGCTATTTCCCCCCCACTTTTGGGGGGGAAAAGTGCGTCTTATAGGGCGAAAAATACGGTATTGTGAAGTAGTTAAGATTTTCTATCAGGGTATAGTTCTATTAGCATTATCTCCTTATTATTATAATTCGGATTGTTTTTTATATATATAGTGTTTATACGAATAAGGATGGATGGAAAAAGAAACAGAAACCTACTCAAGATGCTTTCTCTGTTGATCAGGCTTTTTTAGGGTTGAGGGAGACAGAACTGTCCGGAGACAACGCATCCGGCGTGGAGGTCGTAGACACAGGCGACAACAAAAAGCAGCGCAACAACAGACCCCGTCCTCCTGGCAGGAACAACCCGTCGAGGAAGAAGTAACCGTGGTGAATCTCTCTTCTAAAAATTTGACTGATGCCCAAGTGAGTGTATTAAGTAAGGGGCTTTCTTTTTGCCCTCGAACCACTGCAGATTGGTTCGAACTTGATTTTGACCTGTATAATTTTTTTCGTGCTATCAAGTTGAAAATTTGGTTCCACAACAGGGGGAGGATCGAGCATGCCAAGATGAGTGATTTCTCTCTTGGCATGTTCGATCTTTCAACTAGAAGCACCTTTAGCCCAGTCATCAATGAGCCTGCAGTGGAGGCGTATATGGCTGCCGTTAAATCCGACATCCAGAGATTAAAGGCGACAAATTCTGTACAACCTTTTGGTCATCCCAATGTGACAACTGAGGAGATGGTTGCTCTCAAAGAATTAAAACTTGACCATGAACTTACCATTAAGGCCGCTGATAAAGGCGGTGCGGTGGTCGTGCTTGACACCCAGAAATACATTGCCGAAATCAAGCGGCAATTGGGTGATAGAACCGTCTATAGTCACATTGATTTTGACCCAAAGTTCAAGGTTGCTGAGTTGATTGAAAATGTATTGACAGAAGGTTTGCATGCGGGGGTCATTGACGAGGGGCTTGTGGATTTTCTTACTGTAACACATCCTGTCACTCCGGTGCTCTATGTGTTGCCCAAGATCCACAAGTCTCTCGTCGATCCACCTGGCCCCCTATTGTTTCGGGCTCTGATTCAATCTTCAGTCATGTAGCCATCTTCCTTGACAAGGTTTTGTGTAGTTTTGCTTGTGGGGGCAGCTCATACATTCGTGACACTAGCGATTTTTTGCTTAAACTGCAGGAGGTTGAACTCATTGATGTATCTGATGTGATACTTGCATCATTCTAAGTAACTTCACTTTATACATCAATAGATCATCAAAAGGGATTGGCTGCGGTCGGTTCAATGCTGGAGAAATCCACACTCACTGATGGCTCCCAACATTTTACATTATCTTTGTTGGAGATTGTGCTTAGGCACAATTATTTTTTATTTCAAGATTCATACTACGTGCAGGAACAGGGTGTGGCGATGGGGTCCAATGTGGCCCCAACTTATGCCAATATCTTCATGCGCAGGTTTGAGGAGGACGTCGTCTATGGAAGCCACCACTTCCAACATGTTAGGGCGTGGTGGCGGTACATAGACGACGTCTTCCTCATTTGGACAGGTGATGCCCAACAACTCTGTGATTTTCACAGTTTCCTCAATGGAATTGATAGGGCACTACAGTTCACTTTGGTGCATTCCTGTGTCGAAATGCAGTTTCTGGACACCCGCGTGATCCTGTCGGATGGTAAATTGCAGACAGATTTGTTTACTAAGCCAACCGACAGGAACACGCTACTGACATATAGCAGTAACCACCCTAGGTCCATGGTAAAATCCCTTCCATACTCCCAGTTCTTGAGGGTCAAACGTATTGTCTCAGACCCTGTGGCATCTAATAATACCCTAGATACACTGCTACACAAATTTGAGAAACGGGGGTATCCAACCAAGTTATTACAGAAACAAAAGAAATTGGTTAGTCAACTCAATAGGGATGATACTCTAAAAAGGAAAGTAAAACAAGAACAGATGACGAGGATCCCCTTCATTTCTACCCATTGTGAACAGAGCGTTGATATAAGCAATATTATCCGACGTCACTGGGGTATATTGGGCGGTTGTCTCAACACAGTCAAGGAATTCCACTCTCCTCCAATCATGTCCTACCGCAGGTCCAAGAGTCTCAAGGACCAACCGGTAAGGGCGGACGTGGGAACTTTGAAGACAGCAAGACAGCTGACCTTGACAGGTGCCAGTGTCGGCTGTTTTCCTTGTTTGTCCTGCGTAAATTGTAAATTTACTCTTAAGGGTAGAGTTTTCATACACCCACAAACTGGGGTTTCACATCAGATAAGGCATTATCTGACTTGTGACTCCAGCTTTGTTGTGTATGTTATCGTTTGTCCTTGTAATCTGTTGTACGTCGGTGAAACAACAACTGATTTTAAGACACGATTCAACAATCACCGACTTAGTGTCCGGAAAAAAAGACTGGATTTACCAGTCTCTAAACACTTTGCCAACCAGAAACATACTGAGAAAGATCTGAGATTTTGTATTATTGATCATGTACCAATGCCTTGGAGAGGTGGCAACAGGATTAGCCTTCTAAAAAAGAGAGAACTAAAATGGATTTACACGTTAGACTCCCTCCAACCGCATGGTCTAAATGTGGATTACAAGGTTGGGGTTGGTTAGTTGCGTGTCTTGCCCTCTATCCATGTATTTTTAATGTCGATTGTCCCAGTGTAGATTATGTGACTTGTGTGTATTAAACATAAATCTTCGTTTATTCTAATAGTCTTTTTAAAACATTGTCTGTTTTGGATTCACTTCTGTGCACTTATGTTAACATTTTATCTTTACAGATGGTGTGCTGCCGAATTTGGGGTGAGGATAAGCGGTATGGCATTCATGTGGGCAGTGCGATCACGGTGTCTGGATACCATTGTCTATGCAAAATACGACTTCTGTGTTCTCTCCAGAAAATTGCTTTTGTTCTTGTTATTGTCCGTTACATATGTGGTAGGGTGTTATGAGGAGAGCCCTCTGAGTGGTGTGGTGACAGGTGGGTTTTGATCAGTGCGGCTGCGACCCTGTATTTGCATGCAGATGCGCAGCCGCGCTGTGGTCACGGCTGGCGGATTCACTCTTATCTGTTGGTGTAGCCCTCAGCCGAGCCCACTTAGCCACTTTTGATACTTTGGCATTGTCCCATGCCAGTACCATCCTGATTCCACACTGTACCGGACGGAGTTGTCATCATGAGCGTCAGGGCGATATAATGGGCTGTTTGCCCTTATCCATAATGGCCGTCTCAGCGCGGTGACGCAAGAGCGCATGCGTCATGTGAGGAGATTGATACTGGCCGGGAACATGTATTATACATCATATGGACATGCGCAGTGGAGATCTAGGCACGCCGGACCGCACATGTCAGCATGGATCACAGCCGGTCTTCATCCTGCATTCTTAGCACACATCACCTGTATCAGTAAGCACTTAACACTTTATGTAATTACCTACAGTTGACACTGATAATACTATTAATTATGTATTTATATAAATATTTCACTATATTTTATATTCACAGCAATTATTCTTATGTAATTAGGTGTATCACGATTGGATCATATTGTATCGCTGATTTTATCCGTGTTTACATGTATGATGTATTATGTACCTTGTTTTTTTATTAATTATGTTCACTTGACATGTAATTGGTTATGGCTAGCTGTAACACTATATATGTTCAGATCTTGGTTTGTACACACTGCTTGAGGAAGGCTCCTGTGTAGGAGCCGAAACGTTGCTACAGCCTTATGGGTAAATAAAGTTTTTAGATTTTTATCTATTGGAGTGCTGCCCTTTTTTCATCGTCTGCATCATTGGATTGGCTTGTATCCATACTGGGCTTTTTTGCACCCTTCATTCCCTTTTTATCTGTGACGGTGCTGCCATCTCTTTTCTCTTTTTATATATATATAGATAGATAGAGATAAAAAATCAGCCAGCAGCACTCCAATATTGCAAGGAAAATCGTGTGGTTTATTGACCCAAAGTCAAGCGACGTTTCGACAGCTTGTTGCTGTCTTTATCAAGCCTAGTGCACAAGTGTTACAAGCGTGCTTTATATAGGGACATATAAAGCACACTTGTAACACTTGTGCACTAGGCTTGATAAAGACAGCAACAAGCTGTCGAAACGTCGCTTGACTTTGGGTCAATAAACCACACGATTTTCCTTGCAATATTGGAGTGCTGCTGGCTGATTTTTTATCTCTAGTTCATTGGACCTAGGTGCTGGTCCTCACTGGCCGGACGTGCACCCCCCGCTTCTACAGTGTGCTGCTTCCTCGTTTTCCAAACTTTATACAGTGGCGGAAATAATTATTTGACCCCTCACTGATTTTGTAAGTTTGTCCAATGACAAAGAAATGAAAAGTCTCAGAACAGTATCATTTCAATGGTAGGTTTATTGTAACAGTGGCAGATAGCACATCAAAAGGAAAATCGAAAAAATAACTTTAAATAAAAGATAGCAACTGATTTGCATTTCATTGAGTGAAATAAGTATTTGAACCCTCTAACAAAAAAAGACTTAATACTTGAAGGAAAAACCCTTGTTTGCAAGCACAGAGGTCAAACGTTTCTTGTAATTGATGACCAAGTTTGCGCACATTTTAGGAGGAATGTTGGTCCACTCCTCTTTGCAGATCATCTCTAAATCCCTAAGGTTTCGAGGCTGTCTCTGTGCAACTCTGAGCTTGAGCTCCCTCCATAGGTTTTCGATTGGATTAAGGTCCGGAGACTGACTAGGCCACTCCATGACCTTAATGTGCTTCTTCTTGAGCCACTCCTTTGTTGCCTTTGCTGTATGTTTTGGGTCATTGTCGTGCTGGAACACCCATCCACGACCCATTTTCAGTTTCCTGGCAGAGGGAAGGAGGTTGTCGCTCAGGATTTCACGATACATGGCTCCGTCCATTTTCCCGTTTATGCGAATAAGTTGTCCTGTGCCCTTAGCAGAAAAACACCCCCAAAGCAAAATGTTTCCACCCCCATGCTTGACGGTGGGGACGGTGTTTTGGGGGTCATAGGCAGCATTTTTCTTCCTCCAAACACAGCGAGTTGAGTTAATGCCAAAGAGCTCTATTTTGGTCTCATCAGACCACAGCACCTTCTCCCAGTCACTCTCTGAATCATTCAGGTGTTCATTGGCAAACTTCAGACGGGCCTGCACATGTGCCTTCCTGAGCAGGGGGACCTTGCGAGCCCTGCAGGATTTTAATCCATTGCGGTGTAATGTGTTTCCAATGGTTTTCTTGGTGACTGTGGTCCCTGCTAATTTGAGGTCATTAACTAACTCCTCCCGTGTAGTTCTAGGATGCTTTTTCACCTTTCTCAGAACCATTGACACCCCACGAGGTGAGATCTTGCGTGGAGCCCCAGAGCGAGGTCGATTGATGGTCATTTTGTGCTCCTTCCATTTTCGAACAATCGCACCAACAGTTGTCACCTTCTCTCCCAGCTTCTTGCTAATGGTTTTGTAGCCCATTCCAGCCTTGTGCAGGTCTACAATTTTGTCTCTGACATCCTTGGACAGCTCTTTGGTCTTTCCCATGTTGGAGAGTTTGGAGTCTGCTTGATTGATTGATTCTGTGGACAGGTGTCTTTTATACAGGTGACTAGTTAAGACAGGTGTCCTTAATGAGGGTGACTAATTGAGTAGAAGTGTCTAACCACTCTGTGGGAGCCAGAACTCTTAATGGTTGGTAGGGGTTCAAATACTTATTTCACTCAATGAAATGCAAATCAGTTGCTATCTTTTATTTAAAGTTATTTTTTCGATTTTCCTTTTGATGTGCTATCTGCCACTGTTACAATAAACCTACCATTGAAATGATACTGTTCTGAGACTTTTCATTTCTTTGTCATTGGACAAACTTACAAAATCAGTGAGGGGTCAAATAATTATTTCCGCCACTGTATATATATATATATATATATATATTGGGCCTGATATACACTGCTCAAAAAAATTAAGGGAACACTTAAACAACACAATGTAACTCCAAGTCAATCACACTTCTGTGAAATCAAACTGTCCACTTAGGAAGCAACACTAAGTGACAATCAATTTCACATGCTGTTGTGCAAATGGGATAGACAACAGCTGGAAATTATAGGCAATTAGCAAGACACCCCCAATAAAGGAGTGGTTCTGCAGGTGGTGACCACAGACCACTTTTCAGTTCCTATGCTTCCTGGCTGATGTTTTGGTCACTTTTGAATGCTGGCGGTGCTTTCACTCTAGTGGTAGCATGAGACGGAGTCTACAACCCACACAAGTGGCTCAGGTAGTGCAGCTTATCCAGGATGGCACATCAATGCGAGCTGTGGCAAGAAGGTTTGCTGTGTCTGTCAGCGTAGTGTCCAGAGCATGGAGGCGCTACCAGGAGACAGGCCAGTACATCAGGAGACGTGGAGGAGGCCGTAGGAGGGCAACAACCCAGCAGCAGGACCGCTACCTCCGCCTTTGTGCAAGGAGGAACAGGAGGAGCACTGCCAGAGCCCTGCAAAATGACCTCCAGCAGGTCACAAATGTGCATGTGTCTGCTCAAACGGTCAGAAACAGACTCCATGAGGGTGATATGAGGGCCCGACGTCCACAGGTGGGGGTTGTGCTTACAGCCCAACACCGTGCAGGACGTTTGGCATTTGCCAAAGAACACCAAGATTGGCAAATTCACCACTGGCGCCCTGTGCTCTTCACAGATGAAAGCAGGTTCACACTGAGCACATGTGACAGACGTGACAGAGTCTGGAGACGCCGTGGAGAACGTTCTTCTGCCTGCAACATCCTCCAGCATGACCGGTTTGGCATTGGGTCAGTAATGGTGTGGGGTGGCATTTCTTTGGAGGGCCGCACAGCCCTCCATGTGCTCGCCAGAGGTAGCCTGACTGCCATTAGGTACCGAGATGAGATCCTCAGACCCCTTGTGAGACCATATGCTGTTGCGGTTGGCCCTGGGTTCCTCCTAATTCAAGACAATGCTAGACATCATGTGGCTGGCGTGTGTCAGCAGTTCCTGCAAGATGAAGGCATTGATGCTATGGACTGGCCCGCCCGTTCCCCAGACCTGAATCCAATAAAGCACATCTGGGACATCATGTCTCGCTCTATCCACCAACGTCACGTTGCACCACAGACTGTCCAGGAGTTGGCAGATGCTTTAGTCCAGGTCTGGGAGGAGATCCCTCAGGAGACCGTCCGCCACCTCATCAGGAGCATGCACAGGCGTTGTAGGGAGGTCATACAGGCACGTAGAGGCCACACACACTACTGAGCCTCATTTTGACTTGTTTTAAGGACATTACATCAAAGTTGGATCAGCCTGTACACTGCGTGCAGAATTATTAGGCAAATGAGTATTTTGACCACATCATCCTCTTTATGCATGTTGTCTTACTCCAAGCTGTATAGGCTCGAAAGCCTACTACCAATTAAGCATATTAGGTGATGTGCATATCTGTAATGAGAAGGGGTGTGGTCTAATGACATCAACACCCTATATTAGGTGTGCATAATTATTAGGCAACTTCCTTTCCTTTGGCAAAATGGGTCAAAAGAAGGACTTGACAGGCTCAGAAAAGTCAAAAATAGTGAGATATCTTGCAGAGGGATGCAGCACTCTTAAAATTGCAAAGCTTCTGAAGCGTGATCATCGAACAATCAAGCGTTTCATTCAAAATAGTCAACAGGGTCGCAAGAAGCGTGTGGAAAAACCAAGGCGCAAAATAACTGCCCATGAACTGAGAAAAGTCAAGCGTGCAGCTGCCAAGATGCCACTTGCCACCAGTTTGGCCATTTTTCAGAGCTGCAACATCACTGGAGTGCCCAAAAGCACAAGGTGTGCAATACTCAGAGACATGGCCAAGGTAAGAAAGGCTGAAAGACGACCACCACTGAACAAGACACACAAGCTGAAACATCAAGACTGGGCCAAGAAATATCTCAAGACTGATTTTTCTAAGGTTTTATGGACTGATGAAATGATAGTGAGTCTTGATGGGCCAGATGGATGGGCCCGTGGCTGGATTGGTAAAGGGCAGAGAGCTCCAGTCCGACTCAGACGCCAGCAAGGTGGAGGTGGAGTACTGGTTTGGGCTGGTATCATCAAAGATGAGCTTGTGGGGCCTTTTCGGGTTGAGGATGGAGTCAAGCTCAACTCCCAGTCCTACTGCCAGTTTCTGGAAGACACCTTCTTCAAGCAGTGGTACAGGAAGAAGTCTGCATCCTTCAAGAAAAACATGATTTTCATGCAGGACAATGCTCAATCACACGCGTCCAAGTACTCCACAGCGTGGCTGGCAAGAAAGGGTATGAAAGAAGAAAATCTAATGACATGGCCTCCTTGTTCACCTGATCTGAACCCCATTGAGAACCTGTGGTCCATCATCAAATGTGAGATTTACAAGGAGGGAAAACAGTACACCTCTCTGAACAGTGTCTGGGAGGCTGTGGTTGCTGCTGCACGCAATGTTGATGGTGAACAGATCAAAACACTGACAGAATCCATGGATGGCAGGCTTTTGAGTGTCCTTGCAAAGAAAGGTGGCTATATTGGTCACTGATTTGTTTTTGTTTTGTTTTTGAATGTCAGAAATGTATATTTGTGAATGTTGAGATGTTATATTGGTTTCACTGGTAAAAATAAATAATTGAAATGGGTATATATTTGTTTTTTGTTAAGTTGCCTAATAATTATGCACAGTAATAGTCACCTGCACACACAGATATCCCCCTAAATTAGCTAAAAATAAAAACAAACTAAAAACTACTTCCAAAAATATTCAGCTTTGATATTAATGAGTTTTTTGGGTTCATTGAGAACATGGTTGTTGTTCAATAATAAAATTAATCCTCAAAAATACAACTTGCCTAATAATTCTGCACTCCCTTGTAGTGTGTTTTTCCACTTTAATTTTGAGTGTGACTCCAAATCCAGACCTCCATGGGTTGAAAAATTTGATTTCCATTTTTTAATTTTTGTGTGATTTTGTTGTCAGCACATTCAACTATGTAAAGAACAAAGTATTTCAGAAGAATATTTAATTAACTCAGATCTAGGATGTGTTATTTTTGTGTTCCCTTTATTTTTTTGAGCAGTGTATATATTTATATAGATATATTGGGTTTCCATTTCCAGTTTTTCCCCTTTTAGACTCTTCTTTGGGGTCTTTTCTGTTTTCTGACCGTTTTCTCCTTTTTTCCCCTCCTCCCACGCCAGTCCCCTTGGTGGACTGGCGTGGGTTATCTCCTCTCTTACCGGTCGGCGCCCGCCTCGTCCCGCTTTCCGCGCTGCAGCCTTTTCTTCCAGTCTGTTGGCGCGCCCGAAATAGCACGAGACTTCGGCCGCCATCTTGGATTCTCTTTTTCTCCTCCTCTGCTTCCGCTTCTCATGCCACTCTGCTATAGGCTAGCTCTTACATCGCGCTAACTCCTATTCTTGTGATGCATCTCCTTGCCTTTTGGCAGCCACGCCCCCTTCTGTGACGAGTTTGTGCTCGCGCGTTAGTTCAGCCGCCATCTTCACTCAGCGTCCTTCTTCCAGCGAGGTGGTTAGTTGGCAGAGCCCAGGGTGATTTTGTAGGTTTTGGGGACCTTGGATCATTATTATCCGCCCGTGCCAGAGCTTGTGGGGTATTCTTTTAGCTTGTGGGACGTGACTTACTCCCACTAGCTTATATTAGACATATAATTTATATATATATATATATATATATATTAAAATTTTTGCTAGTCCATAGCCAATCTCTCTATTATGTCTAGGCAGGGGACCCCCCTTAGTCCTCAAGCCCCTGATGATGCTGATATTGAGAACCTATCCCACAACCTGGCTCCTCATCCAGGCGGCGGCCATTCAGCGTTGGGTCTCAAACGCGATTATTGCGGCTATGGGGTCTATGTCGCATACCCTCTCTAGGTCCATTTCTGAGGCCTTTCGGACCCAGCCATCCAGGGGTCAGGGTCACCCCAGTGCTTGGGTATCTCAGCCGCGAACACAGGACCCTTCTGCCTCCAGAAACTCTGCATCCAGAAACTCTGTGAATGGTGTTTCTTTTACCACCCAACATAGCGCACCCATAATGCTCAAAAGAGCCTATCCGCGCCAGGCAGAAAAGGCACAACATTGGAAATGTGCCAGAGCACAGCATGACACTGAATCTGAATCCGAGGTCGGATCTGATGAGGAGGCTAAGGCAGATGTTTTGTTTGACTCACATGAGGAATTTCCAGGTAGGACGGGGGAAAAAAGCCATCCCAGCCCCAGCCTTTATTTCCGGTAGCAGTTCCTTAGCTGAAGCCGCTACTGACGCCTCGGTCTCCTTGATAGATCCATCCGGCGAACCACTTTTCGTTCCGGACGTCCTCCATCATCCGAGATTGGCAGAGTGGCTCCCGGTGGACCATGTGGCCAAGTATTTAGAGGCCCGGGTGAGTTGCCCTCTTGGTAAGGAGGCTTGCAACAAACTTAGGGCGGAATGTCCTAGACCGCTAGTGCCCAACAAGGTCTGCGATACCCCGGTAGTAGACCCAAAGACGGCACAGTTCCTGTCTAAGTCGGGTTGGATTCCCCGCAAGGGCCAGAAGTCGGCCCTTAACCGCCTCCAGACCGGAGGCGGCAGCCCAAGGCACAGTCACGCATATACGCGTCATCTCGCGAGATTTCCTGTGAACGCGCGCACGCAGGCGCGGGCGTTCACAGGATCGGAAGGTAAGCAAGTGGATCTCCAGCCTGCCAGCGGCGATCGTTCGCTGGCAGGCTGAAGATGTGATTTTTTTACCCCCTAACAGGTATATTAGACGCTGCTTTGATAACAGCGTCTAAAATACCTGCTACCTGGTCCTTTGGTGGTCCCTTTTGCTTGGATCGACCACCAGAGGACACAGGCAGCTCAGTAATAAGTAGCACCAAACACCACTACACTACACCCCCCCTGTCAATTATTAACCCCTTATTAACCCCTGATCACCCCATATAGACTCCCTGATCACCCCCTTGTCATTGATCACCCCCCTGTCATTGATCACCCCCTTGTAAGGCTCCATTCAGACGTCCGTATGTTTTTTACGGATCTACGGATACATGGATCGGATCCGCAAAACACATACGGACGTCTGAATGGAGCCTTACAGGGGGGAGATCACCCCATATAGACTCCCTGATCACCCCCCTGTCATTGATCACCCCCCTGTAAGGCTCCATTCAGACATCCATGTATCCGTGCATCCGTAAAAAAACATACGGATGACTGAATGGAGCCTTACAGGGGGGTGATCAATGACAGGGGGGTGATCAGGGAGTCTATATGGGGTGATCACCCCCCTGTAAGGCTCCATTCAGACGTCCGTATGTGTTTTGCGGATCCGATCCATGTATCCGTGGATCCGTAAAAAACATACGGATCCACGGATACATGGATCGGATCCGCAAAACACATACAGACGTCTGAATGGAGCCTTACAGGGGGGTGATCAATGACGGGGGTGATCACCCCATATAGACTCCCTGATCACCCCCCTGTCATTGATCACCCCCCTCTAAGGCTCCATTCAGACGTCCGTATGATTTTTACGGATCCACGGATACATGGATCGGATCCGCAAAACACATACGGACGTCTGAATGGAGCCTTACAGGGGGGTGATCAATGACAGGGGGGTGATCACCCCATATAGACTCCCTGATCACCCCCCTGTCATTGATCACCCCCCTGTAAGGCTCCATTCAGACGTCCGTATGTTTTTTACAGATCCACGGATACATGGATCGGATCCGCAAAACACATACTGACATCTGAATGGAGCCTTACAGGGGGGTGATCACCCCATATAGACTCCCTGATCACCCCCCTGTCATTGATCACCCCCCTGTAAGGCTCCATTCAGACATTTCTTTGGCCCAAGTTAGCGGAAATTTTTATTTATTTTTTTCTTACAAAGTCTCATATTCCACTAACTTGTGTCAAAAAATAAAATCTCACATGAACTCACCATACCTCTCACGGAATCCAAATGCGTAAAATTTTTTAGACATTTATATTCCAGACTTCTTCTCATGCTTTAGGGCCCCTAAAATGCCAGGGCAGTATAAATACCCCACATGTGACCCCATTTCGGAAAGAAGACACCCCAAGGTATTCCGTGAGGGGCATATTGAGTCCATGAAAGATTTAAATTTTTGTCCCAAGTTAGCGGAAAGGGAGACTTTGAGAAAAAAAAAAAATAATCAAATTCCGCTAACTTGTGCCAAAAAAAAAAAAATACTATGAACTCGCCATGCCCCTCATTGAATACCTTGGGGTGTCTTCTTTCCAAAATGGGGTCACATGTGGGGTATTTATACTGCCCTGGCATTTTAGGGGCCCTAAAGCGTGAGAAGAAGTCTGGGATCCAAATGTCTAAAAATGCCCTCATAAAAGGAATTTGGGCCCCTTTGCGCATCTAGGCTGCAAAAAAGTGTCACACATCTGCTATCGCCGTACTCAGGAGAAGTTGGGCAATGTGTTTTGGGGTGTCATTTTACATATACTCATGCTGGGTGAGAGAAATATCTCGGTCAAATGCCAACTTTGTATAAAAAAAATTGGAAAAGTTGTCTTTTGCCGAGATATTTATCTCACCCAGCATGGGTATATGTAAAATGACACCCCAAAACACATTGCCCAACTTCTCCTGAGTACGGCGATACCAGATGTGTGACACTTTTTTGCAGCCTAGGTGGGCAAAGGGGCCCACATTCCAAATAGCACCTTTAGGATTTCACAGGTCATTTTTTACACATTTTGATTTCAAAATACTTCCCACACATTAGGGCCCCATAAATTGCCAGGGCAGTATAACTACCCCACAAGTGACCCCATTTTGCAAAGAAGACACCCCAAGGTATTCCGTGAGGGGCATGGCGAGTTCCTAGAATTTTTTATTTTTTGTCACAAGTAAGTGGAAAATGATTATTATTATTTTTTTCTTACAAAGTCTCATATTCCACTAACTTGTGACAAAAAATAAAAACTTCCATAAACTTAATACAGAAGGCCAACAGATCTAACACTCCTTTGGCGGTGCTGGCACTAGATATAGAGAAGGCCTTCGACACTGTGACATGGCAATATCTACATAAAGTGCTCTCTACTATGGGTTTCAGAGGCCCTTTTATAACAGCTATACAGTCCTTGTATTCTTCACCTGAAGCCAGCCTTAAACTGCCTGCTTCTAGTTACTCACCTATCCAAATCCATAGAGGTACCAGGCAAGGTTGCCCCTTATCCCCGGCATTATTTGCACTTGCTATGGAGCCATTGGCCTCCCACATAAGATCACATCCTGATATCACTGGCATCTCGGTTGGAGGGAAAGAATATAAATTGAGCCTTTTTGCAGATGATATATTGTTGACTATTACAAACCCGGTTATATCCCTCCCCTCACTGATGAAAATGCTGGACTCCTTTTCATTAGTGTCGGGACTTAAGATGAACCACACCAAATCAGAGCTCCTATTATGTAATGTTAAACCCTACATGAAATCTCTTATTCTAGAAAACTTCACGTTTCAACACAAGCCTCACCATATCCCCTACCTAGGGATACAATTACCCATTTCAATTGAATTGGTCTACAAAACCAACTTTGTCCCACTGTACCGTAAACTTAAAGCCGATCTTATGTCTTGGAATACATTACCTGTGTCTTGGGTCGGTAGGATTAATATCATAAGAATGGTGGTCCTCCCCAGACTCCTTTATCTGTTTCGGTCACTCCCAGTTCCAGTTATTAGCAGGGACCTAAGAGCTCTCCAGGCTGTCATTATGAAATTCATTTGGGCTAACAAACGCTCCCGAATTGCTAGGGCGACGATGTGCCGCCACAAATCCCAAGGAGATCTTATGAAATATTATAAGGCAGCCAGGCTGGCGCAATTGTTCTTAACTCATTTAGACCCTCAAACACATCCGCTGTGGATCCCATTGGAACAGTCTTTGATAGCCCCATACACCTGGAGAGCTCTGACCTGGTCCAACCTTCTACTACCGGGTATCATTCGCACTAATTCCATACTAACACACTATTCCCTTTTATTATGGAGGTCAGTTAGATTTAAGTTCTCACTACAGTCCAAAACCCCACCGCTAACATATTTAGTAGGTAATCCTGCTTTCCTCCCAGGCATCCAAACACCCTCCATGGATTAGTGGGTTTCTAACAAGCTGTGCTCCCTTTACAGGTTTCTGACTAGGGGTAAATTACTTTCTATGTCAGACTTTGAAGACAAATACTCCCCCCCTGTTCGGGAAAGGTTTTTGACCAGGCAGATTTTCTACTTCCTGCAATCACTTTGTATAAATAACCAGTCAGTCGATTTTACCCAGTTCGAGCGATTTGTTACCTACTCAATGTGTAAGCAAGGCCTATTATCTCAGATTTCTGGAATACTTAACGCACCCCAAGAGGGAGTTAAGCTGCCTTACATGAGGGCTTGGGAGGAGGATATGAACGAGAGTTACTCTACATCCAGATGGCACCAGCGTTCACAAACACTCACTAAAGGGTCATGGCAAACAACATTAGCAGAAACCTCCATAAAAATTTTACACAGAACCTACCTAGTACCATCCAGACTACATCATATCTAAGGAAGGAAAGGGATGGCACTCAGAACATTTGTGTAGTATGGGTAGATAAATTAATATATTTATTAAGGGGTGGCTATATGCCTAAAAAAATATGATAGGAGGTTGTATCAAAGTGGTAAAATTACATATCTAAAATAGCAGTATGAATAAAGCACATTAGAATAACAATTGATTCTACAAAATCCTGTTAAGAAAAGAAAATCCTAAAAATTGGATAGATGTCTGTTTAAAAATGGAAAATTCAGTCTTAGGTAAAAGGAGTTGATAACATATCCTCATGTATAATGTCACTTATCCTGGTAGATCATAGATAAAATATCAGTTAGTGAAAGAAATCCTGTTGAGGAAGGGGGAATAATAGGAAATGTCTTGTAGACCTGTGGGAGGAAATTACAGTCTCAAGTTTCGATATCCAGCAATATACTGTGGTATAATCTCCTGAAAAATCAAAGCTTCCTATAGGAAGTAATGTGGAATAGTGCAGAATAGATATCTCCTTATTATTTGAGAATCAATCATATCCGATTTGATGATAGTACTATGTAGTCATCAATTGCTGCTGTTAAAGCAGGTACATTACCCTCCTGGTGGCCGTCATGGATCGGGGCCGTCAGTGGATCGGGGAGCGGCTCCTGCCTGCAGGTTGGCGTCCACGTGTGTTCTTCGCGCCCACTGTGTGATCCGGCCGTTGGTTTGCTGCTGCTCTTCGTCACTTCCGGTGACGTCACATACGTGTGAGGGATCTCCCGCTCAATTCAATCCCAGCGTGCCACGTGGAGATAGGTGGCGGGAAGAGACGTTACAGCTTGCAGGAGGGAAAATAGGCTCCGGAGCTTTCCTTTGGTTGTAGGATCCTGGTGCTAGCTAGTTACAATGGGCTTGGCTCAATACCCCATACGCGTTTCGGAGCTTGCTGCTCCTTCATCAGTGGGAATGAGTGGCCCATTTCTTCTTGGAGATTTATATGGATCTAATTGGATCCAATTAGTAGTTGTAGGAGTGGTCAGGAGATTTTTTTCTTCTTTTTTTTGGGGGTTGAGTAAATTGTGTGCTGGACTTCCATAGACAAGATTGGGATGAATAGTATATCTCAATAGATATATATATATATATTCAATTAAAAGTCAATGCATTTATGACAATAAAATTGGAATAGTATGAAAGCATGATATAAATATAATAAAACTGAAGACATGGTAAAAATGGAACTATACATAATGCAAAAAATATATATGTAATGATATTAATAAAAATATTAATAAAAATATATATCAGGTAGGAGTGATATGAATAAATCCATATAACCCATCGATTGATGGTGGTGTGGGATGGGAGATATGGATACATAAATAGATATAAATACGTAGGTCAATATATGGTATAGCAATCAATAAAACATAATGCTATTCTGTTCTCCTCACTATAGTTGTTAATTTTGTATATGTACGTGATGTTGCGTCATAGTGATTGTCCAGATGTGTTATAGGTGGAGGTGGATTGCAGTAATTGATAGAGAACATGGGGAGGGGCCCACCCAAGGAAGAGGGGTCGGAATGCTGGTAGACAGCCTGACTACGATCCCAGTTCCTAAAGGGGGGCACCCCGCCAAGGTCAACGTAGTGATGTATTACTATTCTGGCTTATTATAAAAAGCCAAAGATTTCCATTTCTGCATTGAGGCCTCTCGGAATCATTGTATTAAATTTGAATATTTTTCTAGATTCAGACCTGGACATGGCGGCTATATGGTTGCCGCCTCTCCATTGACGTGGGATTCTCTCTATGGCAGCGTAAGTGAGTGTTGACGGATCACAGTTATGATATTCCTTATAATGTTTAGAGACTGAATGTAGTTCATACCCTTTTTTGATGTTCGATATGTGTTCGGATAATCTCGTTTTAAGTAGTCTCTTTGTGCGTCCCACGTACTGTTTGAGACATGGGCATTGTAGAATGTATATTACATTATTAGAATGGCAGGAAAGGTGTTCGCGGATCTCATGTTTGTATATACTGTTGGTTGAATTGACTGTCGTTGTCTTTTTAGGGAAGTTGGTGACTTTGCAATTGTTGCATTTACCACACCTGAAGAAACCCTGTAATGTCAGCCAGCTTTGGTTAGGTGTATTCTTATTGATTTTAACAGTTGGTGCTAGGCGTAAGCCAAGATTGGGGGCTCTAGTGTATGTGATCTGTGGTTTATCAGGTAAAAATTGGCCTATAATTTTGTCGTTTAAAATATGGTGCCAATGTTTGTGAATACTCATCTCTAATTTTTTGTAATGTGCATTGTAAGGTAAAATGATGCGGGGGGTTTCTTCTTTTTTAGTCATTCTTGTGATATTTGTGCTATTGTCAAAGAACTTCGTCCTGTCCATTGTTCTTACTTTCTCTAAAGATCTATCAATCACTGTTATCGGATAGTCTTTTGCTAGGAATTGTTTCTTTAAGTTTTCCGCTTCTATCTCGAACTGACTGTCAAGCGTACAGTTTCTTTTTAAACGCCTAAATTGGCTAGTTGGAATATTTAGTAGCCAACTAGGTAGGTGACAGCTAGAGTGTAGGATGAAGTTGTTTTTCATCACTGGCTTTTGATATGTCCTACATTGTAGTTTATTTTCAGTCGTCTCGATTAATAGATCTAGAAATTCTATTTTTGTTTGACTAATGTTGGCCGTCAGTTTTATGTTTCTATCGTTTACATTGATGTTCTCTAAAAAAATGTCTAGTTTCTCCCTTGTGTCGCTCCAGATAAAAATAATATCATCAATATATCGCCGCCATAGTACCAGGCTCGTCCCCAGCAGTGGTTTGATGTAACGCGTATGGGGTATTGAGCCAAGCCCATTGTAACTAGCTAGCACCAGGATCCTACAACCAAAGGTAAGCTCCGGAGCCTATTTTCCCTCCTGCAAGCTGTAACGTCTCTTCCCGCCACCTATCTCCACGTGGCACGCTGGGATTGAATTGAGCGGGAGATCCCTCACACGTATGTGACGTCACCGGAAGTGACGAAGAGCAGCAGCAAACCAACGGCCGGATCACACAGTGGGCGCGAAGAACACACGTGGACGCCAACCTGCAGGCAGGAGCCGCTCCCCGATCCACTGACGGCCCCGATCCATGACGGCCACCAGGAGGGTAATGTACCTGCTTTAACAGCAGCAATTGATGACTACATAGTACTATCATCAAATCGGATATGATTGATTCTCAAATAATAAGGAGATATCTATTCTGCACTATTCCACATTACTTCCTATAGGAAGCTTTGATTTTTCAGGAGATTATACCACAGTATATTGCTGGATATCGAAACTTGAGACTGTAATTTCCTCCCACAGGTCTACAAGACATTTCCTATTATTCCCCCTTCCTCAACAGGATTTCTTTCACTAACTGATATTTTATCTATGATCTACCAGGATAAGTGACATTATACATGAGGATATGTTATCAACTCCTTTTACCTAAGACTGAATTTTCCATTTTTAAACAGACATCTATCCAATTTTTAGGATTTTCTTTTCTTAACAGGATTTTGTAGAATCAATTGTTATTCTAATGTGCTTTATTCATACTGCTATTTTAGATATGTAATTTTACCACTTTGATACAACCTCCTATCATATTTTTTTAGGCATATAGCCACCCCTTAATAAATATATTAATTTATCTACCCATACTACACAAATGTTCTGAGTGCCATCCCTTACCTTCCTTGCACATTATTCTTACTACAAGCGTTGGGTACGCTTGTCTGGATTGAGCACCTAACTCCATCTTTTTGGGTTATAGAGAGCCGCCCTATTCTTATATCACATACATCATATCTACCCTGAAGTTTCTCCCAGATGTTTTAGGGGATGTGAAGATATTGGTACAATGCTCCACATCTGGTGGACTTGTCCAGTAGTTAGGAGATTTTGGAGCAAGATTAGCAATCTTTTATCCTCCACTTTAGGATGTACTTATCTGACATCTCTACAGCTATGTCTACTAGGTGATAAACCTTCTTGGCTTCGATACTCCAACTTTAAGCTATCACAGTTTATACTATTAGCGGCTAGAATACATATAGCTTATAAATGGAGGTCACCTGACCTAAGTTATCAAGCGGTATTAGATAGGGTCAATAGGATCTTATTAAATGAGAGATTATCGGCCATTCGGATGGATACTTTTTCCACCTTCAAAAAATTCTGGGAACCTTGGCTTTCATCCTCTCATTCCTCAGACATACGTTACTGTATTACTTTATGATTGGTAGTGACATGCCGAGATGTATATCATCAACTCACTGTCTGGCTTTGTACTCTGTCTTTATATTATTATTTATTTTTTTTAAGCTACAGATATTGCACTAACTATGCTAAATTGTGTACTGCAATAGGAATTTCAACATGTACTGTTATTTCGTTTGAAGTATTCTATGCTTTCATCAATAAATACCCCATTAAAACAAAAAAAATAAAAAGTTCTATGAACTCACTATGCCCATCAGCGAATACCTTAGGGTGTCTACTTTCCGAAATGGGGTCATTTGTGGGGTGTTTGTACTGTCTGGGCATTGTAGAACCTCAGGAAACATGACAGTTGCTCAGAAAGTCAGAGCTGCTTTAAAAAAGCGGAAATTCACATTTTTGTACCATAGTTTGTAAACGCTATAACTTTTACCCAAACCATTTTTTTTTTACCCAAACATTTTTTTTTTATCAAAGACATGTAGAACAGTAAATTTAGAGAAAAATTTATTTATGGATGTCTTTTTTTTAAAAAAAATTACAACTGAAAGTGAAAAATGAAATTTTTTTGCAAAAATTTAGTTAAATTTCGATTAATAACAAAAAAAGTTAAAATGTCAGCAGCAATGAAATACCACCAAATGAAAGCTCTATTAGTGAGAAGAAAAGGAGGTAAAATTCATTTGAGTGGTAAGTTGTAGGACCGAGCAACAAACTGTGAAAGTAGTGTAGTGCAGAATTGTAAAAAGTGGCCTGGTCATTAAGGGTGTTTAAGCTAGGGGAGCTGAGGTGGTTAAAGCCTGCCAGGATAAGCTTCTGGATATCTTTGGCCCCTTAGCCAGAATTTTTTAATTGGCGGAATCCGCTAGGGCGGACAATAGAAAGGTGGACCCGGAAGAGCTTCGGGGTTGGAGCCAAAGGGCCATTTGTATAGCCGGCAATGTCAACACGTCCCTTTCCATTGAAAGACGCAAGGCCATTCTGTTCAAGATTGAGCCTAAACTGGCCAATCTCGCCCTTACTGAGGCAGGCAAGGAGGCACAAGGTTTGCTTTTTGGAGACTCCTTTATTAAAGATTTGAGCCAGTTTGTGGGTGCCTTTACGGCTCTTGACAAAGCCCAGTCCTCTATGAAGAGGGTTTTTCATGGTAGGGTTTTCACCAGGGCCGGCAGTTCAAGGGGCCGTCTGTCCGGCCGTTCTTTATACCAGACCCGTGGCTCGGGTCGAGGCTCCTACTCGCATAGATCTTCCTTTGCACCAAGATCCTCTTACCAGGAGGCCCGACAACCATCGGGATTCTTCCCTACCAGAGGTGGACCAGGTTGCGCTAGAGGTTACAGAAGGACCACGAATTCAAGATGACCTTACGGTAAGCATCCTACCTCAACATTTTTCGAATGCTTGTGTAGGGGGCAGACTCCGTCATTTTTCTCGCGCCTGGTCATGCATCACCTCGGACCAGTGGGTCCTGTCCACAAACCGGGGGTTCCACATAGAGCTGGTTGACTGCCCGCGTCATTTTCCTTTTCGCCACCCTCAGGTTCTCTCGGGGTCATCTCAACTTTTGATAGACAGTGAGCTGTCAGACCTTTGCCAAAAAGAGGCAGTGGAGCGAGCTCCAGACTCGCATTCAGGGGTTCTTAGCAACATCTTTCTAGTGGAGAAGAAAGGGGGTCAGATGCACCCCGTTATCAACCTCCGGGCCTTGAACAGGTTGGTGTCACGACCGCTATCCCAGCAGCAGTCGTGTCGCACCAGACGGAGGGGAAGGGGGACCCTTATCTACGGATGGGAAATAGAATGGCCACCCCTGACAACCCTAAGCTGGCATCTGTCTGCCCTGATACCCATAGTTTGTAAACGCTATAACTTTTACCCAAACCATTTTTTTTTTACCCAAACATTTTTTTTTTATCAAAGACATGTAGAACAGTAAATTTAGAGAAAAATTTATATATGGATGTCTTTTTTTAAAAAAAATTTACAACTGAAAGTGAAAAATGACATTTTTTTGCAAAAATTTAGTTAAATTTCGATTAATAACAAAAAAGTTAAAATGTCAGCAGCAATGAAATACCACCAAATGAAAGCTCTATTAGTGAGAAGAAAAGGAGGTAAAATTCATTTGAGTGGTAAGTTGTAGGACCGAGCAACAAACTGTGAAAGTAGTGTAGTGCAGAATTGTAAAAAGTGGCCTGGTCATTAAGGGTGTTTAAGCTAGGGGAGCTGAGGTGGTTAAAGCCTGCCAGGATAAGCTTCTGGATATCTTTGGCCCCTTAGCCAGAATTTTTTAATTGGCGGAATCCGCTAGGGCGGACAATAGAAAGGTGGACCCGGAAGAGCTTCGGGGTTGGAGCCAAAGGGCCATTTGTATATCCGGCAATGTCAACACGTCCCTTTCCATTGAAAGACGCAAGGCCATTCTGTTCAAGATTGAGCCTAAACTGGCCAATCTCGCCCTTACTGAGGCAGGCAAGGAGGCACAAGGTTTGCTTTGTGGAGACTCCTTTATTAAAGATTTGAGCCAGTTTGTGGGTGCCTTTACGGCTCTTGACAAAGCCCAGTCCTCTATGAAGAGGGTTTTTCATGGTAGGGTTTTCACCAGGGCCGGCAGTTCAAGGGGCCGTCTGTCCGGCCGTTCTTCATACCAGACCCGTGGCTCGGGTCGAGGCTCCTACTCGCATAGATCTTCCTTTGCACCAAGATCCTCTTACCAGGAGGCCCGACAACCATCGGGATTCTTCCCTACCAGAGGTGGACCAGGTTGCGCTAGAGGTTACAGAGGGACCACGAATTCAAGATGACCTTACGGTAAGCATCCTACCTCAACATTTTTCGAATGCTTGTGTAGGGGGCAGACTCCGTCATTTTTCTCGCGCCTGGTCATGCATCACCTCGGACCAGTGGGTCCTGTCCACAAACCGGGGGTTCCACATAGAGCTGGTTGACTGCCCGCGTCATTTTCCTTTTCGCCACCCTCAGGTTCTCTCGGGGTCATCTCAACTTTTGATAGACAGGGAGCTGTCAGACCTTTGCCAGTGGAGCGAGCTCCAGACTCGCATTCAGGGGTTCTTAGCAACATCTTTCTAGTGGAGAAGAAAGGGGGTCAGATGCACCCCGTTATCAACCTCTGGGCCTTGAACAGGTTGGTGCCACGACCGCTATCCCAGCAGCAGTCGTGTCGCACCAGACGGAGGGGAAGGGGGACTCTTATCTACGGATGGGAAATAGAATGGCCACCCCTGACAACCCTAAGCTGGCACCTGTCTGCCCTGATACCCTAGACGGGGTGTGAACCCGTGCGGCAAGCAGGATGCCTAAACCCTCAGTCGCCCTAACACTGGACTGGGGAAAGGCCGATGGGAGCGCTAGTCACCATCACTCACGTCTAGGAAAACAACAGGGGAAGACAGCAACAAACAAATAACAGCAGAGATAGACTTATCCAGTCACGAGCAGAGAAGGCGATCCCAAACACGACAGTCCACGCCGGACAAGAGCTCCACAGCAACACCATCAAACGATTTCCTTCCAAGGTCAGAGTAGCACTGGAAGTAAGGACTATATCTGGCAATGACTGCAAGTGAAACTGAAACTAATATAGTAGCTGGGAGTGGCAGACAGGACTCACCTGAGAAGGATGCCTACAAACTCCCAGTCAGGACAAAAAGGTTCACAAGGCAAAACCCAGATGACATACCCTGAACCACGGAGCAAACTCACAAGCTATCGCGAGTAGCAAGTCGCTGCGACCTTCTCCTCCCAGACCTGTCTGGATCAGTCACAGTCGTGACAGTACCCCCCTTTCTACGAGGGGCCCCTGGACCCTCAAGATCAGGCCTCTCCGGATGGGAGCTATGAAAAGCCCGAATGAGTCTGTCCGCTTTTATCTCTGATGCTGGAACCCACATTCTCCCTTCGGAACCATAACCTTTCCAGTGCACCAGGTACTGAAGAGAGTGGCGAACATATCGTGAATCAACAATTTTTTCTACCTGAAACTCAAGACTGCCATCAACAACCACCGGTGGAGGCGGTAGTGGCAATGGTTCAGGAGGTTCCACATATCTCTTAAGCAGAGATCTGTGGAAGACATTATGGATCCTTAGAGTTTGAGGTAGCTCCAGACGAAAAGCCACCGGGTTAATGATCTTAATTACCCTATAAGGACCAATAAATCTCGGACCCAATTTCCACGAGGGAACCTTCAACTTGATATTTCTGGTAGACAACCACACCAAGTCATTCACCCCAAGGTCCGGACCTTCAGAGCGCTTCCTATCAGCCGCACGTTTGTATCTACCACCAATTCTCTTCAAACTTTCTTGCACACTCTGCCACACTGAAGAAAGTGAAGACGCAAATCGTTCCTCCTCGGGAATCCCAGACGGCCCCCCCCTCACTAAACGTACAAAACTGAGGATGGAAACCATACGCACCAAAAAATGGTGACTTATCGGTGGATTCTTGACGACGATTATTGATGGCAAACTCAGCTAACGGTAAATAAGATGACCATTCCTCCTGATTTTCGGAAACAAAGCATCTCAAATATGTCTCTAGGTTTTGATTGGTACGTTCAGTCTGACCGTTGGACTGTGGATGGAAAGATGAAGAAAACGACAGATGAACCCCTAAACAAGAACAAAAAGCTTTCCAAAATTTAGAAACGAATTGGGTACCACGATCCGAAACACAATCGGAAGGGACCCCGTGAAGCTTCACGATGTGGTCAATAAAAACCTGAGCCAGTGTGTTAGCATTAGGCAATGCGGCAAGAGCAATAAAGTGCACCATTTTACTGAATCTGTCAACAACTACAAGAATAACAGTCTTCCCCGCTGATACTGGTAGATCCGTAATGAAATCCATTGACAGGTGCGTCCAAGGCCTGTTGGGGATGGCCAGAGGTAAAAGACGCCCTGCCGGACGAGTATGATCTACCTTAGAACGAGCACAGGTAGCACATGCAGACACAAAATTCAACACCTCCTGGCGCCATTTAGGCCACCAGAACCGACGAGACACTAACTCAGAGGTTGCCCTACAACCTGGGTGTCCTGCCAGTGTGGAGAGATGGTGTTCTTTTAGTATCTCCAGTCGTAAATTTTCTGGCACGAACAGTTTACCCGAGGGGCAGGAGGCCGGGGCGTCCCCCTGAGCTTCCAACACCCTCCCCTCCAAACCTGAGTGTAATGCAGAGACCACCACCCCCTTTTGCAAAATGGGCTCTGGTACCTCAACATCACCCCCTCCAGGAAAACTTCGAGACAATGCATCCGCCTTAGTATTTTTTGCCCCCGGGCGATAGGTTATTACAAAATTAAACCTAGTAAAAAATAACGACCACCGAGCCTGTCTAGGGGTGAGACGTTTAGCAGACTCCAGATATAATAAGTTTTGTGATCAGTAATCACCGTGACGGGATGAACCGCCCCCTCCAAAAAATGACGCCACTCCTCAAAAGCCAACTTATTAGCCAAAAGTTCCCTGTTGCCAATATCATAGTTTCTTTCTGCAGTAGACGATTTCTTCGAAAAAAAAAAGGACACGGACACCATTCACCAGGGGACGGGCCCTGAGATAGTACCGCTCCCACCCCCACCTCTGATGCGTCAACCTCTACAATAAAAGGAAGCGAGACATCTGGCTGTACGAGAATAGGGGCCGAGGTGAACCTCTCCTTCAGAGATGTAAAGGCAGTTTTGGCTGCATGTGACCATTTGGAAAAATCGGATCCCTTTCGGGTCATGTCCGTCAGTGGTTTGACCACCAAGGAATAGTTCTTTATAAACTTTCTATAAAAATTGGCAAACCCCAGGAAGCGTTGCAATGCCTTCAGGTTCTCAGGCAGATCCCAGTCTATAATCGCCCGGACTTTCTCTGGATCCATGCGGAAACCTGAATCTGACAACACATACCCCAGAAATGGCAGTTCTTTTACGGCGAACACACATTTTTCTAACTTAGCAAACAATTTGTTGGCCCTTAATATCTGCAGCACTTGTCTCACATGGATCTTATGTGTATCCAGATCCGGGGAATAGACCAGGATGTCATCAAGATATATCACAACAAATCTCCCGATAAGGTGACTAAAAATATCGTTGACAAAATGTTGGAATACCGCAGGCGCATTAGTAAGACCAAATGGCATGACCAGATTTTCATAATGCCCTTCCGGAGTATTAAAAGCCGTCTTCCACTCATCCCCCTCTTTGATGCGAACCAGGTTATAGGCTCCTCTGAGATCCATTTTGGAGAACCATTTAGCACCAGCAACCTGATTAAAGAGGTCGGGAATGAGAGGAAGAGGATAGGGATCTCGGATAGTTATCCGGTTTAATTCCCGGAAATCCAGGCAAGGACGTAGGCCCCTATCTTTCTTTTTAACGAAAAAGAACCCTGCAGCCACAGGTGAAGAAGAGGGTCTGATGTGTCCCTTAGCCAAACTCTCCGAAATATAATCTTTCATAGCCTTCCTCTCCGGGCCGGAAAGATTGTATAACCGGGTTTTAGGTAGTTTTGCCCCAGGTAATAGATTAATCGGGCAATCATATGGACGATGAGGTGGTAACCCCTGACAACCCTTCTCAGAGAACACATCCATAAAATCTGACAGAAAGGCAGGTAAAGATGTTACAGAGAGTGTAGAGCACCTACTACTCAAGCAGTTGTCCTTACAACGTTCACTCCACTCCACAATCTCCCCGGCCTGCCAATCCACCACTGGATTGTAAGTCACCAGCCAGGGAAACCCCAATACTATAGGAGCCGGAAGACCGTCCAGGACATAACAAGAGATATGCTCTTTATGGAGGTCCCCTACCTGCAGATGGATATTATGGATGATCTGAGTTAACTCTCTCTGAGTAAGAGGGGAGGAGTCGATGGCAAAAACAGGAATAGTTCTGCATACCGGTTCCGGAGTAAAACCCAGAGCCTGAGCAAACCGTGAATCCACCAAGTTGACCCCCGCCCCACTGTCCAAAAAGACGGAACAGATCTCAGTTTTATTGCCCGCCTCAACGGTAGCGGACAACAAAAACTGAGACATGCGTATGGAGGAAACGAATACGCCCAGACTGTTCTCCTCCGCACAATCTGGGGACTCTAGTTTTCCGGCGGCTCCTTTGTTTGTGGTCTCTTGGGTTCTGAGGGACAAACCTTTACAAAATGACCCCTCCCCCCACAACGAAAACAAACCTCTGACCTACGGCGGAATTTAGGAGGATTCACCCGTCTAGTGGCGCCCCCTATTTGCATTGGTTCGACTGGACCATAACAGACCGATCCCTGCCCTATAGAGGCCTCTGTAAAATTTAATAGTCTCTCCCTGAGTCGTCTGTCGATTCTTATGGACAGAGACATAGCAGCCTCAAGAGACCCAGGGACCTCGTATACCGCCAGCGCATCTTTTAATTTTTCAGACAACCCCTGGCAGAACTGACTCCTAAGGGCAGAGTCGTTCCATAACGTATCAGTAGCCCACCTACGGAATTCGGAACAATATAGTTCAGCAGACCGGTTCTCTTGCCGAAGTCTACGTAGCTTAGACTCAGCCAGTGAGACCCTGTCCGGGTCATCATATACGAGACCCAGGGCTTCAAAAAACTCCTCCACTGATCGTAAGGCCGGAGAGTCTGATGGTAGGGAGAAAGCCCAAGCCTGCGGATCTCCTTGCAGGAGAGAAATTACAATGCCTACCCGTTGTTCCTCACCGCCGGAGGATCTAGGGCGTAACCTGAAGAACAACTTGCAAGCTTCTCTGAAGGTTAAAAATTGGTCTCTCCCTCCTGAGAACCTATCAGGTAAAGCCACTTTTGGCTCAGGAGTACCTTGGTTTCCCGTAGCAACGGTGGAACCCAAGGATTGCTGCTGCAGCACTGTTGCTTTTAATCCTGCCACTTCAAGGGATAACCCCTGTAATTGTTTCGCCAAAACCGAATCCATAGTGGAACAGACAAAATACAAAGCAAAACAGCAAGCAAAAAAGAAAAAAAAAAAATGAAATGTCACTTTTTTTTTTTTTAAAAGGCCAGATATACTGTCACGACCACTATCCCAGCAGCAGTCGTGTCGCACCAGACGGAGGGGAAGGGGGACCCTTATCTACGGATGGGAAATAGAATGGCCACCCCTGACAACCCTAAGCTGGCACCTGTCTGCCCTGATACCCTAGACGGGGTGTGAACCCGTGCGGCGAGCAGGATGCCTAAACCCTCAGTCGCCCTAACACTGGACTGGGGAAAGGCCGATGGGAGCGCTAGTCACCATCACTCACGTCTAGGAAAACAACAGGGGAAGACAGCAACAAACAAATAACAGCAGAGATAGACTTATCCAGTCACGAGCAGAGAAGGCGATCCCAAACACGACAGTCCACGCCGGACAAGAGCTCCACAGCAACACCATCAAACGATCTCCTTCCAAGGTCAAAGTAGCACTGGAAGTAAGGACTATATCTGGCAATGACTGCAAGTGAAACTGAAACTAATATAGTAGCTGGGAGTGGCAGACAGGACTCACCTGAGAAGGATGCCTACAAACTCCCAGTCAGGACAAAAAGGTTCACAAGGCAAAACCCAGATGACATACCCTGAACCACGGAGCAAACTCACAAGCTATCGCGAGTAGCAAGTCGCTGCGACCTTCTCCTCCCAGACCTGTCTGGATCAGTCACAGTCGTGACAGTTGGTTCGATAACAACATTTCAAGATGGAAGGTATTCACCTCCTCAGAGACTTACTTCTTCAGGGGGATTAGATGGTGAAACTCGATCTCAAGGACACCTACCTGACTGTTCCGGTCGTAGGGACCTCCTTCGCTTCTTATGGAAAGGGGAGGTCTGGTGTTTCACCTGTCTTCCTTTTGGTCTTTCATCCGCCCCTTGGTATTTCACCAAGCTGATGTGACCAGCTATGGTGTGGCTCCGCAGTCGAGGAGTGCGCCTGGTGATTTACCTGGACGATATTATCATCTTAGCTCAGGATCGTTCTGTTCTGCTGAAACATCTGAATTGGACGGTGAACCTACTCTCCCAGTTAGGCTTCCTACTCAATCGAGAGAAGTCTCTGCTGGTCCCATCTCAGACCATAGAATTCCTAAGCTTTACGGTAGACTCCTTAACGGAGACTTTAAGCCTCCCTCCAGCGAAGGTCTAAGCGATCCGCAAGGAATTGCGCAGGGCGTTGGCAATGTCGCAGATTTCTCTTCGTCACCTGGCCCGGATCATCGGCCTCCTGTCTTCTATCCAAGCGGTCTTCCCAGCCCCACTCCATTACCGGGCCCTTCAACGTCTGAAGACTGCTTATCTCCACTCCGGAGCTTCGTATGCGGACCTAATATCTTTGGATTCGGAGACCAGGGACGAACTGACCTGGTGGATCCACAATCGCTCTCCTTGGAATGGCAAGGTGATTTGCGGTCTATGACCAGACTTTACGGTGGAGTCAGACGGCAGTCTTCAAGGTTGGGGCGCGCATTGTGATGGTGTAACCACAGGAGGATGCTGGTCAGAAGATGAATCCAGACTTCACATCAATGCCCTGGAGCTTCTGGGGGGCTCATTTGCTATTCGGAGTTTCTCGAACGGCATGGCCAGGGCTTGCATCAGGCTGCGCATGGACAACATCTTGGCTGTCCGTTACGTCAACTCCATGGGAGGTACACACTCGGCCATGCTTACTCATCTAGCGATGGATTTTTGGTCGTATTGTCTTTCCAGAGACATTACTGTGCTGGCGGAGTATCTCCCGGGCCTACACAACTCACAGGCGGATTGGAGTTCTCGTTATCTCTCGGACGGCAGCGACTGGAAGTTGGACGAGAAGGTGTTCTCTGCTATCTCGTCTCTTTGGTGTCCCTTCTCTATTGACCTCTTCGCCTCCCGTCTGAATGCGCAGCTTCCCCGATTCTACAGTTGGTGCCCGGATCCAGACGCAGAAGCAGTAGATGCCTTCCTCCAGGATTGGTCCGGATCCCTAATGTACGCGTTTCCGCCATTCGCCATGATCCCGCGGGTCCGGAGCCAGGTGCACTGGCAACGGGCCAATCTGGTGATAGTAGTCCCCTGTCACGGATGGTGTTGCAGAAAACAAGAAGTAACAAATAAAGATCCGACTGACTTGATCCCAAACTAAGGAACAAAAGGGTGAGCCCTATAAAAGCCCTAGAGCTCTCCCTGACTGCTCAGCCCATGCAAAGATCTTTGTGATATAAAGTTGCATGTCCACGTACCTAGACTGAATGACACATGAAAACCCTATAATAGTGAGGGGACACGACCACCGGCTCCCTGCACTAAATACGGAGGGAGTCAGGGTCACCTAGAATCAAGCCAACAGGAAAACACAAATAAAGGAACCAGCAGGAGAAACTTCTAGCAGAGAGCACAATCCAGGAAGTAGTATAAATCACAAAGTGAGGCAGTATGGGAGGGGATATAAAGGGAGGCAATCATTGCTAATAGATGACAGCTGGGAGAGGGAGAAGAGATGTCAAAGCGAAACCAAAACAACAGAACATCATGCAGAAGGTACTGAAGAACGTCTGTCAGAACTTCTCAGAGATCTGGCGGTGACAGTACCCCTCCCTCTACGAGTGGACTCCGGACACTCAGAGCCCACCTTCTCAGGATGGGACCTATGGAACGCCTTGATAAGACGAGTGGCCTTAATGTCCACCACTGGAACTCACATCCTCTCCTCAGGACCATAACCCTCCCAATGAACGAGGTACTGAAGAGAACCGCGGATAATACGAGAGTCCACAACCTTAGAGACCTGAAATTCAAGATTACCATCAACCACATTCGGAGGAGGAGGCAAAGAGGAGGGTACAGTGGGTTGGACATAAGGTTTTAATAGGGACTTGTGAAAAACATTATGGATCTTCCAAGTCTGAGGAAGATCAAGACGGTAGGCAAGGGGATTGATGACGGACAAGATTTTGTAAGGCCCAATAAACTTAGGACCCAACTTCCAGGAGGGAACCTTAAATTTGATATTCTTAGTAGACAACCACACCAGATCACCAACATTCAGGTCCGGACCAGGCACACGTCTCTTATCCGCCACACGCTTATATCTCTCACTCATGCTCTTTAGATTATCCTGAATCTTTTGCCAAATAGATGACAAAGACGAGGAGAATCTCTCCTCATCAGGTAAACCAGAAGCCCCCTCTCCAGAGAATGTCCCAAACTGCGGATGAAACGCATATGCACCAAAAAATGGTGACTTATCAGAGGACTCCTGACGACGGTTATTTAAAGCAAACTCAGCAAGGGACAAAAAAGAACACCAATCCTGATTCTCCACCACAAAACAGCGCAGATATGTCTCCAGATTCTGATTGACGCGCTCTGTCTGACCATTCGACTGCGGGTGGAAAGCAGAAGAGAATGACAACCGAACCCCCAAGCGAGAAAAGAAAGCCTTCCAGAATCTGGAAACAAACTGCGTGCCCCTATCAGAGACTATGTCTGAAGGAATACCATGCAATTTGACAATGTGATCAATAAATGCCTGCGCCAGCGTTTTAGCATTGGGCAACCCAGGAAAAGGAATGAAATGCGCCATTTTGCTAAAACGGTCCACCACCACCAGAATCACAGTCTTCCCCGAGGAACGAGTCAGGTCCGTAATGAAGTCCATGGACAGATGTGTCCAAGGACGGGAAGGAATGGGTAACGGGAGGAGAGGACCTGATGGTCGTGAATGAGGGACTTTGGCACGAGTGCAGGTCTCGCAGGCTGCCACAAAACCCTCAACCGACTTACGAAGCGCCGGCCACCAGAATCTCCAAGCAATGAGATCCACTGTGGCTCTACCCCCCGGGTGCCCAGCAAGGACAGTATCGTGGTGCTTAAAAACCTTGTGTCGTAAAGCGAGAGGCACAAACAACCTCCCAGGAGGACAACGATCAGGAGCCTCTGCCTGGGCTGCCTGAACCTCTGCCTCCAATTCAGGATAAAGAGCAGAGACAACCACCCCTTCAGCCAAAATGGGACCCGGGTCTTCAAAGTTCCCCCCTCCCGGGAAAACAACGCCTGTTTAGACACAGTGGCCAGACGGCCAGGTATTTCATTTATTTTCAACTTTTTTTTGTTTAATTCTTTTTTTAATTCTTTTTCTGAAAAAGTCAATAAAACTAGCGGAGGCATCAAACTTGTGTGGACTGGACTGTGATTTGTGTGCCTATAGCACCCGTCTATCCCAGGAGTCGGCGATCCTGTGAGCTAATCCCGTTACACCACATTGTGCCCCCACACAGTAGTTATGCCCATATTGTGCCCCCATACAGTAGTTATGCCCATATTGTGCCTCCCATACATTAGTTATGCTTCCAATGTACCACAAAACAGTAGTTATATCCCCATTGTGCCCCGATATAGTAGTTATGCCCAAATTGTTCTTCACACAGTAGTTATGCCCACACTGTGCCCTCACATGGTAGTTATGCCTCCATTGTGCCCCCACACAGTAGTTATACCCACATTGTGCCCCAACACAGTGGTTATGCCTTCATTGTGTCCCACACAGTAGTTATTCTGCCCCTACATAGTAGTTGTGCCTTCATTGTGCCCCCACACAGCAGTTATGACTCCATTGTGCCCTCACACAGTAGTTATTCTCACATTGAGCCCTCACACAGTAGTTATGATTGCATTATGCTCTCACACAGTAGTTATGCCTACATGGTGCTCTCACACAGTAGTTATGCCTACACTTTGCCCTCAGAAACTAGTTATGCCCACATTGTGCCCTTATACTGTAGATATACCCACACTGTGCCCCCATAAAGTAGTTATGCCCACCTTGTGCCCCCATACAGTAGTTGTGCTTCCATTGTGCCACAAAACAGTGGTTATATCCACATTGTGCCCCAATATAGTAGATATGCCCACATTGTTCTTCACACAGTAGTTATGCCCACACGGTGCCCTCACATGGTAGTTATGTTTCTGTTGTGGCCCGACACAGTAGTTATGTTTCTGTTGTGGCCCGACACAGTAGTTATTCTCACATTGTGCCCTCTCACAGTAATTATACCCACATTATGCCCCCATACAGTAGTTATGCCCACAGGATCAGAGACACACTAACATTAAATCTAAATATCTTGTCTCGTGTGATGTAGAGTGGAACACGTGAGACGCCGACATCTAGCGCTGCCAGAATTCGGGCTGAATCTGCTAACTGACACCGCAAAGATCCTATAGAAAGACTCGCATCAAGTTAGGTAAGAGAAACCACGTGGGACGCCACAGCAGTATTGCCCACCGACTAAATAGTGAGTAAAAGACCACTCCTCTTTATCCATTGTCTCTGACGTCGGACCACTTATGAAGTGGCAACATTGCAGATGAACTTTAATTGACTAACACATAAAGTGTCCTTTTTGCAACGGATTCATTCGTTTTCACAAGTTTTTGCCGTATATATTATTCGGATCACAACCGGACTGTAAGAGCAGCTGCAGTGACTAATTAACAGCAGAAATACTGCGGTCTGGCTCTGGAACAACATGACTAACCGCACTAACTGTATTGTGAGCTACTATCGTCACAGATTACTATCCCACCGACCGGAGAGCGATATTAGGAGAGAAGGGACGGACTGCATTAACCCTGCCATCAACTAATTGGCGACCATGAGAGACATCGCAATTATAGAATCTCTCTAAAGAACGGTCATTATACCTCGGCATAGAAACCTGGACGTTCCGATTAAGCGCAATTTGGTCATATATATATATAAATCACATTTCATCACCTTCAGACCGTGTTCACACCATAGTGAGCGTAGTAGCTAGTATAGTCAGTGCCATATCCGTTTGGTGCATTATTTTTTCTGTGATTTATATATTTACATCCGCACAATGCTCCGTTTTTTGTAGGATGCCTTTGTGGTGCATGTGGACCGCGCCGGCATCCTCCATTGTACGCATTGTTTTGCTGGGGATGGTCGTTTGCTGCGGTCCACATGCGGTGGGACTGCTCCCCCAATGAGAAACACGCTACAGTGTTTGGGGTCGGAGCAGTTGAAGTCTGCCCGATACCCCTGATGAAGCCAGAGGAGCTGGCGAAACATGTCGGGGGCGGAATTTAGGTTTTCATTTGCTGCACTCCATTGAGTTACGCTAAAACCTGTGTGCTTGATGAAAAACACTCATTGCCAACAGGTCGATGCTACAAGTTACACCCCAAGTATGGCGGCTTAGTAGACATCGGGCACAGTCGGCTATCCTAACGAATACAGCAGAGACGGTGGTGCTGGGTAGAGCGGCGCCAGTGCACTCCGGCCTATACCAGTCACCGACCAATCATTCATCACGGGAGAGGATTAGATACACAGCTCAGCAGACTGTATCACACAGGATAGGATTAGATACACAGCTCAGCAGACAGTATCACACAGGATAGGATTAGATACACAGCTCAGCAGGCAGTATCACACAGGATAGGATTAGATACACAGCTCAGCAGACAGTATCACACAGGAGAGGATTAGATACACAGCTCAGCAGACAGTATCACACAGGATAGGATTAGATACACAGCTCAGCAGACAGTATCACACAGGATGGGATTAGATACACAGCTCAGCAGGCAGTATCACACAGGATAGGATTAGATACACAGCTCAGCAGACAGTATCACACAGGATAGGATTAGATACACAGCTCAGCAGACAGTATCACACAGGAGAGGATTAGATACACAGCTCAGCAGACAGTATCACACAGGATAGGATTAGATACACAGCTCAGCAGACAGTATCACACAGGAGAGGATTAGATACACAGCTCAGCAGGCAGTATCACACGGGATAGGATTAGATACACAGCTCAGCAGGCAGTATCACACAGGATAGGATTAGATACACAGCTCAGCAGACAGTATCACACAGGATAGGATTAGATACACAGCTCAGCAGACAGTATCACACAGGAGAGGATTAGATACACCGCTCAGCAGACAGTATCACACAGGATAGGATTAGATACACAGCTCAGCAGGCAGTATCACACAGGATAGGATTAGATACACAGCTCAGCAGACAGTATCACACAGGATAGGATTAGATACACAGCTCAGCAGACAGTATCACACAGGAGAGGATTAGATACACAGCTCAGCAGACAGTATCACACAGGATAGGATTAGATACACAGCTCAGCAGACAGTATCACACAGGATGGGATTAGATACACAGCTCAGCAGACAGTATCACACAGGATAGGATTAGATACACAGCTCAGCAGACAGTATCACACAGGATGGGATTAGATACACAGCTCAGCAGACAGTATCACACAGGATAGGATTAGATACACAGCTCAGCAGACAGTATCACACAGGATAGGATTAGATACACAGCTCAGCAGACCGTATCACACAGGACAGGATTAGATACACAGCTCAGCAGACTGTATCACACAGGATAGGATTAGATACACAGCTCAGCAGACCGTATCACACAGGACAGGATTAGATACACAGCTCAGCAGACAGTATCACACAGGATAGGATTAGATACACAGCTCAGCAGACAGTATCACACAGGATGGGATTAGATACACAGCTCAGCAGGGAGTATCACACAGGATAGGATTAGATACACAGCTCAGCAGGCAGTATCACACAGGATAGGATTAGATACACAGCTCAGCAGACAGTATCACACAGGAGAGGATTAGATACACAGCTCAGCAGGCAGTATCACACAGGAGAGGATTAGATACACAGCTCAGCAGACAGTATCACACAGGATAGGATTAGATACACAGCTCAGTAGACAGTATCACACAGGATAGGATTAGATACACAGCTCAGCAGGCAGTATCACACAGTATAGGATTAGATACACAGCTCAGCAGACTGTATCACACAGGATAGGATTAGATACACAGCTCAGCAGACAGTATCACACAGGATAGGATTAGATACACAGCTCAGCAGACAGTAACACATAGGATTAGATACACAGCTCAGCAGGCAGTATCACACAGGATAGGATTAGATACACAGCTCAGCAGACAGTATCACACAGGACAGGATTAGATACACAGCTCAGCAGACAGTATCACATAGGATTAGATACACAGCTCAGCAGGCAGTATCACACAGGATAGGATTAGATACACAGCTCAGCAGACAGTATCACACAGGATAGGATTAGATACACAGCTCAGCAGACAGTATCACATAGGATTAGATACACAGCTCAGCAGGCAGTATCACACGGGATAGGATTAGATACACAGCTCAGCAGACAGTATCACACAGGATAGGATTAGATACACAGCTCAGAAGACTGTATCACATAGGATGGGATTAGATACACAGCTCAGCAGACAGCATCACACGGGATAGGATTAGATACACAGCTCAGCAGACAGTATCACACAGGATAGGATTAGATACACAGCTCAGCAGACAGTATCACACAGGATTAGATACACAGCTCAGCAGACAGTATCACACAGGATAGGATTAGATACACAGCTCAGCAGACAGTATCACACAGGACAGGATTAGATACACAGCTCAGCAGACAGTATCACACAGGATAGGATTAGATACACAGCTCAGCAGACAGTATCACACAGGATAGGATTAGATACACAGCTCAGCAGGCAGTATCACACAGGATAGGATTAGATACACAGCTCAGCAGACAGTATCACACTGGATAGGATTAGATACACAGCTCAGCAGACAGTATCACACAGGATAGGATTAGATACACAGCTCAGCAGACAGTATCACACAGGATAGGATTAGATACACAGCTCAGCAGACAGTATCACACAGGATAGGATTAGATACACAGCTCAGCAGACAGTAACACATAGGATTAGATACACAGCTCAGCAGGCAGTATCACACAGGATAGGATTAGATACACAGCTCAGCAGACAGTATCACACAGGATAGGACTAGATACACAGCTCAGCAGACAGTATCACACCCTGTAGGATTAGATACACAGCTCAGCAGACAGTAACACATAGGATTAGATACACAGCTCAGCAGGCAGTATCACACAGGATAGGATTAGATACACAGCTCAGCAGACAGTATCACACAAGATAGGATTAGATACACAGCTCAGCAGTCAGTATCACACAGGACGGGATTAGATACACAGCTCAGCAGACAGTATCACACAGGATAGGATTAGATACACAGCTCAGCAGACAGTATCACACAGGACAGGATTAGATACACAGCTCAGCAGACAGTATCACACAGGATAGGATTAGATACACAGCTCAGCAGACAGTATCACACAGGACAGGATTAGATACACAGCTCAGCAGACAGTATCACACAGGATAGGATTAGATACACAGCTCAGCAGGCAGTATCACACAGGATAGGATTAGATACACAGCTCAGCAGACAGTATCACACAAGATAGGATTAGATACACAGCTCAGCAGACAGTATCACACAGGACAGGATTAGATACACAGCTCAGCAGTCAGTATCACACAGGACGGGATTAGATACACAGCTCAGCAGGCAGTATCACACAGGATAGGATTAGATACACAGCTCAGCAGACAGTATCACACAGGATAGGATTAGATACACAGCTCAGCAGACAGTATCACACAGGACAGGATTAGATACACAGCTCAGCAGACAGTATCACACAGGATAGGATTAGATACACAGCTCAGCAGGCAGTATCACACAGGATAGGATTAGATACACAGCTCAGCAGACAGTATCACACAAGATAGGATTAGATACACAGCTCAGCAGACAGTATCACACAGGACAGGATTAGATACACAGCTCAGCAGTCAGTATCACACAGGACGGGATTAGATACACAGCTCAGCAGACAGTATCACACAGGACAGGATTAGATACACAGCTCAGCAGACAGTATCACACAGGACAGGATTAGATACACAGCTCAGCAGACAGTATCACACAGGACAGGATTAGATACACAGCTCAGCAGGGAGTATCACACAGGATAGGATTAGATACACAGCTCAGCAGACAGTATCACACGGGATAGGATTAGACACACAGCTCAGCAGACAGTATCACACAGGATAGGATTAGATACACAGCTCAGCAGACAGTATCACACAGGAGAGGATTAGATACACAGCTCAGCAGACAATATCACACAAGAGAAGCTGTGATCCAGGCTCAGCAGGCTGTATCTCACATGAGAGGCTTAGATACGGCTGTGCTGGCCGCTCCCAGTGTTTGGGGCTCTGGAGATGGTGAGGGAAGCGCCTGTGGCCCTCAGTGATGTGAGGAGAGGAGCAGGAGCCATGTCTGGGTGTACTAACATGGCCGCCGGAGGTGTAGGGGGCGGGGCTAGTGCTGACTGACCAGTGTGCCGGGCGGGGCCAGCCCTGTGACGTCACACCGCAACGCATGCTGGGAGAGGAAAACTCCAGGAACCTGAGGGAAAGAGGAAGTTCTGCTGGAAACGCCCTGTAAAGAGGCTCTGATGTCCGGACAGCGGGAGGGAGAGCCCCGGCCTGAGGAGGAGCAGGTACCGGGGGAGCCGGTAGTGCAGCTGGAGGAGGACAGGAGGGCTGTAGAAGGAGGTGATGATGGAGGAGGACCAGCCCCTCACATCTCCAGGTAACGGACAGGACTAAATACAAATGTCCTGGAATTCTCTGTCTGTAAAGTCTGAGTCCAGTCTCTGTGTCTCCTGCAGAGAGATCCAGTCAGAGGACAACACCAGAGAGATGTCCGCGTCCTCTCCTTCCACAGGATGGTCAGGTAATGGAGGACGCCTTGTTTTATCCAGTATTGTGGCGCCATTATTCATAAAAACAAACTTTTATAATATGCTAATGAGCCTCTAGCAGCAGGAGGGGGGGGGGGGTCGTCCGTTTCTGTATTCGGCACAGGCGCAGTGAGTGAAGGACGCTCGCCTGCCTCCTCACTGTCTCTTCCCGGGAGCACTGTACGTATTCTGCGCAGGTGAGCGCTCTTCACTCACTGCACCAAATACAGAAGCGGACGGCGCAGGCGCGAGATGTCAACGGATGGAGAAGACCAACGATTCCATGGCCCCGTCAATCGACTGTAGCAGGGCGAGGAATGAGGTGGGAGAACGGAGCCTCTAGCTGCAGGGGCAACGCCCCCCCCCCCCCTCTCCTGCTGCTAGAGGCTCATTAGCATATTATAAAAGTTTGTTTTTATGAATAATGGCACCACAGAGGGGGATGGGACTGATATGGTTATGTTTAGCTATGTGCTAATGTCAGCCAGCTTAACCCCTTAAGGACCCATGACATACCGGTACGTCATGTATAGTTCCGATCACCGCCGCCCGGCGGGCGGTGATCGGAACCCAGTGCCTACTCAAATCATTGAGCAGGCACCTTGGCTAAATGCGCGGGGGGGGGGTCCCGTGAACCCCCCCGTGTCGGCGATCGCCTGCGGGGGTCCCGTGAACCCCCCGTGTCAGTTCAGATCTGTGGTTTGCGGCTTTACCTGCGGTTTGCGGCGGCGTGTGGCGGTGCCATCGGGTCCCCATGCGGCTGTAGGGGGGACCCGATGGCATGGAAGGCAGCGCGATGCCTTCCGGTGACGAGCCTGTGATCTCACAGGCCGGAAGCTGTATGAGTAATACACACAGTATTACTCATACAGCCAATGCATTCCAATACAGAAGTATTGGAATGCATTGTAAAAGATTAGACCCCCAAAAGTTCAAGTCCCAAAGTGGGACAAAAAATACAGTTTTCCCCCAAAAAAATTAAGTTTCAAGTAAAAAAAAAAACAACAACTTAATTCTCCCCAAATAAAGTTAAAAAAAATTGGTAAAATATAGGTGGAAAAAAAAAAGTATACATATTAGGTATCGCCACATCGACCGGCTCCCTAACCCCTCAGATGAACACCGTAAAAAATAAAAACTGTGCTAAATAAACCATTTTTGTCACCTTACATCACAAAAAGTACAACAGCAAGCGATCAAAAAGGCGTACGCCCACCAAAATAGTACCAATCTAACCGTCACCTCATCCCGCAATAAATGAGCCCCTACCACAATAAATAAAAACGGTCTAAAAAAAAGCAATTTTTTTGTCACCTTACAACACAAAAAGTGTAATCGCAAGCGATCAAAAAGTCACACGCACCCCAAAATAGTGCCAATAAAACCGTCATCTCATCCCGCAAAAATCATACCCTACCCGAGATAATCACCCAAGAGCTGAAAAAATTATGACCCTCAGACTATGGAGACACTAAAACGTTTTTTTTTTTTGCTTCAAAAATGAAATCCTTGTGTATCGCCGCGTCCGTGACAACCTGGTCTATAAAATTACCACATGATCTAACCTGTCAGATGAATGTTGAAAATAACAAAAAATAAAACCGGTGCCAAAACAGCTATTTCTTGTTACCTTGCCTCACAAAAAGTGTAACATAGAGCAACCAAAAATCATATGTACCCTAAACTAGTACCAACAAAACTGCCACCCTATTCCGTAGTTTCTAAAATGGGGTCACTTTTTTGGAGTTTCTACTCTAGGGGTGCATCAGGGGGGCGTCAAATGGGACATGGTGTCAAAAAAACGGTCCAGCAAAACCTGCCTTACAAAAACCGTATGGCATTCCTTTCCTTCTGCGCCCTGCCGTGTGCCCGTACAGCCGTTTACGACCACATATGGGGTGTTTCTGTAACTTACAGAATCTGGGCCATAAATATTGAGTTTGGTTTGGCTGTTAACC
This sequence comes from Bufo bufo, assembly GCF_905171765.1. NCBI lineage: Eukaryota > Metazoa > Chordata > Amphibia > Anura > Bufonidae > Bufo > Bufo bufo. Next base: position 556,170,871 of record NC_053393.1, on the reverse strand, counting down.
CTTGCTTTGTAACTGGAAAAAAAATATTAAAATGGAAAATCTGCCAAAAAAGTGAAATTTTGAAATTGTATCTCTATTATTCATTAATTCTTGTGGAACACCTAAAGGGTTAACAAAGTTTGTAAAATCAGTTTTGAATACCTTGAGGGGTGTAGTTTATAGAATGGGGTCATTTTTGGGTGGTTTCTATTATATCAGCCTCGCAAAGTGACTTCAGACCTGTAGTGGTCCCTAAAAATTGGGATTTTGAAAATTTCTGAAAAATTTCAAGATTTGCTTCTAAACTTCTAAGCCTTGTAACATCCCCAAAAAATAAAATATCATTCCCAAAATGATCCAAACATGAAGTAGACATATGGGGAATGTAAAGTAATTATTTTTGGGGGTATTACTACGTATTATAGAAGTAGAGAAATTGAAACTTGGAAATTTGCTTTTTTTTTTTTTTTTACAAATTTTTGGTAAATTTGGTATTTTTTTTATACATAAAAATTAATTTTTTTTACTTCATTTTACCAGTGTCATGAAGTACAATATGTGACGAAAAAACAGTCTCAGAACGGCCTGGATAAGTCAAAGCGTTTTAAAGTTATCAGCACTTAAAGTGACACTGGTCAGAGTTGCAAAAAATGGCCGGGTCTTAAAGGTGAAATAGGGCTTCAATAAGGGGTTAAGACACATTTAGCAAGTGACAGAAACCCTTTAACAGGTGATGTTCCTGGAGAATGGCCGGTGTTCTACTCATCCACAGGAAGCAGGGAGGAAGCTTGAAACCACAGACCCGTGAGCCTAACATCTGTAGTAGTCAAATAATGGAAACCCTCCTGAAAAAGAAGATAATCGACCACCTAAAAACCAACAACTTATTGGCCCTAAAACAGCATGGCTGCTCCAAGGGCCGATCACGTCAGACTAATCTTATAGATTTCTTTGGCTACGAAGGAGGTTCCGTGGATGTTGCTGGATTTTGGCTGAAGATTGGACTTAATCCGCGGATAGTCCAGTGGATCCGCGGTCGGCCGTTGGACAGATATCAGAGGCTTGTTGTTAAAGGGGTATTCTCATCATGGACAATGGGGGTTAGGATATGCCCCCATTGTCTTATAGGTATGGGACCCGCACCTATATAGAGAACGGAGCCCCGAAAGTAAAGGAGGGCGCACTGCGCATGCTCAGCCGTCCTCCATTCATTTCTATGGGGCCGCCGAAAATAGCCCAGCCCTGGCTCGGCTATTTTCGTCGGCCTCATAGGAATGAATGAGAGTATGGGCCGCGCATGCGCGGTACGCTCCTATTCACTTCTATGGGAGAGGCAGGATTGGAATTAGCGCTTGATAGTGGACGGACCCCGATAAATTTGGGGTCCTCCAACACAGCGCTCCCCGATCCGTTCTCGATATAGGTGCGGCTACCAGCGGTGGGCAATGGGGGCATATGCTAGCGATATGCCCCCATTGTCTATGATGGGAATACCACTTTAATGGGGTGCATTCTGAGTATGTAAGAGGGTTGACTTTCTTGGAGGGGTTTGTAACATGGAGAAGATTCACCCGCACTAGATAAATGGTCCAAACAATGGAAGCCGCAGTTCAGTGTGTCCAGCTGTGAAATACTGCACCTGGGGAGAAGGAGCCCTCAGTCAGAGGATGGTACTGGCAGCTCGGTGTTAGCGAGGACTTCAAAATGAGTGCACAGTGTGGAGAGGCGGCAGGGAAAGCAGGTAGGGTGAGAGTGGTTGTTAAAGGGAACCGGTCACCGGGATTTTGTGTATAGAGCTGAGACATGGGCTGCTAGATCGCCGCTGGCACATCCGCAATACCCAGTCCCCATAGCTCTGTGTGCTTTTATGGTGGAAAAAAAACCGGTTTGATACATATGGAAATTCCCCTGAGATGAGTCCTGTCCCCGACTCCTCTCACATACAGGACTCATCTCAGGGGAATTTCCATATGTATCAAACCGTTTTTTTTCCACCATAAAAGCACACAGAGCTATGGGGACTGGGTATTGCGGATGTGCCAGCGGCGATCTAGTAACCCATGTCTCAGCCCTATTTCACCTTAAGGACTTGGCCATTTTTTGCAAATCTGACCAGTGTCACTTTAAGTGGTGATAACTTTAAAACGCTTTTACTTACCAAGGCCGTTCTGAGACTTTTTTTTCGTCACATATTGTACTTCGTGACACTGCTAAAATTGGGTCAAAAAAGTAAAAAAAATTTGCATAAAAAATACCAAATTTACCAAAAATTGGGAAAAAATAGCAAATTTCAAATTTTCAGTTTCTCTACTTCTGTAATACATAGTAATACCCCCAACAATTGTGATGACTTTACATTCCCCATATGTCTACTTCATGTTTGGATCATTTTGGGAATGATATTTTATTTTTGGTGGATGTTACAAGGCTTAGAAGTTTAGAAGCAAATTTCGAAATTTCTCAGAAATTTTCCAAATCCCACTTTTTATGGACCAGTTCAGGTCTGAAGTCACTTTGTGAGGCTTACGTAATAGAAACCCCATTCTATAAACTACACCCCTCAAGGTATTCAAAACTGATTTTACAAACGTCGTTAACCCTTTAGGTCTTCCACAAGACTTCATGGCAAATGGACATAAAATTTAAGAATTTTGATTTTTTTTTTGTAAAATTTTCCAATATAATCAATTTTTTCCAGGAAAAAAGCAAGGGTTAACTGCCAAACGAAACTCAATATGGGTTGCCCTGATTCTGTAGTTTACAGAAACGCCCCATATGTGATCGTGAACTACTGTTTGGCCAAACGGGAGGACATAGAAGGAGGGGAACGCCATATGGGTTTTGGAAGGCAGATTTGGCAGGACTGGTTTTTTTTACACCATGTCTCATTTGAAGCCCCCTGTTGCACCCCTAGAATAGAAATTCCAAAAAAGTGACTCCATCTAAGAAAGTACACCCCTCAAGGTATTCAAAACTGGGTTTACAAACTTTGTTAACCCTTTGTGTTCCACAAGAGTTAATGGCAGATGGAGAAACAATTTTGGAATTTCAATTTTTTGGAAAATTTTCCATTTTAACCCTTACTTTATTACTGGAAAAAATGTGTTAACAGCCAAATAAAATGGTGGAGAGGGGGGGCGCTGGTGGTGGGGGGGCAAGTGGCAGGGGGGGGGGGGGGCTAGGGTCTCAAAGCTGAGACAAAAAAAAAGTTTAGATAAGTTTTTTTGTTTTTTTTTTCCCTTCTATCCTTGCCTAACGGTGCCTCTCCCTCACTGACCCTAACCTACCTGGAGGGCGATGGGTGCCGATTAGGGGGAGAGAGGAGCGCTGGAAGTTTGAATCTCGCACCTCTCTCCCTGCACCAATCAGCACCATGAACAGCAGGCATCAGCACCATGGCCAGCACCGCCTCTCCAAATGTTCGTACTGAATGATTTCATCCGGCATCCTGTTCGGATTAACCCCCGCCGCGCCACAATCGCGATTTAAACTTAGGATGTACCGCTACGCCCTGAGTCCTTAAGGGGTTAAAGAGCGAGACGTCTGGAATGCTGATCCCGCAGTATAGAGCGCTAGTGAGACCGCATCTGGAATAACGGGTCCAGTTCTGGAGACCCACCTACAAAAAGACATAGATAAAAGGGAACGGGTGAAGAGACGGGCTCCAAAAATGGTCTTAAGAATAAAACATAACAGGAGAGATTTAAAGAGGACCTTTCACTAGATTAAAAAATCAAAACTAAGTATACAGACATGTAGAGCGGCGCCCAGGGATCCCCCTGCACTTACTATTATCCCCGGGCGCCTCTCCGTTCTCCGGTTATAGCCTCCGGTATCTTCACATGTTTGGCACATGTTAGGCCAATCGCAGCGCTCAGCTCATAGCCTGAGGTTTTTTTTTCTCTCAGGCTATGAGCTGAGCGCTGTGATTGGCCAGCGCTACTGCATGGGAGAAGGAGACGCCGGCAGGTTCCCCTGGGTGGAGCCTAACTATGAAGATACCGGAGGCTATACCGGGCGAACGGAGCGGCGCCCGGGGATAAGAGTAAGTTTAGGGGGATCCCTGGGCGCCGCTCTACACGTCTGTATATTTAGTTTAGATTTTTTAATCTAGTGAAAGGTCCTCTTTAAAGAATAGTGTTGAGCGAACTTATGTTTTAAGTTCTGCGTCCAAAGTTCGGGTTATCAAAGTATCTGATTCCAAATTCCGTTATGGTTCGTGGTAGCGGAATCCATAACTGGATTCTTCGATAACCTGAACTTTGGACGCAGAACTTAAAACACAAGTTTGCCCAACACTATTAAAGAACTTAATTTATATAACCTCCAGGAAAGGAAAGGGGCGGACGTGATCGAAACCTTTACATATGTTACAAGAGGACAGAAGGGAAGGGGGGACGTGATCGAAACCTTTACATATGTTACAAGAGGACAGAAGGGAAGGGGGGACGTGATCGAAACCTTTACATATGTTACAAGAGGACAGAAGGGAAGGGGGGACGTGATCGAAACCTTTACATATGTTACAAAAGGACAGAAGGGAAGGACGTGATCGAAACCTTTACATATGTTACAAGAGGACAGAAGGGAAGGACGTGATCGAAACCTTTACATATGTTACAAGAGGACAGAGGAGAAGGGGGGACGTGATCGAAACCTTTACATATGTTACAAGAGGACAGAAGGGAAGGGGGGACGTGATCGAAACCTTTACATATGTTACAAGAGGACAGAAGGGAAGGGGGGACGTGATCGAAACCTTTACATATGTTACAAGAGGACAGAGGAGAAGGGGGGACGTGATCGAAACCTTTACATATGTTACAAGAGGACAGAGGAGAAGGGGGGGACGTGATCGAAACCTTTACATATGTTACAAGAGGACAGAGGAGAAGGGGGGACGTGATCGAAACCTTTACATATGTTACAATAGGACAGAGGAGAAGGGGGGGACGTGATCGAAACCTTTACATATGTTACAAGAGGACAGAGGAGAAGGGGGGACGTGATCGAAACCTTTACATATGTTACAATAGGACAGAGGAGAAGGTGGGACGTGATCGAAACCTTTACATATGTTACAAGAGGACAGAAGGGAAGGGGGGACGTGATCGAAACCTTTACATATGTTACAATAGGACAGAGGAGAAGGGGGGGGACGTGATCGAAACCTTTGCATATGTTACAAGAGGACAGAAGGGAAGGGGGGACAGGATCGAAACCTTTACATATGTTACAAGAGGACAGAAGGGAAGGGGCGGACGTGATCGAAACCTTTACATATGTTACAATAGGACAGAGGAGAAGGGGGGGGACGTGATCGAAACCTTTACATATGTTACAAGAGGACAGAAGGGAAGGGGGGGACAGGATCGAAACCTTTACATATGTTACAAGAGGACAGAAGGGAAGGGGCGGACTTGATCGAAACCTTTACATATGTTACAAGAGGACAGAAGGGAAGGGGGGGGGCGTGATCGAAACCTTTACATATGTTACAAGAGGACAACCGAGAAAGGGGGGGCGTGATGAAAACCTTTACATATGTTACAAGAGGACAGAAGGGAAGGGAGGACGTGATCGAAACCTTTACATATGTTACAATAGGACAGAAGGGAAGGGGGGGACAGGATCGAAACCTTTACATATGTTACAAGAGGACAGAGGAGAAGGGGGGACGTGATCGAAACCTTTACATATGTTACAATAGGACAGAAGGGAAGGGGGGACGTGATCGAAACCTTTACATATGTTACAATAGGACAGAAGGGAAGGGGGGGACAGGATCGAAACCTTTACATATGTTACAATAGGACAGAGGAGAAGGGAGGACGTGATCGAAACCTTTACATATGTTACAATAGGACAGAGGAGAAGGGGGGGACGTGATCGAAACCTTTACATATGTTAAAGGGGTTATCCCACCTTCTGTTTTGCGTGCCGTGGTTGCTTTCTCCTCTTGGCAGACTGCTCAGTCAGGGGGCGTTGACCTTCCTATTGAATGACAGCCGAATCAGCGCTCTGCTGACATAATCCCCCTGCCGCATGTATGTGTGCGCGCACTCTCGTCTGAGCCGGGAGTGGCAGAGGCGCAGGATACAAAGAGACTGTGCATGCGCTGACTTTACAGCTAAAGAAATGACCAGGTGAACGGGTTTGACTGGTCATGCGAGGGGAATAAATATACGAAGGGAGGCAGGAGATTGACCGTGCGTGCGCGATCCCGTGAAGCTGACCATCCAACCTACAAGACAAGGCGGAGGAAGACACCGTGCAAGCGCGGCCACCACGGCAGTGTCGCGGCTGTGGCCGTAACCATTGGCAACCACATGTACACCACTCAGAGGAAGAAATGCAAATAGATAGGAAGAGAGGGGCAATCGATTAAAACATGTATTTAGTAAGTTGCAACAACACAATAATTGAAACTTCATTACATGGGATAACCCCTTTAAAGGTTTAAATAAGGTTCAGGAGGGAAGTGTTCTTAAAAAGAAGCTAAAGAAAAGATTTTGGAGGGGGGGGGGGGGGCACAATCTGAAATCAGCCGGGGGTACGATCAGGAGCAATGTCAGATATTATATTCCTGAAAGACTGGCTGAAGCTTGGAACAAACCTCCAGCAGATGTGGTTAGTCTACAGTAAGTGACGGTAACCTGCCCGGGATAAGCCCAGGTCTATCCAAAGATAACGGGCGACTACATGGACCAGGTGGACTTTTTCTGCCGTCAATCTTTTGGTTGTCATGATAATTAGGCCCCCTGCACAGGGCTGTATCCATTGTGCGGTGCGCAAACTGCGAAACCGCAAAATACGGATGCAGTCCATGTGCCTTCCACCATTTTTTTGTGGTCCCATCAACTATTTTGGGATCCCAGTCCACGTTTTGCAGACCAGTATAGGACATGTTCTGTTTTGGAAATGGAAATACGGATGCTGAAAGCGCACACAGGCAGGCGACGCGTATTTCGCGGACCCGCAGCCCCCCGGATCTCACAGGCAGAAAGGCTGTAAGTATATTACACCGTGTAATCCACTTACAGCCAATGCATTACAATATATGTAACAAATGTTTGCTAAAGTAAAAAAAAAATGTTAAAATAAAGTTTTGCATAGTAAAAATTTTTAAAAAAGCTTCAAGTACTGTATTTTTCGCCCCATAAGACGCACGAAAGTTGGGGGAAAATGAGTGCGTCTTATGGGGCGAATGCTGCCATTTTTACTTTGCTAACACTGATACATCACAGGTTGCGATGCTGCACAGCGCAGCCTGTGATGTATCAGCGGGGAGGGATGAGGGGCTGGAGGCAACTTGCAGTGGTGCAGTCACTGTACTCTTACACCGGGCCCCGCCACTCACACCAGTATTCATATCTAAACTTAATCCTTAACCTCTTGCAACTTTAAAGTAGCGTTATCCCGTGTGTACTACCTTACTATGAAGCTCCCGTAGCAGGCAGAGCGCCCGGCAGCTTAAAGTCACTTACTGACATCGCGCACCTACCCTTCCACTGTATGAAAGAAGCAGGCGTGTGACGTCAGTGAGTGACGTTACGCTGCCGGCCTCTCTGCCTGCTACAGGAGCTTTATAGTAAGGTTGTACACTCGGGATAATGCTACATTAAAGTTACAAAAGGTTAAGGATTAAGTTTAGATATGAATACTGATGTGAGCAGCGGGGCCCGTTGTATTAGGGGACACTGTTATGGGGAGGGGGGGAAATCTGTGGATGACACGTGTAGCATAACATGCTATTTATGTGTCATCCACAGATCCCCCCCCCCCATAGCAGTGTCATCCACAAATCCCCCCCCCCCCCCTATATAGCAGTGTCATCCACAAATTCCCCCCCCCCCCCCTATATAGCAGTGTCATCCACAAATTCCCCCCCCTATATAGCAGTGTCATCCACAGATTCCCCCCCCCCCCCCCTATATAGCAGTGTCATCCACAAATTCCCCCCCCCCCTATATAGCAGTGTCATCCACAAATTCCCCCCCCCATATAGCACTGTCATCCACAGATTTCTGGATCCACATGCAGTTGCCTGCGGTTTGAGTTTAGTGTTCAACCACTGGTGAGTGCTGTTAATATGTTGCCTCACGTGTGGTTGCCGCTGGCAACATGATTGGTACTTGGCAGTATAGCAGCCTGAGCTGTTGCTAGGCAGCTTACTGTCAAGTGCATGCGGTTACACCTGGTTTGGTGTGTGTGTATGTCTGCACTTTGTATGTCTGGTGTGCACGAGGTTTATGTAGGTGTGCACTGTGACACTTCCCCTCACTGTGGCTGCCCGTGGCAACGTTTGGTATTGTATACATGTGCTGGCAGTGTCTCGGCCTTCTGGCTGACTCCCAGGACATGGTTGCCACGCATGTCGTTGCCGGCGGTAACAGCTGCAGTGTAATTGTTTATTGTACACTTCCCTTTATGTGTCTTTTCCCTTGCCCGGTGTTGGGTTAACTACCTTCTTAGTTTGTGAACACTGGGTGTGTGTGTGGCCACTTGGGGCTATTTAGCTCCTGCTGGATGCCAGACTCTGAGGGGTACTTCAGCCATGGTTAGCTGATGTCATCCTCCTGGTTTATACCATCTGTCAGTGTGGGCCACCCTTCTGGTCATAAATTATGTTTCATGGTGTTATGAAGGTGTGTGTGGTCTCTTTGTTTTTGCAGCTTATGGTCCTGGGTTCCTGTGTGATGTGTGGTGTGTGCTGTGTCCGTTTGTATTCTGGACAGCAGCACTTGCATATGGGTTCCAGGCTTTGTTGTCTGTGGCAGGTAAGTGTTGTGTTTGCATTTACCTGCCATTGCCATAAATTGTTTCTGTTCCCTTTTGTAGCTTGGCCACTTTAGACTCCTGTTTCTCCGTGTCCAGGAAGAACGGGCTGTCTACCCAGCTCCTAGCGCAGGGATCGGCGGAGGGTCAGTAGGGATCCGAGGTTCCTGAGCATGAGCCCTCCTACCTTCAAGGGCGGCTCATGCAGCTAGGAGTCAGGGTCAGATTAGGGAAGCTCTAGGAGGGGACCTGCTCCCTAATTCTGTGGTACTGGCCAAGTAGCGACCTTCCATCTTCTGATACCGCACGGCTGAGGGTTTTCCCCATCCTCAGCCGTGACACCTAGCTGCGTCTTATAGGGTGAAAAATACGGTTGAAAAAAGTGTTCTTATCCAATATTTAAGTAATAAAAAATAGGGCGGAAAAAGTGTACATATTCGGTATCTCCGCGTCCATATCGACTGGCTCTATAAAAATATCACATGATCCACCCTGTCAGGTGAATGCATTAAAAAAAAAAAAAATGTGCCAAAACAGCCGTTTGGTCACCTTCCCTCACAAAAAGTGTAATACCAAGTGATCAAAAAGGCATATGTACCCCAAAATGGTACCAATCAAACCATCTCATCCCGCAAAAAATGATTCCCCCTACCTAAGACAATCGGCCAAAAAAAAAAAAAAAAAAGTCTCTCAGAAAATGGCAACACAAAAACAATATTTTTATTCTGTTCAAAAATGCATTTAATGTGTAAAATTAACCCAATGTATCTTATTTTTATCGTCATGTCCGTTACAACCTGCTCTATAAAAATATCACAGGAGATGGCCCCTCAGGTGAATACTGTAAAAAAAAAAAAAAAAAAATTTAAACTATGCCAAAGCAGCCATTTTTTGTCACCTTGCCTCACAAAACATGTAATGCCAAGTAATCAAAAAGTCTTATGTACCCCAAATTGGTACCAATGAAAACGTCACCTCATCCCGCGAAAAATGAGCCCACACATAAGACAATCACTCAAAAAATAAAAGCCAATCCATCAAAATCTGCGCTGCAAAAGCCATATGGCGCTCCTTCCATTCTGAGTCCTGCCATGTGCCCCCACAGCAGTTTACCACATATACGTGTTGCTGCTTTCAGGAGAAAATTATGGAGTTCTTTTTCTCTTGTTACTCTTTGTGAAAATGAAAAAATTGGGGCTAAAGCAAAATTTTATTGGAAGAAATGAAACTTTTCATTTTCACAGCCAAGTGTTTCCAAATTCTGTAGAAGGCTTAGCTGGTCAGAGTTCTCAGTACACTCCTAAAATATTCTTTGAAGGGTGTAGTTTCCAAAATGGAGTCATTTTTTGAGGGTTTCTACTGTAGGGGTACGTAAGGGTCTCTTCAAATGCAAAATAGTGCCTAAAAACCATTATAGCAAAACCTGCCTCCAAAATCCATATGGCGTTCTTTTCCTTCGTTTATCACCACATTTGGGGTATTTCTGTAAACTGCAGAATCAAAGTAATATATATTGAAGTTTAGTTTGCTGTTAACCCTTGCTGTGTTGCAATAAAAAATTAATTAACATGAAAAATCTGCATAAAAAATGAAATTTTAAAATTTTGCCTCCATTTTCCTTTAATTTTTGTGAAACGCCTAAAGGGTTAACAAAGTTTGTAACATCAGTTTTATGGGTGGTTTCCATTACGTAAGCCCCTCAAAATCACTTTATCTGAATTGGTGCTTAATAAAATGGTTTAGAAAATTTTGTTTGCCTTCTAACGTCGTAAAAAAATGAAATGTCCTTTACAAAATAATGCCACATAAAGCAGACATATGGGGAATGATGACTTATCACTATTTCATGAGGCATTACTATCTGTCTTAAAAGTAGAAAATTGAGAATTTTTCAAAATTTTGGGTAAATTTTGGATTTTTTTTTTATAAATGAAAAATATATTGACTCAAATTTACCATTGCCAAGAAGTACAATGTGTCACAAGGAAACATTCTCAGAATGGCTTGGATAAGTAAAAGCGTTCCAAAGATATTACCACATAAAGTGAGACATGTCAGATTATCAAAAGATGGCCTGGGTAGGAAGGTGAAAACTGGCCCGGCGTAAAAAAGGTTGAATACAATGTACACACGTAATGATAACGTTTCCTTTTTTTGTACTTTACACTTTCCTTCTGGTAGCGCCCCCTGCTGTTTATCCTTTGGCAAAAATTCTGGGAATCGCTTGGGGCTGTGTGTGAGGAAGAGGAAATCGTGAAAAGAGCCTAAAAAGAGCTGGCTGCAGCGCACTCCTAGAGAGCAGTACTTTTTGCATGGTTGTACTTCAGATATTGGCATGCTTTACTCCCAGGTTGTTGTTTTTTGTGGGATCCCTTTAATGATCTTTTGTGATCATATAAAACATTCCATGTAGTTTCTTAGACAATGCACTGACTTTTACAGTAGTTAACAGAATTTATAACAGGATGAAGATATGAAGAATGTTAATGCTACAGAGACAGATGTGAGGGATGATGAGAGATACGAGGAGGACATTCCTACAGAGACAGATGTGAGGGGCGATGACCAGTGTAAAGAGGACATTCCTACAGAGACAGATGTGAGGGGCGATGACCAGTGTAAAGAGGACATTCCTACAGAGACAGATGTGAGGGGCGATGACCAGTGTAAGGAGGACATTCCTACAGAGACAGATGTGAGGGGAGATGACCAGTGTAAGGAGGACATTCCTACAGAGACAGATGTGAGGGGCGATGACCAGTGTAAGGAGGACATTCCTACAGAGACAGATGTGAGGGGTGATGAGAGATACGAGGAGGACATTCCTACAGAGACAGATGTGAGGGGTGATGAGAGATACGAGGAGGACATTCCTACAGAGACAGATGTGAGGGGTGATGAGAGATACGAGGAGGACATTCCTACAGAGACAGATGTGAGGGGTGATGAGAGATACGAGGAGGACATTCCTACAGAGACAGATGTGAGGGGTGATGAGAGATACGAGGAGGACATTCCTACAGAGACAGATGTGAGGGGTGATGAGAGATACGAGGAGGACATTCCTACAGAGACAGATGCGAGGGGTGATGACCAGTGTAAGGAGGACACTCCTACAGAGACAGATGTCAGGGGTGATGACCAGTGTAAGGAGGACACTCCTACAGAGACAGATTTGAGGGGTGATGACCAGTGTAAGGAGGACATTCCTACAGAGACAGATGTGAGGGGAGATGACCAGTGTAAGGAGGACATTCCTACAGAGACAGATGTGAGGGGCGATGACCAGTGTAAGGAGGACATTCCTACAGAGACAGATGTGAGGGGTGATGAGAGATACGAGGAGGACATTCCTACAGAGACAGATGTGAGGGGCGATGACCAGTGTAAAGAGGACATTCCTACAGAGACAGATGTGAGGGGCGATGACCAGTGTAAAGAGGACATTCCTACAGAGACAGATGTGAGGGGCGATGACCAGTGTAAGGAGGACATTCCTACAGAGACAGATGTGAGGGGAGATGACCAGTGTAAGGAGGACATTCCTACAGAGACAGATGTGAGGGGCGATGACCAGTGTAAGGAGGACATTCCTACAGAGACAGATGTGAGGGGTGATGAGAGATACGAGGAGGACATTCCTACAGAGACAGATGTGAGGGGTGATGAGAGATACGAGGAGGACATTCCTACAGAGACAGATGTGAGGGGTGATGAGAGATACGAGGAGGACATTCCTACAGAGACAGATGTGAGGGGTGATGAGAGATACGAGGAGGACATTCCTACAGAGACAGATGTGAGGGGTGATGAGAGATACGAGGAGGACATTCCTACAGAGACAGATGTGAGGGGTGATGAGAGATACGAGGAGGACATTCCTACAGAGACAGATGCGAGGGGTGATGACCAGTGTAAGGAGGACACTCCTACAGAGACAGATGTCAGGGGTGATGACCAGTGTAAGGAGGACACTCCTACAGAGACAGATTTGAGGGGTGATGACCAGTGTAAGGAGGACATTCCTACAGAGACAGATGTGAGGGGAGATGACCAGTGTAAGGAGGACATTCCTACAGAGACAGATGTGAGGGGCGATGACCAGTGTAAGGAGGACATTCCTACAGAGACAGATGTGAGGGGTGATGAGAGATACGAGGAGGACATTCCTACAGAGACAGATGTGAGGGGTGATGAGAGATACGAGGAGGACATTCCTACAGAGACAGATGTGAGGGGTGATGAGAGATACGAGGAGGACATTCCTACAGAGACAGATGTGAGGGGTGATGAGAGATACGAGGAGGACATTCCTACAGAGACAGATGTGAGGGGTGATGAGAGATACGAGGAGGACATTCCTACAGAGACAGATGTGAGGGGTGATGAGAGATACGAGGAGGACATTCCTACAGAGACAGATGTGAGGGGTGATGAGAGATACGAGGAGGACATTCCTACAGAGACAGATGTGAGGGGTGATGACCAGTGTAAGGAGGACATTCCTACAGAGACAGATGTGAGGGGTGATGAGAGATACGAGGAGGACATTCCTACAGAGACAGATGTGAGGGGTGATGACCAGTGTAAGGAGGACATTCCTACAGAGACAGATGTGAGGGGTGATGAGAGATACGAGGAGGACATTCCTACAGAGACAGATGTGAGGGGTGATGACCAGTGTAAGGAGGACATTCCTACAGATAAGAGCCCAGGTGAGTAGTGACTACTAAATGAAGCAGAGGCGAGTCTGTAACTGTAATGACCCTGAAGTGGACTTCCCCTGTAGCAGGCGCCTTCCCCAGGTACTTGGTGTCCCCCAGTACTCAGATACCCCCAGGACTTACAGTAGGACCAAACTGTGTAATACAAAGCACATATTGCAGCACAAGTAGGTAAGAAGAAAGACATGAGATAGGAACCCATAAGTAGATGACTGGACCAGGATGGGGATGGTAATCAGACGATGAGAAGTAAAAATGGAAACACACCAGTAGTTCCTATATATCAAGGATTCACAACCTCTGACACTCCAGCTGTTCTGAAACGACAACTCCCAGAATCCTCTTTTCACTTCTATGGGATTTGCAAGAATTGACAAGTGTGCATGCTGGGAGTTGTAGTTTTACAGCAGCTGGAGTGCTATATATAATGTGCTCCGATAAAGATATAAAATATGATAGATGCAGAATATTTAAGCAGGCAGCAAGCAGAAATATGGAAGTCAGTTAGGGCAGGGCTCGACAAATCCCAGGTCGCCATAGCGACCATGAGTTTTGTCCTGGCTCCTGGGTATTTGCCCCTGCTTGAAAATAGGCCCAGCACACCAGCAGCCGGGTGCAGCCACTGGAGGGTTAAGACCGCGAGCAGGCCCGGCACTAAAAATGAAACTTGATATTTTCTTTTTATCACTTGCGCCCAGGCTCGGACTGCCACCCTGCCCGGACCCCTCAGCTTTCGGCTCCATGGTTTGGCCACTCTCTCTCGCTGTCTATCGGTCGCAGCGTGCTGATGTCGCCGTGCATCATCTCTAGGGCAGTTGAAAATGGCGAAGCCTTTACCAGAGCCCGGCCGGTACTTATGTGATAACTGTCCGGCAGACATCAGAGGCCGTGTCCCGGTGAGAGAGCCTCAGCGGGGGAAGAGGAGTGAGTGCCGGGGAGGCAGAGCGGGAGCACAGGTAGCGCGGCACTAGCTAGCTGACAAGTGGAGGGAAGACAATCAGCCCATCATCATTCCTCCAGCAGGGGACATGATCGGGCAGCGCAACATCCCAGGACACCAAGTGCTGCCAGGTCCCTGCACGGCTGCCTCTGCGGCGGTAAATGATGCGCTCTGCACTTATCCGCCAGGCTCAAAGTTTGTAATGTCTGCCTGCTGCAGCCAAGTTGGCCTCGAGCACGGCCATGAACCCAGCGGGGAGCTGCATACCTGCTGCCGTCATTAGGCCGGAGCTCCTGCTAGCCACAACTGGCGGCCATTCCTGCTCCGTGCTCCATCCCTGCAGTTACCATTCGGCCATTTCTTAGTTCTATCCCTTTCTAGGAAAGTTGGGTGACGGCCTGTACAGGTTCTTCTAAAAAAAATTAGCATATTGTGATAGTTCATTATTTTCTGTAATGTACTGATAAACATTAGACTTTCATATATTTTAGATTCATTACACACAACTGAAGTAGTTCAAGCCTTTTCTTGTTTTAATATTGATGATTTTGGCATACAGCTCATGAAAACCCAAATTCCTATCTCAAAAAATTAGCATATCATGAAAAGGTTCTCTAAACGAGCTATTAACCTAATCATCTGAATCAACTAATTAACTCTAAACACCTGCAAAAGATTCCTGAGGCTTTTAAAAACTCCCAGCTTGGTTCATTACTCAAAACCGCAATCATGGGTAAGACTGCCGACCTGACTGCTGTCCAGAAGGCCATCATTGACACCCTCAAGCAAGAGGGTAAGACACAGAAAATTTCTGAACGAATAGGCTGTTCCCAGAGTGCTGTATCAAGGCACCTCGGTGGGAAGTCTGTGGGAAGGAAAAAGTGTGGCAGAAAACGCTGCACAACGAGAAGAGGTGACCGGACCCTGAGGAAGATTGTGGAGAAGGACCGATTCCAGACCTTGGGGGACCTGCGGAAGCAGTGGACTGAGTCTGGAGTAGAAACATCCAGAGCCACCGTGTATAGGTGTGTGCAGGAAATGGGCTACAGGTGCCGCATTCCCCAGGTCAAGCCACTTTTGAACCAGAAACAGCGGCAGAAGCGCCTGACCTGGGCTACAGAGAAGCAGCACTGGACTGTTGCTCAGTGGTCCAAAGTACTATTTTCGGATGGGGTGCCATGTCAGCTGCTGGTGTTGGTCCACTGTGTTTTATCAAGGGCAGGGTCAATGCAGCTAGCTATCAGGATATTTTGGAGCACTTCATGCTTCCATCTGCTGAAAAGCTTTATGGAGATGAAGATTTCATTTTTCAGCACGACCTGGCACCTGCTCACAGCGCCAAAACCACTGGTAAATGGTTTATTGACCATGGTATTACTGTGCTCAATTGGCCTGCCAACTCTCCTGACCTGAACCCCATAGAGAATCTGTGGGATATTGGGAAGAGAAAGTTGAGAGACGCAAGACCCAACACTCTGGATGAGCTTAAGGCCGCTATCGAAGCATCCTGGGCCTCCATAACACCTCAGCAGTGCCACAGGCTGATTGCCTCCATGCCGCATTGAAGCAGTCATTTCTGCAAAAGGATTGAGGGCAGAACTGAACTTAATTATTTGAAGGTTGACTTTTTTTGTATTGAATACACTTTTCTTTTATTGGTCGGATGAAATATGCTAATTTTTTTAGATAGGAATTTTGGGTTTTCATGAGCTGTATGCCAAAATCATCAATATTAAAACAAGAAAAGGCTTGAACTACTTCAGTTGTGTGTAATGAATCTAAAATATATGAAAGTCTAATGTTTATCAGTACATTACAGAAAATAATGAACTTTATCACAATATGCTAATTTTTTTAGAAGAACCTGTATACCACACAGAAAGCCGGGTGGCAGATCCTAGGAGAGCTGTGTGGTATACAGGCTGTCTGTCACCCAGCTTTCCTGGTCTCCTGAAGAGAATATATCTCAGTATAGGAACATTTAGATACGTTATCATATGATTTACCCATTCAGGAGTCTTGGAAAGCCGGGTTGCAGCTCCTATGAGAACTAAGACTACTGAATGGCCAAATCATCTGATAACTTCTCTATATGTTCCCATACTGAGATGTATTCTCCTCAGGAAAGCTGGGTGACAGGCTGTACACCACACAGGTCTCCAGGAAAGCTGGGTGACAGGCTGTATACCACACAGGTCTCATAGGAGCTGCCATAAGACTCCTGAATGGCCAAATCCTCTGATGACTTCTCTATATGTTCCCGTCCTGAGATATGTTCTCCTCAGGACTAGGAGACCAGGAAAGCTGGGTGACAATCCATGAGAAAGCTGGAAGGCCCCTCAGTCTTCCTAGGGTAATTCCAATGGAGATATTTTCCACAGAGGATTACCTGTTGTGGATTTATATCAGACTCTACATGTAGCGTGTGGATTTGCTGTGGAATTCAGCCACGATCAGTTACACGTGGTGAAATCATATATTACCACGGTGCGGATCTGAAAGGTGCACAGTAGGTTCATTTCCGTGTGGATTTTATGAAGTGTGAGGATTTTTGGTAAAATCTTATCCATTTTGCTGCTATTTGCTGCAATACGCTGTGAATTTTATAGCTGCATTTCTATGAGATGAATGAGCCCGGACCAAACATCCCGGGGAAGGGATCTCAGTTCTTTCAGCTGCAGCGCAGGGATTATACACACAGTGACATCACGGGGCAGGGATTCTACACACAGTGACATCACGGGGCAGGGATTCTACACACAGTGACATCACGGGGCAGGGATTCTACACACAGTGACATCACGGGGCAGGGATTCTACACACAGTGACATCACGGGGCAGGGATTCTACACACAGTGACATCACGGGGCAGGGATTCTACACACAGTGACATCACGGGGCAGGGATTCTACACACAGTGACATCACGGGGCAGGGATTCTACACACAGTGACATCACGGGGCAGGGATTCTACACACAGTGACATCACGGGGCAGGGATTCTACACACAGTGACATCACGGGGCAGGGATTCTACACACAGTGACATCACGGGGCAGGGATTCTACACACAGTGACATCACGGGGCAGGGATTCTACACACAGTGACATCACGGGGCAGGGATTCTACACACAGTGACATCACGGGGCAGGGATTCTACACACAGTGACATCACGGGGCAGGGATTCTACACACAGTGACATCACGGGGCAGGGATTCTACACACAGTGACATCACGGGGCAGGGATTCTACACACAGTGACATCACGGGGCAGGGATTCTACACACAGTGACATCACGGGGCAGGGATTCTACACACAGTGACGTCACGGGCCAGGGATTCTACACACAGTGACGTCACGGGGCAGGGATTCTACACACAGTGACGTCACAGCGCAGGGATTCTACACACAGTGACGTCACAGCGCAGGGATTCTACACACAGTGACGTCACAGCGCAGGGATAAACACCTAGGTTGAAACTAGCCTTAGCTTCAGGACGCTGTTGAGGTTCCTACGACGTGCGCCACTGCACAAGACTGGTGTTAAATAACCAGTGATTGTAGCAGAATCCAGCAGACATCTGTAATACAGCACCTCATACAGTCCTGATCAAAAGTTTAAGACCACTTGAAAAATGGCAAAGAATCCTATTTAGCATGGCTGGATCCTAACAAGGTTCCAAGTAGAGCTTCAACATGCAACAAGAAGAAATGCGAGTGAGACAAAACATTTTTTGAGCATTCAATTTAATGTAAACAACGAATAAACTGAAACAGGCTGTTTTTCAGCTGATCAAAAGTTTAGGACCGCACTTCCAAAAAAAAACGAAACCCCCCCAAAACAGAAATCCAACTTCCAAACATGAACTCAGTAATTAGTAGCTCCACCGTTATTGTTTATCACTCCCAAAATTCGTTTCGGCATGCTTGATGCAAGCATTTCCATGAGGTGAGTGGGAACATTTCTCCAAGTGGTGAAGACGGCCGCACGAAGGCCATCTACTGTCTGGAACTGTTGTCCATTTTTGTAAACTTCCCTTCCCATCCATCCCCAAAGGTTCTCAATTGGATTTAGATCAGGGGAACACGCAGGATGGGCCAAAAGAGTGATGTTATTCTCCTGGAAGACGTCCCTTGTCCTGCGGGCATTGTGTACTGTAGCGTTGTCCTGTTGAAAAACCCAGTCGTTACCACACAGACGAGGGCCCTCAGTCATGAGGAATGCTCTCTGCAACATCTGGACATAGGCAGCGGCCGTTTGACGCCCCTGCACTTCCTAAAGCACCCCAGACCATTATGGCGCCCCCTCCACTGTGGCGCGTAGAAAACATCTCAGGTGGGATCTGCTTGTCATGCCAATATCGTTGGAAACCATCAGGACCATCAAGGTTAAATTTTTTTCTCAGAGAATAAAACTTTCTTCCACCTTTGAATGTCCCATGTTTGGTGCTCTCTTGCAAAGGCCAAACGAGCAGTTCTGTGGCGTTCAAGGAGACGAGGTCTTTGAAGACGTTTTTTGTTTTTGAAGCCCTTCAGTCTCAGATGCAGTCTGATGGTTATGGGGCTGCAGTCAGCACCAGTAAGGGCCTTAATTTGGGTCGAGGATCGTCCAGTGTCTTGACGGACAGCCAATTGGATCCTCCGGCTCAGTGCTGATGACATTTTTTTGGGGTCTTCCACTTGACTTTTTTGTTCCATAACCCTCAGGATCTTTTAAGAAATTCCAAATGACTGTCTTACTGCGTCCCACCCCAGCAGCGATGGCGCGCTGTGAGAGACCCTGCTTATGCAGTTCAACAACCTGACCACGTTCAAAAGGGAGTTTTTTTGCCTTTGCCATCACAGCGTGTGACTACCTGACAGAACATGACAATGAATCCACATCTTTGCACAGATTTGACCTTTTAAAGGCATGTGGTCCGAAAATGTGGATCAGCGGAAAAACGGCCTGTTTCAGTTTATTCGTTGTTTTCATTAAATTGAATGCTCAAAAAATGTTTTGTCTCACTCCCATTTCTTCTTGTTGCATGTTGAAGCTCTACTTGGAACCTTGTTAAGATCCAGCCATGCTAAATATGATTTTTTGCCATTTTTCCAGTGGTCTTAAACTTTTGATCAGGACTGTACATCTTACATCCAGTGAGGTCTTCTCTGATGTAGATGTTCTCTTTCCTCATATTCTCCATTCACCCCAGACCGCCATGATGATTTATTTCAGCCTCTCTTGTCTCTGCAGAGTTTCACAAACGGGAATCTTTTGTTTTTCTTTTCCATCATCCTCCCACCTTCTCAACATCCCATCCTGCCACCCCCAATACTGTGCCCGCTGTGCTCCCCAATATTGTACTGTAGAAACAGATAGTGCCCCCTTCAATAATTATTGGCACACAGTGCCCTAAAAAAATAACTGCACTTAGCAAATAGTGTCCCTGATAATAGTGTAAACATAATGTTCCCCAAAAATAATTGCACTGAGATAATACTGTGCCAGGGTGCCCCCCCCCCCCCCCCCAGTAATACTTCTACCCAAAGTCCCACTAATAGTAATAAATCTCGGCCAGAAGGCACTCAGTATTATTAGTGCGCCCAATAGTAGTAATGTCAGCATTGTGCCCATACTAGTAATCATGTTCCTCTAGTCCCCTAGTAGTAATAATCCCCCTTATAATATGTGCCAGTACAAAAATACCCCCTTATAACTTGTGCCAGTACAAATAAATGCCCCCCTTATAATGTGCCAGTACAAAAAAGCCCCTTTTTAGTGCCTCCAGCAGAACCTGCTCCCCCAGTTATAATAATGCGCACCCCGATGTGGCCCAACAGCAGCTGCAAAGAAAAAAAAATCAAATACTTACCTCCATGTGGCTGTCAGGATACAGTGCGGGGCAAAGGCCTCTTCTGGTCTGTGCCCTGAGCTGCGCTGGCCTCTGATGGGCTTCAGGCCTAGTGTCTGTAGCTTTGCAAAGGGGATGGCAGAGTAGGGAGGCATCCTACAGTTATATATGCAGAGATGAATCCTTCCACAATGGAAGCGCTTATTGCCCAGGTCCCTGCCACCAACTTCCAATTGACCCTGCCCGGAACCGCCTCAATAACCTCATGTTGCCTATTTGGCAGTGCGCCCCTGTGAACACCTTATTAGCATATCCAAGTGCTGATTTTTATAAGTGCATTTGAGATATTCAGGAGATACTCAGGAGGTAATCTGGAGGTAGATACAATCTAAACAAGTAAGATTTGTTTGTTTAAAATCTTTCCTCTCTTTACAATAGCAGACCTGGTTCTGTGCAGGAATCGTTGTGCTTTTATTTCAGATTCCACTCTTCGGAGGTTTGGATACTGTCTGATCTGTAGACAGCTCTCCATAATGCAGCAGGAAACTGCCTTTTTGAAATCTGAGATTTGTAAATTAACCGTTAAACAAACTCAGGCTGGGAACGTTGCACTGCCACAGAGGCCCCCTAGAATTGGAAGATGGGTTACTGTAGGTTCTGGTAGACTGAGAGTTGTGGATAGAAGACATGTCCCACAGTCTGTGGCTCTCCATAATTCATTTGCAGCACTTTCAGAGTGCAAGAGCAACATGGAGGATGGCTCAGCCACAGTGGGTGAGAAACAATCATCTCCCATGCCTAAAGTATGCAAGACTGCAGCCAAAGACAAAAAGGAGAAGGTGAGGACTGATAGTAAGCAGCTGTTGGTGGGCGATTTCATCATAAGAGGTGTGAAGTTTGAGGAGAATGGTGTTGTGAGAGGTCTCCATGGTGCTACCGCTAGCAGGGATAGATGACGGATCCTTTAATATTGTTAGGCAAGCAAAGCAGGAAAGGGAGGTGGATGTTATTGTCCATCTTGGGACAAATGATCTGGCTTGCAATGAGGTTTCAAAGGTGAAAGAAGCTTTTCACACACTTGGAAAGGATATACGGGAGGTTGCATCAACTGTTTCATTCTCTGCAGTTTTGCCTGTGCATAACCTTCAGCATGACAGGAAGATGCGCATTAAGGAATTCAATGTATGGCTTGGTGAATGGTGTCTGGACCAAGGGTTTGGCTTTGTGTCTCATGTTAGCTCTAGTTGGAATGGAAAAGAACTGTACAAGAAAGATGGTTTGCATCTTTCTCTCAAGGGAACGAATGTCCTCGGTGAACAGTTCCAAGTATTTGCTAAGGTGCATTCAAACTAGGAAAGGGGGGCAAAAGAGTGATAATCCAGCAGCCGACTGCCCCCCGGAACAATGCCAGAAGAGGCCAGTAGCACAAAGGTTAAGAAATGACAAGCTCAGAGTCTTGTCTACAAATGCTCGCAGTTTAGGGAATAAGATCAATGAGCTTGAGGCTATAATGGCATCTGAGAATATAGATGTAGTAGCTGTTACTGAGATGTGGTTAAATGGGAGTAATGACTGGGATATAACAATAATTAAAGTCATAAATCACAGCAATATGTTACTTTTCAATGGTTTTTATTTTCAGTGGATATGCGGCAAAGCATTTTTTTGTGCAAACGTTTTTGGCCTTTTCTGGCCTTCGTCAGGCACTATAAAAGGTACAATAGAGTATTTTCAGTGACATTTCATTTCAAGTCAATTACATCATTGATTATAGGTACATATACATGATTTTTATATATGAGAATAAATAAATTGCCGTCTTTCTATTATCCTATAAATTTCGTAGCGATGGTGTACAATGGTGTAAATATCTGGTTCTTGGTTAAGGAATGAGGAATATTCCGCTGTTTAATAATTTCATTTCATCCATACCTGATCAGTTATCAGGACAATGTCATTTTCTGATATTACGTTTCAGTGTTTGTGTCAAATCATAATTTTATATTAGTGCATTCAAATATGTTATGTGGCATTTGATCTAATCCTAATCTTCTCCCAAACCGCTAGAATCCTCAATCTTATAACATTCCACAGATAAGCATGGTTAGTAGTATAGTAGTGCCCCTCATACCAGTAATTTTGCATCACAACATATTATAATACATTTAACATGAGCTAGGATATTCATATGGCTAGAGGCTACTTACCTGTGCCGCTGGAGGTAAACTGGGGAAGATGCATGTGCATAAACTGGAGCCTATGGCCACTGAGATGTGTGTAGACGCATACATATCATGCCGGTCTCTGCTCTTTTAAAGGAGCCATGAGACCGGCATGTCCTGGCGCGGTGGGCGGGACTGGCAGGCATTCGCGCTCAATGGTGTAGGTGGAACGCACCGCTTGTATCTCGGTGCGTTCCACCGGCCGGAAGTGACGCAGTTGGGGAGGAGCTCCCTGCTGGAATCGCAGTGCGTTCCACCCGTCGGAAATGACGTTGATGGAGCGCATCGCTGGTGCCGCGATGCGTTCCACAGCCCGGAAGGAGGCGAAGTAAGCTTGCGTTCCACCTGGTTTGTATGGCAATGTGTCGCTTCTAGGTTAAAGTTGGTGGGTAAAGAACCAGCGAAATTGGCTCCAGTGGTGTAGGAGTATAGGCGTAGCCGATAGACTATATGTGGCATATAGGTGTATCTAGATATAGACATGGCTATCAGAGGAATACTAGAGGAATAAAAATAATAGAGATGTAATAAAATAAAAGGATACCCCCTGCGGCACTAGGTGTAGTATAATATTCATGGAACCTGGGGAAATAAAGAGAAAATAATATTAGAATATTATAACACTATAGAATATTATCACGTATCGTAGTCCATATGGTGATGTAACATCCTGGATAGATGGTGGTAGAGACCCTCGGGTGTAATGTTGTCAGTCGATTGAGACGTGTTTGTAATCCGGTGTTCCAAAAGAGAGAACGTGTGACAGGGGAGGAAATAAAATCCATGTGGTTACCGTCCGGATATAGTTTTTAATAGTTTTTAATTAGATAAAGGCTTGCACCTCATATTCCCTGTTGAGTCCTTTTGGCGTCATGGTTTGTAGGGTATGGATCCAGAACGCCTCCCTATGTTTCAGCGTCTTGGATCGATCACCGCCTCTTGATGCTGGAATGTGTTCGATTATTTGGAATTTTAATTGGGAAATCCTATGCTGTGTCTCATTGAAGTGGTATGGGAGTGGTAACAGTAGGTTTTGGCGGCGTATTGTTGATTTATGTTGGCAGACTCTATCTCTTATAGTTTGTGTCGTTTCCCCCACATACATGAGGCCGCAGGGGCATTTGATGGTATATACTACGAATTCGGTGTTGCATGTGAAGTAGCCCTGGATTTTATAGGATTTGCCTGTATGGGGATGGGATATAGATGATCCTCTTTGTACATTTATGCACTGTGCGCAGTGTAGACATGGGAAGGTGCCTGTTCTTTGTGTATGCAGGACAGTTTGTCTTGATGGGAGTCTGGATGGTCCTATAACCGCCCTAACAAGAACGTATCTGAGTTTTTTTGGCCTTTGGTTGCATGGGAGTATCGGATTTTTGAATTAGTCTACCTCAGGATATACTTTGTGTAGCAGGGGGGCAGTGTGATTTGATTATATTAACTACTTTCCGAGTGCTGGGGTGAAACTTGTGGACCAAGGGGATATGTTTAACCGGTGTTCGTTTAGCTTTGATATCTGGTATTTTCAGTGTATTTTGTGGGTAGCCTCTTTCGCGGAACCTGTTCTGCATGTCTGTCTCTCGTATCTTTCTAATGGTAGGATCTGTCACTATGGACTGTATGCGTCTAAGTTGAGAGCCAGGTAGTGCTTTCATTGTGGTGGAGGGATGAAAACTGGTGAAATGTAATAGGTTGTTTCTGTCTGTGGGTTTACGGAAGAGGTCAGTGGAGAGACGTCCCAGGGGGTCTACGTGTACCATAGTGTCCAGGAAACTGATGTTTTGTCATAATGTATGGTAAAGTCTAGTTCCGGATAAATGTTGGTGAGGTGCTCATGGAATTGTGTGAGTGTTTCAAGAGGGCCCTGCCAGATGCAAAATATATCGTCTATGTAACGTTTCCATAGGCGACTGTGTTGTTGGAAAAGTGAGTTGTTGTAGATGTGTGATTCCTCGACGTCTGACATATAGCAGTTGGCATAGGGAGGGGCCACATTGGACCCCATAGCTGTCCCTTTTATCTGCATGTAGTATGTGTCTTGGAATAGAAAGAAATTGTTATGAAGAATGATTGTGAGTAGGTCGATGCTGAGAGAGATGATTTCGTTGTCTTGATTGTGATTGAGTAGTAGTTTATGTACTGCTGTAATGCCCTTTTGGTGTTGAATGGATGTGTAGAGACTTGTGACGTCCCATGTGACTAGAAAGCTTTCTTTGGAGAGTGGTGCAAAGTTGTGGATGATTTCCAGGAATGACCCCGTGTCCAGTAGGAAGGATCTGGTCTGTTTTACTAGTGGGGTTAGGATTTTTTCTACAAATTTGGCAAGTGGTGATAGCAATGATTCTGTGGAGGCCACTATGGGGCGCCCCGGAGGATTAGTCAGGTTTTTGTGAATCTTAGGCAAGATATAGAACACTAGCATGATTGGATGTGACTTCATGAGGAAGTCAGCGGTTTTAGTATCTATGGTATTCCGGTTTTGGTAATGTGAGACGGTGTCCTGTATGGTTTTAATTATGGATGAGGAGGGGTTACTTTTAAGTTCCATATAAACTGATGTGTCCTGTAACTGTCGTTGGATTTCTGCTGTATATTTGGACTTATCCGTCACCACCAGTGCTCCCCCTTTATCAGCTGGTTTCAGTATTAGTTGTTTAGATTCTTTTAGGGTTAGGAGTGCCTGTCTTTCCGTGTTAAGATTGTTTTTGTATTTGTATTTACCTCTACATGTTTGAATCGCTCAATGTCGCCCTGAATCAGTTCTATGAATGTTTCTATTGCTGGGTATGTTTTAGGCGGAGAAAAAGTGCTTTTGTTGCGTAGGCCCAATTCAGTGATAGATATTTTAGTTGACACTGCTTGAGTGGTTTTGGGGGTTTCTTTAGAGAAATGTGCCCTCAGGCGAACATTTCTAAAGAACCGTTGTAGGTCCAAGTCCAGCTGAAAGGTCTAGGTGGTACGAAGGACAGAAGGATAGCCCTTTCTGTAGTAGTTCTATTTCAGCTGGACTTAACGATTCTGAGGAGATGTTAATCACCAGTGAGTGGGCTGTTGTGATTGGTGTAAAGTTGTCATTGAAGAGCTCTGGTGACCACCGACCTCCCCGCCTCGATGTCCTCGGTTGGTGCCTCTGGTCGTGCGTTGGTTCCGGTTCTGGTAATGCGGTTGTTCTCCACTGGATGTTGTCCTCTGGGAGTCGATTGATGAGGATCTTGTTCTTGTCTGTTGATTTCTTTCTATCCAGTTGTATACTCTATTGTTCCTGTAGTCATCACAGTCTCTTAAGAACTTTTTCCTTTTGGTGATTTCTATGTCTTTTCTAGCTGTGGCTAAAGTCGTGGAGTTTGTCTTGTAGCTTCTTGTATTCCTCTGTAGAGACGATGTCTTGGAGTTGTATTTCAATGGATTGGATTTTCGTTCTCGTATCCGTGATTGCTGTCTGTAGATATTTAAGAGTTAGTGTCATAAGGTTGAATGAACATTTGTTTAGGATATGTTCGAATTGTATGCAGAATTCTGCATTTTCTTTGAAGTAGGTTGGACGGATTCTCATACGTAATCCTCTTGGAATGCGTTGAGTCTTTATGTATTCAGCAAAGGTGACGCTGTGTAGCTCGTAGTTTTGGAGTCTTCTTGCCTCCCTCTCAAGGTCCCTAGCCTTGAGATCCATAACGGGAGTCTGGAGAAATTCGTTCGATAGGGTTACTTGTGATAAAACCGTGGATACTTCCTCCTCGGTGTATGACAAGGTGTTGTCTGCCATTGTATTTTGTAGCAGATGCCTTTTTTCTAATTAGGGAAGCATATGTTTTGTACCAAACTTTGTGGCTGTTCTGCTTTTTGCTGCTGTAGATAGGGTTCCCAGCCCCGTAATCATTAAAGTCATGGGATATAACAATACCAGGGTTCTCTCTATACAGGAAAGACAGAGAAGGCAAGAAGGGGGAGGGGTAGCCCTGTATGTGAAAGATAGCATAAAATCTAATTTGATACAAGTTAGCAAGAACAATTTAGAGTCTGTTTGGGTTACCTTGCAGCTTGATCATAAGGTAACTCGTGTAGGTGTGATATATAGACCACCTAGCCAAGTCAAAGAATTAGATGATCTACTAGTTAAGGAAATAGCTAAAATGACATTGAAGGGGCAAGTTATCATTATGGGAGACTTCAATCTTCCTGATGTAAACTGGAAAACTAAAATATCTAGTTCTGCCAGGAGTACAGATATTCTAAATTTCCTACTGGGATTATCTCTACATCAAGTAGTTGAGGAGCCAACCCAGAAGGAGGCCATTTTAGATTTAGTATTCACAAATGGGAATTTGGTATCTGATATTACTGTAGGGGAAAGCTTGGGATCTAGTGATCACCAGTCAGTGTGGTTTACTAAAAGTACAGTGACTGAGTCACACCACACAAAAACAAAAGTTTTAGATTGTAGAAAAACTGACTTTTCTAAAATTAAATTAGTGGTATACGAGTCCCTATCAGATTGGAACAGTTTCATTGGAGTCCAGGAGAAATGGGACTACTTAAAAGTGGCACTATTGAAGGCAACAGAAAATTGCATTAGGCTTGTCAGTAAAAGCAAAAGGAAAAGACCACTGTGGTACTCAGCAGAAGTGGCCAAAATCATAAAAAAAAAAAGATAGCATTTAGGAATAAAAAAAAAAAAAAAAAAAAAAAGATGACAGGCAAATTTATAAGATTAGGCAGAGAGAGGCCAAACAAGTTATAAGAGCTTCTAAAGCACAGGCAGAAGAGAAATTAGCTCAGTCAGGGAAAAAAGGCGATAAGGCATTCTTCAGATACATAAATGAAAAAAGGAAACTAAAACAAGGAATTGCTAAATTAAAAACAAAAGAAGGAAGGTATATGGAAGAAGATAAAGAACTAGCTGACTGCCTCAATGAATACTTCTGTTCAGTTTTTACAAAGGATAATGAAGGAAAAGGACCCCAGTTAGGAAAGAAGACTAATGAATCTTGTGATGCATGTGTCTTTACAGAGGAAGAGGTTCTAAGTCAGCTGTCTAAAATTAATACAAATAAGTCACAGGGGCCTGATGGGATACACCCAAAGCTATTAAAAGAGCTCAGCGGTGAACTAGCAAAACCATTACCAGATTTATTTAACGAATCACTGGCAACAGGAGTCGTCCCAGAAGATTGGAAATTAGCAAATGTTGTGCCCATTCACAAGAAAGGTGGTAGGGAGGAATCGGGCAACTATAGGCCAGTAAGCCTGACATCAATAGTGGGGAAATTATTGGAAACCATACCTACGGAGAGGATTGTGGAACATCTAAAATCCCATGGATTTAAAGATGAAAAACAGCATGGGTTTACTTCAGGGAGATCATGTCAAACTAATCTTATTGATTTTTTTGATTGGGTGACTAAAATAATAGATGGAGGAGGTGCAGTAGACATCGCTTATCTAGACTTTAGTAAGGCTTTTGATACTGTCCCACATAGAAGGCTTATCAATAAATTGCAGTCTTTGGGCTTAGACTCCCATATTGTTGAATGGATTAGGCAGTGGCTGAGGGACAGACAACAGAGGGTTGTAGTCAATGGAGTATATTCAGACCAAGGTCTTGTTACCAGTGGGGTACCTCAGGGATCTGTTCTGGGACCCATAATGTTTAATATCTTTATCAGTGAAATTGCAGAAGGCCTCGATGGTAAGGTGTGTCTTTTTGCTGATGACACAAAGATTTGTAACAGGGTTGATGTTCCTGGAGGGATACACCAAATGGAAAAGGATTTAGGAAAACTAGAGGAATGGTCAAAAATCGGGCAACTAAAATGTAATGTTGATAAGTGCAAGATAATGCTCCTGGGGCGAAAAAACACAGGAGCAGAATATAAAATCAGTGATACAGTCCTAACCTCAGTATCTGAGGAAAGGGATTTAGGGGTCATTATTTCAGAAGACTTAAAGGTAGGCAGACCATGTCATAGAGCAGCAGGAGTTGCTAGCAGAATGCTGGGGTGTATAGGGAGAGGCATTACCAGTAGAGAGGGAGGCGCTCATGCCGCTCTACAGAGCACTAGTGAGACCTCATTTGGAGTATTGTTCTCAGTACTGGAGACTATATCTCCTGAAGGATATTGATACTTTGGAGAGAGTTCAGAGAAGAGCTACTAAACAAGTACATGGATTGCAGGATACAACTTACCAGGAAAGATTATAGGACCTTAACATGTATAGCTTGGAAGAAAGACGAGACAGAGGGGAGATGATAGAAACTGCTAAATACATAAAGGGAATCAACAAGGTAAAATAGGAGAGAATATTTAAAAGAAGAAAAACTGCTACAAGAGGACATAGTTTTAAATTAGAGGGGCAAAGGTTTAAAAGTAATATCAGGAAGTAGTACTTTACTGAGAGAGTAGTGGATGCATAGAATAGCCTTCCTGCAGAAGTGGTAGCTGCAAACACAGTGAAGGAGTTTAAGCATGCATGGGATAGGCATAAGGCCATCCTTCATATAAGATAGGGCCAGGGGCTATCCATAGTATTCAGTATATTGGGCAGACTAGATGGGTCAAATGGTTCTTATCTGCTGACACATTCTATGTTTCTATTTCTGAAAAACAGGGCACTCGATTTCAAGAAATAAGGTTGTTTCACTCAGTGTGATCAACTTTAAGTAGTAGTATGTCTGGTTTAATAGGGTCGATCCTGTTGACACATGCTTTTTAATGCAGATTATTTTATTTTAAGGGAAGAGAAAATTCTAAGGCTACTTTCACACTAGCGTTTTAGTCTTCTGGTTTTGAGATCCGTTATAGGGGCTCAAAAACGCTTCAGTTTTGTCCCCATTCATTCTCAATGGGGACAAAACTGAACAGAACAGAATGCTCCAAAGTGCATTCTGTTCCGTTTAGTTGCGTTCCCAGGCCGGAGAGCAAACCGCAACATGTTGTATTTTGCTTTCCGTCCTGCGAAAAACGGATCAATCATGACCCCCAATGCAAGTCAATGGGGATGAATCCGTTTTCTCTGCCACAATAGAAAAAGGATCTGTCCTCCTTTGACTTTCAATGGAGTTCAAAACGGATCCATTTTGGCAATGTTAAAGAAATGTTAAAGATAATACAACTGGATCCGTTCATAACAGATGCAGACAGTTGTATTATCAGTAACAGAAGCGTTTTTGCTGAACCCTGCCGGATCCAGCAAAAACGCTAGTGTGAAAGTAGCCTAATAGAGAATGATAATCCAGCCTTACACTGGCTCCATAGCCATGGCTTCCTCATATATCCTGCACTGTTCCTCTCCACTGCCCTGTACGACAGTGCATGTATCTGTCAGGGACACGGGCACCGCCTAATAGCACTGAGTCACAGGTCCCTTTATGATTCTCCACTCTGCATTCGAGCCTGGTGGTCTGAGGTCTACTGTCTTTGTTAATTTATCATAGAATTTTGCTTCGTTTTGCAATTTGTATCAGAATTTTATGTTATAAAAAATCTAAATCATTTTAAAGATTAGAATATTTAACAATTCTTTTTTTTTAAGTTTTGTCCTTGATAGACTGTACCGGGAGAACAAAGGAACACATTATACCTACATATTATGATGCAGATGAATCGGTTGTCGCACCAGATACATTTGAAAAACATGCCATTATCCCAGTTGTACCCTCAGACCTTCAAATCAAAAATCTGCCATCTGATCCTTTAAAAAAGACTGTTATGCTGAATGCTAGTCACAGAAGTGGTGCTGGATCCCAAAGAGCTCCGAAAGTGCTAAAGCCTTATTTATGTTCAGAATGTGGACAATGTTTTAATCAGAAATCAAATCTTGATAACCATCAGCGAATGCACACAGGGGAGAAGCCATTTTCCTGCCCAGAATGTGGAAAATGTTTTTCTGAGAGAGGAAATCTTTATATACATAAGAAAAGGCACACAGGGGAGAAGCCATACCATTGTTCAGAATGTGAGAAATGTTTTGTTACTAAAATAGCTCTTCTTCAGCATCTAAAATATCACACAGGAGTGAAGCCATATTCATGTTCAGAATGTGGGAAATGTTTTACTCAGAAATCAAATCTTGATAACCATCAGAGAATTCACACAGGGGAGAAGCCATATTCATGTTCAGAATGTGGAAAATGTTTTACTCAGGTATCATATCTTGCTGACCATTTAAACATTCACACAGGAGTGAAGCCATATTCATGTCCAGAATGTGGGAAATGTTTTACTCAGAAATCATCTCTTTATACACATAAGAAAAGTCACACAGGGGAGAAGTCATATTCGTGTTCAGAATGTGATAAATGTTTTTCTAATAAATCAATTCTTGAGAAACATCAGTGGATTCACATAGGAGAGAAGCCGTTTTAATGTCCAGAATGTGGAAAATGTTTTGCTAGTAAAAATTATCTTGCTGAGCATTTAAAAATTCACACGGGAGAAGCCATACCATTCATCAGAATTAGAGAAATATTTAGCTAATCAATTATCTCTTTTTTTCAACATCTAAGATATCACACAGGAGAGTGTCAGAACTATTGAACATAAAAGAATCCATATTATAAAGGTCTATATAGAGTACAATATAGACTGGAATATGTGATGTCTGGAATCCATCTTGTCTGGTTTTAATCGGTTAGAGTGAGGTGAATTTCTCAATACTTAAATAGCTAACTCAGAACTTCAGTGTTTGCATAGTCTGCTCTTGTGTGAAAGAGGTTTAGACAGATACAATAAAATGCATTTATTCAGATAAGACAATGGGGGGGATGAGCTGAGTTTTAGTCTATTCCCAGTGAGTAAAAAGTATATAATTTTACTATTCATTGTAAAGTTTATATTAATCATCATGTAAAAGGATTTGGTTTTTATGATGTCTTAGAATCGTGTGTTTTTAAATAACTAGAAGTGTAATTATGATATTTAATGTTAGAATTAAGGTGAATTTCCACTATAGTATCAGTGTGTGAAACAGAGTGGTGTAGTTAATTAGTAAGTTTTTCAGAAACTCTCTTGAAGGGGAATTGGAAACACAAGTATTCAGAAGCAAACAGTGGATTTTCACAGAGACAATAAGGACAAGTGTTATACAACATTGTTTTTCTCCCTATGAATGGAAAAAGCCTTACTCTTGTCTGGGAGTGTATACTTAAGATGTCTGTGGCAATAGCTTTAGCCTCAAGATTCTGCAGCCTAGTCCTCAACCCTTCACCATATTGGGCCCTCTTTTTCATGGATATGCAAGATATTCCTGGTTCCTGCAAGATCCCGATAGCTCACCTATTTATAGTTACTAAGCTAAACATTACTAGATGTTGGAAATCGACAGATGTCCCGACCTTGTCAGATACTATCAACTGAGTGCAACAAAATTGTCTATATGAAAGAATGATGGCATTAAAAAAATATCACTATTGGCAGGCCTGGCTTAAATTTATGCCTATGCATATCCAACACATGACACAGAATTAAACCAAGATGCCCACTGTAACCAGTAGAGTTGACTATAGTTTGAATGTTCTAAAGTTTTGTTTACTACAACTATACTGATTTCTAATTGTTACACCTGCTGATAGAATACCGGCGCTGGCACAGAGAGAATAGGGGATCATACATCTATACAGGACACTAATTAGGACATATAATAATATTTCCCTAATAACGGATAGCAATTTCTCTACCTGTATTGATGGAAAATCGCTCAGTAATGTTGTCCCGTTATTCCAAGCAGCACTATACAGATCTTGCAGAGCGCTTCTGGCTCTACTCACACTTTGCACGCTGCTCCGGCCGGTAGCTAGCGCACGCGTGGAGGAGCCTGCAGGGATGAGTCCAGGAGCGTCTTCGCGTGACGTCACAGCTTCGCTCTGGGTGCCTCCAAAGGACAATTTTCCATCCAACATTCTCTCTGTGCCAGCGCCGGTATTCTATCAGCAGGTGTAACAATTAGATACTTACTTTTGGTGAGATCAGGCTGGACACTCACCCTTAATATCAAGGCAGCGGCAATCCTGGTGGCCACATCAGTTACAGAGAGCACCTTACGGCAGCGCAAGTGTCACTTACGTCACAATTTTAGTTTATACTGAGTTCTAATAATTTCTACATGTCAAAATTCTACTCACAGTAGAAAAGAAGATGATATATCTCTTGTACATGATCTCCAAATGTCCTTTTATTATAACTGACATTATGTATCCTCTCTTCTATTTGGAATCTCTACTTGGTTTGTTTTTGTCTTTACGCGCTATGTATGTATAAAATTCAATAAAAACTATTGAAAAGGGAAAAAGTCTGTGGGAATAGAGGTCTAATTCTTAGTACACATTTATGTTTGCATTCTATTAGGTAGTGTTATCCAGAGATTTAGGTTAAAAGTTAATTTTCCCCTTCGCCTATGACAGCACCCATGTAGAGAACGCCTCCTCCTCAGGACAGGAAACGCAACCGCTTAAAGGAGGGACCATCGCCTCTAACTGCAGTTTTGTTTCCTGTCCTAAGAGACAGGAATTGGATTACAACCGCTAAAGGATGAATGGAGCTGCGGGGGCCCCGACTGTTTATTGTATGAGAAGGGTTTATCCGGCGGCCTAAGTCTCCTTTAGGAGCCACTGCAAAGTCTGGGCCTCTTTCTCTTCCTCCCACTCCGTCTTCTGTCCGGGAGGTTTGCTTGCCTTCTGGATGCCGCAGACCTCTGCGGCAGTGTTCGCGTGTTTAGCTGCCGGCGTGTGACGCACTTCCTGTTGCAGCCGTAGGAGGAAGCACATGTTGTTATAAAGTGATAGGAGAAAGGATTGCGCTGCAAGAGAGGATTCTTTTAAATGTTCCTATTATTTTCTCTTTCTTACATTCAGAAAAATTTTCAGTTAGATGGACCACATTCAATCATAGATTTTCAACAGATGCATGGAAACAAGGATCGCTTGTAATGCGCATAGAGAGAGACCGGTGTGCATTCAGTCAAGGAACTCAGGTTGTAGGGCAGGTCAGGACCAGAAGCCATCAATTCAGAAGATCTTTGTCTGAACTAGGATCCTACCAAGAGAGCGTCACTCCAAGATATCACCCGTCTCACACTTCCATAAGGCTCAAAAAAGGAAGGAAGGCGCAAAGATGGTGAAGTATGTACCAGTGGTTGCAAATGAAAAGGGTTTATTGTATTTACAAATAACACAGGAATAAAATTGTGTTAAAAACAATGTATGCTGCCCGACCCGGGTTTCGCCATAATGCTTCGCCCCAGACTAATCATATTGGAAGTATGAGACGGGTGATATCTTAGAGTGAGAGTTCAGTACCTTATATTGCTTTAGTCAGTTTCCCTGAGGGAGGACAT
Source organism: Bufo bufo (assembly GCF_905171765.1). Lineage (NCBI taxonomy): Eukaryota > Metazoa > Chordata > Amphibia > Anura > Bufonidae > Bufo > Bufo bufo. The sequence continues at coordinate 556,137,061 of NC_053393.1, read as the reverse complement.
GTCAGTACTGGGACTCATGACAGCAGCCGGGTGTAGAATGGGCACAGTTTCACTCAAGTCCTCTTCAGCTGCAGATTCTGGAGGTTTGGGACGGATGTTCTCACACTCTGGACTCAGAGATTCACCTATCACCCCAGACGCTTCTTTCTTTGGAGTAGTGGACAAATCTACTGAAGTTACAAAGAGGCGTTCCATGGCAGAGAAAAATTGTCCTTTCCTTAAACACAGATGCGAGTCCTTACGGTTAGGGGGCCCATGTAGAATTTTCTTTTTTTTTTTTTATCAGTGTAAACATTTATATCTAAATATTCTAGTGTAGGGGATGTCATTGACCTTAAGAAGCCATATTTGATTATATTCTCAATGTTGTATAGATCTTAATCAAGGCCGAAGTAGGTTCAGGGAGAGGTTACTGTGTATAAAGGTTTCTTCTCTGTAGATGTGCCAGTATAAGAGTAGTAATTCTTGTCGTCTTATAAATTTATGGCTGAGATAAGAATGCCCTAGGCACATCTAGTACTTATAGTTAATGCTTATTAATGAAGTAGAAAATATAATGTCTGTATGCATATATAATGAACCTTAGAAGTTTTTAATGTAAGATAATCAATAGGACTTATGTATTGTTTTATATTGTTAAGGACATTATGTATCCATTATAACATATATTTCTCACTAAGAGAGCATTCACTACTAACAAAAATGTTGAGAAAAATAGTAGAAACCTTGTTAGCGAAGAAAACTGTTATTCTAACTAGCGATCAATCATCATTAAGACAGCTGAGGAGATACGTACATCTGTGGTAGAACACAAGTCCATTATATTTGTAATAGTACCATAAATTTCATAGTTTGAAAAAATTCTAATTGTCACCTCGAGGTTTATGTGTAATTGCTATACGTGTCAAAATTAATCCATTAGTTCTGATTTACAGTCCAGATGTCAAGTGTGTGGAATGTAAGAAGTCAGACTTGTATACATTAACCTTTATTAGTATGATGCTAATAGCTTATACAACAGTGCCACCTGGGTATCAGTAAGAATCATTAGAACAGTAGCAAAAGTGCAATCTGGGTGATACAGTGATGTCACAGTCCTTATCATATGTACACACCTAACCGACAATGATTGGAAGACTTAAAGTTGGGAAGGTGTGTCTATCTAATAAGTTTGTGTATAATAGCCCACATACAAGGGATCCCAAGGAACAAATAAAAGGATCTCGGAGAGAGAGAACAAAAGAGAGAGAGGAAGATCCCAGGAGGAAAGGAGAAAATCCCAATTATCTGAACATTCTAGAGAGCTATCCATCTATTGCGTATTATTGAATTTGTGTGTATAATGTTTCATAGATTGTAAACAGATTATTTGCAACATATTTTTGTGGTTGATAGATAAGTGAGAACGCTGGTCTTTGTGTTGGTTTTAGGGTACTGCGTATTTTGCATATCATTGAATGTTACATTCATCAAACCTTGTATTTAAATAATTGTATAATAAATAATTCATATTTTTGCATAGATGCTTGCACCATGTCTTACTGATTGCACTAAATAATTAAGTTCTTGATCGAATTCTTTTTGAGTTGTTTTTTTTTATGTCCACCTCGAAAATATCAATCAATCTCATTTATATTTTCCTTTGATTCAAACCAATGGAAAAAATAGCTTGGTGTTAAACAGGCAGGAAGTGCTCAAACCCATATGCAGTTGTGCATGTATATACAGGGGGGCAGATCCTGCACTTGTAGCCTGTTGCTAATGGCGATCCCCAGCAAAAAATGCATACAGTGGAGGATGCCCGCAGAGGACAACAAGTACCAAAATAGATCGCCATTAGCAACGGGCTACAAGTGCAAGATCTGCTCCCCTGTATATACATGCACAACTGTATATGGGTTTGAGCACTTCCTGCCTGTTTAACACCACGCTATTTTTTCCATTGGTTTGTAATCCAGTTTTACCCAAAGGTGGGGGCTTCTGCTGCAATAAGAAGGTCCAGGTTTCTCCAGAGGTCGCATCGCTGCAAAAGGATCAAATCCTCAAAAAGCGTCAGATGAATGAACATCCTAATTTCTTATGTGATTTGTTTCAGGTTGAAGGCAGATATTTTGTTGATTCTGATCTCCAAGATGAACTTATAGGGCCGATTAGGAGTTTACTCGATACAGTATCACAAGCCACTATATTGTCATATAATTATTTCCAACAGGTTATGGATGTGACCGCAAAGAGGCCGAAACTGAAATTTTTGATGGCTCTTTGATAAGTGTAAGCGGATACGCTTTGCAGGTAAGAGGTACAGCATATTTAAAATTGGCAAGAAGGTAATTAGACATCCCACACTGATTGTGGACCTTCCCTATGATCAGCTGATCATAGGAATCGACCTCCTGAATAGATAGAGTTCCATAGTAGACCATCAATGAAGCAGTCTGGACTCAGGTAAAGGCACCTATTGCCTATGATTATTCTTGCAATGCACAACCCCAACATAGTGGTCATGTGATTTAAGAAAGGCTGAACTCTGTTGAAATTCATTTCAGGAACAATCAAACGCCGGATGTCACGATCCTGAAAAATTATAAGCCCGAGGAAGCTGTTAACGGTGCCTCTCATACCATAACCATCCAGAAGGACAGAATTGAAAAGGTAACCTGATAGGGATGTATTAGCCATTTATCTTGAAGGGGGAAATTATGAAGTTGCGGACCTGACCAAGCATACCCAATGCATGGTACGGAAGGTCAATGATAACTTATGGATTCCCATACAGGTGAACAATATTGCCCGGGTGAAATATGCCAAGTTGGATCTGAAATCCAGAGCCAGTTATATAAGCCTAAACCTCTTAAAACAGGTCACCAATCCTAAAGTGGCTAAAGGTTCCTCTCCACAGGACCAATGGGTTCATGATCTGGATGGTGATTCTCAGAGTCATAATGTGATTGCAAGATGTCTATTGTCTATTTTCATATGAGATAAAACTACAGAATAATGATGGACGAACAACTGCTGGGACAGTTCGCAAACGCGATCAAATGTTCGCGAACCGCAGGTTCCATTTATTTTAATGGCAGGCAAACCTGAAAAACCTCCAGGTCATATTTGCAGCCACAAAATACTTACTAGATGCGCACACATAGTCCCACAACATGGACACTGACATAGCAGAAGTATTAAGCGAATCTGCGATCTACAAGCATTCTTTTTTTTATCTGCGAAATTTCGGCAAAGTATTAATCGCAAGAGCACATGCGGTGGGAAGGCGTGGCCTTCAGCAACTGGTTCGCACCGACTAGAAATTAGATGGATGCGATGGTTGGAACGAAGTTCAACGACGAAGAGGAAGAACTGGTGACTGTAAGTAATCTTACATTAAAGTCGTGTATTCGATTACATTTCACCTGCAGGTCTGAACTATCGCTTTATATGCAGAAAGAGTGTTATAAAAAAATCGCCAGTGCGACCTTCTGCGGTTCAAATTTTTCTTAAGTGCATAAAACTTCACATTTTATAAGGTCTCACTAGATATTAGTGATTGTTGCACTAAGTATTCCTGTGACATCACACCCACTAGCGGTGTGTGTGATGTCATAGGAATACTTAGTGCAACAATCACTAATGTCCATCTAACTGTAGCATCTGTGTATGGACAGCAGAAAAAATAGATTTCACATGCACATTGCACATCCATTGTCATGCCGCACACACACACTATATACCGCACACACACACTATATACCGCACACACACACTATATACCGCACACACACTATATACACCGCACAGACACACACTATATACCGCACACACACACACTATATACCGCACACACTATATACAGCACAGACACAAACTATATACCGCACACACACACTATATACTGCACACACTATATACCACAGACACACACTATATACCGCACAGACACTATATACAGCACAGACACAAACTATATACCGCACACACACTATATACTGCACACACTATATACCACAGACACACACTATATACTGCACACACACACACACTATATACCGCACACACACACACTATATACCGCACACAGACACACACTATATACCGCACACACACACACTATATACCGCACACACACAGACACACACTATATACCGCACACACACTATATACCGCACACACACAGACACACACTAGATACCGCACAGACACACACTATATACCGCACACACACAGACACACACTATATACCGCACACACACAGACACACACTATATACCGCACAGACACACACTATATACCGCACACACACAGACACACACTATATACCGCACACACACAGACACACACTATATACCGCACACACTATATACCGCACACACACAGACACACACTATATACCGCACACACACAGACACACACTATATACCGCACACACACAGACACACACTATATACCGCACAGACACACACTATATACCGCACACACACAGACACACACTATATACCGCACAGACACACACTATATACCGCACACACACAGACACACACTATATACCGCACACACACAGACACACACTATATACCGCACACACACAGACACACACTATATACCGCACACAGACACACACTATATACCGCACACAGACACACACTATATACCGCACACACACAGACACACACTATATACCGCACACACACAGACACACACTATATACCGCACACACACAGACACACACTATATACCGCACACACACAGACACACACTATATACCGCACACACACTATATACCGCACACACACAGACACACACTATATACCGCACACAGACACACACTATATACTGCACACAGACACACACTATATACCGCACACAGACACACACTATATACCGCACACAGACACACACTATATACCGCACACAGACACACACTATATACCGCACACAGACACACACTATATACCGCACACAGACACACACTATATACCGCACACAGACACACACTATATACCGCACACAGACACACACTATATACCGCACACACACACACTATATACCGCACACACACACACTATATACCGCACACACACTATATACCGCACACACAGTTTATAGATTATAGTTTTTATCCTGTTGGTCAGGACTCGGGAGAAGCTTTCTTTGTCAGACCGCCAGTATTTGCTGGTTCATTTAGAGTTACCCAGGGTGCACCCCGGGGAGGCGAACCAGCTGTACACCCCATACTGTACCGTCACTTCACTAGACAGGTACATCTCTGCTTAGCTGGACAATATCGGATAGCTCAGACCCCACCCACATACAGTCTTAATACTATCCCATCTTCTAACTGTAACAGTAAGGCCGCATGCACACGGGCGTGTTTTTTCACAACTACGGACCGTAAAAACCCAGGCTGCTGTCCTGCAGAGTGGACGAGCGTACGGCGTCATTGGTTGCTAACTTGCTATGACGCCGTGCGCTTCTTGCCGCCACCACTGTACAGTAATACACTTGTATAGATCATACAAGTGTATCACAGTACAGCGGTGGTGGCCGGAAGCGCACGGCGTCATAGCAATCAATGACTCCATGCGCTCGTCCACTCTGCAGGACGGCAGGCCGGGTTTGTACGGTAAGTAGTTGCAAAAAAACACGCCGGTGTGCAGGCGGCCTAAATCTAATATTTCCACTTCAAAGACTTAAATACTTTTTGCAGTTTACTTGAGTAAATTATTTTCAATACTATTATTGTAAAAAATTGGGATTATATACTTGCATTTTTATCTTGCAGCGGATGTTGGGTCGGGGATACGACCGCACCCGGTCCCACGACGAAAAACAGAGGATTGTACGGGAGCTGGCATTTGAGATCTGGCGCAAAACGGGTTTCAAACACTGCCGCCTGGCCATCATTAAAAAATGGTCAGACATGAAGAGAAGACAGCCCCGGTTTATAAAAAGTGTATACAGTGCTAAGCAAAAGTATTCACCCCCCTTGACTTCGTTCTTTTTTTTGTTGCCTCACCCCCTGGAATTAACATGGATTGTTAGAGGATTTGCATCATTTAATTTACATGCCGACAACTTAGACCTTTTTTTTTTGAATTGGTTAATTGTAAAGCAAACAACGAATAGGACAAAATAACAGAAAAGGTCAATGTGCAGAACTATTCACCCTCCTGAAGTCAGTACTTTGTAGAGCCCCTTTTGCAGCAATCATAGCTCCAAGTCGCTTTGGTTAAGTCTCGATGAGCAGTTGCCACATCTTACCACTGGGATTTTTGCCCATTCCTCCTTGCAAAACTGCTCCAGCTCCTTCACATTGGATGTTTGCGCTTGTGAACAGCGATCTTTAAGTCTGACCACAGATCTTCTATTGGATTGAGATCTGGGCTGTGACTCGGCCATTCCCACACATTTCCATGTTTCCCCTTAAACCAGTCAAGTGTTGCTTTAGCCGTGTGTTTGGGGTCATTGTCCTGTTGGAAGGTGAACCTCCATCCTAGCCTCAGATCACGCACAGAGTGGTTTTGCTCAAGAATGTCCCTGTCCATCTTTCCCTCAACTCTGACCAGTTTCCCAGTCCCGACTGCTGAAAAACATCCCCACAGCATGATGCTGCCACCACCATGTTTAATTGTGGGAATGGTGTTCTTTGGGTGATGTGATGTGTTGGCTTTGTGCCAGACAAGTGACGGACTGAACCATCACTGTGTCTGCAGTAGACGCCTGAGGGCTAGCCTCCTTCCTACGGGCTATGGACCCAGGACTATGGAGACCCCCACTCTGACCTATTTGGGTTAGAGTGAACTATAAACCATGATTTATTGGTTGAGTTTATAAGCCACATCTTTCCTATTCCCCATTAAAGTTGCATGGTGTGAATCCATAAACGCAATAAGGGTTAACTCTGCTCTGAGACTCCCAATGAATTTGTTAGTTTATTTGTCCCTTTTTTCTATTGTGTTAGTGATGGGATTAAGAAGTAGCCGACTCTGGTGTAGAGAAGTAGGTCATCCTATGATACACTCAGGAGATAATCCCATCCCATGGGTCTCTTCTCTCCCTATTGTTTCATCTCTCCTCTCTCCCTCACTGTGGAGGGGATGTCTGTTTGCATGCTGTTCATTTTTGATTGAGTTATGCGGCATAAAGCTGGCAGCCACTGCAATTATATATAGATCCCTCCATAGTGGAATTTCTTTATATCTAATGTTGTTAAGATTTCTGAGTTTATCTAAAATCTGAACATTCTGTGATCACAGAAGTTCCTATTTCCTCCATTCGGAGAAGGGGATCAGCGGAGGCCGTGGAGGTTAAGGAGGTTGAGGAGGAGGAGGCCGGACCCTCCCAGCCTATTGAACCACCCCCACCAGATGTGGGAGAAGTGGTGGAGGTGGAAAGTGCTGGACCCTCAAGCACCACCCCATCTCAGGACTCGGAGGAAGAGGAGGCGATCACCAGCCCCCGCCAGGAGGGTAAATATGTGCACATAGCAATATGATTAAGTATCCATAACATGTACATAAACATTAAAATGGCCAACAATGAGGGGACAACATACACTATAGTAATACAAAAAAAGAACACTGGACAATAACTCTTTAATCTACATTAAAACCATTAACTTAACAAATAAATAATATTTAACTGTATAGAACTATCACTAACAAACAAAATAAAATTATACTGTACTAAAGTATCACAAACTAATAAACTATATAATCATCATAAATATCACTAACTAACGTATTGAGATTTAAATAGTCAATGTGTATAAAGACTTTAAATAAATAAGTAAAAAATAGACAAACAGACATATTTTGTGCCGCCGTGTACATATCGACCGTCTCTATAAAAATATCCTATGACCTAACCCCTCAGGTGAACACTGTAAAAATAAAAAAATAGAAACAATGAAAAAAAACATGTATCCTAACATCACTAAAAGTGAAACACCAAGCTATCAAAAAAGGCATATGCCCCCCAAAATAGTACCAATCTGTAATTTCATTCTGCCAACAATGAGACCCTACCATTAGACAATCTCCGAATAAAAATAATATGACTCTCAAACTATGGACAGTAAAACATGAATTGTTTTTGGTTCAACAATTTTTAGTATGTAAAATAGAAATAACAAAAAAAATGAGGAAACATATTAGGTCTTGCTGCATCTGTAACAACCAGCTGTATAAAAATATCATACCAAGTAACCCCTCAGGTGGACACCTTTTAAAACAAAAAATAAAAACTCTCGAAAAAGGCATTTTTTGGACAAATTTTTATCACAAAAAGGTGTAATAGCAAGCGATCAAAAAGTCATATGCACCACATGGGCTGTCATGAGGAATTTGAATCAAACATGGTCTACAGGTCACATGTGTTGAATTCCTCCGAGATCCATGCCTCATTCATTTTTAGAAATGTGAGGTAGTCAACACTGCCGTGAGCTAGGCGAGTGCGCTTATCGGTCACGATCCCCCCTGCTGCGCTTAACGTCCTTTCGAACAGGACACTGGACGAGGGGCAAGCCAACAGTTTCATGGCAAATTGTGCCAGCTCTGGCCAGAGGTCAAGCCTGCCCACCCAGTAGTCCTCCTTCTCAGAGCGTCCACATCGGCCGTTCACCTGATGTAGTCGGACACCTGTTGGTCTAGGCGTTCCCTGAAGCTGGATCCAGAGGACGGCTGTCGATGGGTCGGCTGAAAGAATGATCTCATATCAGAAGTGACCAACACATCTTCAAATCGCCCTCTTCTTGCATGAGCTGTTGTATTAGTAACCGCAACTCCTCCTTATCCGCCCCGGCACCATCCTTCTTTGACTCCTCTTCAGACTCCTGTTGTTGACTTGTCTCAGATGGAGTAGCCTCCCTGGGAATTCATTCAGCATTGCGACTTCCTCATCTTCCTGCTCCTCGGCGGCTTGATCAATGACACGATGCAATGCACGCTCCAGAAAGAAGGCGTAAGGTACGATGTCACTGATGGCGCCCTGGCTGCGACTGACCAGTTTGGTGATCTCATCAAATGGCTGCAGAAGTCTGCATGTGTCGCTCATGAGCAGCCACTGGCATGGTGAAAAGAAACCAAGCTCCCCAGAACCTGTCCTGCCGCAGAGTTCGTACAGGTAGTCATTAACTGCACATTTCTGCTGGAGCAGCCTATCAAGCATATACAAGGTGGAGTTCCATCGTGTCGGGCAGTCACAAATCAGACGTCTGACGGGCAGGTTGTGTCGCTGCTGAATGTCAGCAAGGTGAGCCATGGCAGTGTAAGCTCTTCTGAAATGGGCAGAGATTTTCCTGGCCTGCCGCAAGACGTCCTGGACCCCGGGGTATTTGCAACTAATCCCTGCACGACCAAGTTCAGGATGTGTGCCATGCACGGCACGTGTGTCATTTTGCCCTGTTTCAGTGCGCTCAGTGATTGTGGCACCGTTGTCGCACACCACTTTTACCAACTGTCAAATTGAGCGGGGTTAGCCACTGATCTGCCTGTGAACGCAAAGCTGACATGAGTGCAGGACCAGTGTGGCTTTTGGCTTCCAGGCACAGCAGACGCACCACAGCATGGCAACGTCTCACCTGGCATGTCGAATAGGTTTTGGAGATCTTGGAGAGCGCAGCGGAAGAGACGGTAGCAGCGGAAAAGGAGGAGTCAGCTGAGGAGGAGAGGGAGGATGGAGTAGGAGGAGGAGAAGAAGAAGAGGCAGGCCTGCATGCAATCCGTGGCGGTAACACCAAATCTACATGGGTGCCACAGGTTGCATGCTTGACGGCCGTCAGAAGGTTCACCCAGTGGGCAGTAATAGTTATGTACCTTCCCTGCCCGTGTTTGCTAGACCACGTGTCTGTGGTCAGATGTATCTTGGCACTGACACTGTGTGCCAGAGATACATTCACTTGCCACTGAACGTGGCCATATAGCACTGGGATGCCCTTCTGGGAGAAATATTTTCTTCCGGGGACCTTCCATTGCGGTGTGCCACTGGCCACAAATTTTCTAAAGGCCTCAGAGTCCACCAGTTTATATGGCAGTAGTTGGCGGGCCCAGCAGTTCCGACAAGCCAGCTGTCAACCGTTGGGCAAGAGGGTTATCCGGCGTCATCAACTTTTTACGCTCGAACATTTGGGCCATGGAAGCCTGCCTTTTGCCAGATAAACGTGAGGACGGCACGATGGAAGGTGGAGTGGAGGACAATTGGGAGGAGAAGGAGAAGAGGCTGGACGGTGAGCGCCTGGAGTGTGGCTTTGTGGGTTCTGACAGCGTTGCTCCCACTGGGCTCGGTGATGGGAGGCCAGGTGCCTTCTTAAGGCGGTCGTCCCTAGGTGAGTGTTGGGCTTACCGCGACTTATGCGTTGACAGCAAAGGCTGCAGATGGCAACACTATTATCAGCAGCAGACACGTTAAAAAAAGCCCACACTGCGGAGCCATGTGTCGGCTTCCTTGGAGCGCCAGATGTGCCTGTGCATGGTAGATGGCTCGCTGTCACGGATGTAGTAGGGGAGAACACCAAAAGAAAACAAGAAGGAAGGGAAAAGACACTAGGCCTCACTGCTAGAGAAGGAAAAGAGTCACCACCTAGAAAACCCTGGGCCTAACTCCTATCCGTATGGGCACCTCTCGATGGTAGAGATGCCCATACACAGGAACCTAGAAAACCCTGGTGGCCCTCGGATGCCCTAATGGTAATGACAGGGCAGAGACAACCCGCTCCTTCCCTGATGAAGGAACCAGCGTCTCGCTGAGGCCTAGTAAACAACAAAGGTGTGGGGAATACAAAATACAAGCGGAACACTTAACTTCTGAGGCTGATGGATGAACAGGACTTCGACTAGAACCACACTCCAGCTCTTCCAAAAACCAAATGAAGCTATCCAGAGCAAGGAGTGATGGGTAAAGTCAGACTAAATAGGGGGAGGTAAAGGTCACATGATCCACACCTGAACAGGAGGTGTGGACATACAAGCAACACACAGACAAAGTGAAACTAAAACCAAAAGAGGCTGTCAGATCACTAATGTGCAGATAATCTTTCAGACCTTCTCAAACCTGTCACCGGTGTGACACTCGCTCCAGATACATCAGCAGTCTGGTTTTTGCCTCCTGTGCAATGTAAGTTCTGCCTGGTTCTCCTCCCTGTCTGCTGCTCCGTCTCTCCCTCTGAACTCGCCTCCTATTCCTCTCTCATGGGCAACCACGTGACGTCCATAGACACGTCATCATCAACGTCACCTTCCCCACCACTAACATTAGAGATCTCGGAGTAGGGAGCAACAGCGGGGACTAACCTCCTTGGGCTGATCTGGGTACTGTCGTCAGACTGCTGAGTGGCGGCCGTTGCTACCTCCTCTTCCTGATCCGATGCCAAGAATGGCTGTGCATCAGAAATGTCTTGTGATGGATCGGGAAATAATTCCTGTGACTCAAGTGGAGGGGATATGATGGTGGTGGTGGTGGTGTCTTTGGGGGTGGACACAGCAGAGAGTAAAGAGGGTGCAGATAAAGAGGAGGAGGAGGGTGCAGAAGTGGAAGGCTGAGTGAGCCACTCAACAAAGTCTGGTGCGTCCTTTGACGTAATCGAACGCACCTTCTGCAACTTCCCACTTAGGCTATGGCCTGGTGCTCCTGCCCGACCCCTACCACCCCTGCGGAATGGCCTGCCTCTTCCTCTGTCTGTCATTTTTTAAATTACCCTGTGACAAGAGTCTCTAGAGAAGCGCAGTGTATGTGGAAGAAGGTATATAACACCCCGCTTCAATCTGTCGTTTTGGATGGCGACTGGTATATCACACCAGTTATAATAATTTTTTCTAATTGCGTTTGTCACTCTTTGTAGTATCGCTGCAGAACCGCTCACCAGTCACAATGCTGCACAATACAAATCCACTATAATATAATTTCTATGTTAGAAAGTATATTATAAGTGTATGACACCCCTATGTACTGCACACCTATCAATAGTACACCTATACCAGTCCTTAAAAGGACTTTTGTGGCCCTATTAGCTAGCGATTTGTGTCCCTAACAGCCTGTCCCTGCTCCACACAGCAACCTCTTCCTACACTGGCAAAAGACAGAATGTAAAATGGCGGCCAGATCAGGTCTATTTATAAGGTAAGGGGGTATGTCTATGTGCTGAAATGTCTCAACTGGCTGTCCTGTACCACCTGATGGATGTGGCATGGGTCAAAGTTCTTCACAATGTAAAAGAATATGGCGGGCGCGAATATCGCCATATGTTCGCATGTTCGGAGAATCGCAAACGAGCAAAGTTCGCCCCGAACCGACTGCTGGGCGAACCGCAAGGCCATCTCTATTGGGTATATGGAATCTAGCTTCTCTCTCTCTCTATCAGACTGAGCACATGGAGGCTAGCTTCTCTATCAGACTGGGTATATGGAGGCTAGCTTCTCGATCAGACTGGGTATATGGAGTTTAGCTTCTCTATCAGACTGGATATATGGAGGGTAACTTCTCTCTCTATCAGACTGGGTATATGGAGGCTAGCTTCTCTCTATAAGACTGGGTATATGGAGGCTATCTTATCTATATCAGACTGGGAATATAGAGGTTAGCTTCTCTCTATCAGACTGGGTTTATGTAGGCTAGCCTCTCTTTATCAGACTGCATATATGGAGGCTAGCTTCTCTCTATTAGACTAGGTATATGGAGGCTAGGTTCGCTCTCTCTCTATCAGACTGCATATATGGAGGCTAGCTTCTCTCTATTAGACTGGGTATATGGAGGCTAGGTTCGCTATCTCTATCAGACTGGGTGTATGAAGGCTAGCTTATCTCTATCAGACTGGGTAAATGGAGACTAGCTTCTTTACCAGACTGGGTATATGGGGGATTGCTTCTCTCTCTATTAGATTGAGTATATAAAGGCTAGCGTCTCTCTATCAGACTGGGTATATGGAGGCTAGCTTCTCTCTTTATCAGACTGGGAATATGGTAGCTAGCTTCTCTCTATCAGACTGGATATATGAAGGCTAGCTTCTCTATCAGACTAGGTATATGGAGGATAGCTTCTCTCTCTATCAGACTGGGTATATGGAGGCTAGCTTCTCTATATCAGACTGGGTATATGGAGGCTAGCTTATCTCTATCAGACTGGGTATATGGTGACTAGCTTCTATACCAGACTGGGTATATGGGGGATTGCTTCTCTATTAGATTGAGTATATAAAGGCTAGCTTCTCTCTATCACACTGGGTATATGGAGGCTAGCTTCTCAGACTGGGTATATAGAGGCTAGCTTCTCTCTAACAGACTGGGTTTATGAATGCTAGCCTCTCTTTATCAGACTAATTATCTGGAGGCTAGCTTCTTTCTATTAGACTGGGTTTATGGATGCTAGCCTCTCTATCAGACTGGATATATGGAGGCTAGCTCCTCTCTCTCTCTCTCTCTCCCTCTCTCTATCAGAGGCTAGCTTACTGTCTATCAGACTGGGTTTATGGAGGCTAGCTTCTCTCTATTAGACTGGGTATATGAAGGCTAACTTCTCTCTATCAGACTGGGTACATTGAGTTTAGCTTCTCTATCAGACTATGTATTTGGAGGCTAGCTTCTCTTTCAGACTGGGCATATAAAGGTTAGCTTCTCACTCTATCAGACTTGGTATATGGAGGCTAACATCTCTCTATTAAACTGAGTATATGGAGGCTAGCTCCTCTTTCTATCAGAATGGGTATATGGAGGCTAGCTTCTCTGTATCAGAATGGGTATATGGAGGCTAGCTTCTCTGTATCAGACTGGGTATATGGAGGCTAGCTTCTCTATCAGACTGGGTATATGGAGGCTAGCTTCTCTATCAGACTGGGTATATGGAGGCTAGCTTCTCTGTATCAGACTGGGTATATGGAGGCTAGCTTCTCTCTATCAGACTCAGTACATGGAGGCTAGCTTCTCTATCAGACTGGGTATATGGAGGCTAGCTTCTCTATCAGACTGGGTATATGGAGGCTAGCTTCTCTATCAGACTGGGTATATGGAGGCTAGCTTCTCTATCAGACTGGGTATATGGAGGCTAGCTTCTCTATCAGACTGGGTATATGAAGGCTAGCTTCTCTCTCTTTATCAGACTTGTCAATCTCTCCTAAAGGGATGCACTTTCTCTATCATCAGATATATAAGTATATGATATCCGCAGTGTAGTCTCTGAACAGGGGCCCTCCTGTCCTTTGGTTATGGTGGGCAGCTTGTAGCTTACAGTGTTTCCACCACATGCAGAGGAGGCTGTAGCCAGATTAGCGGCCATTACCTTCTTTGCCAAAATCTGTAATCTCTTTCTGTCGGCTAAATCTACTGTAGATCTTCTCTGTTCTGAGGGCTGGCAGATAAGTTGCTTGTGGCCTGTAGGGGGGTGGTGTCTCCCTCCAGGAGCTGCTCTGAGGTCTTCACTCCTCAGCAGTCAGCCATTAACGCCAGAATCTTCCTCCTAGAGAGGAAGGAAGGGTGGAGCCAGCCCTGACTAGCCTCATGGGACCTCCGCCTCCCCATACAACTTTATAAAAGGGTGAGTAGGGGAGGTATAGGCGCAGGGGACGACCAGCAGATGAATAAGTGGGTGAGAAACAGACAATGCGGTTCAGGGTTCTAGGACCCTTTATCAAGTCTATTTCCATTTTTGGATACGGTAGGCGCTAGTATCCAACTCAGCCATGATGGCACTGATCCTTGTTAGGAAGCTGTACTGCCTCTCACCACCAGTCACTTCGTTAGTGCGATGCCTTACCCACTAACCCTATGAGCGCCTTCTCTCTCTCACCATATTATACTACACAACTTTATGGGATTTGTAGTACATACACATAATGCATGAAATACAGTGATATTAACACTTTCAATGCTTTACATTGTATTTCAGGACACTGCAATACTGCCGCCATTTGCCTGATGAAAGAGAAAATGCTCGTTCATCGTTTTCAGATGGCAGATCGTGGTGTCTACTAATGACCTGCCACCAGCAACCACTATACAGCATGGGGAGGAATGATGGCATAGCGATCGCTCCTCCCCATGTAATAGCAGCGGTCTCCTCCGCAAGCGACCAGGCGATTGCCCCTAAGTGACTGTTCCTTTATATGCTTTTATATGGTAGAAGTGCTGCTGTACCTGTTTATGCCTTTTATCGCGGATATTATTCAGTAAATCATTTTTCACTTACCTGCTGTTTAAGACTATTTGTTCCTATATCCCAGATTCCATAGTAAAACATCCATAGAGTACCGATGAGGCCGCTACTAATACCAGTACTACTATTACTACCCCTACACAGGCGCATACACTGTATCCATTGCCTATCTATGTGCGCCTAATTCCCTCCAGTCCCCATAGTGCCCTCAAATGGTAATTATTATCCATTTGTGCCCACCATACATCAGTTATGCCCTCATTGTGCCCTCACAAACTAGTTATGCCCACATTGTGCCCTCATACAGTAGTTGTGCTTCCATTGTGCCACAGAACAGTAGTGATATCCATATTGTGCCTCGATATAGTAGTTATGCCCACATTGTGCTCTCACACAGTAGTTATGCCTAGACTGTGCCCTCACACAGTATTTATGCCCACATTGTTCCCCCATACAGTATTTATGCTTCTATTGTGCCACAGAACAGTTGTTATATCCATATTGTGCCTCGATATAGTAGTTCTGCCCACATTGTGCTCTCACACAGTAGTTATGCCTCCATTGTGCCCCCACACAGCAGTTGTACCAACATTGTTCCCTCACAAACAAGTTATGCCCACATTGTGCCCAAATACAGTAGATATGCCCACATTGTGCCCCCATACATTATTTATGCCTACATTGTGCCCCCATAGAGTAGTTTTGCCTACATTGTGCCCCCCATACAGTAGTTATGCTTCCATTGTGCCACAGAACAGTAGCTATATCCATATTGTTCCCCGCTATAGTAGTTATGCCCACACTGTGCTCTCACACAGTAGTTATGCCTACACTGTGCTCTCACACAGTAGTTATGCCTACACTGTGCCCTCACACAGTAGTTATGCCTACACTGTGCCCTCACACAGTAGTTATGCCTACACTGTGCCCTCACACAGTAGTTATGCCTACACTGTGCCCTCACACAGTAGTTATGCCCACATTGTGCCCCCATACAGTATTTATGCTTCCATTGTGCCACAGAACAGTAGTTATATCCATATTGTGCCCCGATATAGTAGTTATGCCCACACTGTGCTCTCACACAGTAGTTATGCCTACACTGTGCCCTCACACAGTAGTTATGCTTCCGTTGTGCCCCAACACAGTGGTTATGCCTTCAGTGTGCCCCACACAGTAGTTATTGTGCCCCTACATGGTAGTTATGCCCACATTGTGCCCCCACACAGTAGTTATGCCTCCATTGTGCCCCCACACAGTAGATATGCCCACATTGTGCCCCAAAACAGTAGTTATTCTCACACTGTGCCCCCACACAGTAGTTATGCCCACATTGTCCTCCCATACAGTAGTTATGCTTCCATTGTGCCAAAAACAGTAGTTATAGCAACATTGTGCCCCCATACAGTAGTATTACCTCCATTGTGCCCCCACACAGCAGTTATGCCCACATTGTGCCCTTACAAATTAGTTATGCCCACATTGTGCCCTCAAACAGTAGTTATGCCTCCATTGTGCCCTCAAACGGTAGTTATGCCTCCATTGTGCCCCCACACAGCAGTTGTACCAACATTGTGCCCTCACAAACAAGTTATGCCCACATTGTGCCCTTATACAGTAGTTATACCCGCATTGTGCCCTTATACAGTAGTTATACTCACATTGTGCCCCCATACAGTAGTTATGCTTCCATTGTGCCACAAAACGGTAGTTATATCCATATTGAAAAAATGTGGGGGATTCAATCAGCACAACCCTATATGTAGGTGCACATTGCTATGGCGAAATACATATACAAAGAAAAAGACACAAATGCAATGGCACTCTGCAACCAGCATTCTGCCCTGGGCAGAATGCTGGTTGCAGAGTGCCAATGCATTTGTGTCTTTTTCTTTGTATATGTATTTCGCCATAGCAATGTGCACCTACATATAGGGTTGTGCTGACTCAATCCCCCACATTTTTTCTTTGTAGTATATATTGGAGGCGTGGCGATCTCCTTGGAGTCATGCACACCTGACCAGTCAATCTGTCCTGGAGGCTGGTTTTAAAGTCAGTATAAAACTGAGTCTGCTTATATAGAACCTACCAGTAGCCATTTGGCTCCAGGAGAAGTATATGGTGGGCTCAGCGTGCATGTTGGTACTTGCATCCCTGGATCCGATGAAAGCTGTAATGGCACCGGACGGGGTTAAAAGCAGAGCGTGCTTGGCGTGCACGCTGACCTGCATTCCCTGGACTTTGTGTGGCTGTCATGGCCCATAAACAGGTAGGAACTAGTGTTAGGGACCACTCAAATAGAGGCGACCTTGACGTGGTGAGTGGCTTATTACGCTTTGGCCAAAATGTACACCAATGCCTCATCCAGCATAGAGGCAGGGCAGGATGCTGGTTGCAGAGTGCGATTGCATTTGTGTCTTTTTCTTTGTATATCCATATTGTGCCTTGATACAGTAGTTATGCTTCCATTGTGCTCTCATACAGTAGTTATGCCCACACTGTGCCCTCACGTGGTAGTTATGCCTCCATTGTGCCCCCACACAGTAGTTATGCTTCTGTTGTGGCCCCACACCGTAGTTATGCCCACATTGTGTCCCAACACAGTAGTTATGCCGCCATTGCGCCCCCACACCATAGTTATTGTGCCCCTACATGGTAGTTGTGCCCACATTGTGCCCCCACACAGCAGATAGGCTGTACCCCGAAAACAGTAGTTATTCTCACATTGTGCCGTCACAGTAATTATACCCACATTGTGCCCCCATACAGTAGTTATTCCGATACTGTGCCCTCACATAGCAGTTATGCCTCCAACGTGCCCCCACACAGTAGTTAATATCTCAGGGACAGGACTCATCTAAGGTTCATTTGCATATGTATTAAATCGTTTTTTTTACACAATAAAAGCACACAGAGCTATGGGGACTGGGTATTGCGGATGTGCTAGCGGCGATCTAGCAACCCATGTCCTCAGCTCTATACCCCAAATCAGGTGACAGGTTCCCTTTAAGCCCACATTGTGCCCCCACACAGTAGTCATGCCCACATTGTGCCCCCACACAGTAGTCATGCCCACATTGTGCCCCCACACAGTAGTCATGCCCACATTGTGCCCCCACACAGTAGTTATGCCCAAAATGTGCCCTAAAACAGTAATTATTCTCATACTGTGTCCTCACACAGTAGTTATGCCCACTGAGATGTAGGTAATTGATCCTTTTTCTTCCTTTGGGGCCAATTAGATAAGGAAGTTGTGGAGAAGGTAGAGAAGACGGGGGAATTCTGCCGCATTGAGTAAATTGGCCTTGTGTACATATGATAAACTAAAATCCTTCCATTTACCCAACGTGGATTCTGAATTATTAATATACAGATTGATACTGAATATAATTTCTCATCACGTAAACTCCCAAATATTTTAAGGAGAACCGAGAAGGAAACCCGAGGACCAGAACAGTTTAGAAGGGCCCCACAGCATTGTTATTATTTATGGTAAATGCCCCACATCCTCCAGCTTCGTATGAGGGAGGTCATAGTGACCATGAGCAGGATATCATCCGCAAACGCTGCGACTTTCAGATCCCACCGTGAGTCCCTTAGAAGTCGGGGTACGCAGTCAGTGAAGCAGAAAGGAGTCAATAGAAAGGTTAAATAACAGGGGTGACAAAGGGCAGCACTGGTTCCCCGGAAGAGATCTATTAGCGGTGAATAACGCCCATTGGCCGCCACACTGGTAGTTGCATTCATATGAAGATACTGAATAGGCTGATGAAACCTTGGGCCAAATCTCCCCGCCTAACACTCTATACAGACGGGGTCATTCCACCTTATCAAAAGCCTTTTTGGCGTCTGAACTCATCGGCATCGCAGATGGTTGTAATGGGTCCTGAGCCAAAACCGTAGTTTTGACCACTAGCCTAATATTTGCTACACTACTACAACCCAGAGTAAAACCCGCCTGAGCCCCACAGAGAAGGCCAGGGAGGAACAATTGTAAATGATTTGCTAAAATTTTCTCCAGTAGTTGATAAAGGTGGTTGAGAAGTGGGATCGGGTGATATGACTGGGGCATTAGAGGGAGGACTTTAGTATGTGAATCAGCATAATGATCAATGGGAGCACCCCAAAGAAATGCCAAATTGGAAAGTTTAGTCAAAATGGGATCCATGTTGGGGGCCCGAATCTTGTAAGACCGTCAGGGCCTGGGGTCATGCCCGGTAGACGCAGCAGCGATGGCCTGCCTCACTGTATCCTCAGTGATCGCCACGTCCAACGAATCCTGTTCTTCAATGGTCAGAGACAGCAAATCAGTGGAGTCCAAAAAGGAGTTAATAGCGGGGCCAGGGGTCAGCGGGAAGGATCTGTAAAGTCCCTTGTAGTAGTCAGAGAATATCTGCAATCTCCACACGGTCAGTAGGGGAGGACCACAATAGAAGGGCACCAGCCATGTGCACTCTGTGGTGCGGATGGGTCCGCGATCCGCAAGATACATCCAGATAGGACATTCTTATCTTTTGCGGAACAGAGGCACGGATCGGAAACCCACTGATGCACTACAAAGAGCTTCCGTGAGCTTTTGGGTTGATGCCTCCGTATGTGTCGTGGCTGTATGTTGCGGATCGTGGACCCATTCAAGTCAATGGGTCGGCATCCGCACCACAGAGTACACATGACTGGTGCCTGTGCATTGCGGACCGCTATTTGCGGGCTGAAACACGGGCACGGAACCCTTACATTTGTCTGAATGCGCCCTTAGGGGGACTAACAATTTACCAGTCTTGTTTCCCCAACGGTAACATTATTTTGGGATGGTTGGGAATGTATAAAGGAGTCTATAATGTGCTTGGCCATAGAGTGCGCTGATGTGTTTCAGGGGAAGGGATTGAAGCATATGGGGGGAAGGGGGCACGACCTGAGATCAGTTTAGGGGGATGGGGGCACGACCTGAGATCAGTATAGGGGGATGGGGGCATGATCTGAGATCAGTATAGGGGGATGGGGGCATGATCTGAGATCAGTATAGGGGGATGGGGGCATGATCTGAGATCAGTATAGGGGGATGGGGGCATGATCTGAGATCAGTACCGGGGATGGGGGCATGATCTGAGATCAGTACCGGGGATGGGGGCATGATCGGAGATCAGTACCGGGGTTGGGGGCATGATCCGAGATCAGTATGGGGGGATGGGGACATGATCTGAGATCAGTATGGGGGCATGATCTGAGATCATGGTGGGGGGATGGGGGCACTATCTGAGATTAGTATCGGGGGATAGGGGCACAATCTTATCTCAGTATGGGGGCACGATCTGAGATCAGTATGGGGACACAATCTGAGATCAGTATGGGGGGAATGGGGATAGGGTTGAGCAATATCAAAAACATTCAGACGATAACGATATTAAGAAATTTACCACGATATATATCGCGATAAATACCCGTTTAAAAGAAAAAAAAAACACAAGGAGACATTATACTGTGTGGGGGCAGCCAGAAGGAGAGGTTATACTGTATGGGACAGCCTCAAGGAGAGGTTATACTGTATGAGGGCAGCCACAAGGTGACGTTATACTGTATGGGGCACGGGGGCAGCCACAAGGAGACGTTATACTGTATGGGGCACTGGGGCAGCCACAAGGAGACGCTATACTGTATGGGGGCAGCCACAAGGAGACATTATACTCTATGGGGCACTGGGGCAGCCACAAGGAGACGTTATACTGTATGGGGGCAGCCACAAGGTGACGTTATACTGTATGGGGCACTGGGGCAGCCACAAGGAGACGCTATACTGTATGGGGCACTGGGGCAGCCACAAGGTGACATTATACTGTATGGGGCACTGGGGCAGCCACAAGGTGACATTATACTGTATGGGGCACTGGGGCAGCCAAAAGGAGACATTATACTGTATGGGGCAGCCACAAGGAGATGTTATACTGTATGGGGCACTGGGGCAGCCACAAGGTGACATTATACTGTATGGGGCACTGGGGCAGCCACAAGGTGACATTATACTGTATGGGGCACTG
Organism: Bufo bufo; assembly: GCF_905171765.1. NCBI lineage: Eukaryota > Metazoa > Chordata > Amphibia > Anura > Bufonidae > Bufo > Bufo bufo. Next base: position 556,115,900 of record NC_053393.1, on the reverse strand, counting down.
GGGCAGCCACAAGGAGACATTACACTGTATGGGGCACTGGGGCAGCCACAAGGAGACATTATACTGTATGGGGGCAGCCACAAGGAGACATTATACAGTATAGGGCACTGGGGCAGCCACAAGGTGACATTATACTGTATGGGGCACTGGGGCAGCCACAAGGAGACATTATACTGTATGGGGGCAGCCACAAGGAGACGTTATACTGTATGGGGGCAGCCACAAGGAGACGTTATACTGTATGGGAGCAGCCACAAGGAGACGTTATACTGTATGGGGGCAGCCACAAGGTGACGTTATACTGTATGGGGCACTGGGGCAGCCACAAGGTGACATTATACTGTATGGGGCACTGGGGCAGCCACAATGAGACATTATACTGTATGGGGCACTGGGGCAGCCACAATGAGACATTATACTGTATGGGGCACTGGGGCAGCCACAAGGTGACATTATACTGTATGGGGCACTGGGGCAGCTACAAGGTGACATTATACTGTATGGGGCACTGGGGCAGCCACAAGGAGATGTTATACTGTATGGGGCACTGGGGCAGCCACAAGGTGACATTATACTGTATGGGGCACTGGGGCAGCCACAAGGTGACATTATACTGTATGGGGCACTGGGGCAGCCACAAGGAGATGTTATACTGTATGGGGCACTGGGGCAGCCACAAGGAGACGTTATACTGTATGGGGCACTGGGGCAGCTACAAGGTGATGTTATACTGTATGGGGCACTGGGGCAGACACAAGGAGACGTTATACTGTATGGGGCACTGGGGCAGCCACAAGGAGACGTTATACTGTATGGGGCACTGGGGCAGCCACAAGGAGACGTTATACTGTATGGGGCACTGGGGCAGACACAAGGAGACGTTATACTGTATGGGGCACTGGGGCAGACACAAGGAGATGTTATACTGTATGGGGCACTGGGGCAGACACAAGGAGACGTTATAATGTATGGGGCACTGGGGCAGCCACAAGGAGACGCTATACTGTATGGGGCGCTGGGGCAGCCACAAGGAGACATTATACTGTATGGGGCACTGGGGCAGCCACAAGGAGACGCTATACTGTATGGGGCACTGGGGCAGACACAAGGAGACGCTATACTGTATGGGGCACTGGGGCAGCCACAATGCGCCCCCCCCCCCCTCCCTCAGTATAACATACATGGTCATAGACAGACACAACACCTTTATTAGACAGTCGGTCTCTCTCGCCCTCCTCCTCATCGCTCCTGTGCTGCTCGGCAGCCTCGCTCTGACGTAGGTGAGCGGAGACTTCATTATGGGAGCTCAGAGGAGCCAGGCCGGTGTAGTGTCAGAATGCTATACTGTAGCGGAGAGGCAGGGTGAAGTGCAGTATCTCCGCTGGTAGACAGGAACAATCAGAATGAAATGCAGGTAGCGTGTATATATCCCATCCCTCCAAGAACTAGACGACACATAGCTTGGAGGTGAACTGCCTGGCCGCTAGCTTGCAGCCCTTTTTATTACATGCTCCCATGAAGGAGAGGGACACACGCATTATCATACATTAACCAATAACATTGTAGTTACAACCCACACATATTCCTCCCCTCTGTCTAGGAGATAATTGAATCAATCACTGTATCTCCCCAACTATCTCCTAAACTGAAAAGTTACTACACAATGGGACAATAGAAACCCACCCAGCATATTCCTCCCCTCTGTTTGGAGCTAATTGAGTCAATCACTGTATCTTCTCAACTATCTCCTAAGCTGAAAAGTTACTCTTATACATTTTTACAACCTTGTGAGTTTACAGGTTACATACATAAAACTTATACCAATTTAACCAGTATAACTTGAGGATAACATATCCAAAACACAGTGGCAACTTGGAATAAATGGGGGGGGGGGGGGGGGGGTTGTCACAAATACAGTCCAACAGTTCTCAATGTGGCTGGTTTTGCCACAATGCTCCCCCAGAACCAAGCCGGCATACACAGTCTGATCCAAACGGATCGGCTTGGGGAGGTCCGGAAGAGTACCCACCGATCATTGTTCAAGGTCAGTTTGTCTGGACAACCCGTCGGCGTTGCCATTCTGCTTCCCAGGGTGGTAGTGAATTGTCAAGTCAAACGGCTGCAGCGCCAAACTCCAGCGCAACAGCCGGGCATTGTCTCCAGACACCCTGTTTAGCCATACCAACGGGTTGTGATCGGTGAGTAGCGAGAACTGTTGTCCATAAATGTACGGCTGTAGTTTCTTTAAGGCCCACACCACGGCCAGGCATTCCTTTTCGATGGCGGCGTAGCTTACCTCTCGGGGTAACAATTTCCTGCTTAAGTAAGCTACAGGATGCTCGCCGCCATCGGCTCTGACTTGGCTCAGTACTGCTCCCAATCCAAACATTGAAGCGTCTGTGTGGACAAGAAAACGTTTAGTTGGATCAGGAGCTGCCAAGACAGGAGCATTTATCAAAGAGTCTTTCAGTTTTTGGAATGCCTGTTCACACTCTGGGCTCCAGGTGACAATCTTAGGGAGATTTTTACGGGTAAGGTCAGTGAGGGGTTTTGCTACGGCGCTATAATTGGGTACAAATTTCCGGTAATACCCAGCGGTACCTAAGAAAGCTAATACCTGGGTCTTGGTGCGGGGGGTTGGCCATTTGGCGACAGCCTCAATTTTAGCGGGTTCTGGCTTCTGTTTCCCACTACCCACCCTGTGTCCCAGATACTGAACTTCTGCCATCCCTATATGGCACTTGCTGGGTTTTAGGGTCAGGTTGGCTTCCCTGATCTTATCTAGGATAAACCCGATATGGGTTAAATGTTCTTCCCAGGAGCTGCTGAATATGGCGATATTGTCTAAATATGCGCACGCAAACTCCTGGGATCCTTCCAATAGCCGATCTACCATCCTCTGAAAGGTAGCCGGGGCGTTCTTCATCCCAAATGGCATGACCTTAAACTGGTACAGGCCAAATGGGGTGACGAACGCCGACTTGGGGATGGCATCCTCGGCTAGGGGAATCTGCCAGTACCCCTTACACAAATCTATCGTCGTGAGGTACTGACCACGGGCCATCTTATCTAAGAGTTCGTCTATCCTGGGCATAGGATAGGCGTCTGATACAGTCTTGTCATTCAACTTCCGGTAGTCTACGCAGAAACGGGTCGTGCCGTCCCGTTTCGGCACTAGAACTACCGGGGAAGCCCAGGGGCTGTCGGAGTGTTCTATCACCCCAAGCTCTAACATTTCGTCAATCTCCTTACGCATGTGTTCCTTGACAGATTCAGGGATGCGGTAAGGGGGTTGACGCATGGGCAGCTGACCAGGGGTCTCCACTCAGTTAGTGGCTAGGGGGGTATACCCTGGTACATTAGAGAAGGTTTCGCTTTTCTCTCGTAAGAGATCTACAATCTGGTCCATTTCCTGCGGGTTTAATCTTTCCCCCAATTGTACCTCTCCCAGGTCTTCGTTCCGGTTCCCCATTCCCAGGAGATCAGGGAGAGGTAAATTGTCCATATCTTCTGCAGCAGAGGCGCAAATAGCATTTACCTCCTCTGGGCGTTCATGATATGGTTTTAACATGTTAACATGGAGCATCTGGCTAACTCCTGCTCCCGTACATGGACCGATCACATAGGTGGTGTCACAGACTTGTTCCACCACCTTGTATGGGCCCTGCCAGGAAGCCTGCAGTTTATCATTCTTAACAGGTTTAAGGATCAACACCTTTTCCCCCACTTGAAAACTGCGGTCCCTGGCACCTCTATCATACCATCGGCGCTGCCAGTTCTGGGCCGCCCGGAGGTTAGAGCGTACGGCCTCAGTTAGCTCCTCCAAGCGGTCCCGAAACTCCAGCACATATGGTACAACAGGGGTACCATCTATCGTGACTTCCCCCTCCCAATGTTCCCGGATTAAATCTAAGGGGCCCCTTACCCTCCTTCCGAACAATAACTCGAAAGGTGAGAACCCAGTGGACTCTTGAGGTACCTCCCTGTATGCGAACAACAGGTGGGGCAAAAACCGCTCCCAGTTCTTCTGGGTCTCCATGAACGTACGGAGCATTTGTTTCAATGTTCCGTTAAAGCGTTCACAGAGCCCATTAGACTGGGGGTGGTAGGCCGAGTTTATAATCGGCTTTACCCCACATGTTTTCCACAACTGGCGGGTGACTTCAGCGGTGAACTGGGTGCCCCTATCAGAAATAATCTCTCGGGGGAAACCCATGCGAGAGAATATTTTAATAAGGGCCTCGGCTACGGTTTTGGCATGAATATTAGTCAATGCCACTGCCTCAGGGTAACGGGTGGCGTAATCTACTACCGTCAGGATAAACCGCTTCCCCGAGGGGCCGGGTTTAGCTAGGGGTCCAATAATGTCAACAGCTACCCTACTGAAGGGTTCTCCAATTATAGGGAGGGAGTGTAACTTAGCCTTATATTTATCTCCTCGCTTCCCTACTCGTTGGCAGGTGTCACACGTTTGGCAATACTGCCGAATGTCTTTAGAGATACCGGGCCAAAAGAAGTTCTGCGTTAGCCGGTGTTTAGTCCGACTAACGCCTAAGTGTCCTGACAGGGGGATGTCATGAGCAATGCGTAGTAACTCACGTCAGTATCTCTTAGGTACTACTAACTGTCGCATAGATACGGGAACTGTACCGGCTACTGTCTTCTCTGCATATCTATACAGTAACCCCTTTTCCCACCCATATCTCTCCCCCTCTAACCCAGTTTGGCTTCCTGCTACTTTATCTTTATATACTTTCAAGGAAGGGTCATTAGCTACCTCACTACCAAACTCTAATGGGGGGGCCCAAGGGATAACAGGGGTATTGTTCCTTACCTGAGCCTCAGAGTGATTTGCCGGTGGGTTGGTGCGGGCCTGCTGCCTGGTAACAACAGGTAAAGCTTCCTGGAGGTTCCGTTGTGGCACAAGTCAGCTCCCCCAAATCGTTGCCCAAAATAATATCCGCTGGCAAATCTTGCAGGAGCCCCACTTCCACATTTCCAGACCCCGCTCCCCAATTCAAATGTACCCGGGCAGTAGGAATCTTGTAGATATTACCCCCGGCTACTCGAACAGCTACACATTCACCGGTGAGCTGGTGAGCAGGGATCAAGTGATTCCGGACCAAGGTGATGGTGGCGCCAGAGTCTCGTAATCCTTGGCGGCTCCTGCCATCTAGGTGGACGGCCTGGCAATGTCCTTGTCTGTTGTCAGAGGCTGCCTGTATCGGGTTGGCCTCGTGTAGAATGCCCAAGGGCTCCCCTGGAGGCATTGGCACCAATTGCTGCTGGGAAAACTCATTTTGGAAGCAGTGTACTGCCGCTGGGCGATGAATCTGCTGGCTAGGGTTTCCCCAGTTGGAACGGTTTCGGTTCCTGGGACAATCTTTCTGGATGTGCCCCTGCTGCTTGCAAATATGGCATCTGACCTGAGGGCGAGACTGGTATCTGGGTGCTTGTTGGTAGTTGCCCCCACTCGATCTGTAGGGTGCTGGACTGGATGCTGGAACGGGTGCTGGAATGGGGTTAGTTGTAGGGGCCCCGGAAAGGGGTCGTTGTGCAACCTTCTGTGCCCGCCGGGCATCTTGGTACTCGTCTGCCATAGTAGCTGCCACATGTACGGTATTGGGTTTGCGATCCCGTAACCAGTTTTGTAATTCGTCAGACAGTCCTTGAAAAAATTGCTCCAGTAATAGCAATTGTAACAGCTCTTCCAGCTGGGTTACCTGTGCTGCTTGTACCCATCCTTTAGCAGCACGGGTCAATCTATGTGCCCATTCCGTGTGGGTATCTCTCTCGGCTTTCTTTAGCTCCCAAAAGTGCTGGCGGTATGCCTCAGGGGTAATGGCATACCGGGTCAATATGGCTTGTTTTACCTTTTGATAATCTGTGCTGTCCTCACCTGGCATAGTCCGGTATGCTTCTGCTGCCCTACCCGACAATTTGCCGACCAATAGGGGTACCTTATCCGCAGGATCGATTTTATGCAGCTGGCATAATCTTTCGAAGTCCTGCAGGTACCCATCAATGTCCTCGGTTTCCACATAGGTTTTAAATGCATGGTGCGGTAATTTCTGTTTTTCTGATATTACCGGATATGCAGGAGGGTTTGCTCCCCCAGGTGAAGTGAGGTTTGGTCGGGTGGCCGCTAGATATTCATTAACATCAGCTGATGTCCTTTCCAGAAATTCCTGGGAATGTGGCAACGGAAAAAATGCCAGCCTTATTCTCATTTCGTTGGCCCATGCTGAGCTATATGTTTCCGTGGCTGCTGGTGTAACTGCTGCTTGATCGCCCTCCATGAGTTCTGCAATAATGACTTTTTTCGCTTTGTTACTGGCAATAATTCCTCTGGCTTCCAGTAATGCCTTTAGCGTTTCTCTTTTCAGCCTGGTATAATCCGTCCCCATTCGTCATCTGTTCGCATAAAATCTGCATACTCATGAACGATGACTTTGTACGGATGAGGTTCCTTTCCGTTCGTATCAAATAAAACAGCTGAACGGTCTTCTGCTGTGAGATTCGAATCCCGTCGCTTGCCACCAATTGTAGCGGAGAGGCAGGGTAAAGTGCAGTATCTCCGCTGGTAGACAGTAACAATCAGAATGAAATGCAGGTAGCGTGTATATATCCCATCCCTCCAAGAACTAGACGACACATAGCTTGGAGGTGAACTGCCTGGCCGCTAGCTTGCAGCCCTTTTTATTACATGCTCCCATGAAGGAGAGGGACACACGCATTATCATACATTAACCAATAACATTGTAGTTACAACCCACACATATTCTTACCCTCTGTCTAGGAGATAATTGAATCAATCACTGTATCTCCCCAACTATCTCCTAAACTGAAAAGTTACTACACAATGGGACAATAGAAACCCACCCAGCATATTCCTCCCCTCTGTTTGGAGCTAATTGAGTCAATCACTGTATCTTCTCAACTATCTCCTAAGCTGAAAAGTTACTCTTATACATTTTTGCAACCTTGTGAGTTTACAGGTTACATACATAAAACTTATACCAGTTTAACCAGTATAACTTGAGGATAACATATCCAAAACACAGTGGCAACTTGGAATAAATGGGGGGGGGGGGGGGGGGGGATTGTCACAAATACAGTCCAACAGTTCTCAATGTGGCTGGTTTTGCCACATATACCTTATCAGAATGCTATACCCTCGTCTCTTCCGGTGATGCGGCCGCACTGGAAGTGACGAGACTCAGTTGGAGGAGGGGGTGTGCGGCACTGCGCAAGCGCCGATTTAATGCGCATGCGTGTAACCGGCTGGGTAGTGGAAGGTGCGCACGCGCGGCAATATACTCCCGTTGGCCACACACATCAGGATTACACCGCGCGTGCGCACTCAGAGGTAGGTAGATTCGTCAGTGCAAAATGTTCCATTAGATCTCCCTACCCATGAGTGCGAACGTGCAGTGTAATCCTGATATGTGTGGCCGATCGGAGTATATAGCCGCGCGTGCGCACACTCTACTACCCAGCTGTGGCTCTGGGCGCAGTGTGTCCTGGCCAGTTTTGCGCATGCGCATTAAGTGGGCGCTTCTCTCGCAGTGGTGCTATAATTTTGACTTACCCATGGATCTGTGCTTGCGCAGCGCCGCACACCCCCTCCTCCAGCTGATTCTTGTCACTTTCGGTGCGGCCGCGTCACCGGAAGTGACGAGGGTATAGCATTCTGATAAGGTATAGCATTCTGACAGAACACCGGCGGCTGCGGTCAGTAACTGCTTGGATGCAGGGGGGTATTGGACGCAGATGACGTCACAAAATACCGCGGTTATTAGGAAACAGCGAAATCGCTGTTTCTTAATACCGCAGTATACCGCCAACAGCGGTATATTGCCCAACCCTAGATGGGGACATGATCTGAGATCAGGATGGGGGCATTAGATACACAGCTCAGCAGACAGTATCACACAGGATAGGATTAGATACACAGCTCAGCAGACAGTATCACAGGATAGGATTAGATACACAGCTCAGCAGACAGTATCACACAGGATAGGATTAGATACACAGCTCAGCAGACAGTATCACACAGGATAGGATTAGATACACAGCTCAGCAGACAGTATCACACAGGATAGGATTAGATACACAGCTCAGCAGACAGTATCACACAGGATAGGATTAGATACACAGCTCAGCAGACAGTATCACACAGGATAGGATTAGATACACAGCTCAGCAGACAGTATCACACAGGATAGGATTAGATACACAGCTCAGCAGACAGTATCACACAGGATAGGATTAGATACACAGCTCAGCAGACAGTATCACACAGGATAGGATTAGATACACAGCTCAGCAGACAGTATCACACAGGATAGGATTAGATACACAGCTCAGCAGACAGTATCACACAGGAGAGGATTAGATACACAGCTCAGCAGACAGTATCACACAGGAGAGGATTAGATACACAGCTCAGCAGACAGTATCACACAGGATAGGATTAGATACACAGCTCAGCAGACAGTATCACACAAGAGAAGCTGTGATCCAGGCTCAGCAGGCTGTATCTCACATGAGAGGCTTAGATACGGCTGTGCTGGCCGCTCCCAGTGTTTGGGGCTCTGGAGATGGTGAGGGAAGCGCCTGTGGCCCTCAGTGATGTGAGGAGCAGGAGCCATGTCTGGGTGTACTAACATGGCCGCCGGAGGTGTAGGGGGCGGGGCTAGTGCTGACTGACCAGTGTGCCGGGCGGGGCCAGCCCTGTGACGTCACACCGCAAAGCATGCTGGGAGAGGAAAACTCCAGGAACCTGAGGGAAAGAGGAAGTTCTGCTGGAAACGTCCTGTAAAGAGGCTCTGATGTCCGGACAGCGGGAGGGAGAGCCCCGGCATGAGGAGGAGCAGGTACCGGGGAGCCGGGGGCCGCAGTCAGTAGTGCAGTGTGTGATGTCTGTCACAGCTGGTGCTTCAGTAGTGCAGTGTATGATGTCTGTAGCAGTTGATGCTTCAGTAGTGCAGTGTATGATGTCTGTGGCAGTTGATGCTTCAGTAGTGCAGTGTATGATGTCTGTGGCAGCTGATGCTTCAGTAGTGCAGTGTATTATGTCTGTGGCAGCTGATGCTTCAGTAGTGCAGTGTATGATGTCTGTGGCAGCTGATGCTTCAGTAGTGCAGTGTATGATGTCCGGACAGCGGGGGGGGGGGAGGAGGAGGACAGGACGGCTGTAGAAGGAGATGATGATGATGGAGGAGGATAGGACGGCTGTAGAAGGAGATGATGATGGAGGAGGATAGGATGGCTGTAGAAGGAGGTGATGATGGAGGAGGACAGGACGGCTGTAGAAGGAGGTGATGATGGAGGAGGATAGGACGGCTGTAGAAGGAGGTGATGATGGAGGAGGACAGGACGGCTGTAGAAGGAGGTGATGATGGAGGAGGACAGGACGGCTGTAGAAGGAGGTGATGATGGAGGAGGACCAGCCCCTCACATCTCCAGGTAACGGACAGGACTAAATACAAATGTCCTGGAATTCTCTGTCTGTAAAGTCTGAGTCCAGTCTCTGTGTCTCCTGCAGAGAAATCCAGTCAGAGGACAACACCAGAGAGATGTCCGCGTCCTCTCCTTCCAACTCAGGTAATGGAGGACGCCTTGTGCTCTTGTTTTATCCAGTACTATTCTAGGTTTATACTGGTTTATACTGGTGTAATGAGCTGGAGATGGCGGGATTACAGCCGACCACAGACGCTCCATGTTCTCTGCTTCTTCCTACAAGTCTCTGGCTATGGAGACCACTGGTGGGAATAAGGAACCAATAGGTTTATGTCCCCGAGAGGAACGAGTCCGGACGCGTCTGGTAGAAGCCGATCTCCTCCACGGAAACCACCTGCAGCATGTCCGGCCAGTGGCGTGCCTCATGCCTCGTCCACATTTCCGTTTTTCACTGATGTGCGCTGTACACGTTTTCCACAGCCTGCATACATACCCATTGATTTACACAGTGGTGTTGCTCTCTCTGTGCCCCCCTCACGGTGGTAATGCCCTCTCTGTGTCCCACCCCCCCCCCCCCCCCAGCACACCTCTGTGTCCAGCTTTGCCGAGGATGCATGTGTACAAGGTTATTGGCTGTGAGCCGCCATCTAGGTCCAGCTTCTGGGAGACCTGCAGACAGTCAGCTCAGGGTGTCGGGGGGGGTAGTTCAGAGCTGGATGCAGATGAAGGAGGGAAGTGATATATACCGGTGTTAACGATATACCGCGGTCTATTAGTGATCGCACTTGCACTGACCGCTTCTAAAACGTCTGCGTCCGGCCGCCTGTGCACATTTCCTGCCGGTTCTCACTGCAACCGTCCCTTCCGCGTTCCTACTTTACCTGGACTCCACCCGCCGACCCGAGAACCGGCACTCATAGGCCACGCTACGGCCACCCTGAAGGCCCAAACTTTAGCAGCCAATGAGAGAGGAGAAAAGACAGCGGCATCCTCACAGGCCAGCTGCGAGCCAGGGCTGTACCATTGTCCACAGCGGGGGAACACACATGCGGACTAGGGTAATGAATAAACATGTCTCCTAGGTGATACCATCTCCTATCCTCTCTTACCATCTATTGGCAGGCTCCTCGGTTTTTGCAGCAGCCCCTGCATATGGCAGTGCCAGCTCTAGTGTTGAGAAATGGCACCCAAAACAAATATATACCACTTTACTGCCCCCCATATACACGTGAACGCCCGACCCCTCCCCATATACAGTGTGCAGCGCCCATGTTTATGGGAACGATCCTACACTACAACCAAAGTGTTAGACTTTAGAAAGAAGAACTTCAAGGTATTGCGGGAGGATAACGCAGCAGGAGCGAGCACCCAGTGGACTCCATTAAAAGTGGTCGTCTTAAAGTCAACCAAACTATATGTCAGACTAGGGTTGGGCGATATCAAAAATATTCAGACGATGACGATATTAAGAATTTTATCGCGATAAATACCCGATTAAAAGGAAAAAAAACAGGTGACTTATTGTATGGGGGCAGCCACAAAGAGACGTGGTACTGTATGGGGGCAGCCACAAGGAGACGTGGTACTGTATGGGGGCAGCCACAAGGAGACGTGGTACTGTATGGGGGCAGCCACAAGGAGACGTGGTACTGTATGGGGGCAGCCACAAGGAGACGTTGTACTGTATGGGGGCAGCCACAAGGAGACGTGGTACTGTATGGGGGCAGCCATACAGTTGTTGATGTATGGGGGGGGGGTGAAGTAGTGCGGTGCATCTTACAGACAGGAAGGAGTAGGGCAGAGTCAGACAAGGCCGCAGTTGTAGAAGACATACGTGGTGATGGACATAACCCCTTTATTTAACCCCTTCAGGACCCTGCCATTTTTCACCTTCCTGCCCAGGCCATCTTTTGCAAATCTGTGTGCAAATGTGTCACTTTGTGGTGATAACGTTAAAACGCTTTTACTTATCCAGGCCATTCTGAGACTGTTTTCTCGTCACATATTGTACTTCATGACACTGGTAAATTTGAGTCAAAATATTATTATTTTTTCTTTATAAAAAAAAATACAAAATTTACTAAAAATTTGGAAAAATTCGCAATTTTCAAAATTTACATTTCTCAGCTTTTAAACCAGATAGTGATGCCTCCTAAAATAATTATTTTACATTTCCCATATGCTTACTGCATGTTTGGGTCATTTTGTAGATTACATTTAAATTTTTTGGGACGTTAGAGGCTTAGAAGTTTAGAAGCAAATTTCCAAAACCCACTTTTTAAGGACCAGTTCAGGTCTGAAGTCACTTTCCGGGGCTTACATAATAGAAACCACCCATAAATTACCCCATTTTCGAAACTACACCCCTCAAGGTATTCAAAACTGATTTTACAAACGTTGTTAACCCTTTTTGTTCCACAAGAATTAATGGAAAATGGAGATGAAATTTCAGAATTTTACTTTTTTGGCAAATTTTCCATTTTAATCAATTTTTTCCGCTAACAAAGCAAGGGTTAACAGCCAAACAAAACTCAATATTTATTGCCCTGATTCTGTAGTTTACAGAAACACCCCATATGTGGTCATAAACTGCTGTATGGGCACACGGCAGGGAGCAGAAGGAAAGAAACGCCATATGGTTTTTAATATGCCAATGTATTTTATACATTCCTTGAAGGAAAGAAAGGCCACGTACGTGTCATTACCACAGAACTACTGGCCAGGAAGCCGCTGCCTTCTCCGTTGTGTGCGGATCTTCTGCTGAAGACCGGGCAGTGGGGGGATCCAGGACGGGGGGCAGTCATTGTAAAACCTGATTTCCCTAGTAGAATCCCACAGTCATGTGTAAAGGTTCAGCTACAATCTGAGGTTACAGGTTTTATAGCCTCAGCTGAATGACAGCAGTTTTTCCGATGGTTTCCAGCTTCAGTCTTGAGCTATTGACCATCCATTCCCGTCACTGATACAAGTGTCTAGTCCTGCAAAAAAAACATTTACTTAATCAGTTATCAGCGAGAGGCGAGGTTACCCATGGACGCTGCGTTCCCTGTAACAGCGGAACACAACACAATGGAAAGTATAAGTATTGCCGCTCCTTCACCTCTTGAGGACACATGACGTACCGGTACGTCATGTGTTGTTCCGATCACTGCCGCCCGGCCGGCGGTGATCGGAACGAGGTGCCTGCTCAAATCATTGAGCAGGCACCTAGGCTAAATGCGCAGGGGGGTCCTGTGAACCCCCCCATGTCGGCGATCGCAACAAACCGCAGGTCAATTCAGACCTGCGGTTTGATGCGCTTTTTGCAGTTTCTGATCCCCGCGGTCCCTGACCGCGGGGATCAGAAACGTTATAATGCCCAAAATATATACGTTTCACACCCCCCCCCCCCCTGCACCCCTGAATGATTTTATGGCGGTGGGAGGTGCAGGGGGAGGGTTGCGGGCGGTGCGGGAGGCCGCCTCCCCTTGAATAATCGTTGGTGGCTAGTGGGTATACCAGGGTGCCAGCACATTGCTGACACCCTGGTATAAACGGCTGACATCAGTGATGCGATGTCAGCCGTTTAACCCTTTCCATACCGCGGTCCGTACGGACCGCTGTATGAAAAAGGTTAACAGCTCAGGGAGCTCCCTCCCTCTCCGATCGGGGGGCTGCTGTGCCTTTGCAGCCCCCCGATGGGAGAGAGCCCCCAGACAGCCCCGTCCTTACCCTTCCCCGTCTGCGCAGTTGTGGCCACAACTGAGCAGACGGGGAAGGTTCCCATGGCAACAGGACGCCTTCTCAGGCATTTTGTTGTCCATGGTGCTGAACAGATCTGTGCTGAAGGCATAGATCTGTTCAGACAAAGTGTAAGTAAAATACAGTACAATACCCTATATAGTGTATTGTACTGTATTATGCAGACATCAGACCCACTGGATCTTTAAGAACCAAGTGGGTCTGGGTAAAAAAAAGTGAAAAAAAAAAAGTAAAAATCAAAAAACACATTTATCACTGATTTAAAAATGAAAAAAATAAAATTTCCTACACATGTTTGGTATCGCCGCGTCCGTAATGACCTGATCTATAAAACGGTCATGTTACTTCACCCGAACGGTGAACGCCATAAAAAATAAAAAACTATGATGAAATTGAAATTTTGCCCACCTTACTTCCCAAAAAAAGGTAATAAAAGTGATCCCCCGCCCGCCTCCCCTTGAATAATCGTTGGTGTACAGTGGGTATGTGCTGACACCCTGGTATAAACGGCTGACATCTGTGATGCGATGTCAGCCGTTTAACCCTTTCCATACCGCGGTCCGTACGGACCGCTGTATGGAAAAGGTTAACAGCTCAGGGAGCTCCCTCCCTCTCCCATCGGGGGGCTGCTGTGCCTTTGCAGCCCCCCGATGGAGAGGGAGAGAGCCCTCAGACAGCCCCCCTCCTTCCCCTTCCCCTTCCCCGTCTGCTCAGTTGTGGCAGACGGGGAAGGTTCCCATGGCAACAGGACGGCTTCTCAGGCATCCTGCTGTCCATGGTGCTCAACAGATCTGTGCTGAAGGCATAGATCTGTTCAGACAAAGTGTAAGTAAAATACAGTACAAAACACTATATAGTGTACTGTACTGTATTATACAGACATCAGACCCACTGGATCTTCAAGAACCAAGTGGGTCTGGGTCAAAAAAAAAGTTTAAAAAAGTGAAAAAAAAGTAAAAATAAAAAAACACATTTATCACTGATTAAAAATGAAAAAAAATAAAATTCCCTACACATGTTTGGTATCGCTGCGTCCGTAACGACCTGATCTATAAAACGGTAATGTTACTTTACCCGAACGGTGAACGCCATAACAGTGGTTTACGACCACATATGGGGTGTTTCTGTAAACTACAGAATCAGGGCCATAAATAATGAGTTTTGTTTGGCTGTTAACCCTTGCTTTGTAACTGGAAAAAAAATATTAAAATGGAAAATCTGCCAAAAATGTGAAATTTTGAAATTGTATCTCTATTTTCCATTAAATCTTGTGCAACACCTAAAGGGTTAACAAAGTTTTTAAAATTAGTTTTGAATACCTTGAGGGGTGTAGTTTCTTAAATGTGGTCATTTTTATGGAGTTTCTACTCTAGGGGTGCATCAGGGGGGCTTCAAATGGGACATGGTGTAAATAAACCAGTCCAGCAAAATCTGGCTTCCAAAAACCATACTGCGCACCTTTCCCTCTACGCCCTACTGTGTGCCCGTACAGTAGTTTACGGCCACATATGGGGTGTTTCTGTAAACGGCAGAGTCAGGGCAATAAAGATACAGTCTTGTTTGGCTGTTAACCCTTGCTTTGTTAGTGGAAAAAAATGGGTTAAAATGGAAAATTAGGCAAAAAAATGAAATTCTCAAATTTCATCCCCATTTGCCAATAACTCTTGTGCAACACCTAAAGGGTTAACGAAGTTTGTAAAATCAGTTTTGAATACCTTTTGAGGGGTGTAGTTTATAGAATGGGGTCATTTTTTGGTGGTTTCTATTATGTAAGCCTCGCAAAGTGACTTCAGACCTGTAGTGGTCCCTAAAAATGGGTTTTTTGTAAATTTCTGAAAAATTTCAAGATTTGCTTCTAAACTTCTAAGCCTTGTAACATCCCCAAAAAATAAAATATCATTCCCAAAATGCTACAAACATGAAGTAGACATATGGAGAATGTAAAGTCATCACAATTTGTGGGGGTATTACTATGTATGACAGAAGTAGAGAAACTGAAACTTAGAAATTTGCAAATTTTTAAATTTTTTTGGGTAAATATGGTATTTTTTTTATGCCAAAAAAATTTACTTTTTTGACCCAATTTTAGCAGTGTCATGAAGTACAATATGTGACGAAAAAACAATCTCAGAACGGCCTGGATAAGTCAAAGCGTTTTAAAGTTATCAGCACTTAAAGTGACACTGGTCAGATTTGCAAAAAATGGCCAAGTCCTTAAGGTGAAATAGGGCTGAGTCCTTAAGGGGTTATGGTGAAATAAGGCTGTGTCCCTATGGGGTTAAGGCCCCTTTCACACGGGCGAGTATTCCGCGCTGATGCGATGCGTGAGGTGAACGCATTGCACCCGCACTGAATCTGGACCCATTCATTTCTATGGGGCTGTTCACATGAGCGGTGATTTTCACGCATCACTTCTGCGTTGTGTGTAAATCGCAGCATGCTCTATATTGTGCGATTTCCACGCAACGCAGGCCCCATAGAAGTGAATGGGGCTGCGTGAAAATCGCAAGAAAGTGCGGATGCGGTGCGATTTTCACGCACGGTTGCTAGGAGACAATCGGGATGGCGACCCGATCATTTTATTATTTTCCCTTATAACATGGTTATAAGGGAAAATAATAGCATTCTGAATACAGAATGCTTAGTACAATAGTGCTGGAGGGGTTAAAAAAAATAATAATAATAATTTAACTCACCTTAATCCACTTGATCACGCAGCCCGGCTTCTCTTCTGCCCCCCCCCCCCCCCCCCCCCCCCCCCCCAGTATACAAATATAAAATGTCTTATTCAATTAAAAATTATTACACATGCCCCCTTACTCCTAATAGTACCGTACATCCTAATAGCATCTGTACAATGCTGGCAGGCCGGGCGGGTGGCAGCGTAACTCCCTGACGTCACTTGCCTGCGCCGCCTATTAGGATGCACGGTACTATTAGGAGTGAGGGGGCATATGTAATCATTTTTAATTGAATAAGAAATTTTATATTCGTATACCGGAGCGGCGGGGGCGGGGCTATAGTATACTGACTGCACCGCCCCGCCGCTATTGCCGGCCCCCAGCTCCTCCTCCCAGTCCCTCCCCCGGCCCCCGCTCGCTCGTACATCGCAGACTGCGATGTTAAACTGTCAGCATTCGCCCCATAAGACGCAGGGGCATTTCCCCCCCCCCATTTTATGGGGGGAAAAAGTGCGTCTTATGGGGCAAAAAATACGGTAAACGTCCTTAATATTTAACAATATTAAACAATACATACATTCTATCAATTATCTTATACAAAACTAAGGTTGATTATGTGAGTATATGGATATTAGATTCTCTGCATCATTAGTAAATACCACACTGTAGAGGTAATTAGCACCAGCTGCTTATAGAGAACATCCTTATCTCCTGTCATAAATTTATAAGGAGACAAGAATGCCTCTTCCCATACCGATACATCTACAGAGAAGAAATGATATGAACTGTCCGCACCTATATCGAGAACAAAGCCCCATAAGTGAAGGAGGGCGCACTGCCCATGCGCAGCCACCCACCCCATTCATTTTCTATGAGGCTGGCAAAAATAGCCAAGCACTGGCTCGGCTATTTCCGTCAAGCCCATAGAAGTGAATAGGAGTGGTGGCCGGTCATGCGCGGTACACTCCCATTCACTTCTATGGGGACCGCGCTTGGTGGTGGCCGGACCTTGGGGGGCTCCATTCCCGATATAGGTGGGACCCGCACCTATAAGACAATGGGGGCATATCCTAGCGATATGCCCCCATTGTCTGAGATGAGACAATCCATTTAAAGTCTAACAAGGCCATGGGTCCAGATGGCATCCATCAGAGTCCTTAAAGAACTCCAGACTGTGAATTGATTTATTTAACCAGTCCCTCTTAGGTAGAGTTCACAGTTCAGTAATTTCCATCAGTTACTGGGAGCCACAACTGGGTGCAGGGAGAAGACACAGAACAGCAGATCCTTCCATTACACCTGATCTGTGGAGGCTTCACTGCTGCATTTGGCTCATAATCACTGATGGAAATAACTGACCAAATAACTGAAGTGTGACCTTGGCCTTATCAGGTGATGTTCCTGGAAAATGGCCGGTGTTCTACTCATCCACAGGAAGCAGAGAGGAAGCTGGAAACTACAGACCAGTGAGCCTAACATCTGTAGTAGTAAAATAATAGAAACCCTCCTGAAAAAGAAGATAATCGACCACCTAAAAACCAACAACTTATTGGCCCTAAAACGGCATGGCTGCTCCCAGGGCCGATCATGTCAGACTAATCTTATAGATTTCTTTGACTACGAAGGAGGTGCCGTGGATGTTGCTGGCCACAGCAAAGCTGACAGATAAATGGCCGAAGATTGGACTTGATCCGTGGATAGTCCAGTTCATCCACGGTCGGCCGTTGGACAGATATCAGAGGCTTGTTCTTAATGGGGTGCATTCTGAGTATATAAGAGGGTTGACTTTTCTGGAGAGGTTTGTAACATGGAGGATTCATCTTCACTAGATAAATGGTCCAAACAATGGAAACCGTAGTTCAGTGTGTCCAGCTGTGAAATACTGCACTTGGGGAGAAGGAGCCCTCAGTCAGAGGATAGTACTGGCAGCTCGGTGTTTGTAAAGGACTTCAGAAGAGACCGCTTCAAAATGAGTGCACAGTGTGGAGAGGCGGCAGGGAAAGCAGGTAGGGTGTGCATGGCTGTATAGCTAGAGGTATAACCATTAGGATGAGTGTTTTTTATAGAGTGAGATGTCTGGAATGCTGATCCCGCTGTATAGAGCGAGACATCTGGAATGCTGATCCCACTGTATAGAGCGAGACATCTGGAATGCTGATCCTGCTGTATAGAGCGAGACATCTGGAATGCTGATCCCGCTGTATAGAGCGAGACATCTGGAATGCTGATCCTGCTGTATAGAGCGCTAGTGAGACAGCATCTGGAATACTGGGTCCAGTTCTGGAGACCCACCTACAAAAAGACATAGATAAAAGGGAACGGGTGCAGAGACGGGCTCCAAAATGGTCTTAAGTATAAAACATAACAGGAGAGACTTAAAGAACTTAATTTGTATAACCTCGAGGACAGAAGGGAAGGGGGAGGACATGATCGAAACCTTTACATATGTTAAAGGTTTGCAGACCGTAAAACTCACATCAGGGCTCCAGATGGCGACCAAAATGGTCGCCAATGCGACTTATAATTGCAAATGGCGACAAGTCTTTGTAGTCTTGTCGCCATTTGCGCCTAGACCTTCCGCTGCTCTTTCATCAAACATTGCGCTTCACACATCGAATCTCCATCGCCAGCCGGCCAGAATAGCAACAAACCTCACCCTCCAATCAGGTGTCCGGTCACATGCAGGTGAAAGATTTTGGATTCTGCTCACTGATTGGCTAATCTGGCACTCCTGGATTGTGATAGGCTGTGGGCGGAGCTTGGGATGGCGGGCGTTTTGACGGACAGCACAAATAGGCTGCAGTATCTGGTCACTATCAGGGCGCTTGTGTGAAGGTGAGGCAGCCGGGGCGGTCACGGTTCCTGGGCTCTCAGTGGACAGAGCACACAGTGCATGATCCCATGCTGAAACTTCCTAAGGCAGCCGGTGGCTGGTGCAGGTACAGGCAGTGTTCTCCTGGGCAGTGGGGTGGGCAGCAGGCCTGTAGTGGCAGCACATGTCTGCCCAGTCACCATGGAAGGGGTCATTGAAGAGTATATGAAGGCATGCTGGGGGAAGGATCTTTAATTCTATGTATCTGTGTGAGCAGGCTCTGAGGCTGCTGCAGTGGCCAGTCCTCTGCCTCAGTGTGACTTGTGGAGGAAGAGTACTGGACAAGCAGGCGGGGACGAAAGCTCAGTGAAATCATGTGCAATATCTCAGGGAGTGAGTCACGATTACAGCAGGCCTCACCTGCGATCACCTCGGGTAGAAAGGAAAACCCGTATTGGAAGGGTGTGGACTAGGAACTCCCTCTACCAAGCCTAGCCACCAGTCCAAGTAAAATCCAGCCCAGAAAATGTATACAAAAATGTCTCAGCAAACTATGGATTTTATCTGTCTCACCCATCTGAGGCACCTGAAGTGAAACACACCTTCCAGCACTGTTCACATTACCACATTGCTCCCCCCCCCCCCCCCCCTTCTTCAGACCAGAGGTCTGGGGATTTTCCCACATCGTTCTATGCCCTCTGGAAGATGTGGTCAGTGTCACATATTTCTCTCTATTCTGCCACCCCCAGGCTAGCAGAGCTCGGTTTTTCATAAACACTGACTTTCTACCTAGCAGACAGTGTCTAATAGACTCCTCCTTCTCCTCTTTGCTGGAGAACTTTTTCTTAGCTTTCTGGCTTGCTCCTTTTCCAGATTTCTTCTTAGATCCACGACCTCTAACTTCTGCAATCTTTACAGCCGTGTTTTCCATGAGGAGCTCCCGCCTCCTCCTTTTGTTGGAGATCCGGCTGGTCAGTTTTATACCACCCTTTAGCCGCTTTGGTGTCACCTGGTGTTCACACTCGCATTGTTTCTCTCTTCTATCAACAGATAACACTTCTCTTTTTTCTTTACTCCCCACAGGGTTTAGCTCAGGTTTGGCTTCAGTTTCAGAGTCTTCTGCTTCTTCAGTAGCTCTGCCCACTTCGGCAGACTCTTCTTCAGCCTTATCTTTGGTCTGTGGTACATCTGAGAATTTCTCCCACTCCAACTCATCGGCCTTAGCTTCTTCAGCCTTTGAGTCTCCTTTGGAGTCTTCATTCCCTTTGTTGACCTTCTCATCTTTCTCGGACACGGCATATACTTGCATTCTTAACCACTCCTCCTCTTTCTCATCAACGTTGGAGGTACTGGAGACACCAGGGTCCTCATCAGACTCTTCATCTTCTGGCATTCCCTCCAGAGGGTCACCCAGGATATTGTTCTCCTTTTGGGCAGGCGCTAGGAGAGCCATCTCACAGTAGTAGACAACATCTGTATACTGGCCGTCTGTCTCCTCATATTTCTTGCCGAGCAGACCGCTGGCTTTCTGGAAGGCATTGACGGCAGAGGGGACATCTTTCATGACCCGGTCCTGGCTACTCACTGCCATGAGTCTCTTGACTTCTGCCTCCACATCAGCTCCATTAACTTGTTCAGAAGAAACTTCTTCCATCTTCTCTGCTCTGGGTTGCTTGTTCAGCCTCTCACATTCACCTCGCTCCTCAAGCACTTCTTTAAGGGCTCTAACCAAGGAGAGGGCCTTGGTCTCCTTCTCCCGAGCATCAGCCTCAGCTCGGTCACGTTCTTCGGCATATCGGGCCGAGCCGAATTTCTCTATATGAGACATAATTTGCCTCTGGTGGTCCAGGTCCACCATCGGATCATCCAATTCTCGCTGAAGTTTGTTCTTGGTTTTGCGCACAAACGTAATGGAAGCTCCCCGCTCTTTGGCCTCCTGTTCCAGCTGCTCCCTGCTTTGCTCTGCTGCAGCAGCAGATGTAGGAGTACCACCATTCTCTTTTGGACATCCTGTGGGGGTTCTACCCAGAGTCTCTTTAAGCACATTGTCCATGTCTACCGCAGTTTTCTGTGCTTCTTTGGAGCCTTTACTCTTCACCTGGATATCAGGCAGTAGATCCTTCAGCTCACTCATCTCTTTCTGATTGCAGCTGTACTGACACGTCTGGTCATGTACCACTGCCTGGTTATAGGTCTCAGTCACTAGGCTGACGTCTCCCCACTTAACTCTCGTCACGTCAGGTATAACTATTGTCTGGTCACTACTAGCAACTACTTCAATTTCGCAAGACCTTGACCGGATGCACGGGATCGCAAGGCACAATTATCCGGTCAAAATGCTTCTTGAAGCATTTTGTTTGGACAAGACTGCAGGCATAATGTGCCTTGCGATCCTGTGCAGCCGATCGCATTGCAGTCGTTGGGCATCGTTATGGTGCCCATCACTTCAACAGACCACTACGCCCCCTCCTGCCCCACACTGCCTGGTGTGAATGAGGCCTTAACCACTTGCCATCTGGGCCATTTGCCCCCTTCCTGACCAGGCCTAATTTTGAAAAACTGACATATCTCACTTTATGTGGTAATAACTTTAGAACGCCTTTACTTATCCAAGTCATTCAGAGACTGTTTTCTCGTGACACATTGTACTTCATGATAGTCATAAATTTGAGTCAATATATTTCACCTTTATTTATGAAAAAATCCCAAATTTACCAAAAATTTAGAAAAATTAGCAATTTTCTAAATTTCAATTTCTCTGCTTTTAAAACAAAGTGATACCTCATAAAATATTTATTACTTAACATTCCCCATATGTCTACTTTATGTTGGCATCATTTTGGAAATGTCATTTTATTTTTTTAGGACGTTACAAGGCTTAGAAGTTTAGAAGCAATTCTTCAAATTTTTCAGAAAATTGCCAAAACCCACTTTTTAAGGACCAGTTCAGGTCTGAAGTCACTTTGTGGGGCCTACATAGTGGATACCCCCATAAATGACCCCATTGTAAAAACTACACCCCTCAAGTTACTTAAAACCGATTTAGAAACTTTGTTTACCTTTTGGCGTTCCACAAGAATTAAAGGAAAATGGAGATCAAATTTAAAAATTTCACTTTTTGGGCAGATTTTCCATTTTAATCTAATTTTTTTCTTTAACACATCGATGGTTAACAGCCAAACAAAACTCAATATTTATTACCCAGATTCTGTGGTTTACAGAAACACCCCACATGTGGTCATAAACTGCTGTATGGGCACACGGCAGGGCGCAGAAGAAAAGGAACTCCACATGGTTTTTAGATGCCATGTTCCATTTGAAGCCCCCTGATGCACGCTTACAGTAGAAACTCCTAAGAAATGACCCCATTTTGGAAACTAGGGGATAAGATGCCAGTTTTATTGCTACTATTTTTGGGTACATATGATTTTTTGATCATTCATTATAACACTTTTTGGGTCAAGGTGACCAAAAAATTGGTTGTTTTAGCACAGTTTTTATTTATTTATTTTTACAGCGTTCATCTGAGGGGTTCAGTCAAGTGACATTTTTATAGAGCAGATTGTTACGGACGTGGCGATTACCTAATATGTATACTTTTTCTTATTTATTAAAGTTTTACACAATAATAGCATTTTTGAAACAAAAAAATTATGTTTTATTGTGTCCATGTTCTGAGAGCTATAGTTTTTTTATTTTTTGAGAGATTTTCTTATGTAGGGGCTCATTTTTTGCGGGATGAGGTGACGGTTTTATTGGTACCATTTTGTGGAACATACGCATTTTCGATCACTTGGTGTTGCACTTTTTGTGATGTAAGGTGACAAAAATTGCTTGTTTTGACAGTTTTTTTTTTTCTTTTACGGTGTTCACCCGAGGGGTTAGGTCATGTTATATTGTTATAGAGCTGGTTTTTATGGACGCGGCAATACCAAATATGTCTATTTTTTTTTTATATATATTTTTATCATTTTTTTTGTTTCTTCTTTACTTGGGGATTTTTTTTTTTTTACATGTGAAACCTTTTATTTTATTTTTTCAACACTTTATTTTTTATTTTACACTTTTCGTCCCCCATAAAGTCATACAAGACCTCTGGGGGACATTTACTTCACTTTTTCTTTCTTTTTTTCATTGTTGATTTCTCCTGTAACTGGGGCTGACATAGTAGCCCCAGTTACAGGAGAAATGCACCCCCTAGAAAGGCTGTACAGCGCAATACAGTGCTGTACAGCCTCAGTGCAGGGCTGATCGAGGTCTCTGAGAGACCTCACACAGCTCCTGCACTCTCCAGTCCCGGCGGTCACATGACCGCCGGGCCGGAACAGGAAGCACCTGGGCACTGTCCCTGCCTTCTTTAAGGGTTGCCCTGCTGTCACTGACAGCGGGCAACCCGATCAGCAGCTGCACGATTAGCGTGCAGCTGCAGTTTCTGAACGGACGCTCTGGAACGTCCATTCAGAAATAGAGAACCACCTCCTGGACGTTTATATCCTATGGGCGGACGGGAGGTGGTTAATGTGATCACAGCTCCCTGTCAGAAGTCAGGTGCCGGGAATGTTTCTACAATGTTTGCATTGGTGGGGAGTGCGCCCTTCCCCCCCACCCCACCCCCGGTATTAAAATCATTGGTGGGCAGTGCGCCCTCCATCATTGGTGGCGGCGGCAGTTCCGATCGGAGTCCCAGCCAGGACGCTACTGAAGTCCTGCCATGGTCAGTTACTCTGCAGCATTATACTTACATGCGCTGTGGCCGCCCGGCGCTACTTCTTCTTGTAACTCACGGGTCTGTGCGGTGCATTGCTTTTGCTTATAGCAATGCGCCGCACAGACTTGTGAGTTACAAGAAGGAGCGCCGGGCTGCCACAGCGCATGTAAGTATAATGCTGCTGAGTAACTGACCATGGCAGACAGGACTTCAGTAGCGTACTGGCTGCCATGGTAACTGATCGGAGCCCCAGCATTACACTGCTGGGACTCCGATCGGAACTGCTGCTGCAACCAATGATGGAGGGGGGGAGGGCGCAATGCCCACCAATGATTTTAATACTGGGAAGGGGGGGTGGAGGGCGCACTGCCCCCCAATGATTTTAATACAGGGGGGGAGGGCGCACTGCCCACCAATGCTAACATTGTAGAAACATTCCTGGCACCTGACCTCTGACAGGGAGCTGCCGTCCGCGCAATTAACCCCTCAGGTGCCGCGGATGGCAGCGCCCTGTCAGAGGTGCGTCCCCCATCACCATGGGAACACCTCGGGTTTAGAATATGCCATCGGATCAGAGTTTTCTCCAATCTGATGGTATATTTTAACTTCAAGCATCCCCATCACCATGGGAACACCTCTCCATGCCCAGCTCGTCGCCTATCCACTGCTCTGGTAAACAAAGCCATCTCAGCCCTGCTACTTGCCCGCAGCAGGGCTAAGCTACTGAACAAACTACCTGTCCGGCGCCCATAACTGCATGTCCCGGGCGTCGGGCGATACCATTTCCACACCCCTGCAGGAGATAGGAACTCATCAGTAGATGACTGGACCAGGATGGGAATGGTAATCAGACGATGAGAAGTAAAAATGGAAACACGCCAGTAGTTCCTATATACTGTACTGTAGAAACAGATAGTGCCCCCTTCAATAATCATTGGCACACAGTGCCCTAAAAAAATAACTGCACTCAGCAAATAGTGTCCCTGACACTAATAGTGTAAACATAATGTTCCCCAAAAATAATTGTACTAAGATGATACTGTGCCAGGGTGCCCCCCCAGTAATACTTCTACCCAAAGTCCCACTAATAGTAATAAATCTCAGCCAGAAGGCACTCCGTAATATCAGTGCCCCCAATAGTAATAATGTCAGCATTGTGCCCATACTAGTAATCATGTTCCTCTAGTCCCCCAGTAGTAGTAATCCCCCTTATAATGTGTGCCAGTACAAAAATCTCCCCTTGTGTGTGCCAGTACAAATAAATACCCCTTTTTCGTGCCCCCAGCAGAACCTTTGTCCCCATAGTGCCCCACCCCCTAAATGTGTGCTAGTGGAAAAATGCCCTTTTCTAGCACCCCCAGTTATAATAATGCGCACCCCGATGTGGCCCAACAGCAGCTGCAAAGAAAAAAAAATGAAATACTTTACCTCCATGTAGCTGTCAGGATACAGTGCGGGGCAAAGGC
This sequence comes from Bufo bufo, assembly GCF_905171765.1. Lineage (NCBI taxonomy): Eukaryota > Metazoa > Chordata > Amphibia > Anura > Bufonidae > Bufo > Bufo bufo. The sequence continues at coordinate 556,091,027 of NC_053393.1, read as the reverse complement.
CTCTTCTGGTCTGTGCCCTGAGCTGCGCTCGCCTCTGATGGGCTTCAGGCCTAGTGTCTCTAGCTTTGCAGAGGGGATGGCGGAGCAGGGAGTCATCCTACAGTTTAATATGCAGAGATAAATCCTTCCACAATGGAAGCGCTCATTGCCCAGGTCCCTGCCACCAACCCCCAATTGTCCCTACCCGGAACCGCCTCAATAACCTCACGTTGTCTATTTGCACCCCTGTGAACACCTTTTATTAGCACATCAAATAATTTCTGAAAAACAGGGCTCTGGAGAGAGGTTGTTTCACTCATTGTGTTCAACTCTAAGAAGCAGTATGTCTGGTTTAATAGGGGTGATCCTGCTGACACATGCTTTTTAATGTAGATTTTTTTTTATTTTAAGGGTAGAGAATGGTAATCCAGCCTACACTTCCTCATACATCACCGCACTGTTCTTCTCCACTGCCCAGTACGACAGTGCATGTAGCTGTCAGGGTGACGGGCTAGGTTTTCGATACCAAAATTTTGATTCGGTTTCAATACCATAAAAAAGTATTGCGATATTCGATACCACGCGAAAAAAATAAAAACGCCAAACAAAGCCGCGTGCATTCCGCATTTTATGGAACGTCCGTCCCTTAGAACAGTCCGATCCTATTTATTTATTTTTTTATGTCGTTCACCGTATAAGAGAGATTTTTAAATATTTTAATACTTTGGACTTTTATATGTTTATATGTTTTATATGTAAAATTGGGAAAGAGGGTGATTTATAATTAATATTCTGGTGTAATTTTTTATTTATTTTTTTACAGTTTATTTAATAACTATTTCCCCCTTAGGGTAGAACCTTGTCCTATTCACCCTAACAGAGCTCTATTAGGGTGAATAGGATCTGACAATCTCCCTGTGCTCTGTGCACACAGCAGCAGGGAGCTGACTATGACAGCCAGGACTTCAGTAGCGTCCTGGCTGCCATGGTAACCGATCGGAGCCCCGGGCTTATACTGCTGGGGCTCTGATCACAACTACCACTGTACCACCAACAGCCTAGTATCAGAGAGCATGGATCGCGCTCCGTGTTCTCAGCAGCACAGGGGAGAAGGAAGCAGTCTCTCCCTCCCCCTGTGCTGCTGCTGCCACCAATGAGGAGAGAGGGGCGGAGGATGGAGGGGCTGTGGCCACCAATGAGAACTAGGGTTTTTTTTTTTAAACATTCTCTTTTTATTAAAGTTTACAACAATAAAGCATAATATCACATATACTTTTTAAGTATTTAGGAAAAAGGCATGACCAGTGCAACTGGTCTAAATGGCAAATTAGTGCAAGTCACAAGTATAACCTCTATCCAAAGATAACAAGTGGTTCACAAACCTAACTTATCATGCATTGTGAGATTGCAGGTACCATACAATGGATTTCCCACTTTAATGAACATAAAATAATTAACATAACTAAAATTGGACCTAAAAACCAATACAAAATCTTTAGACAAAAAACCTAAGAGTCGAGATGGTTCACTCTCTAAACCTGATCAATCGCATTCTGAAGTCTATATACCAGGAAAAGTGTGTTATAGACCTGTTTTCCTTCCGCAAAAACTGTAACTATATCTTGAGACACATGTTAAGATAGAACCTATTCTTACAATCAGGTTAGTTCCCCTCTGGGTTGACAGGAGTTCTGCTCCTCCAACTCTTCCGGATGGCGGTATCTCAGGGTCTCTGTTCCTGTTGAGTAACCATGTGCGACAACCAAGGTTGCCAAGTTTTCAAAAACCCCTGTCTGTTGTGAGACTCCCAACTGGTTAATTCCTCCATTCTGCATAAGTGATTCATTTTCTCATACCACATGGCTATACTAGGCGGTTCTGTAGTTCTCCATAAAGCTGGAACCAATAACTTGGCGGCTGTTATCATATGTGTCTGTAGATTATTTTTATTAGGAGTAAAGTTGCCCTCTGGCCTCCACAACAGAACTAAGGGGGCAGTGAGTGACAAGTTTCCTGAGCAGATCCTATTCATAGTCTCCTCCACTGAATCCCAAAACTGTCTAATTTTATGACAATGCCACCATATATGGGAAATGCTACCCACATCCTCCTTACATCTCCAACATTCACTAGAGCTGATTAAGTGGATTTTCCGGAGAAATTCAGGTGTACGGTACCATCTGGTTAAGGTTTTGAGTGAATTCTCCTGCACTCTGACACATCTGGAGAAACCATGTGAATGTGACAGAATAAAAGCTCTGATAGGTTCTTCAAGGTTTATCCCTAGTTCCTTCTCCCATTCTTTAAGGTAAGTGGGCGGATTGTCTCCTCTTTTTTCTAGAATCTGTCTGTATATTAAGGATAAAGTTTTAGTTGGCAATTTTGGCAATAGAACCATAGTCTCTAACCAAGATGGATCTATCTTCGAGTGCTTTTTAGATAACTTAAACTTTTTGCATGTTACTTCAAAGTCCCATTTTTGAATATCTGATCCTACTCTAGGTGACTCCCCTCTGAGAGATTCAAAGATATCAGTGGTGAGAGGCAGTTTCAAAAGGTCCCCTACTTTGAGCTCTGATACAGATTCCCACACCGGATTGGCTTCTATAATTCTATCTGACAGGACATAGGGCAAAATATTGAGAGGTGTAATAGGGGATAGATCTCCTTTGCTAAGGTTTAACGCTGATGACCTCTGACACTCTTTAATAGTACTTTTAGTTATAACACTTATAATTTCCTGAGGGTTTAAAGTTGGAGGTTTGTGCCATAGCAAGTGCGTACTATTTTTCCCCAATATCTCTCTTTCAAAGCGTACATGTAGAGGATTATCTCCAGTTCTAGTTAAAATCAACCATCTCTCTAGATGGATAGCCTGAACATAGGCGGAGATATCCGGCAAAGAGATTCCCCCATGTCTCTTCTTCCTTATAAGTAGAGAGTGAGGTAATCTAGCTTTTTTGTTACCCCATAGAAATTTCCCCATAATAGATCTCAATCTGTTCAGGAAAGATCTGGGTATTGTTATTGGGAGGAAGCGAAACATATAAAGTATTTGGGGTAGGATGTAAGAGGTCAATACACTTTTCCGCCCTAACCATGAAATTCTAGGTAATAGGGATTTATTTAGGAACGCTTGCACTTTTGTTAATAACGGAGTGTAATTAAGCTGGAACAGCTGAGAGGGATTGGCTGGGATCATGACTCCCAAATATTTAATCGCAGTGGAGGGCCACTTAAAGGGGGTCATTCCTTTTATCTTTTTCATTTGGGAAGGGGGTAGTGAGACTCCAATGGCTTCAGATTTTTCCATGTTAATTTTAAAATTGGAAATCTCCCCAAAAGCTTTAAAGGTGTCTAGTATTTGCTTCATTGCCTCGACAGGGTTGGTGACTAATAGCAGCAAGTCGTCAGCAAATGCTGCCATTTTCTGCATATCACCCCTGAGTCTGATTCCCCTGATACTGGGATCTTGTCTGAACTTCAGCAGAAGTGTTTCTAGAACTAATATAAATAGAGATGGGGAGAGGGGACATCCCTGCCTAGTACCGTTCTTAATAATGAAGGGGTCCGACAATGTACCATTGACTAAAATACGGGCTGTGGGAGCTGAGTACAGGGAGAAAATTGCTGTGACAAAAGTATCAGGGAAACCAAACGCCAATAAGGTACTACGCATGAAAGGCCAACCAACCCTGTCGAAAGCCTTTTCAGCATCTGTCCCTAGCAATATTAAAGGCATGTTTTTCTTTTTAGCATAGCAAACTACATTAACCACTCGGCTAACATTGTGCCTGCCTTCCCTGCCGGGTACAAACCCAACTTGCTCCTCCCCCACCAACCCAGGCAACAAACCTGCTATACGATGACTTAGCAATTTAGCCCACCATTTTAAATCTGTGTTAAGGAGTGAGATTGGGCGATAGCTACCACACGCTTCCGGATCTTTCCCTTCCTTGTGAATGATAGTAATTGTCGCTTCCTGGGGCTGCGAGGGGAGGGTCGAACCACCTAGGAGGGAGTTACACATCTTGATGAAATGTGGGATCAGTATTTCCGCGAATTTCTTATAGTACACTATAGGGAAACCGTCTGGTCCTGGACTTTTCCCCGATGGGATGCTGTTGAGAACCTTGGCCACCTCCTCCTCAGTGAATGGCTTCAGTAGATCTGTTCTATCCCCGGCAGACAAGGCAGGCACATCAATAGATTTCAGGAAAGCGTCAATGTTATTTTGTAGCAACGCACTATCCCTAGTTTCGGGCCCTCTTTCCCCTTCCAGATTATATAGTGAAGTATAGAACCTGCAAAATTCTTTCGCTATAGCTGGTGTAGCCGTCAATCTCTGGCCTGCTTTTGATTTAATTATTTGAATAAAGGACTTATTCCTCTGTGCCTTTAGCAGGCTCGACATCAATTTTGAGCTCTTATCTCTGTGTGAGTAGTATTTGAAATGCAAAGCCTGTAATATTTTAGCTGATTTAATGTTTAGCTTGTCTTTTAGCTGAGACCTTAGGGATTTTATCTGATTTAAAACTTCAATTGTCTGCGCCTTTTTATGTAGCTTTTCCAGTGTGGAAATCTGCAAAAGCAGAGAGTTTATCAACTGTGTTCTTTGTCTTTTAACCTTGGAGCCTATACTGATAAACTCTCCCCTTACTACAGCTTTGTGGGCCTCCCACAAAATCGGGCATGACATCTGAGGGGTTTCATTTAAGCTAAAATAATCTAGGATCACCTTCTTAACCCTATCTTTTTATGTTCATTCTCCTCCAAAAGGGTAGAATTGAGCTTCCATGACCAGGACCTTGCAGGCATGCCATTCAATACTAACTTCAGGTTCACTGGGGCATGATCCGATATTGTGATCGACCCTATGGTGGCTTCTCTAACCATGGGGATAACAGTATTAGATAAAAAATATGTAATCAATGCGCTGGTAAGAACCATGCACTTTAGAGAAAAAGGTGAAGTCTTTCTCCTCTGGGTGAGTCAATCTCCACACATCAGATAGGCCCATATCTGCCAGAGCTATCTGCAATCTACGCTTCTGTCTTCCCGATAACTGGGTCGTGGCAGATGTGGAGTCCATCCTATGATCTAGTGCAAGATTGAAATCACCTCCTAGTATTAAAATCCCTTCAGAGAACATTTTCAGAGAATCTAGAGCTTGTATCAGCCACTTAATTTGACCCTTATTTGGTGCATATATAGCTGCGAGGGTAATCATTGAATTTGAGACCTTTCCTTTAATAAAAAGAAACCTGCCGTTGGGATCAATTAATTTCGCTGTTAACTGAAAAGGGATATTCTTATTAAAACCAATAGAGACACCTCTAGATGCCGAAGAGTGTGTGGCATGATGCCAATCTGGGAAATGTTTACTGGACATATTGGGGACATGGTCATGTCTGTAGTGTGTTTCTTGTAGAAACACAATATCAGGGTTTTCTTTTCTAAGTGTGTGGTAAACTTGGCTACATTTCTGCGGAATGTTCATTCCATTCACATTAAGTGAATAAAGTGTAATGTGCGTCATATCTGGAATACTTGGTATCTAGACCAGACTTCTCATTAGTATCAGTGAACCTATAGACTCGACTCAAGAAAGTAAAGTAAAAGGACATAAAGACATAAAAAACACATATAAACAGAATGAAAGGACTTCCCAGTCCTATAGGCGCTGTACAGCGCAATAGTGTAATTACATTTTGAGAATAAGAGATTGGGGGAGGGGACATAGGTAAAGACTTCTAGAAAAATCTAGATGAACCACTCACCCGACCTCTTATATAATTTCAGTAAAACTGACCGAATAACAACAACACTTCAAGAGTTCCGAACTCATATCAAATGTATGGACTAAGAGTATGTTGTTCCACATGCTCTGAGGCCTGTGGTATTATAACTATAGCTAAGCCACTCTCTCAGTACCAAGGCATATCAAACTGAGCATCTGATTAGTTTGCTAGCAATAGTTGAACCTGAACATTTTAAACGGTGACAACTTTAAATATCTCTTACTAAAGAGCACATATATAGCAAGTAGATAAACAAAGGCTCTCTCTGGGACAAGTGACTACCATGAGAGAGGTAAAACTTCAACCTCCAACATCAGGAGACCTCAATTCAGTCCCCTGTCAGCGGTTTCTTCTTTGTGTTCTTATACTTAGGCGTATCTTTCCAGGGTAAAGGGCCAGAAAGCTTGGGCAGCTTCTCCATGTTAGCTGAAGGGAGCCAGGAAGGGATATCCAGGGGAGAAATCTCCAGGGCCTCCCATACCTTGGTAAGTTCATCTGGATGTCGCACCACAATCTGCCGGCCGTTAACAGTGGTACTCAAACCGAACGGAAAAAGCCACCTCATGGGCAGCCTCCTTTCTCTCAATACTGCCGTGAGGGGTTTCAATGCCTTCCTTTTAGCTAGCGTGCTTGCTGCCAGATCCTGAAAGAACAGGATTTTGTTCCCCTCAAAAGTAACCTCTTCTCTCTCCCTTGCTGCTTTGAGCACTGCAGAAGTATCGAGGTAATTCAGTAAGGCACAAATGATATCTCTAGGCGGCTCACTTGCAGCAGGCTTAGGCCTAAGCGCCCTGTGCGCCCTTTCAATGATGATATTTTCGGCCCGCTCTGCTCCCACAAGTATGGTGAATATCTGTTTAACACTGTCCAGCACTGCTTCTGCCGCCACCGATTCTGGGACACCTCTTATTCTAACATTTTTCCTTCTCCCCCTATTCTCTTGATCTTCTAAGTGGAGATATATACTGTCCACCTGGGAGCCTAATGATTTCACATGGCTTTGTAAGCCCTTACTGTGTTGTACCGCAGCCGCTTGAAATTCCTCCAGCGCTTCCACTCTCTGCCCCACATGAGTTACCTCCGTTCTGATGACAGTTCCGTTAACACAGGGGATAGGGCCTGAGCTAAGGACTGCTGTAGAGACCTCTGCAGGAAAGCTCTGGTGATCGGAGCAGGATCCGGTTCGTCAGGCAGCTCTGAGGGAGCGCAGGAGCTTGCGTCATCTGAATCCATATCCAGGGGTGCATCGTTGTCCTCCGCCGCCGCAATCTTCCCTCTGGCTGCAGGAGACGCCGTCCTCTTGTAGCGGTATTTGTCAAGATCTCCATGCGATTTCCTTGACTTTGTCGCCTGCGTGGCCTCTCCACCTCTCTCTTTGTTAGATTTGCCCATATTTATGTCGGTCAGGGCTATATAAAAGCTTTAGATCGGGTGATATGGTGAGGAGCTCAGAGCTCACACGTCTTCCACCATGCTCAGTTGGCTCCGCCCCCCTTCCGTCAGAACTAGGGTTTAATATACAAATACAGCCAGCGGGAGAAGCACATTGCCGGCACCCGACCTCTGACAGGGCCCTGCGATCAGCGTCAGTTAACTCCTCAGAGGTCGGGTGTGGGCAATGTGTTTCTCCCGCTGGCTGTATTTGTATATTAAACCCTAGTTCTCATTGGTGGCCACAGCCCCTCCATCCTCCGCCCCTCTCTCCTCATTGGTGGCAGCAGCAGCACAGGGGGAGGGAGAGACTGCTTCCTTCTCCCCTGTGCTGCTGAGAACACGGAGCGCGCTGACAGCAGCGCGATCCATGCTCTCTGATACTAGGCTGCGCAATAGCACAGCCTAGTATTGAAAAAAGGCAAATCCTGGTATCGAGCTCGATACCAGACAAAAGTATTGATTTGGGTATCGAAAGTTCGATACCCGAAACAACCCTAAGACAAGCACCACCTAATAGCACTGACTTGCAGGTCCCTTTATGATTCTCCACTCTGCATCCGAGCCTGGTGGTCTGAGGTCTACTGTCTTTGTCAATTTATCATAGAATTTTGCTTCATGTTTTGTAGTTTGTATCAGAATTTGTATGTTATAAAAAAAATCTATATCATTTTAAACCTTATATTATTTAAGAATTATTTTGAAAGTTTTGTTCTTGACAGATGACTGTACTGGGAGCACAGAGGAACACCTGATGCCTACATATGATGCAGATGATTTGGTTGTTGCACCAGCTACATATAAAAAACGTGGCATTCTCCCAGTTGTACCCTCAGACCTTCAAATCAAAAATCTGCCACCTGATCCTTTAAAAAAGACTGTTATGCAGAATGCAAACCACAGAAGTGGTGCTGGATCCCAAAGAGCTCAGAAAGGGAAGAAGTCTTATTCATGTTCAGAGTGTGGCAAATGTTTTACTCTGAAATCAAATCTTGATATCCATCAGAGAATTCACACAGGGGAGAAGCCGTATTCATGTTCAGAATGTGGTAAATGTTTTGCTAACAAATCAATTTTTGATGACCATCAGAGAGTTCACACAGAGGAGAAGCCGTTTTCATGTCCAGAATGTAGAAATTGTTTTGCTAGGAAAACTCAGCTTGCTAATCATTTAAAAAATCACATGAGGGAGCAGCCATTTTCCTGCCCAGAATGTGGAAAATGTTTTGCTCATAAATCAGTTCTTAAGGTTCATCAGGTTATTCACACAGGAGAGAAGCTATTTTCATGTTCAGAATGTGGGAAAGGTTTTACTCAGAAAGCATCTCTTTATAAACATAAGAAAAGTCACACAGGAGAGAAGCCATATTCATGCCCAGAATGTGGGAAATGTTTTACTCAGAAAGCATCTCTTTATAAACATAAGAAAAGTCACACAGGAGAGAAGCCATATTCATGTTCAGAATGTGGGGATTGGTTTAGCCAGAAAGTACATCTTCAGAGACATCAGAAAATTCACACAGGGGAGAAGCCATACCATTGTTCAGAATGTGAAAAATGTTTTGCTAATAAAGTATATCTTCTTCAACATCTAACATGTCATACAGGAGAGAAGCCATATTCATGTTCAGAATGTGGGGATTGGTTTAGCCAGAAAGTACATCTTCAGAGACATCAGAAAATTCACACAGGGGAGAAGCCATACCATTGTTCAGAATGTGAAAAATGTTTTGCTAATAAAGTATATCTTCTTCAACATCTAACATGTCATACAGGAGAGAAGCCATATTCATGTGCAGAATGTGGAAAATGTTTTACTCGGAAAGCAAATCTTGTTATGCATCAGAGAATTCACACAGGGGAGAAGCCATTTTTATGCCCAGAATGTGGGAAATGTTTTACTCAGAAAACAAATCTTGTTAGTCATCAGAGAATTCACACAGGGGAGAAGTCATATTCCTGTCCAGAATGTGGTAAATGTTTTGCTCTGAAAAATCACCTTGTTGAGCATTTAAAAACTCACACAGGAGAGAAGCCATTTTCATGCCCAGAATGTGGGAAATGTTTTACTCGAAAACCAAATCTTGTTACGCATCTGAAATCTCACACAGAGGAAAAGTGATATTCATGCCCAGAACGTGTTTTACAAAAAAAAAATCTAAATTTGAGAATCATTAAGGAAGTCACACAAAATTTTCAGAATGTGGAAACTGTTTTATTCAGAAATAAGCCTTTGTTCAATATTAGAGAATTCATACAGGGCAGAAGAAGTTCTAACCCCTTTCCAACATCCTCCATACATGTACCGTGGATGTTGGGAATTTAAAGATGGTGCCCACTCAAGAGTTAAGTGAGTGCAATAGGTGAAGCAGCAGATGTCTGCTGGCAGCATCCATGATTGGAGTTAGCCACATGAAGTATAGTGAATAAAAGATATAACAGAGAATGGATTGTAGTTCATGGTCTTTACCATAGCTACCATAAATAAACCATTAGAGAGATTGCTTACATGATAAGGCTACATGCACACAAACATATTTTGTTTCTGTGTCCGTTCCGTTTTTTTTTGGGGAGGGGGGGCTTTGCGGATAGTATGCGGACCCATTCATTTCAATGGGTCCACAAAAAATGCAGACAGCGCACCGTGTGCTGTCCGCATCAGTATGTCCATTCCGTAGCACTGCAAAAAAAATAGAACATGTCCTATTTTTGTCCGTTTTAGGCATTGTTGCAGTTTTCGGACCCCAAAACACATACGGTCGTGTGCTTGTAGCCTAACAGAGTATTTTCTGTTCTTACCTATATTAATGAGTCATTTACACACTGGTGTCTGATATTGATATTGATAGTGCTGGATCCCCATTGAAGATCACATGCATTCCCATATCACAGGTGACGATTAGTATTATTTCATTACCATGTATATATATCTGTGCTCGTATGCGATATAGAAACAGGCACCCCTGAGGAAGCCAGCAGAGCCTGGCGATACGCGTTGGGCTTCTCCTTCCCTGACCACCACGCATACTCCCACTATGCTACTTCAATGATAAGTATTTTATTTCATATCATTCATGTTGATGGATCTCATGCACTTTAATTGAAATGTACTTACTTATGTAGGGGAATGTTTATGGTCTTGTGGTGAGCCAGGGTGGCGTGTGGTACGCAATTGGTCCACATGCCTTGATTTATTGTATACAATGATTTTAAGCCATTTTTGTTGTGTCTGTTGTCTTCAATAAACTTTTTAGATGTGCGGCTCTTATCTCAGTATTCTTTTTTTCTTTTTGGGTCATATAATACACATGTATAGTCACTGCCTATAGAAAAGCACCTCCTTGAAGTGTCACATATGACGTATGCAGTATTGATATTAGTGAGAGGCCATTACAAGATGGAGGCTGACACCCAGATGTTTACATTAGTTCACATACCAAAGTTTGTAAGACAGTGCACACTGCGCAGAAGCCAAGTGTTATCTTCTTTTCCTTCTTAGCCAATTAAATTATGGCATGAGCTTTCGGGAGGCAGAGGGGGGGCGCCCCCCCTGAAGATGAATATACAGCGTAACTCATTGTAATAAAGAAAAAGATTGCCTTGACCAGCTTTGTGTCAGCGTCCAGTCTGTCCACGCGTGGATATTAACCCCTTGGGGTACCTTGATTTGAAGCACCAGAGTGTATCTTAAACGCTTTAATTAAAAGCGAATTCAACAGCTGGCGCCTGTAACGGCTCCAGGTGAAGGGAGCTTCGACAGCCAACACACAAGAGCCCCCAGGACTTGACGAACGGCAGAGAGATGACCGTGCCCTTAATAGAAAGATAAGAAAACTATCTTACCTACCTTTCTGCTATTGAGTTTGTCACGCTCTGGTAGCTTAGTCTGCTGTATGGTGGTACCCATGTGAGTATAGTGAAACACACAGCAAGAAAGGTCCAAGGCTGCGCTCACCTGATATCACTTGTAATGGAGGCACAGACTGCGCTGGGAACCAAGCGCACAATAGGGAACTTAAAAATGAACAAAGGGTCCAGCTTCCAAAAAATGAAGTTCTTTATTCCAAAATACAAATTTACATAAAAAATGTGAGTATAGTAGTTGGCTGTAAATCTGAAAGCCTGAAGTCTTTAGAACCAATAATTTGAATTGATCACTCTGGTGTGTAAATGTGTACATGTGATTGTCTGAGAAGTGAATTGAGCACAGACAATAAGACCACAGACAAAGGGAGGGGACAGTAACTTCCTGGTTTGTAAGAGGGCGCTGTAGTGCCGAGATGTGGGACAAAGTAAACTCTGGCTGACCTGACCAGGAAGATATGCGGAGCCGCCTGACCCTTATTATTATTTATTATTAAAGCGCCATTCATTCCATAGTGCTGTACATATGATAAGGGGTGCACATACATAATACAGACAATTGCACTTATAAACAAAACAAGTTACAGACTGGTACAGAAGGAGAGGGCCCTGCCCGTAAGGGGTTACAATCTGCAAGGTATGGGAGAAGGACACAGTAGGTGCGGGTGAAGTTGGTCATGGCGGTATAGAGGCAGCAGGGTCACTGGTTGTAGGCTTGTCTGAAGAGGTGGGTTTTCAGGTTTCTTTTGAAGGATTCCACTGTAGGTGAGAGTCTGATATGTTGGGGTAGCAAGTACCAGAGTATGGGGGATGCGCGGGAGAAATCTTGGAGGCGATTGTGGGAAGAGGTCATAGGAGAGGAGAGAAGGAGGTCTTGTGAGGATTGGAGAGTGCGTGTGGGGATGTATCTGGAAAGTAGCTCAGAGATGTAGGGAGGGGACTGGTTATGGACGGCCTTGTATGTATTTGTTAGTACTTTGAAGTGAATTCGCTGGGCAATGGGGAGCCAGTGAAGGGATTGGCAGAGGGGAGAGGCAGATGAGTAATCGGGTGAGAGGTGAATTAATCAGGCAGCAGAGTTGAGCATAGATTGGAGGGGTGTGAGAGTGCTAGATGGAAGGCCATAGAGGAGAGTGTTGCAGTAGTCTAGGCGGGAGATGATGAGGGCATGTACAAGCATTTTCGCAGATTCAAAGTTAAGGAAAGCGCGGATGCGGGAGATGTTTTTGAGTTGGAGGCGGCAGGTGGTGGAAAGGGCTTGGATGTGCAGTCTGAAGGAAAGGGCAGAATCCAAGGTCACTCCAAGGCAGCGGACTTGGTTGACCGGGGATAGTCTGCAGCCACTGATAGATAGGTCTGTTGGGGGGGTTTGAGCAAGATGGGGGAAAGATGATGAATTCTGTTTTATCCATGTTAAGTTTTAGAAAGCGAAAGGCGAAGAAGAATGATATAGAAGATAGACATTGTGGGATTCTTGATAGTAAGGTGGTGATGTCTGGACCAGAGAGGTAGATTTGTGTCATCAGCATAGGAGTGATACTGAAAGCCATGGGACTCTATGAGCTGTCCCAGGCCAAAAGTGTAGATAGAGAAGAGCAGGGGTCCTAGGACAGAGCCTTGCGGGACACCAACAGAGAGGGAATGAGACGAGGAGGTGGTGCGGGAGTGGGAGACACAGAATGTCCATTCTGTGAGGTATGATGTGATCCAGGAGAGGGCCAGGTCAGTGATGCCAAGAGATGAGAGAGTTTGCAACAGAACGGAGTGGTCAATAGTGTCGAAGGCAGAGGACAGGTCAAGGAGAAGGAGGACAGAGTTATGTTTCTTGGTTTTGGCTGTTAGTAGGTCATTGGTGACTTTGATAAGGGCAGTCTCAGTCGAGTGGTGGGGTCGGAAGCCAGATTGTAGGCGGTCAAAGAGGGAGCAGGAGGAGAGGTGAGAGGACAGTTCAGAATGGACATCTTGTTCAAGTAGCTTTGAGGCATACGGAAGAAGTGATATGGGGCGATAACTGGACAAAGCAGATGGGTCAAGTGAAGGCTTTTTGAGGATGGGTGTAATGGTAGCATGTTTAAAAGCAGAGGGGAAGACACCAGAGGTTAGTGATAGGTTGAAGAGATGAGTTAGGGCTGGGATAAACACTGTGGTGAGGTTAGGGATGAGGTGGAATGGGATTGGGTCAAGTGCGTAGGTGGTCAGATGAGATCTGGAGAGTAGAGTGGAGAGTTTTTCTTCTGTAATGGTGGAGAAGCGGGTTTTGGGAGAAGAGGACCGAGCAGTTGTGTAGAGGGTCCGTGGGCACTGTGTACTGAAGCTTTCTCTGATGTTTACTATCTTTTGTTTGAAGTATTTGGCAAAGTCTTCAGCTGAGATGAGAGGAGAGGGTGGGGGCCCTGGGGGACGGAGAAGGGAGTTAAGTGTTAAAAAGTTGTTTAGGGCTGTGAGCCAGGGAAGATATGAGAGATGAGAAGTATGCCTGTTTTGCATCAGCGAGTGAGGATTTGAATATAAGGAGGGATTGCTTGTATGCGGTGAAATGATCTTTAAGGAAAGACGTGCGGGGTGTCCTAGCTAACTAGTCAGACGTGATAGATTGAGCCAACCAGAGGGGAGGGTGAATCCTTTGTCTGCGGAGGAAAGGGTTAAAGGTGCCTGCTCACCCCTCTGTTTTGTGTGTGTCAGTCTGAAGTATTGTTGAAATGGGCCAGTGTCACTCACATGAAGGAGGAGAATATACAGCTCCCTAGCTAGTAGCTAGAGAAGAAGGAAATAAACATATAAAAAATTATAAGAAGTTAATGAAGATTGCAGGATGTGATATTAATGGAGAACTGAATGTTGAAATGTGGAAAAGATTATTACAGTGATGTCGGGGAAAGTTGAGTGATGAAAGTTAGCTAGGTACAGAGAAAGTTTGATACCGAACAGCAAGTTGATTAATGGCGACGGGGGGACAGTGAGATGAGGTGAAGGAACAAAGATGTACAGTCAGGTCCATAAATATTGGACCATCAACACAATTCTAAAATTTTTAGCTTTATACACCACCACAATGGATTTGAAAATAAACTACCAATATGTGCTTTAACTGCAGACTGTCAGCTTTAATTTGAGGGTATTTACATCCAAATCGGGTGAACGGTGTAGGAATTACAACAGTTTGCATATGTGCCTCCCACTTGTTAAGGGACTAAAAGTAATGGGACAGAATAATCATAAATCAAACTTTCACTTTTTAATATTTGGTTGCAAATCCTTTGCAGTCAATTACAGCCTGAAGTCTGGAACGCATGGACATCACCAGACGCTGGGTTTCATCCCTGGTGATGCTTTGCCAGGCCTCTACTGCAACTGTCTTCAGTTCCTGCTTGTTCTTGGGGCATTTTCCCTTCAGTTTTGTCTTCAGCAAGTGAAATGCATGCTCAATCGGATTCAGGTCAGTTGATTGACTTGGCCATTGCACAACATTCCACTTCTTTCCCATAAAAAACTCTTTGGTTGCTTTTGCAGTATGCTTTTGGGTCATTGTCCATCTGCACTGTGAAGCGCCGTCCAATGAGTTCTGAAGCATTTGGCTGAATATGAGCAGATAATATTGCCCGAAACACTTCAGAATTCATCCTGCTGCTTTTGTCAGCAGTCACATCATCAATAAATACAAGAGAACCAGTTCCATTGGCAGCCATACATGCCCACGCCATGACACTACCACCACCATGCTTCACTGATGAGGTGGTATGCTTAGGATCATGAGCAGTTCCTTTCCTTCTCCATACTCTTCTCTTCCCATCACTCTGGTACAAGTTGATCTTGGTCTCATCTGTCTATAGGATGTTGTTCCAGAACTGTGAAGGCCAACTGTTGTGAAGGGTGTTTTCTTCACCAGGGAAATAATTCTTCGGTCATCCACCACAGTTGTTTTCCGTTTTCTTCCGGGTCTTTTGGTGTTGCTGAGCTCACCGGTGCGTTCCTTCTTTTTAAGAATGTTCCAAACAGTTGTTTTGGCCAGGCCTAATTTTTTTGCTATCTCTCTGATGGGTTTGTTTTGTTTTTTCAGCCTAATGATGGCTTGCTTTACTGATAGTGACAGCTCTTTGGATCTCATCTTGAGATTTGACAGCAACAGATTCCAAATGCAAATAGTACACTTGAAATGAACTCTGGACCTTTTATCTGCTCATTGTAATTGGGATAATGAAGGAATAACACACACCTGGCCATGGAACAGCTGAGAAGCCAATTGTCCCATTACTTTTAGTCCCTTAACAAGTGGGAGGCACATATGCAAACTGTTGTAATTCCTACACCGTTCACCTGATTTGGATCTAAATACCCTCAAATTAAAGCTGACAGTCTGCAGTTAAAGCACATCCTGTGCGTTTCATTTCAAATCCATAGTGGTGGTGTATAGAGCCAAAAATTTTAGAATTGTGTCGATGTCCCAATATTTATGGACCTGACTGTACATGTACAGGTCCTTCTCAAAAAATTAGCATATTGTGATAAAGTTCATTATTTTCTGTAATGTACTGATAAACATTAGACTTTCATATATTTTAGATTTATTACACACAACTGAAGTAGTTCAAGCCTTTTCTTGTTTTAATATTGATGATTTTGGCATACAGCTCATGAAAACCCCAAATTCCTATCTAAAAAAATTAGCATATTTCATCCGACCAATAAAAGAAAAGTGTTTTTAATACAAAAAAAGTCAACCTTCAAATAATTAAGTTCAGTTATGCACTCAATACTTGGTCGGGAATCCTTTTGCAGAAATGACTGCTTCAATGCGGCAATGTGGCCTGGAGGCAATCAGCCTGTGGCCCTGCTGAGGTGTTATGGGGGCCCAGGAGGCTTCCATAGCGGCCTTAAGCTCATCCAGAGTGTTGGGTCTTGCGTCTCTCAACTTTCTCTTCCCAATATCCCACAGATTCTCTATGGGGTTCAGGTCAGGAGAGTTGGCAGGCCAATTGAGCACAGTAATACCATGGTCAGTAAACCATTTACCAGTGGTTTTGGCGCTGTGAGCAGGTGCCAGGTCGTGCTGAAAAATGAAATCTTCATCTCCATAAAGCTTTTCAGCAGATGGAAGCATGAAGTGCTCCAAAATCTCCTGATAGCTAGCTGCATTGACCCTGCCCTTGATAAAACACAGTGGACCAACACCAGCAGCTGACATGGCACCCCAGACCATCACTGACTGTGGGTACTTGACACTGGACTTCAGGCATTTTGGCATTTCCCTCTCCCCAGTCTTCCTCCAGACTCTGGCACCTTGATTTCCGAATGACATGCAAAATTTGCTTTCATCCGAAAAAAGTACTTTGGACCACTGAGCAGTCCAGTGCTGCTTCTCTGTAGCCCAGGTCAGGCGCTTCTGCCACTGTTTCTGGTTCAAAAGTGGCTTGACATGGGGAATGCGGCACCTGTAGCCCATTTCCTGCACACGCCTGTACACGGTGGCTCTGGATGTTTCTACTCCAGACTCAGTCCACTGCTTCTGCAGGTCCCCCAACGTCTGGAATCGGTCCTTCTCCACAATCTTCCTCAGGGTCCGGTCACCTCTTCTCGTTGTGCAGCGTTTTCTGCCACACTTTTTCCTTCCCACAGACTTCCCACTGAGGTGCCTTGATACAGCACTCTGGGAACAGCCTATTCGTTCAGAAATTTCTTTCTGTGTCTTACCCTCTTGCTTGAGGGTGTCAATGATGGCCTTCTGGACAGCAGTCAGGTCGGCAGTCTTACCCATGATTGCGGTTTTGAGTAATGAACCAGGCTGGGAGTTTTTAAAAGCCTCAGGAATCTTTTGCAGGTGTTTAGAGTTAATTAGTTGATTCAGATGATTAGGTTAATAGCTCGTTTAGAGAACCTTTTCATGATATGCTAATTTTTTGAGTTAGGAATTCGGGGTTTTTATGAGCTGTATGCCAAAATCATCAATATTAACACAAGAAAAGGCTTGAACTACTTCAGTTGTGTGTAATGAATCTAAAATATATGAAAGTCTAATGTTTATCAGTACATTACGGAAAATAATGAACTTTATCACAATATGCTAATTTTTTTAGAAGGACCTGTATACCATGGGACAAGATGAGCCCAGGGGTGGACTGACCAGTCGGGCATGGACTAAGGGGGCCCCGCCAGGGCCATGACCCTTCACTATGCGTGCGGCATGGCTCGCATAGTGAAGGACATGTGCGTAACGATTGCGGTCGCAGAGTGTGTGGGCGGGGGAAGGGGGCCCGCAGCCCCGCCGCAAGTGATTTAAACATTTTTAATAGTAGTGGGCGGCGGCAGGGCACATGGAGATGAGCGCTTCCATTGTGGAAGCGTTCATCTCCATAGTCATCTGTATCGCCGTCCTCAGGAGAGCGATAAAGATGGATGCAGCGGGGGAGGGAGAGGCGCCTCCTTTCCCCGTTCCTCTATCAGAGGCCGCTGCAGGCAGCGTGATGACGTCATTGTGTCGCCTGAGCCGTACAGCACGGGCACAGGCCGAAAGAGGCCTGCATCGCATCGCTGCCATGGAGGTAAGTATAAGTGTTTAATTTTTTTTATGGTAGGAGAGAAGCACTGTGGGGGCCCTTTACTGGCACATGATTGGGATGGGGGGCACTTTTTACTGGCACATGATTGGGGCCGGGGGGCATTTATGCGGGCACTTCTTACTGACACATGATTGGGGGGGCATCTATGGGGGTATCCACTGAGGCCATAAAGAAGGGGTATTTTATCTTTCAATATATCTTTATTGAGAGTTTTTTCATAAATCCAAAGAATACAGTGATCAAAGGAATCGTACATATCACCCGTACAACGGGTTATATTACATTACTATGCGTTGTTCGCATGTACCATGTGGTATCATGTACTCCAGAGATTGTATCTGTATATCAGGTTGGTATAACATCAGTACAATCCAATAACCATGTCTTACAAAATAAACATGAAAAATGAACAGAGAAACGAACTAAAGAAAAGGTAAGGCAAGTAGGCAGACTCTTTGTAAAAGATCGAGGCTTCCGAGTGTACATCACAAGCACTAGTTAATACAAGCATATTATCAACTATGTAAACACCTTTTGTATTCAAAGGTTATTAGTGACATTCTATTGATCATTGGAATTAACACTCCACTGAGCCCACTCTCTTTCAAATTTGCATACCGCAAAGTTTTTGTGTGCTAACATTTTTTCAAAAGACCTAGTAGTGTCTACTGAATTGATGATTTCCTGTATGGTCGGAATTGTTGAACTTTTCCAGTTCCTAGTTATAGCCAACTTTGTGGCTAGGAATAGATGCATAGCAATGGTCCTAAGATTATATGGGATCTCCGTAATATTAACAAAGAGTAAGGCCAAAGCCGGGTCACTGTTTAGCTCACGGCCCGTTAGCTTTGCAACAAGTTGAAAAATACTAGACCATAAATCTTTTAGCAGAGGGCAGCTCCATAGAATGTGTATAAGGGACCCTCTGCCCCCACATCCTCTCCAGCACAGTGGCTCCAAGCCAGGATAAATGCAACTCAGTTTCAGAGGGGTAAAGTACCATCTAAGTAAAGTTTTTGAGTATGCTTCAAGGTGAGATACACACTTCAGTCGTTTAGTTGCATATGTGATAGCTATAGACCACTGCGCTGGGGGGATATCGCGGCCCAGATCTTGCTCCCATGAGATAATGGGGGTTGTTTTTATAAAGGAGTTTTTGTTGCCTAAGAAAGTATATAGAGGGCGGACTCCCTTCCACTTGGATTGAGTCAAGTTCCATTGGCTCAGAAGTTCCGCATGTGAATGAACCATTAGCATAGGATTAGAAGCTATAAGGTGGCGAACTCTTAAATACTTATAAAAGTCGTTTTTATGTAATTTGAACCGTTTTTGCAGATTCTCAAAGGAATCAAGATCCTTTATGTTGAGCAAATCAGCAACCGTTTCCACTCCTTTCTTTTTCCATCCCTCTAGAGAGAGATCAGGAATAAGGTATTGCAACGCCTCTAATGGAGTGATTTTTGCTATGGAAACGGTCGTTCCACGATCGCCTCCATGATATCTTTTCCAGGCTTTCAAAGAGGTGGAAAGTAAGTACGGGAGGGATTGTGATGGAATTTCCTTGAAGAGAGAGGCTAACAGTATAGCTTTTAAATTATGGGTTGGGGCAAGTGTCTGTTCAATGTGGACCCAGTGTTTGGGGTTATCAGCGGACCACCATTCCTTGAGTTGGTGCACTCTAGTGGCAAGATAATAATCATAAATATTTGGAAGATTTAGGCCTCCCACCCTCCTAAACTTGGACATTATTGATTTAGCGATGCGAGGTGGACCCTTCTTCCAAATAAACTTGTTCAGTAATTTGTTAACAGTATTAAAGAAGGAGCTAGGAAGGTCCAATGGGAGAATTCTGAATAAATAAAGAAGCTTAGGGAGCACATGCTGCTGGAAGGCTGCCACTCTACCCAACCATGAAAGCTCTGTTTTCATTATGTTATCCAGTTCTTTCTGGAGATCTAGGAGGAAACTAGGAAAATTTGCTTCATACAATTTTGGGATAGTGGGGGTAAGTTGGACCCCAAGGTATTGAACTCCTGATGTCTGCCAATCCCAAGAGTAGGACTGTTTTAACTGGTTCAGGGTATAATCGGATATAAAAAGGGGGAGGGCTTGAGATTTGCTCTCATTCAACTTATAAAATGACAGAGAGCCATATGTGTGTATGACTTTTTTTAACTCATAAAGGGACACGGCCGGGTTGGTTAGGGAAAGAATTATGTCATCCGCATATAATGAAAGGGTGTGATGCCTATCACCTATCCGGATTCCTGAGATATTCGCATTTTGTCTGATAGCCTGTGCTAATGGCTCTAGGGATAAGATAAAGATGAGGGGGGACAGGGGGCACCCCTGCCTTGTTCCATTTGAAAGGTTAAAGGGGTCTGACAGTTCCCCATTGGTTAAAACTCGGGCAGTAGGGCCTCTATATAATGCTCCTATAGCTTTGATGACAGCAGCAGGGAATCCCATCTTATGGAGCACCGAGAAGGCAAACGACCAGTTAACTCGGTCGAATGCCTTCTCGGCATCCAGCGTAAGGAAAACAGTGGGTATTCGCAATTTGTTGACTCTATCAAGTAGGTTTAATACTCTTCTAGAGTTGTCAGTGATTTGTCTACCCACAACAAAACCCACTTGGTCAGGGGCAATTAGGGCCGGGATAATCTCCGCCAACCTGTTCGCTAGTAATTTGGCATAGATTTTCAGGTCAGTATTGAGGAGGGAAATAGGCCGAAAATTTTGGGGGACAGTTGGCTCTTTGCCAGGCTTTGGCAGAGTGACAATAGTGGCCTCTAGCATCTCTCTAGGCATAAGACCCTCCGACATAGTTCTCACTAGGGATGAGTGTAGGTGCGGACCTAGGATCTCCGAGAAAAGTTTATAATAGGAGTTAGACAGGCCATCCGGGCCAGGACTCTTGTTATGGGGTAATTGCTTGATAATACGCAGTATTTCCTCTAGTGTGATGGGTAGACAGATTTTTGTTTTTTGTTCTTCAGACATGGAAGGCAATGAGAGGGAGTCAAGGAATTTATCTATGTCCTGCTCAGAAGGTTGAACCACCTCCTTGTTGTCAGCTAAATTATATAATTGTGAGTAAAAGGACATGAAACTGTTTGCAATTCCTTTCGGGTCATATATTTTATGGGTTTTTGAGGGGTTCCAGAGAAAGGCGATCCGGGAATTTTGGGACTTAGATTTGATTCTATTGGCTAGTAATTTCCCAGCCTTATTTGCTTGTGAATAGTACAAAGCTTTCACTTTTTTCAGAGACATTTCATATTTATGCAGCATGTGCTCCCTAAGCTGAGCCCTGAGGGAGCAAAGCTCCTCCGAGTGTCCAACGTTGGGTGATGCTTTATTCAGAATCTCAAGTGCTCGAATTTTGTTCAGTAGATAAGTAGTGATGTGCTCTCTTTTCTTTTTAACTCTGTACCCGAGCTTAATAAAAATGCCCCTAATATAGGCCTTGTGTGCTAACCAGGTGATAGATGGATTGTCTACTGAATTAACATTATTCTGGAAATATTCAGACAGTGCGGTTTTTACCTCTAGCTGGCAATCTAGGTCAGCCAGTAGATATTCATTTATTCTCCAAGTCGGGTTCGGTGGGCGGCTATATTGTTCTAAGATTTTCACTGAAACGGGTGCATGGTCTGACCATGATATAGTTCCTATCTCAGAACTTGTGATAGACAGGAGTGAAGCTCTGTCTACCAGCACAAGATCTATGCGGGAATATGACAAATGTGCGGGAGAGAAATAGGTATAATCACGTTCCAGAGCGTGATGTAGGCGCCAAACATCGTATAAGGCCATTTTAGAGAGTATGCCCATTAGTGTATTAGAGTTCCTTCTTGTGAGGGAGGATGAGTCTACAGATATATCTGGAATTACATTAAAATCTCCGCAAATAAGGACCCTTCCTTGTTGAATGGATTGGACCTTATTCAGGAGCTTTTGAAGGAAGCGTTGAGGGTGCGTGTTGGGTGCATAGAGACTTACCAAGGTGTGTAAGACGTTATTCAGATAACATATGTGGATAATATACCGCCCACCGGAGTCGACAATAGAGGATACCGCAGAATACGCCACCGTGTTTTTGATTGCTAGCAGCACTCCTCTTTTCTTCTTGGTGCAGTGAGCCTGGAGAATAACTGGGAAACATCTATGTTTAATGCGGTCAGCATCGGCAGCTAAAATATGTGTCTCCTGGGCACAGAAAATGTCACACTGCAGGGAGAGGGCCTCCCTCCACATCAGGTTGCGCTTGTAAGGGCTATTTAGCCCCCTAACGTTTAAAGTGCTAAGTTTTAGTACCATTAATAATCAACAAAGCTTTTGGCGCAAAAAATATATCCCGATGCGGAGGGAGGCACAACCCCAGCAGCCAAGGATGCACACCAATAAGTATAGCATAACATAGGATTCTGCCTAGAACATAAAAAAGGGTGAAAAACAAAAAGTAAGACAAGAACAGTGACTGGGAGGTCACAACATACAATAAGGCACTGATTTGCGCCTTAGCACTTGTTGGGGAAAAAGTCCTGCCAAAAGCCAGAACAGAGGCTAATAGGACTGCTGCTCCATAACATTAGAAGCAGAAAGGATGTCCCCTTTAATGCGTTTTCTTGCGTCGTCTATTCTCCACCACTTGCCAATCCCCATAACTATGGTGATGCCTAGGAACATCAGGATTATGTGTAAGTTCCACTGTAATGTTCCATGAAGCGAGAGTTGCTTTTCCCTCAGCTACTGAACGGATCACTACCATTGAGCCCTCTTTGTGAATTAGAAGCTTAACTGGAAAGCCCCATCTATAAGCGATGGAGTGTGCTCTCAGGGCAGAAGTGATAGGGGCCAGGTTCCTTCTGAGCTGTAGCGTTGCTGCTGAGAGGTCCACGAATAATTTCACCCCCTCATATGGGGCCGGGAGAGTCCCAATTTTTCTTGCGGCCATAAGGAGTTGCTCCTTAATATGGAAAAAATGCACCCTTGCTAGCACATCTCTTGGAACATCATCCGGCAGGTGCTTAGGCTTGACAATCCTGTGCGCCCTGTCGATTATCAAATAATTTTCAGAGCTATTAGGCAGGAGCAAGCGAATTAACTTCTGAATATATTCTGCTAATTCAGACCCGGTTATATCTTCTGGAACCCCCCGCATTTTGAGGTTGTTCCGGCGGGAACGGTCCTCTAAGTCCGCAATCTTGGCTTTAAGTTGAGTGACTTCATCAGAGAGGAGCTCATGAGAATCAATTAAAGTGTTATGGGAAGAGGCAAATTCGCCCATCTTCGTCTCCACATGTACCATCTTATCCCCCAGCTCTGTTACTGTAGCCTGGATCGGGACTAATGATTTTGCTATTTGTGCAGTGATAGAATGGTGAAATGCTAAAAGCATGTCCTTTAGTAAAGTCCCAGAGGCTGGTTGGTCTGACGTCTGCAGACTCTGTAATGCCTCATGTATAGATGGAGAACCCGTCGGACCCCCAGATGGAGAGGTACACTCACCGGAGTTGCTGGGGCCTCGATATCGTGGCCGCTGTTTGTCAGGGCTGGCCGTCGGTGAGGTCTGAGTGATGGCGTTCTCAGGATGCGCGGGAAGGTCTTCCCCCATCATTCTTTGCCCTCCGTGTGAGGCTACTGCTGAAGGGGATTCCACAGGAGAGGTGCTGGATGGAATGTGCTGTTGCTGGAGACCGGACGGAGAGCGCGATCCTGATGAAGAGGAAGGGCTGGAGCCCGGTGTGCTGCGCGCTTCTTCTCCACCGGCGCCATCTTTGATCTTCTCCTGGGTAAAGAAAAAGTTTAATTTGCCCTGTTGTTTCAGGCTCTTCTTGCCTCTAGTCATCATGGAGGCATACAGGAGCTTGGAGAGAGAAACGGGCGGCACTTTGGTGGATATGGCTAGGGTTTAGCAGGTCTGTAACGCTGTAATGGAGCAGGAGCTCAAGTTCATGCGTCCATCTCCCTCGGCTGCTTGGCCACGCCCCTTCAAGAAGGGGTATTTTACATGGGGGAAGGGAGGGGAACATTATGTGGGCTTTTACTGAAGCCACAAAGAAGGGGTATTTTATATGGGGGCTCTGTATAGGGGCATTTTATACTGGTACATTATGGGGCACTAGGAGGAAGGGGGAGAGGAGCACTATGGGGTCATTTACTGGGGGCACTATACTGGGGTATTTTATACTGGTACATTATGGGGGCATTAAAAGGGTATTTTTTACACTGGCACACATAAGGAGAATTACTACTGGGGGGCATCATAGTGGGCTTTATTACTACTGGGTCTATGGGGAACATGATTACTAGTATGGGCACTATAGGAGCATTATTACTTCTGGGGCACAGTGGGGACATGTTGGGGGCACTGTAGGATCACTATTACTACCATGTGTGCCCTAGGAGAAAATTATTACTATTGGTGGGACTTTGGGGAGCACTATTATTGTGGGGGCATCTAGCACAGTATCAGATGACCACAACTATTTTTTGGAGGACGTTATGGTTACACTATTAGTGTTGGGCAGTATTTCCTGGGCGCAGTTATTTTAGGGCACTGTGTGCCAATAATTATTGAAGGGGGCATTATCTGTGTGGTACTAGTATTATCTGGGGGTTTATCTGTTTCTGCAGTACAATAATGGGGAGCACAGAGGCATAGTATTGGGGGAGGTAGGATTATTTGTCCAGAAGATGGGAGGATGATGGAAAAGTAGTAAACTCATTTTTATTTTATTTTTTTAAACTGCAGAGATGAGAAATGGCTGAAAAATGGTGGTCTGGTCTGAAAGGAGAAAATGAGGAAAGAGAACATCTACATCAAAGGAGACGTCACTGGATGTAAGAGGTATGGGGCGCTGTATTACATGTAGTGATGGGAGCAGGTGTGACTGCGATCGGGGGGGTTTGGGGGTCGGGCCCGGGGGGCCCCAATTCAAAGTTTGCCCTGGGGCCCTTAGAACTATAGTTAAGCCACAGGTGAAGGACTCACCATGAATACTAATCAACGCTACCATTTTGGAAGCGCTGATTAGTACCGGACAACCGGGAAGTGTTGAAAGTCAGGATCGGCACTCACCGCTTCTTGGTCCTCGGCTGTCGGCTGTGCAGGGCTGCGCACAGGTTGAGTCGCTCTGTGACGTCACGCTGTGCGCGCCAGCCGACAGCAGGAGGAAGAAGATTGCGGTGCTGGTGAGGGGCGGTGGAGTCCAGGAGCAGGAGAGGTAAGTTTTATTTATTTTTGCTAGGGGCATAATGGCCAGGCTGCTGGGGCCTGAGAGCGGCATAATGGGGGGCTGGGATGGAAGCTATAGATTTTTCAGTGGAATGTGAATAGGTGTGACTTTGAGTTGTAGTTTAGTTGAGTATGTGTGAAGTAAAGGCTGATGGATGCTTAGCAGAGCTGTGTGTGCAATCCGTATTTCATGTATAAGGGCGTGGTTATGAACTGTTTGTGAATATGCATAAATGAAAATGTGAATGCGTATGGAGTACGATATTGTTTTTTATAATATGCGCATTGGGGATTTTTATTTTATTTTACTTAAAAGATTTTTGGTTTTTATTGGTGCCAAAAGTGTTGATTGAGCTCTACATTTTTAATTAAAGTCCATGAAATGTTTTTTATGGGCCCTTCATGTGTTTATGCCTGTATTGTCAGATTTGTTTGTTTCGATGTTTGTGATTACGTGTTATATGTTAAATGTTTTGCTAGCATCAGAGATCTGTTCTCATGGACAGCTAAAACGATACTGATGGGGGGGGGGGGGAGATAACACCGCCCAACTGAAAGGGGTGAACTTAGATGACTCAGAGGGGAGGGAGGAGGACAGGGTGGAAGTTACAGACAACAACAGCCCTTGTGCCCCTCCCCTAGTTACAAGACACCCCCATGAAGTCCTGTGTTTCAGTCTATTAAAATTCCACATTAGGAAAGCTGGATACTTTTTTAAGCCAAAATGCAGAGTAACATTAAAACATCATTGGTGGTCCAGTGGTGCCAACCACAGGTAGTGTTCCTCAGGCATTGCCTCAGCCCTGATGCCAAACGCCTCATTGAAGTGAGGAGAAAGTAAGTTTGCCACTAGAGTTGAGCGGACACCTGGATGTTCGGGTTTGGCCAAACTTTGGAAAAAAGTTCGAGTTCGGGACCCAAACTCGACCCCGAACCCGAACCCCATTGAAGTCAATGAGGACCCGAACTTTTGAGCACTAAAATGGCTGTAAGAATGGCATGGAAAGGGCTAGAGGGCTGCAAATGGCATCAAAATGTGGTTAAGAGTATGGGAAGTGCTCTGCAAACAAATGTGGATAGGGAAATGACTTTAAATAACATAAAATACGTAAAAAAAAATAATAATAATCTTGATCTAGGAGGACGAGGTCCATATAGAGTAGGAGGTTGAGGAGGTGGTGGATGTGGCGGTGTAGGTGGAAGCGGCGGTGGAGGAGGTAGCCTACACTGGTTTTTGGTTTTAAATTTTATTTTTTAAATTAGGGTACACCCCAAAACATTGGGAAATATAACCTGTGATAACCCCCTCCAGTCGTGCTAAACACACCAAGGGGTAAAGGGCAAGCTCAGGCCATGTGCCCAATTTGGAGACCCAGAAGTTGCAGGGGCTGACCCCTGTCAGTCAGTTCGTGTAGGCGTGTGCACACTTAGTGCCCCACCATGTCGCACGTCCCCGTGATGTTCACGATCCAATTTGATATCTGCTCTATCAACTTTTGATGTTCTTTTCTGCGCCTACCATGGTGATCACGGGTGGCGGGGAATCAGAGTTCCACGCCGGAGAGGGAGCGTGAGAAAGAGAGACCACATCTAAGGAAGGATTCATTTTTTTCAAATTTAAAATTATAGAGTTGAATTATGAGAGAAATTATTAAAGCATAAAAGTGTGACAACTTTTTAAAGTTTAAGCATTGAATGAAAGGATGTGGCGTGCATTAATTACTAAAGAATTTATTCAATTTTATTCCCTGTCACCTATGCAGAGCAGGGGTTTATTTACGTATAAAATTGTATAATGTCATACCAAGAATGTAACAGAAAAATTTGTGAAATTTATTAACCTGTCTACTTGGTAGAGCAGGGGTCTATGACAGAAAAAAATTGTTTATTGTCACCCGAAAATGTTAAAGAAAAATTATTGAAATTTATTAAGCTGTCAACTAGGTAGAGGAGGGGTATATTACACCCAAAAATTGGTGAATTTCACCAAAAAATGTAACTGACAATTATAATTTTTTTTTACCTGTCTACTCGGTATAGCAGTGGTACATCACACCCAAAAATTGGTGAATTTCACCAGAAAATGTAAATGAAATTTTTTTTTTTTTAACCTGTCTACTAGGTATAGCAGTGGTACTATACACCCAAAAATTTGTGAATTTCACCAGAAAATGTAACTGACAATTTAAAAATTTTTTTTTTTAACCTGTCTACTAGGTATAGCAGTGGTACTATACACACCAAAATTGGGGAATTTCACCCGAAAATGTAAATTACATTATTTTATTTTTTTAACCTGTCTTCTAGGTATAGCAGTGGTACTATACACCCAAAAATTGGTGAATTTCCCAGGAAATGTAACTGACAATTTTTTTTACCAATCTACTAGGTATAGCAGTGGTACTATACACACAAAAATTGGTGAATTTTACCCGAAAATGTAAATGACAATTTTTTTATTTTTTAACCGGTCTACTAGGTATAGCAGTGGTACATCACACCCAAAAATTGGTGAATTTCACCCGAAAATGTAAATGACAATTATTTTTTTGTTTAACCTCTTCAGGACACAGGGCGTACAGCCCTTATGTCCTGGTACTTAAGGACACAGGGCGTACCTGTATGCCCTGTGTATTTCTGATCACCGCCGCTCAAAAAATGAGCCCCTACCTGAGACAATCGCCCAAAAAATAAAAAAACTATGGCTCAGAATATGGAGACACTAAAACATAATTTTTTTTGTTTTAAAAAAGCAGTTATTGTATAAAACTTACATAAATAAAAAAAAAGTATACATATTAGGTATCGCCGCGTCCGTATCGACCGGCTCTATAAACATATCACATGACCTAACCCCTCAGATAAACACCATAAAAAATAAAAACTGTGCTAAATAAACCATTTTTTGTCACCTTACATCACAAAAAGTGTAATAGAAAGCGATCAAAAAGTAACACGCACCCCAAAATAGTGCCAATAAAACCGTCATCTCATCCCGCTAAAAATGAGACCCTACCTAAGATAATCGCTGATAAACTGAAAAAACTATGGCTCTCAGAATATGGAGACACTAAAACATGATTTTTTTTTGTTTCAAAAATGATATTATTGTGTAAAACTTACATAAATAAATAAAAGTAGACATATTAGGTATCGCCGCGTTTGTATCGACGGGCTCTATAAAAATATCACATGACCTAACCCCTCAGATGAACACTGTAAAAAATAAAAACTGTGCTAAATAAACCATTTTTTGTCACCTTACATAACAAAAAGTGTAATAGCAAGCGATCAAAAAGTCACACGCACCCCAAAATAGTGCCAATAAAACAGTCATCTCATCCCGCAAAATTCATACCCTACCCAAGGTAATCGCCCAAAAACTGAAAAAATTATGGCTCTCAGACTATGGAAACACAAAAACATGATTTTCTTCACTTCAAAAATGAAATCATTGTTTAAAACTTACATAAATAAAAGAAACGTATACATATTAGGTATCACCGCGTCCGTATCGACCGGCTCTATAAAAATATCCCATGAACTAACCCCTCAGATGAACACCGTAAAAAATTTAAAATAAAAACTGTGCTAAATAAACAATTTTTTGTCACCTTACATCACAAAATGTGTAATAGCAAGCGATCAAAAAGTCACACGCACCCCAAAATAGTGGCAATAAAACCGTCATCTCATCCCGCAAAAATCATACCCTACCCAAGGTAATCGCCCAAAAACTGAAAAAACTATGGCTCTCAGATAATGGAAACACTAAAACATGATTTTTTTGGCTTCAAAAATTAAATCATTGTGTAAAACTTACATAAATAAAAAAAAAAGCATACATATTAGGTATCGCCGCGTCTGTGACAACCTGGTCCATAAAAATACCACATGATCTAACCTGTCAGATGAATGTTGTAAATAACAAAAAAATAAAAACGGTGCCAAAACAGCTATTTCTTGTTATCTTGCCTCACAAAAAGTGTAATATAGAGCAACCAAAAATCATATGTACCCTAAACTAGTACCAACAAAACTTCCACCCTATCCCGTAGTTTCTAAAATGGGGTCACTTTTTTGGAGTTTTTACTCTAGGGGTGCATCAGGGGGGCTTCAAATGGGACATGGTGTCAAAAAAAACAGTCCAGCAAAATCTGCCTTCCAAAAACCGTATGGCATTCCTTTCCTTCTGCGCCCTGCCGTGTGCCGGTACAGCAGTTTACGACCACATATGGGGTGTTTCTGTAACCTACAGAATCAGGGCCATAAATAATGAGTTTTGTTTGGCTGTTAAACCTTGCTTTGTAACTGGGAAAAAAAATATTAAAATGGAAAATCTGCCAAAAAATAGAAATTCTGAAATTTCATCTCCATTTGCCAATAACTCTTGTGGAATACCTAAAGGGTTAACGAAGTTTGAAAAATCAGTTTTGAATAACTTGAGGGGTGTAGTTTCTTAGATGGGGTCATTTTTATGGAGTTTGTACTCTAGGGTTGCATCAGGGGGGCTTCAAATGTGACATGGTGTAAAAAAAGCCAGTCCAGCAAAACCTGCCTTCCAAAATCCGTATGGCATTCCTTTCCTTCTGCGCCCTGCCGTGTGCCCGTACAGCGGTTTACGACCACATATGGGGTGTTTCTGTAAACTACTGAATCAGAGCCATAAATATTGAGTTTGGTTTGGCTGTTAACCCTTGCATTGTAACTGAAAAAAATTTTAGATTGAAAATCTGCCAAAAAAGTGAAATTTTGAAATTGTATCTCTATTTTCCATTAATTCTTGTGGAACACCTAAAGGGTTAACAAAGTTTGTAAAATCAGTTTTGAATACCTTGAGGGGTGTAGTTTCTAGAATTGGGTCATTTTTGGGTGGTTTCTATTATGTAAGCCTCACAAAGTGACTTCAGACCTGAACTGGTCCCTAAAAATTGGGTTTTTGAAAATTTATGAAAAATTTCAAGATTTGCTTCTAAACTTCTAAGCCTTGTAACATCCCCAAAAAATAAAATATCATTCCCAAAATGATCCAAACATGAAGTAGACATATGGGGAATGTAAAGTAATAACTATTTTTGGAGGTATTACTATGTATTATAGAAGTAGAGAATTTGAAACTTGGAAATTTGCCATTTTTTACAAATTTTTGCTAAATTTTGTATTTTTTATAAATAAAAATGATTTTTTTTAACTTTATTTTACCAGTGTCATGAAGTACAATATGTGACGAAAAAACTATCTCAGAATGGCCTGGATAAGTAAAAGCGTTTTAAAGTTATCACCACTTAAAGTGACATTGGTCAGATTTGCAAAAAATGGCCTGGTCCTTAAGGTGAATGAAGGTGTCCTTAAGGAGTTAACCTGTCTACTAGGTATAGTAGGGGTACTATACACCCAAAAATTGTTGAATTTCACCAGAAAATGTAAATGAAATTATTATTTTTTTTTTTTTAACTTGTCTACTAGGTATAGCAGTGGTACTATACACACCAAAATTGGTGAATTTCACCCGAAAATGTAAATTACATTATTTTATTTTTTTTAACCGGTCTACTAGGTATAGCAGTGGTACATCACACCCAAAAATTGGTGAATTTCACCCAAAAATGTAAATGACCATTTTTTTTTTTTTAACCTGTCTACCAGGTATAGCAGGGGTACTATACACCCAAAAATTGTTGAATTTCACCAGAAAATGTAACTGACATTTTTTTTTTTTACCGGTTTACTAGGTATAGCGTGGTAGTATACACACAAAAATTGCTGAATTGCACCCAAAAATGTAAATGATAAAATGAAATACGTACAAATAAAAAAAAAAATTGATTTATGAGGTGGAGTTCCATATGGAAGCGGCGGTGGAGGAGGACGAGGTAGCCAACACAGGTTTTTTGTTTTATTTTTTAAAATTAGGGTACACTCTAAAAGAGTGTGAAATATCCAAAATACAAGAATGAGCAATTACGCTGCAGTATAACAATGGCTGGTTAAGGCCGGTATACATGTCTATTCGGCACAAGGTACGGACAAGTCCTGTGGGATCCCTGCCTGGTTCATTTTAATGAACGTGAGCTTGTCCACATTGGCTGTGGACAGGCGGCTGCGCCTGTCTGTGATGATGCCCCCTGCCGTGCTAAACACACGTTCAGATAATACACTGGCTGCAGGGCAGGCCAGCACCTCCAAGGCGTAAAGGGCAAGCTCAGGCCATGTCCCCAATTTGGAGACTCAGAAGTTGAAGGGGGCAGACCCGTCATTCAGTACGTGTAGGTGTGTGCACACATACTGCTCCACCATGTTGCTGAAATGCTGCCTCCTGCTAAGACGTTCCATATCAGCTGGGGGTGCTGGTTGTTGTGGCGTGCAGACAAAGCTTTTCCACATTTCGGCCATGCTAACCCTGCCTTCTGAGGTGCTGGCGGTGCCCCAGCTGTGTTGGCAACCTCTTCCTCCTCCTCTGCCTTGGCTTTGTTCTTCCACTGTGCCCCCGCTGTCAGGTGGGAATGCTACCAGCAGCACGTCTACCAGCGCGCGCTTGTACTCGCGCATCTTACGATCACACTCCAGTGAGGGAATTAAGGACGGTACGTTGTCCTTGTAACGGGGATCCAGCAGCGTGGCCACCCACTAATCAGCACAAGTTAGAATGTGGGCAACTCGGCGGTCGTTGCGGAGACACTGCAGCATGTAATCACCCATGTGTGCCAGGCTGCCCAGAGGCAACGAAAAGCTGTCCTCTGTGGGAGGTGTATCGTCTGTATCCCCCCAGCCACGCACCAGTAATGGCCATGAGCTGGTCTGGGTGCCACCCTGCTGTGAACATGGTTCCTCCTCCTCCACCTCGTCATCCTCCAGAACTGTGCCCTGGCTGGACAATTGTGTTCCTGGCGTTTGTGGGTGCAGGAACCCACCCTCAGGGCCACTTGTGAATGACTGGTCGGAAACCCTACAAAATGATCCCTCTTCCTCCTCCTCCTCCTGTGCCACATCCTCTTCCATCATCGCCAGCAGCGTTTTTCCAAGGAGGCATAGGAGTGGGATACTTAGGCTGAGAACAGCGTTATAGGCACTGGCCCTGTTGGTGGAGTACTCAAATCAGCGCAACAAGGAACACAGGTCTCGCATGGAGGCCCAGTCATTGGTGGTGAAGTGGTGCTGTTCCGCCGAGCGACTCACCCGTGCGTGCTGCAGCTGAAACTCAATTTTCGCCTGCTGCTGCTTGCACAGTCTGGCCAGCATGTGCAAGGTGGACTTCGACCTTAAGGGCACGTCGCATATGAGGCGGTGAGTGGGAAGACCGAAGTTACACTGCAGCACTGACAGGCGAGCAGCAGCAGGGTGAGAACGCCGAAAGCGTGCACAGACGGCCCACACTTTATGCAGCAGCTCTGACATATCGGGGTAATTTTTAAGGAATCTCTGCACCACCAAATTCAGCACATGCGCCAGGCAAGGGATGTGCGTCAAACCGGCTAGTCTCAGAGCTGCTACGAGATTTCGCCCATTATCGCACACCCCTAGGACAGGCTTGAGGCTCACTGGCACCAACCACTCATCGGTCTGTTGTTCAAGGCCCGTCCACAGCTCCTGCCGGTGTGGGGTTTGTCCCCCAAACAGATAAGTTTTAAAACTGCCTGCTGTCGTTTCCCCCTGGCTGTGCTGAAATTGGTAGTGAAGGTGTTACGCTGATCGGATGAGGAGCTGGTAGAGGATGAGGAAGCAACAGGAGGCAAACTGAACTGGTGGAAGGACATGCGCCAAACTGCTATCCGCCTCAGGCCCAGCCGCCACTGCATTTACCCAGTGTGCTGTTATGGAGATATAACGGCCCTGACCGTGCTTACTGGTCCACGTATCCGTAGTCAGGTGCACCTTGCCACAGATGGCGTTGCGCAGTGCACACCTGATTTTGTCCCCTACTTGGTTGTGCAGGGAAGGGAAGGCTCTCCTGGAAAAGTAGTGGCGGCTGGGCACGACGTACTGTGGGACAGCCACCGCCATAAGGCCTTTAAAACTATCCGTCTCCACCAGACGGAATGACAGCATGTCAAAGGCCAATAATTTAGAAATGCTGGCATTCAGGGCTAGGGATCGCGGGTGGGTAGGGGGTACTTCCTCTCCAGCATTTGGGAGATGAAGAGCTGAACGCTTCCGTGGGACATTGTGGAGATGCTTGGTGACCCAGGTGTTGGTGTTGCTGGCAGATCCTCTGTTTGCGGGGTAGCAGGTGGCACTGTCTCTCCAGAGGTGGATGAAGAGGCCGGGACTGCAGCAGAAGAGGAAGCAGGAGGAGCCAGCGACCTTTCTTGGTTTTTGAGGTGTCTACTCCACTGCAGCTCGTGCTTTGCACTTAGATGTCTGGTCATGCAGGTTGTGCTCAGGTTGAGAACATTTATGCCTCGCTTCAGGCTCTGATTGCACAGCGTGCAAACAACTCGTGTCTTGTCGTCAGCACATTGTCTGAAGAACTGCCACGCCAGGGAACTCCTTCGAGCTGGCTTTGGTGTGCTCGGTCCCTTGCTGCGGTGGGCAGTAGCAGGCGTACTGTCTAGAAGACGGCCGCTCCGCTTTTGCACCCTCCTCCCTCTTCTGCTGTGCTGGTGGCTCTGTGCGACCACCGCCTCTTCCTCCGAACTACATAGGTCACTCACATGACCTTGATTCCATGTGAGGTCGAGGACCTCATCGTCCTCCACATCATCTTCCACCCAGTCTTCACCCCTGCCTTTCTTGTCGGTCTGCACACTTTCGAAAGCCCCAGCAGTTGTTACCTGTGTTTCGTCATCATCCGAAACGTGCTGAGATGGTCCTCCCATGTACTCATCTTGAAAGATAAGTGGTTGGGCATCGGTCCACTTAATCTCTTCCACTTCTGGGGCAGGGCTAGGTGGATGGCCCTGGGAAACCCTGCTAATAGAGTCATCAAAAAGAGATTGCTGCATGACTTGGGGATCAGACTCCTTGGCTGATTTGCAAGGTGGTGAGGTGAAAGACTGATGGACATCGGCTGCAGGTGCCAACTGTGGTCTTTCAGCAGGAGACTGGGTGGGAGACAATGTGAAGGAACTGGATCCACTGTCAGCAACCCAATCTACTATCGCCTATACTTGTTCAGGCCTCACCATTCGTAGAGCCGCATTAGGCCCGACAAAATACCGCTGCAGGTTCTGTCGCCTACTCGCACCTGAGGAAGGGTTTTCACTTGTGTGTGTAGCTGGCACAGATTGACCACGTCCTTTCCCTGCAACAGGAGCTCCACCTGCACCACCACCACAACCTGGGCCACGTCCCTTATTTTACGCTCTCCTCGTATTTCTCGAATTTAGGATCTTGCCCTAAATGGGTGTTTAATTAATAGTAGAATAGAACGACAGTATGTACAGGGTGTATCTCACACGCCCTGAATCAGACTAGGCCTCAATTAAATTTGTTTCGCCAAAATGGCTGTATTTCAAATACCTGAATCAAACCCCTGTATTTAAAGGGTGTATCTCACACGGCCTGAACCAGACTAGGCCTCAATTAAATTTGTTTGCCCAAAATGGCTGTATTTCAAATACCTGAATCAAACCCCTGTATTTAAAGGGTGTATCTCACATGGCCTGAACCAGACTAGGCCTCAATTAAAGATTTGTGCACTAAATGGCTGTATTTCAAATATCTGAATATAACCCAAATATATAAAGGCTGCAAAATAAACTTTTTTTTTGCACAAATGGGTGTTAGTTTAACCCCTTAACGACTGCAATCCGTCTATATACGTGCTAGCTGCACATACCCCGTGCAGCTACCACGTGTATAGACAGACGTCATGGTAGTTCTTTAATCCAAGCGCTGCAAAGCGCTTGGATTAAAGCTTCTGCCCCTGCCCTGCTGCTGTCACGGACAGCATACAGTCTAGTAATGCCGGCAAGGGACCAATCAGAGTGGTCCCTTGCCGGCAATCGATCTGATTGGTTAGTCTGTGCAGACTAACCAATCGGATCGCGGCAGTGTTAAAATGCCGGTTACAGGCTCTGATCTGCACTCTGCAGATCAGAGCCTGAAATCAGGTAATGTGTCCTGAAGCCCCCCGATCTGTGCCCCTTTCCTGTGTGCCCCCTTCCTGTGCGCCTCCAACCCCCCACCACCACTGTGAGCCCTGCCTCTGCCATCGGTCCCCGCCCCCCATCCATGTATCGTGCCCCTGATGCGGTCTGCCCCCTCCCCGCCCAATACATTCATCCTGCCCCGATCTGTGCCCCATCAATGCTGGCCGTATCCCCCCCCTTTTTCAGCGCTGCCCCCGATGCGGTCCCCTTGCTGTGTGTGATGGAGGCGGCTCCATTCCTGAGCCGCCGCCATCAGCAGCGAGTGTCAGCTCTATGCTGACACTCTTCTGTAACCCCATAGATGCCGCGGCAGCGGCATCCATGGGGTTAATAGAGGGAGGGAGCTCCCTCTCTCAACCATCGGGGCTGCGCCCGATGGTTGCCATGGCTACCGGACACTTTGCAAAGGTGTCCGGTGTTGCCACCTACAGGAAATCAAGAGCAAGAGCATTGCAAAGTATATTACAGCCATCAGCCCCACTGGATCTTCAAGATCCAAGAGGGACTTGATAAAATTTTTTTTTGAAAATAACAAAAGTAAAAATAAATAAATAAATAAAAATGTAAATTAAAAAAATAAATTGCCTTTTCCTATAAAAAAAAGAAAAAAACTAAAACAAAAACCACACATATTAGGTATCACCACGTCCGTAACGACCATCTCTATAAATATATCACATGATCAACCCTGTCCAATAAACACCATAAAAAAATAAAAACTGTAAAAAAAAAAGGCATTTTTGTCACCTTACATCACAAAAAGTGCAACACCAAGCAATCAAAAAGGCGTATACACCCGAAAATAGTAAGAATCAAACCTCATCCCGCAAAAAATTAGCCCCTATTTAAGACACTAAAACATAATTTTTTTGGTTTCAGAAATGCTATTATTGTGTAAAACTTAAATAAAAATTAAAAAGTATACATATTGGGTATTGCCTCGTCCGTAACGATCTGCTCTATAAAACTGTCACAAGATCTAACCCCTCAGATGAACGCTGTTAAAATATATAAATAAAAACTTCCAAAACAGACAATTTTTTGGTCACCTTGCCCCATAAAGTGTAATAATGAATGATCAAAAAATCATATGTACCCAAAAATGGTACCAATAAAAACCTCAACTCTTTCTGCAAAAAACGAGCCCCTGCACAAGACGATCGGCAGAAAAATAAAAAACATATGGCGTTCAGAAAATGGACAAACAAAAACATAATTTCTTTTTCAAAAATGCCTTATTATGTAAAACTGAAACAAACAAACAAAAATAGTAGACATAGTTGATATCACCGCGTCCGTACCAACCTGCTCTATAAAAATAGCACATTATCTACCATGTCGGATGAATCTTGTAAAAAATTAACGATAACAAAACGGTGCCAAAACAGCAATTTTTTTGTTACCTTGCCTCACAAAAAACGTAATATAGAGCAATTAAAAATCATATGTACCCCAAAATAGTACCAATCAAACTGACACCTTATCCCCTAGTTTCCAAAATAGGGTCACTTTTTGGAAGTTTCTACTGAAGGGTGCATCAGGGGGGCTTTAAATGGGACATGGCATCTAAAACCAGTCCAGCAAAATCTGCCTTACAAAAACCATGTGGCGTTCCTTTCCTTCTGTGCTCTGCCGTGCGCCCTTACATCAGTTTACGACCACATGTGGGGTGTTTCTGTAAACCGCAGAATCAGGGTAATAAATATTAAGTTTTGTTTGGCTGTAAACCCTCAATGTGTTAAAGAAAAAAATTTAATAAAATGGAAAATCTGGCAAAAAAGTTAAATTTTGAAATTTCATCTCCATTTTCCTTACATTTTTGTGGAACAGCTAAAGGGTTAACAAAGTTTGTAAAATAAGTTTTGAGTAACTTGAGGGGTGTAGTTTCTACAATGGGGTCATTTATGGGGGGTATCCACTATGTAAGCCCCACAAAGTGACTTCAGACCTGAACTGGTCCTTAAAAAGTGGGTTTTGGAATTTTTTTAAAAAATTTTAAGAATTGCTTCTAAACTTCTAAGCCTTGTAATGTCCTAAAAAAATAAATTGACATTTCCAAAATGATGCCAACATAAAGTAGACATATGGGGAATGTTAAGTAATAAATATTTTATGAGGTAGGACTTTCTGTTTTAGAAGCAGAGAAATGAAAATTTTGAATATTGCGAATTTTTCTAAATTTTTGGTAAATTGGGGATTTTCTTCATAAATAAAGGTGAAATATATTGACTCAAATTTATGACTATCATGAAGTACAATAATTTTTTGCCGCACATCAATTTGAAAATAAAATCGATGAAAGAAACTACTTTGCTGTGATTTATGAATCGATAATTACGGGGCTGGGAACCCTATCTACAGCAAAAGAAAAAGAAATAGCAGACTAGCCACAAAGTTTGGTACAAAAACGTATGCTTCCCTAATTTGAATTTAGGCTCCTGCTACAAGACACAATGGCAGACAACACCTTGTCATACACCACAGAGGAAATATCCACAGTTTTATCGCAAGTTACCCTGCCGAACGAGTTTCTCCAGACTCCCGTGACAGATCTCAAGGCCAGGGACCTTGAGAGGGAAGCAAGAAGACTCCAGAATTACGAGCTACACAGTGTAACCTTTGCTGAGTACATCAAGACTCAACGCATTCCAAGAGGATTACGGATGAGAATCCGTCCAACTTTCTTCAAAGACAACGCAGAATTCTGCACACTATTTGAACACATCTTAAACAAATGTTCATTCGATCTTATGACACTAACTCTTAAATATTTACAGACAGCAATCACAGAAACCAAAATGAAAATCCATTCCATTGAAATACAACTTCAAGACATCATCTCCGCAGAAGAATACAAGAAACTACAAGACAAGCTCTCCACAACTCTAACCACAGCCAGAAAAGATATAGAAATTACTAAAAGAAAAAAATTCCTAAGGGACTGTGACGATTACAGGAACAAGAGAGTATACAATTGGGCAGAAAGAAACCAACAAATAAGAATAAGATCCTCATCTATCGACTCACAGAGATCCACATCCAGTGGGGAACAAGCACAACATCAAAACCGGAATCAACGGAGGAACAGAGGCACCAACCGAGGATATCGAGGCGGGGAGGCCGGTGGTCACCAGATCTCCACAATGACAACTCGCTCTCAGGTAGATATACCTAGCACAACTACACACTCACTGGTGATTAACATCTCCTCGGAATCATTAAGTCCAGCTGAATTGGAACTATTACAGAAAGGGTTATCCTTCTGTCCTTCATATCACTTGGATACCTTTCAGCTAGACTTAGACTTACAACGATTCTTTAGAAATGTCCGGCTGAAGGCACATTTCTCTAAAGAAACCCACAGTACCACACAAACAATACCAACCAAAATATCAATCGCTGACCTTGGCCTACGTAACAAAAGTACTTTCTCCCCACCTAAAACATACCCAGCAATAGAAACATTCATAGAGATAATCCTACAGGACATTGAACGATTCAAACAAGAGACACGTAGAGGCAAATACAAATACAAAAACAACCTCACTAACACTGAAAGACAAGCACTCCTAACTCTGAAAGAATCTAAACAACTTACATTTAAACCGGCCGACAAAGGGGGTGCACTGGTGGTGATGGATAAGAGCAAATATATAGCAGAGATCCACCGACAGCTACAGGACACATCAGTCTATAGGGAACTCAAAAGTAACCCCTCCACATCCATTATCAAAACCATTCAGGACACCCTCTTACATCACCAGACCTGCAATACCATAGACACCAAAACTGCTAGCTTCCTCATGAAATCACATCCAATCACGCCAGTATTTTACATCTTGCCCAAGATTCACAAAAACTTGACCAATCCCCCGGGACGCCCTATAGTGGCCTCCACAGACTCGTTGTTATCACCACTTGCCAAATTCGTAGAAAAAATCTTAACCCCACTAGTAAAACAGACCAAATCCTTTTTACTAGATACCGGGTCATTCCTTAAAATCATACAAAATACCGGACCACTACCCACAGAAAGCTTTCTTGTCACATGGGACGTCACGAGTCTCTACACATCCATCAAACATCACAAGGGCATTGCAGCAGTACACAAACTATTACTCAAACACGAACAAGACAATGAGATCATTACACTTAGCATTGACTTACTTAAAATTATTCTCGAAAACAATTTTTTTCTATTCCAAGACACATTTTACATGCAGATACAAGGGACAGCTATGGGGTCCAACGTGGCCCCCCCTTATGCCAATTGCTATATGGCAGATGTGGAGGAATCATACATCTACAACAATTCACTCTTCCAACAATATAGCCGTCTATGGAAACGATACATAGATGATGTATTTTGTATCTGGCAAGGCCCTCTTGAAACACTCACACAGTTCCATGAATATCTTACCAACATCTATCCAGAACTTGATTTTACCATGCACCATGATAAAACATCAATCAGCTTTCTGGACACCATGGTACACATAGACCCCTCAGGACACCTCACCACAGATCTCTTCCGTAAACCCACGGACAGAAACAACCTTTTACACTTCACCAGTTTCCATCCCTCCGCCACAATGAAAGCACTTCCCGGTTCTCAACTTAGACGTGTACAAACAATAGTAACAGATCCGACCACAAGAAAGAAAAGAGAGATAGAAATGAAGGAGAGATTTCGGGAAAGAGGTTATCCCCAAAAGACACTTAAAATACCAGACACCAAAACTAAACGAATTTCGGCTGAAAAACGCATTCCCTTTGTCCACAAATTTCACCCCAGCACCAGAAAAGTAGTCAATATAATTAAATCTCACTGGCCCTTGCTACATAAAGCATACCCAAAGATAGACGAATTCAAAAATCCAATACTCCCATGCAATCAAAGGCCAAAAAATCTGAGAGACCTTCTGGTAAGAGCGGACATAGGACCATCCAAACTCCCATCAAGACAGTCCCTCCTACATACACGGAGAACAGGCACCTTTCCATGCTTACATTGTGCGCAATGCACAAATGTACAAAAGGGGTCATCCATATCCCATCCCCACACAGGCAAACCCTTCAAAATCCAGGGCTACTTCACGTGCGACACGGATTTCGTAATATATACCATCAAATGCCCCTGCGGACTTATGTATGTGGGAGAAACAACACAATACAATAAGGGACAGGATCTGCCAGCACAAATCTACAATAAGCCGTCTTAATCTACTGTTACCACTCCCATATCACTTTAATGAGGCACAACACAGGATCTCCCAATTAAAATTTCAAATAATTGAACACATCCCAGCATCAAGAAGAGGAGGTGACCGATCCAAGACGCTGAAACACAGGGAGGCGTTTTGGATCCATACCTTACAAACCATGACGCCAAAGGGACTCAACAGAGAATACGAGGTACAAGCCTTTATCTAATATGAACGTATACCCGGACGGT
The DNA here is from genome assembly GCF_905171765.1 of Bufo bufo. Taxonomy (NCBI): domain Eukaryota; kingdom Metazoa; phylum Chordata; class Amphibia; order Anura; family Bufonidae; genus Bufo; species Bufo bufo. Next base: position 556,050,609 of record NC_053393.1, on the reverse strand, counting down.
AACCATATGGATCTTTTCTCCCTCCCCTTTCCTTTCCATCCCCCCCCCTTTTTTTCTTCTATACGTTCTATGTTTCGGTATATCGGACTAAAACACGTCGCTATCACTGGACAATATCTGACTCGAGTGTCTCCATTAACACCCGACCATGATGAGACATTACTGTACAGACCTTGATGCTTGTTACTGTAATGCTTGTTTCTATACAGACTTTGATGCTTGTTACTATAATAGATGACTATAATAATCGTATAATATTCTAATATTATCTTCTCTCAATTTTTCCAGGCATCATGAATAACTCATTACACCCAGTGCCGCAGGAGGTATCCTTTTTATACATTTTTATACATAGTCTATAGTTTCCTGTTGTAGTGTTACTATGATATACCTTTATGCCAACATATCTATTGGGAGTCCTTGAATAAAGTCCTTTAATACTATCCTTCTATATACCTGTAGTCCGATTCACTAACCGGTCCTACCTTTAACTGTTTTGCCCCTTAGTAATGACAGATTACATCCAGAACAAGTGGAACGCATACTAGCCACTCTCTTCCTGGCTGTGGAACGCACACCCCTACGTCATTTCCGGTAGTTGGAACGCACCGCGATATCAGCGATGCGCTCCTCCTCCCCCCCTGACGTCACTTCCGCCCTGTGGAACGCACCGAGACACATGCGGTGCGTTCCACCTTTAGTTTTACCGCGAACCGACCGGCGTATAAATAAAGTGAGTGGCACTATAGCACTACATGTACTTGTACATCACGGCGGCCATAGGCCCCTACACACCTACCAGCAGCTCTCCTTGTTTACCTCCAGCGGCACAGGTAAGTAACTACCAGCTAAACAAATGATTCTAATCTATCTAGACGGATTTATGAGTGTCTCTATTGTTACAGAACTGTTTATACATACCTGCATAATATGATGGGATTGAGGATCAATATAGGATCGAATGTCAAATGTTTTATTTTGTAATTCTAAGTGCACTTATACTAGGTCAAAAAAAATTATTTATTTATTTTAAAAAAAATATATGTTTAGATGTAATATCAGCAATAGTGAATATTCTGACGATTGATCAGATAGTAATAAGAATTTATAAACAGTGGAATATCCTCCATCCTTAACTTAGATACAGATATCTACACCACTGTGATGCATATGATACTGACCAATTAATCAAAAACGGCGCAATTTTGTTTTTTGTTCTACATTAACTGTTTTAAATATACATATATACCTGTAATCAATGATGTAATTGATGAAAAATGATTTGTTACTGAAATTGCCCTATTGTAATTCCTATAGTGCCTGACGAAGGCCAGACACGGCCGAAAACGTTCGCACAAAAATAATAATTTTTTGCCGCACATCAATTTGAAAATAAAATCGATGAAAGAAACTACTTTGCTGTGATTTATGAATCGATGAAGTACAATGTGTCACGAGAAAACAATCAGAATGGCTTATATAAATAAAAGTGTTCCAAAGGAATTACCACATAAAGTGACAAATGTCAGATTTGTAAATTTTGACCTGGACACTGGGGCATCAATGACCTTTGGTCATGAAAGGGTTAATAACTGAATAGGACAGCAGTATATAACCCTGGAATTTCAAACGTGCTGATGCTGCAAGGCCTGAAAAATTGTGTATTTTGCCCCAAAAAGGGTGTTTTATTAATAGAAGAATATAAGCCCTGTATATACAGGGTGTATCTCACACAGCCTGACCCACACTAGGCTTCAATTAAAGATTTGTGCACCAAATGGCGGTATTTCAAATATCTGAATATAACCCAATTATATAAAGGGTGTATCTCACAATGACATATGCAGCAAAGGCTGCCAAATAAACTTTTTTTGCCCAAACGGGTGTTTGTTTAATAACTGAATATGGCAGCAGTATATAACACTGGAATTTCAAACGTGCTGATGCTGCAAGGCCTGAAAAATTGTGTATTTTGCCCCAAAAAGGCCTCAATTAAAGATTTTTGCACCAAATGGCGGTATTTCAAATATCTGAATATAACCCAAATATATAAAGGGTGTATCTCACACGGCCTGAACCAGCCTAGGCCTCAATTAAATTTGTTTGCCCAAAATGGCTGTATTTCAAATACCTGAATCAAACCCCTGTATTTAACCACTTTACAGAGATATTTCTCACACACAGGATGGGTATATGTAAAAATACACCCCAAAACACATTGCCCTACTTCTTCTGAGTACGGCGATACCACATGTGTGACACTTTTTTGCAGCCTAGGTGGGCAAAGGGGCCCAAATTCCATTCAATTGGGCAGTTGAACCGTGAAGTAGTCCCTGCATTGATTAGTAGTATAATCTGAGAGGCATTCTAAGCCTCAGATATACGTAGGAGGTGATAAGTCCATTAAGTCCATTAGAAACAAGCAGGCAGGGTACTGACATCAACTGTCCGATAAGCCGAAGTGCCATGACATGCGCAGTAGCAAATACAGTACATCTCTAGTGACGGAGTCCCAGCGCATGCGCAATAGAAGAACAGGCCAGCCTGCTCTATTACCTTGAGCTATCGCAGTACATCGCAGGGCCGTCACGGAGAATACTAAGTCTGGCAACATGCGCATAGATGAGATATATCGGGTCGGCACATAAACACTGACATCATCAGTCGCATGTGCTGTGAGCCACAATAACCAATCTAATAAAAGAGCAGACGCATGCGTACATGTATGAAGAAAGACAAACCAGTGTATAAGTGCCCAGAGACGCGCAGAAATGAAGGAGAGTCCTGAAAGGCACTATGTCCGAGCGCAAGCATAGACGGCGCAGCCAAATGCTCATTGGCCAACAGATGAGTAGGAGGGGCTACTTACTAAGTATCCCTTGAAAAACAAGGACGGATTGGCCGAATGATCTGCTCCACAGTAAAAGAGACATACATTGGTCCACGTAACCGCTACACAGGCAGGGAGGTTTTAAAAGCCTGGTCCCGTCCTCAACACACTCCACTGCCCATACCCCTGAAGACGCCAAGTGTTTGGCGAAACATGTCGGGGGGCAGAAAGTGATACATGTGGGACTTTTTAGCCAGCCAAGACGTGCCAAACCATGAGTTTTTATACTATAATAAATACAAGTGAACACTAGGAGGGTACTCACTGCTAGTAGGCAGCGCACTGTGAAGCAAACAGTGAGCACCAAACTAAGCACGGCAGGAGCCGTGGGGAGACAGTGGAGACAGTTAGGCAGCCACCAGTGAAGACTGCCCCCTAGTGGTCTACTGTAATACTCAGATCATTATTCAGTAACAAGGCATACATGGCTGATAATTTTAATCGAGTTAGTTCTAAGTTAAGCATTTTTAAGGACAAGTAATAAATGTCAATTTTTAGTACTTTAATAATACGTGTTAATCCAGAGACAATTATTGGTCCTAGTGACCATTTGTAAATAACCGAATAGGTGCGCAAAGGGGCCCAAATTCCAATGAGTACCTTTAGGATTTCACAGGGCATTTTTTACGCATTTGGATTCCAAACTACTTCTCACGCTTTAGGGCCCCTAAAATGCCAGGGCAGTATAAATACCCCACAAGTGACCCCATTTTGGAAAGAAGACACCCCAAGGTATTTCGTGAGGGGCATGGCGAGTTCATGTAAAATTGTATTTTTTTTCACAAGTTAGTGGAATATGAGACTTTGTAAGAAAATAAAAAAACAATTTCTGCTAACTTGTGCCAAAATAAACAATCTTCTATGAACTCGCCATGCCCCTCACGGAATACCTTGGGGTGTCTTCTTTCCAAAATGGGGTCACTTGTGGGGTATTTATACTGCCCTGGCATTTTAGGGGCCCAAAAGCGTGAGAAGTAGTTTGGAATCCAAATGCGTAAAAAATGCCCTGTGAAATCCTAAAGATTCTCATTGGAATTTGGGCCCCTTTGCGCACCTAGGCTGCAAAAAAGTGTCACACATCTGATATCGCCGTACTCAGAAGTAGGGCAATGTGTTTTGGGGTGTATTTTTACATATACCCATACTGTGTGTGAGAAATATCTCTGTAAATGACAACTTTTCCAATTTTTTTATACAAAGTTTTCAATTTACAGAGATATTTCTCTCACCCAGCATGGGTATATGTAAAAATACACCCCAAAACACATTGCCCAACTTCTCCTGAGTACGGCGATACCACATGTGTGACACTTTTTTGCAGCCTAGGTGCGTAAAGGGGCCGAAAGTCCAACGAGTACCTTTAGGCTTTACAGGGATGCTCACAATTTAGCCCCCCCCAAAATGCCAGAACAGTAAACACACCCCCCAAGTGACCCCATTTCAGAAAGTAGACACCCCAAGGTATTCACTGAGGGGCATAGTGAGTCATTGGGAGATTTTATTTTTCTTTGCCAGAAGTTAGCAGAAATGGAAACTTTATTATTTTATTTTTTTTCTCATAAAGTGTCATTTTCCGCTAACTTGTGAAAAAAAATTAAATCATACATAAACTCGCCATGCCCCTCCGAGAATACTTTGAGGTGTCTTCTTTCTAAAATTGGGTCATTTGGGGGGTATTTATACTATCCTGGCATTCTAGCACCTCAAGAAACATGACAGGTGCTCAGAAAGTCAGAGATGCTTCAAAATGCGGAACTTCACATTTTTGTACCATAGTTTGTAAACGCTATAACTTTTGCGCAAACCAAAAAAATATACACTTATTGCATTTTTTTTTAACAAAGACATGTAGAACAATAAATTCTGACACAAACTTGTATAGAAATGTAATTATATTTGAACAATTTAACCAGAGAAAGTTAAAAATACACTTTTTTTTTGAAAATTGCGGTCTATTTTAATTAATATCAGAAAAATGAAAAATCTCATCAGCAATCAAATACCACCAAAAGAAAGCCTGTCATTTTTTTATTAGATAAGTGTTACTATGCGTGCAAGGTACTGTGCCACCCTATATAAGTGGTGGGCAGTGGGCACAGTACAGTCTGTGTGGGCCTGACACACACGGGCTTGCAAATAGATTAGATCACAGAAAAAAATTAAATAGAATTTTTTTTTTATCTGCGAGGTATTTTCTGTCACACCCTGTATGAATGGTGTGCACACAGTAATGTCTGTGACTGAGTCTGCAGCCTCTCACACACGGGCAGGCAACTGCAATATATATATATATATATAAAAAATAAAAAAAAAAGCAGACTGATGTACCAGCCCTGAAAAGGGCTTTTTGGGGTGCTGTCAGGACGCTGTCCTTACAGCAGATGAGTCTGTGGACACAGAACACTGCCCTAGCTAACGCTTTCCCTACTGAATCAGCAGCAGCAGCAGCGCTGTCCCTCCTCTCACTGAGAATGCAGATTCCGAATAAATCTAAAATGGATGCTGTCCGGGAGGTGGGAGGGTCTGGGAGGGAGGGTCTGCTGCTGATTGGCTGGAATGTGTCTGCTGACTGTGAGGTACAGGGTCAAAGTTTACTCAATGATGATGTATAGGGGGCGGACCGAACATCGCATATGTTCGCCCGCCGCGGCGAACGCGAACAAGCTATGTTCGCCGGGAACTATTCGCCGGCGAACTATTCGGGCCATCTCTAACCAAGAAGTGCTTGCCCATTTGCTGCCAGTGGTAACGCCCCTCGTTACCTCCTGGGTACAGATTTGCTTGCAAAGGTACATGCTAGCATTTCATATCAGGAGGACGGCAACGTGAAGCTTACAGGTGCCCTCAGTGAACAGGAACTTTGTTGGCTGTTAGTGATAAAACTCCCTGGTCCACGTTTGTGTCAGTACTCCCAGAAGATGAGAAGAGCAAACCCAACCAGTATGGGATATTACATGACCTACGTGTGCTGTTAATGAAGCCACAGGTTTTAACACCCCTTATTGTGCCCAATCCACACATCTTGTTGGCTCAGGTTCCCATTATCTCTTCCCACTCCACTGTGATTTATTTGGCAAATGTTTTCTTTTCAGCACCACTACATCCAGACAGTATACCTGGGTGGTGCTGCCGTAGGGAGCCCAGAATTCGCCCAGTATGTATACTACAGCCATGTCACTCCTGTCCTTTTTTAGCTGATCATGGCTGTAAGGTGAGAGAAAATGAACATCTGACCCCTGAATGTAAGAAGGCTGTGGAGGACATCCCTTTGTCCAGAAATATGAATGCATTAAGGACATTTGTGGGTCCTGTTTATTAATGTAGACCTTGGATACACAAGTTTGATGCAGTTCTTTTCATGATTGTGTCCTTTAGATCCTTCCACCTCACAGATGAGGTGGAAGATGCCTTTTATGTCCGAACCTGACAATTTTGTGCTCCCCTGCACGGGGCCTATCAGATTATCACCTTTAGATTGTATTCTTCAGAAGTGAATGGCCATGTCTCAACTGTCTTCACCCAACTGCATGGCCAGGAACAACGCCCTGTGGCATATTATTCAGCCAGACTTGACCCCGTGGCCAGAGGTGCCCCTTTCTGCATCAGAGGTGTAGTAGTTATCCAAGCCATGCTTGATAAAAGCTCTGAGATAGTCCTAAATAATAAAGTGTCAGTGATATTACCTCTATCCTCATGAAAGTACAATCCAAAAATCGTTTTGTTGCCTGCTATTTGAGAATGCAGTGTTCCATTTTGTTACCTGACAATATTGCTCTCCAAAGTGTAATACTTTGATTGCAGCCATCCCGTTTGTTGCCTCTGGAAACAAGGGGGGGAGGGGGAAGAGTTAGAGCACTAAACATTTTCTTCCAGGTTAAAGGAAGAGGCTCATGACTGTTTGCAGATGATGTCAGGAGAAACAGAGGGATTTGACCATGTGGTAAATCAGCCAATAGGTAATCCAGATCATGGTCTCTTTCTGGATTTATTGAGGTATGGCCAGGATGGCAGGTACTACACAGATTGGGCAGTGGTAATTAAACACTCAAAAAAAAAAAAGCATAGTTCTTACCACCACACATGTCTGCTCAAGAAGTAGAGCAAAAGACTCTGAAGATGCCTTGTAGATATTCAGAGGGAAAAGCAGCCAACATTTCCACTGATTCCAGGTATGTCTTTGGGATAGCCCATGACTATGGGCCCATTTGGAAAGCCATAGACTTCCTGACCGCTTCAGGTAAACCCATCGAAAATGGGGAAGCAGTGAGGTCTCTGATGGAAGCCCTCATGTCACTAACGTGAGTGGCGGTGATAATGATGAAAGATCAATGTAAAACAGACTCAGAAGTGGCAAAAATGGCTGCCAAATTGCCTAGGCAGACCCCTACCTTAGTAGCCACAGTTCAGGTCCCTGAAATAACTCCTCTGGTCTCTCTGGAAGTTCTCACAAAACCAGATGGGGAAGGAGGAAAGGGACTAGTGGATGGGAAAAGGGGGGACTACAAATGAGGAAGGCCTAATACAGTTCCAAGGGAAAATCTGCTTTCCCAGGTCCCTCTACCCCACGATCGCACAGGCAACCCATTGAGTGACGCACCAGTCAGAAACTGCTCTGTGTGATTTCGTACATAGCGCATGGTGCACCCCATCGTTCAGCATTGTAGCAGTCAGATATACTCAAGTATGTATGATTTGTGCCCAGAACAATGTGGGCAAGGTGGTTAAGGTACCTCAGAAACACACGTCTTGCCCTTTGTATAAGTTTCAACGTTTGCAGACTACCTTCAACTGCCCAAGGTGGGCGTGTATGAGTATGTATTGATGTGTGATGACTTGTTTTCAGGATGGCCAAAGGCATACCCAAAAGAAGCCAAGAAGATTATGGCCAAAGTTGTATGCAGGTATGAGGTACCTGAGACCATTGAAAATGACAGAGGTGTTCACTTCGTAGGTGAAGGGATGCAGGAGATGATAAAGATTTTGGGTGTAGAACAGGCCTTACATGCTTCGTACCATCCACAAAGCAGCGGTAGAGTAAGGAAAAAGAAACTGAATGGAACACTATAGTTAAAGATTCAAAAAGCCATGAACAGTGCCTGCTAGTTGCCCTCTTTTTAATAAGGTATACCCCTAACCGTAAGACAGGCCTTAATCCCTATACGTTACTTTTTGGGGTCAGGCCCTAGGACAGGATTGTATTTCCCACAGCAGCTCCAGATGCAACATGGTTGTCTGACAGATTATGTGATCAGTTTGCAGAAGTATCTGACTAAAATACATTCTCAAGTTTTTTGCTTCACTTCCAGATCTTGATAAAGTACCAGGAATCCACCCACTTGTGTCAGAAGATTGGGTGGTAGTAAAAAGACATGTTCGAAAAGTCCTTAAACCCTGGTTTGATGGTCCATTCCGAGTTTTGTTGACCACAAGCCCAGTGAAGCTCAAAGGAAAGCCTAATTGTAGTCATTTCAAGAAAGTGTTGAGTCTGGAGACTTAAAAGGATGATGTTTCCTGTTTCCCCTTGTGCGACTGCTGATCCTGACTCAAAAGAATATGGATTCTAAATGAGATAGTAAAAATAGGTTTTTGGGGTGGGGAAAAGTTGTGCGAAAGGAAAGACAAAGTTATTACAGTCCGATACTTCTAGCTCAGTGATCCATGGATAGTTTTGCCTAAAGATTATCAGGATTAATAGTTCTTATAATCAATGGGCAAAAAATTGGAAGCAGATTCTGTTGCAAATTGGTATTATCATCGTTGTTTTGATGATGATGGGAGAATAGTATGAAGACTTCGATCCAGAAAAATCAGAAGCACTGGTGACCTCCAGCCTCCCCCAAATGACATCAACACAAGTTAGGGAAAGATCATCTGACTTCCCCGTGCTCAAATCCAATGTCATGGGAGTCTATTCACTAGGAATAGGTTGTCATGGAAGCTGGTGAAGAGGATGTCAGAACATTGGGACAGATGTGATAGGTTTAGGGAAAAAATAAGATTCAAGGGGGACTGATAGAGATGGGAATATAATTTTTCTATAACTAGGTGATTTTCTTATGTAGTTACCTTATGAAGCTGCGGGCATCGAAGGCCTCCTGGTCTCACATATATACACTGCTCAAAAAAATAAAGGGAACACAAAAATAACACATCCTAGATCTGAATTAATTAAATATTCTTCTGAAATACTCTGTTCTTTACATAGTTGAATGTGCTGACAACAAAATCACACAAAAATAAAAAAAATGGAAATCACATTTTTTAACCCATGGAGGTCTCGATTTGGAGTCACACTCAAAATTAAAGTGGAAAAACACATTACAGGCTGATCCAACTTTTATGTAATGTCCTTAAAACAAGTCAAAATGAGGCTCAGTAGTGTGTGTGGCCTCTACGTGCCTGTATGACCTCCCTACAACGCCTGTGCATGCTCCTGATGAGGTGGCGGACGGTCTCCTGAGGGATCTCCTCCCAGACCTGGACTAAAGCATCTGCCAACTCCTGGACAGTCTGTGGTGCAACGTGACGTTGGTGGATAGAGCGAGACATGATGTCCCAGATGTGCTCAATTGGATTCAGGTCTGGGGAACGGGCGGGCCAGTCCATAGCATCAATGCCTTCGTCTTGCAGGAACTGCTGACACACTCCAGCCACATGAGGTCTAGCATTGTCTTGCATTAGGAGGAACCCAGGGCCAACCGCACCAGCATATGGTCTCACAAGGGGTCTGAGGATCTCATCTCGGTACCTAATGGCAGTCAGGCTACCTCTGGCGAGCACATGGAGGGCTGTGCGGCCCTCCAAAGAAATGCCACCCCACACCATTACTGACCCAATGCCAAACCGGTCATGCTGGAGGATGTTGCAGGCAGCAGAACGTTCTCCACGGCGTCTCCAGACTCTGTCACATGTGCTCAGTGTGAACCTGCTTTCATCTTGGTGTTCTCTGGCAAATGCCAAACGTCCTGGACGGTGTTGGGCTGTAAGCACAACCCCCACCTGTGGACGTTGGGCCCTCATGGAGTCTGTTTCTGACCGTTTGAGCAGACACATGCACATTTGTGGCCTGCTGGAGGTCATTTTGCAGGGCTCTGGCAGTGCTCCTCCTGTTCCTCCTTGCACAAAGGCGGAGGTAGCGGTCCTGCTGCTGGGTTGTTGCCCTCCTACGGCCTCCTCCACGTCTCCTGATGTACTGGCCTGTCTCCTGGTAGCGCCTCCATGCTCTGGACACTACGCTGACAGACACAGCAAACCTTCTTGCCACAGCTCGCATTAATGTGCCATCCTGGATAAGCTGCACTACCTGAGCCACTTGTGTGGGTTGTAGACTCTGTCTCATGATACCACTAGAGTGAAAGCCCCGCCAGCATTCAAAAGTGACCAAAACATCAGCCAGTAAGCATAGGAACTAAGAAGTGGTCTGTGGTCACCACCTGCAGAACCACTCCTTTATTGGGGGTGTCTTGCTAATTGCCTATAATTTCCACCTGTTGTCTATCCCATTTGCACAACAGCATGTGAAATTGATTGTCACTCAGTGTTGCTTCCTAAGTGGACAGTTTGATTTCACAGAAGTGTGATTGACTTGGAGTTACATTGTGTTGTTTAAGTGTTCCCTTTATTTTTTTTGAGCAGTGTATATAGACTATAAGAATGCTTGAGCCAATGACTTAGTTAGATAATACACATGTATGCTCACTTCCTATAGAAAAGCACCTACTTGAAGTGTCACATACACTCCCCTAAAGAATTCTTAGTGCCCCCATACTAATACGGTGTTGGACCCCCTTTTGCCTTCAGAACTGCCTTAATTCTACGTGGCATTGATTCCACAAGGTGCTGATAGCATTCTTCAGAAATGTTGGCCCATATTGATAGGATAGCATCTTGCAGTTGATGGAGATTTGAGGGATGCACATCCAGGGCACGAAGCTCCCGTTCCACCACATCCCAAAGATGCTCTATTGGGTTGAGATCTGGTGACTGTGGGGCCATTTTAGTACAGTGAACTCATTGTCATGTTCAAGAAACCAATGTGAAATGATTGGAGCTTTGTGACATGGTGCATTATCCTGCTGGAAGTAGCCATCAGAGGATGGGTACATGGTGGTCATGAAGGGATGGACATGGTCAGAAACAATGCTCAGGTAGCCCGTGGCATTTAAACGATGCCCAATTGGAACTAAGGGGCCTAAAGTGTGCCCAGAAAACATCCCCCACACCATTACACCACCAGCCTGCACAGTGGTAACAAGGCATGATAAATACATGTTCTCATTCTGTTTACGCCAAATTCGGACTCTACCATTTGAATGTCTCAACAGAAATCGAGACTCATCAGACCAGGCAACATTTTTCCAGTCTTCAACAGTCCAATTTTGGTGAGCTCCTGCAAATTGTAGGATTAGATACACAGCTCAGCAGACGGTATCACACAGGATAGGATTAGATACACAGCTCAGCAGACAGTATCACACAGGATAGGATTAGATACACAGCTCAGTAGACAGTATCACACAGGATAGGATTAGATACACAGCTCAGCAGACAGTATCACACAGGACAGGATTAGATACACGGCTCAGCAGACAGTATCACACAGGATAGGATTAGATACACAGCTCAGTAGACAGTATCACACAGGATAGGATTAGATACACAGCTCAGCAGACAGTATCACACAGGACAGGATTAGATACACAGCTCAGCAGACAGTATCACACAGGATAGGATTAGATACACAGCTCAGCAGAGAGTATCACACAGGAGAGGATTAGATACACATCTCAACAGACAGTATCACACAGGATAGTATTAGATACACAGCTCAGCAGACAGTATCACACAGGAGAGGATTAGATACACAGCTCAGCAGACAGTATCACACAGGATAGGATTAGATACACAGCTCAGCAGACAGTATCACACAGGATAGGATTAGATACACAGCTCAGCAGACAGTATCACACAGGATAGGATTAGATACACAGCTCAGCAGAGAGTATCACACAGGATAGGATTAGATACACAGCTCAGCAGACAGTATCACACAGGATAGGATTAGATACACAGCTCAGCAGACAGTATCACACAGGATAGGATTAGATACACAGCTCAGCAGAGAGTATCACACAGGAGAGGATTAGATACACATCTCAACAGACAGTATCACACAGGATAGGATTAGATACACATCTCAACAGACAGTATCACACAGGATAGTATTAGATACACAGCTCAGCAGACAGTATCACACAGGATAGGATTAGATACACAGCTCAGCAGACAGTATCACACAGGATAGGATTAGATACACATCTCAACAGACAGTATCACACAGGATAGGATTAGATACACATCTCAACAGACAGTATCACACAGGATAGTATTAGATACACAGCTCAGCAGACAGTATCACACAGGATAGGATTAGATACACAGCTCAGCAGACAGTATCACACAGGAGAGGATTAGATACACATCTCAACAGACAGTATCACACAGGATAGGATTAGATACACAGCTCAGCAGACAGTATCACACAGGATAGGATTAGATACACAGCTCAGCAGACAGTATCACACAGGACAGGATTAGATACACAGCTCAGCAGACAGTATCACACAGGATAGGATTAGATACACAGCTCAGCAGAGAGTATCACACAGGAGAGGATTAGATACACATCTCAACAGACAGTATCACACAGGATAGGATTAGATACACATCTCAACAGACAGTATCACACAGGATAGTATTAGATACACAGCTCAGCAGACAGTATCACACAGGAGAGGATTAGATACACAGCTCAGCAGACAGTATCACACAGGATAGGATTAGATACACAGCTCAGCAGACAGTATCACACAGGATAGGATTAGATACACAGCTCAGCAGACAGTATCACACAGGATAGGATTAGATACACAGCTCAGCAGAGAGTATCACACAGGATAGGATTAGATACACAGCTCAGCAGAGAGTATCACACAGGAGAGGATTAGATACACATCTCAACAGACAGTATCACACAGGATAGGATTAGATACACAGCTCAGCAGACAGTATCACACAGGATAGGATTAGATACACAGCTCAGCAGACAGTATCACACAGGATAGGATTAGATACACAGCTCAGCAGAGAGTATCACACAGGAGAGGATTAGATACACATCTCAACAGACAGTATCACACAGGATAGGATTAGATACACATCTCAACAGACAGTATCACACAGGATAGTATTAGATACACAGCTCAGCAGACAGTATCACACAGGAGAGGATTAGATACACAGCTCAGCAGAGAGTATCACACAGGAGAGGATTAGATACACATCTCAACAGACAGTATCACACAGGAGAGGATTAGATACACATCTCAACAGACAGTATCACACAGGAGAGGATTAGATACACAGCTCAGCAGACAGTATCACACAGGATAGGATTAGATACACAGCTCAGCAGACAGTATCACACAGGATAGGATTAGATACACAGCTCAGCAGACAGTATCACACAGGAGAGGATTAGATACACAGCTCAGCAGAGAGTATCACACAGGAGAGGATTAGATACACATCTCAACAGACAGTATCACACAGGAGAGGATTAGATACACATCTCAACAGACAGTATCACACAGGAGAGGATTAGATACACAGCTCAGCAGACAGTATCACACAGGATAGGATTAGATACACAGCTCAGCAGACAGTATCACACAGGATAGGATTAGATACACAGCTCAGCAGACAGTATCACACAGGATAGTATTAGATACACAGCTCAGCAGACAGTATCACACAGGATAGGATTAGATACACAGCTCAGCAGACAGTATCACACAGGATAGTATTAGATACACAGCTCAGCAGACAGTATCACACAGGACAGGATTAGATACACAGCTCAGCAGACAGTATCACACGGGATAGGATTAGATACACGGCTCAGCAGACAGTATCACACAGGATAGGATTAGATACACAGCTCAGCAGACTGTATCACACAGGATAGGATTAGATACACAGCTCAGCAGACAGTATCACACAGGGTAGGATTAGATACACTGCCCAGCAGGCAGTATCACACAGGAGAGGATTAGATACACAGCTCAGCAGACAGTATCACACAGGAGAGGATTAGATACACAGCTCAGCAGACAGTATCACACAGGATAGTATTAGATACACAGCTCAGCAGACAGTATCACACAGGATAGGATTAGATACACAGCTCAGCAGACTGTATCACACAGGATAGGATTAGATACACAGCTCAGCAGACAGTATCACACAGGAGAGGATTAGATACACAGCTCAGCAGACAGTATCACACAGGATAGGATTAGATACACAGCTCAGCAGACTGTATCACACAGGATAAGATTAGATACACAGCTCAGCAGACAGTATCACACAGGACAGGATTAGATACACAGCTCAGCAGACAGTATCACACAGGATAGTATTAGATACACAGCTCAGCAGACAGTATCACACAGGATAGGATTAGATACACAGCTCAGCAGAGAGTATCACACAGGAGAGGATTAGATACACTGCTCAGCAGACAGTATCACACAGGATAGGATTAGATACACAGCTCAGCAGAGAGTATCACACAGGAGAGGATTAGATACACATCTCAACAGACAGTATCACACAGGATAGGATTAGATACACAGCTCAGCAGACAGTATCACACAGGATAGGATTAGATACACAGCTCAGCAGTCAGTATCACACAGGATAGGATTAGATACACAGCTCAGCAGACAATATCACACAGGAGAGGATTAGATACACATCTCAACAGACAGTATCACACAGGATAGGATTAAATACACAGCTCAGCAGACAGTATCACACAGGATAGGATTAGATACACAGCTCAGCAGACAGTATCACACAGGATAGGATTAGATACACAGCTCAGCAGGCAGTATCACACACTGTAGGATTAGATACACAGCTCAGCAGACAGTATCACACAGGATAGGATTAGATACACAGCTCAGCAGACAGTATCACACAGGATAGGATTAGATACACATCTCAGCAGACAGTATCACACAGGATAGGATTAGATACACAGCTCAGCAGACAGTATCACACAGGATAGGATTAGATACACAGCTCAGCAGACAGTATCACACAGGATAGGATTAGATACACAGCTCAGCAGAGAGTATCACACAGGATAGGATTAGATACACAGCTTAGCAGACAGTATCACACAGGATAGGATTAGATACTCAGCAGACAGTATCACACAGGATAGGATTAGATACACATCTCAACAGACAGTATCACACAGGATAGGATTAGATACACAGCTCAGCAGAGAGTATCACACAGGAGAGGATTAGATACACATCTCAACAGACAGTATCACACAGGATAGGATTAGATACACATCTCAACAGACAATATCACACAGGATAGGATTAGATACACATCTCAACAGACAGTATCACACAGGAGAGGATTAGATACACATCTCAACAGACAGTATCACACAGGATAGGATTAGATACACAGCTCAACAGACAGTATCACACAGGATAGGATTAGATACACAGCTCAGCAGACAGTATCACACAGGATAGTATTAGATACACAGCTCAGCAGACAGTATCACACAGGATAGGATTAGATACACAGCTCAGCAGACAGTATCACACAGGATAGTATTAGATACACAGCTCAGCAGAGAGTATCACACAGGAGAGGATTAGATACACATCTCAACAGACAGTATCACACAGGATAGGATTAGATACACAGCTCAACAGACAGTATCACACAGGATAGGATTAGATACACAGCTCAGCAGACAGTATCACACAGGAGAGGATTAGATACACAGCTCAGCAGAGAGTATCACACAGGAGAGGATTAGATACACATCTCAACAGACAGTATCACACAGGAGAGGATTAGATACACAGCTCAGCAGACAGTATCACACAGGATAGGATTAGATACACAGCTCAGCAGACTGTATCACACAGGATAGTATTAGATACACAGCTCAGCAGACAGTATCACACAGGATAGGATTAGATACACAGCTCAGCAGACTGTATCACACAGGATAGGATTAGATACACAGCTCAGCAGACAGTATCACACAGGGTAGGATTAGATACACTGCCCAGCAGACAGTATCACACAGGAGAGGATTAGATACACAGCTCAGCAGACAGTATCACACAGGAGAGGATTAGATACACAGCTCAGCAGACAGTATCACACAGGATAGGATTAGATACACAGCTCAGCAGACTGTATCACACAGGATAGGATTAGATACACAGCTCAGCAGACAGTATCACACAGGAGAGGATTAGATACACAGCTCAGCAGACAGTATCACACAGGATAGGATTAGATACACAGCTCAGCAGACTGTATCACACAGGATAGGATTAGATACACAGCTCAGCAGACAGTATCACACAGGACAGGATTAGATACACAGCTCAGCAGACAGTATCACACAGGATAGTATTAGATACACAGCTCAGCAGACAGTATCACACAGGATAGGATTAGATACACAGCTCAGCAGAGAGTATCACACAGGAGAGGATTAGATACACTGCTCAGCAGACAGTATCACACAGGATAGGATTAGATACACAGCTCAGCAGAGAGTATCACACAGGAGAGGATTAGATACACATCTCAACAGACAGTATCACACAGGATAGGATTAGATACACAGCTCAGCAGACAGTATCACACAGGATAGGATTAGATACACAGCTCAGCAGTCAGTATCACACAGGATAGGATTAGATACACAGCTCAGCAGACAGTATCACACAGGATAGGATTAGATACACAGCTCAGCAGACAATATCACACAGGAGAGGATTAGATACACATCTCAACCAACAGTATCACACAGGATAGGATTAGATACATGGCTCAGCAGACAGTATCACACAGGATAGGATTAGATACACAGCTCAGCAGACAGTATCACACAGGATAGGATTAGATACACAGCTCAGCAGGCAGTATCACACAGGAGAGGATTAGATACACAGCTCAGCAGACAGTATCACACAGGATAGGATTAGATACACAGCTCAGCAGGCAGTATCACACACTGTAGGATTAGATACACAGCTCAGCAGAGAGTATCACACAGGATAGGATTAGATACACAGCTCAGCAGAGAGTATCACACAGGATAGGATTAGATACACAGCTCAGCAGAGAGTATCACACAGGAGAGGATTAGATACACATCTCAACAGACAGTATCACACAGGATAGGATTAGATACACAGCTCAGCAGACAGTATCACACAGGATAGGATTAGATACACAGCTCAGCAGACAGTATCACACAGGATAGGATTAGATACACAGCTCAGCAGACAGTATCACACAGGAGAGGATTAGATACACAGCTCAGCAGACAGTATCACACAGGAGAGGATTAGATACACAGCTCAGCAGACAGTATCACACAGGATAGGATTAGATACACAGCTCAGCAGGCAGTATCACACACTGTAGGATTAGATACACAGCTCAGCAGACAGTATCACACAGGATAGGATTAGATACACAGCTCAGCAGACAGTATCACACAGGATAGGATTAGATACACAGCTCAGCAGACAGTATCACACAGGATAGGATTAGATACACAGCTCAGCAGACAGTATCACACAGGATAGGATTAGATACACAGCTCAGCAGAGAGTATCACACAGGATAGGATTAGATACACAGCTTAGCAGACAGTATCACACAGGATAGGATTAGATACTCAGCAGACAGTATCACACAGGATAGGATTAGATACACATCTCAACAGACAGTATCACACAGGATAGGATTAGATACACAGCTCAGCAGAGAGTATCACACAGGAGAGGATTAGATACACATCTCAACAGACAGTATCACACAGGATAGGATTAGATACACATCTCAACAGACAGTATCACACAGGATAGGATTAGATACACAGCTCAGCAGAGAGTATCACACAGGAGAGGATTAGATACACAGCTCAGCAGACAGTATCACACAGGATAGGATTAGATACACAGCTCAGCAGACAGTATCACACAGGAGAGGATTAGATACACAGCTCAGCAGACAGTATCACACAGGATAGTATTAGATACACAGCTCAGCAGACAGTATCACACAGGATAGGATTAGATACACATCTCAACAGACAGTATCACACAGGATAGGATTAGATACACAGCTCAGCAGAGAGTATCACACAGGAGAGGATTAGATACACATCTCAACAGACAGTATCACACAGGATAGTATTAGATACACAGCTCAGCAGACAGTATCACACAGGATAGGATTAGATACACAGCTCAGCAGAGAGTATCACACAGGAGAGGATTAGATACACAGCTCAGCAGAGAGTATCACACAGGAGAGGATTAGATACACATCTCAACAGACAGTATCACACAGGAGAGGATTAGATACACATCTCAACAGACAGTATCACACAGGATAGGATTAGATACACAGCTCAACAGACAGTATCACACAGGATAGGATTAGATACACAGCTCAGCAGACAGTATCACACAGGATAGTATTAGATACACAGCTCAGCAGACAGTATCACACAGGATAGGATTAGATACACAGCTCAGCAGACAGTATCACACAGGATAGTATTAGATACACAGCTCAGCAGACAGTATCACACAGGATAGGATTAGATACACAGCTCAGCAGACAGTATCACACAGGATAGTATTAGATACACAGCTCAGCAGACAGTATCACACAGGATAGGATTAGATACACAGCTCAGCAGACTGTATCACACAGGATAGGATTAGATACACAGCTCAGCAGACAGTATCACACAGGAGAGGATTAGATACACAGCTCAGCAGACAGTATCACACAGGATAGGATTAGATACACAGCTCAGCAGACTGTATCACACAGGATAGGATTAGATACACAGCTCAGCAGACAGTATCACACAGGACAGGATTAGATACACAGCTCAGCAGACAGTATCACACAGGATAGGATTAGATACACAGCTCAGCAGACAGTATCACACAGGAGAGGATTAGATACACATCTCAACAGACAGTATCACACAGGATAGGATTAGATACACAGCTCAGCAGACAGTATCACACAGGAGAGGATTAGATACACATCTCAACAGACAGTATCACACAGGATAGGATTAGATACACAGCTCAGCAGACAGTATCACACAGGATAGGATTAGATACACAGCTCAGCAGTCAGTATCACACAGGATAGGATTAGATACACAGCTCAGCAGACAGTATCACACAGGATAGGATTAGATACACATCTCAGCAGACAGTATCACACAGGATAGGATTAGATACACAGCTCAGCAGACAGTATCACACAGGATAGGATTAGATACACAGCTCAGCAGACAGTATCACACAGGATAGTATTAGATACACAGCTCAGCAGACAGTATCACACAGGATAGGATTAGATACACAGCTCAGCAGACAGTATCACACAGGATAGTATTAAGATACACAGCTTAGCAGACAGTATCACACAGGATAGGATTAGATACACAGCTCAGCAGACAGTATCACACAGGATAGGATTAGATACACATCTCAACAGACAGTATCACACAGGATAGGATTAGATACACAGCTCAGCAGAGAGTATCACACAGGAGAGGATTAGATACACAGCTCAGCAGACAGTATCACACATGGTAGGATTAGATACACAGCTCAGCAGACAGTATCACACAGGATAGGATTAGATACACAGCTCAGCAGAGAGTATCACACAGGAGAGGATTAGATACACATCTCAACAGACAGTATCACACAGGATAGGATTAGATACACAGCTCAGCAGTCAGAATTACACAGGATAGGATTAGATACACAGCTCAGCAGACAGTATCACACAGGAGAGGATTAGATACACAACTCAGCAGACAGTATCACACAGGATAGGATTAGATACACAGCTCAGCAGACAGTATCACACAGGAGAGGATTAGATACACAGCTCAGCAGACAGTATAACACAGGATAGGATTAGATACACATCTCAACAGACAGTATCACACAGGATAGGATTAGATACACAGCTCAGCAGACAGTATCACACAGGATAGGATTAGATACACAGCTCAGCAGACAGTATCACACAGGATAGGATTAGATACACAGCTCAGCAGACTGTATCACACAGGATAGGATTAGATACACAGCTCAGCAGACAGTATCACACAGCATAGGATTAGATACACAGCTCAGCAGACAGTATCACACAGGATAGGATTAGATACACAGCTCAGCAGACAGTATCACACACTGTAGGATTAGATACACAGCTCAGCAGACAGTATTACACAGGATAGGATTAGATACACAGCTCAGCAGACAGTATCACACAGGATAGGATTAGATACACAGCTTAGCAGACAGTATCACACAGGATAGGATTAGATACACAGCTCAGCAGACTATCACACAGGATAGGATTAGATACACAGCTCAGCAGACAGTATCACACAGGAGAGGATTAGATACACAGCTCAGCAGGCAGTATCACACAGGAGAGGATTAGATACACAGCTCAGCAGGCAGTATCACACAGGAGAGGATTAGATACACAGCTCAGCAGACAGTATCACACAGGATAGGATTAGATACACAGCTCAGCAGACAGTATCACACAGGACAGGATTAGATACACAGCTCAGCAGACAGTATCACACAGGATAGGATTAGATACACAGCTCAGCAGACAGTATCACACAGGATAGGATTAGATACACAGCTCAGCAGACAGTATCACACAGGAGAGGATTAGATACACAGCTCAGCAGACAGTATCACACAGGAGAGGATTAGATACACAGCTCAGCAGACAGTATCACACAGGAGGGGATTAGATACACAGCTCAGCACACAGTATCACACAGGAGAGGATTAGATACACGGCTCAGCAGACAGTATCACACAGGATAGGATTAGATACACAGCTCAGCAGACAGTATCACACAGGAGAGGATTAGATACACAGCTCAGCAGACAGTATCACACAGGATAGGATTAGATACACAGCTCAGCAGACTGTATCACACAAGAGAAGCTGTGATCCAGGCTCAGCAGGCTGTATCTCACATGAGAGGCTTAGATACGGCTGTGCTGGCCGCTCCCAGTGTTTGGGGCTCTGGAGATGGTGAGGGAAGCGCCTGTGGCCCTCAGTGATGTGAGGAGAGGAGCAGGAGCCATGTCTGGGTGTACTAACATGGCCGCCGGAGGTGTAGGGGGCGGGGCTAGTGCTGACTGACCAGTGTGCCGGGCGGGGCCAGCCCTGTGACGTCTCACCGCAAAGCATGCTGGGAGAGGAAAACTCCAGGAACCTGAGGGAAAGAGGAAGTTCTGCTGGAAACGTCCTGTAAAGAGGCTCTGATGTCCGGACAGCGGGAGGGAGAGCCCCGGCCTGAGGAGGAGCAGGTACCGGGGAGCCGGGGGCCGCAGTCAGTAGTGCAGTGTGTGATGTCTGTCACAGCTGATGCTTCAGTAGTGCAGTGTATGATGTCTGTCACAGCTGATGCTTCAGTAGTGCAGTGTGTGATGTCTGTCACAGCTGGTGCTTCAGTAGTGCAGTGTATGATGTCTGTCACAGCTGGTGCTTCAGTAGTGCAGTGTGTGATGTCTGTCACAGCTGATGCTTCAGTAGTGCAGTGTGTGATGTCTGTCACAGTTGATGCTTCAGTAGTGCAGTGTGTGATGTCTGTCACAGCTGGTGCTTCAGTAGTGCAGTGTATGATGTCTGTCACAGCTGATGCTTCAGTAGTGCAGTGTGTGATGTCTGGCAGTTGATGCTTCAGTAGTGCAGTGTATGATGTCTGTCACAGCTGATGCTTCAGTAGTGCAGTGTGTGATGTCTGTGGCAGCTGGTGCTTCAGTAGTGCAGTGTGTGATGTCTGGCAGTAGATGCTTCAGTAGTGCAGTGTATGATGTCTGTCACAGCTGATGCTTCAGTAGTGCAGTGTATGATGTCTGTGGCAGCTGGTGCTTCAGTAGTGCAGTGTGTGATGTCTGTCACAGCTGATGCTTCAGTAGTGCAGTGTATGATGTCTGTCACAGCTGGTGCTTCAGTAGTGCAGTGTATGATGTCTGTCACAGCTGATGCTTCAGTAGTGCAGTGTATGATGTCTGTCACAGCTGATGCTTCAGTAGTGCAGTGTATGATGTCTGTCACAGCTGGTGCTTCAGTAGTGCAGTGTATGATGTCTGTGGCAGCTGGTGCTTCAGTAGTGCAGTGTATGATGTCTGTGGCAGCTGATGCTTCAGTAGTGCAGTGTATGATGTCTGTGGCAGTTGATGCTTCAGTAGTGCAGTGTATGATGTCTGTCACAGCTGGTGCTTCAGTAGTGCAGTGTATGATGTCTGTCGCAGCTGGTGCTTCAGTAGTGCAGTGTATGATGTCTGTCACAGTTGATGCTTCAGTAGTGCAGTGTATGATGTCCGGACAGCGGGAGGAGGAGGACAGGAGGGCTGTAGAAGGAGGTGATGATGGAGGAGGATAGGACGGCTGTAGATGGAGGTGATGATGGAGGAGGACAGGACGGCTGTAGAAGGAGGTGATGATGGAGGAGGATAGGACGGCTGTAGATGGAGGTGATGATGGAGGAGGACAGGACGGCTGTAGAAGGAGGTGATGATGGAGGAGGATAGGACGGCTGTAGAAGGAGGTGATGATGGAGGAGGATAGGACGGCTGTAGATGGAGGTGATGATGGAGGAGGACAGGACGGCTGTAGAAGGAGGTGATGATGGAGGAGGATAGGACGGCTGTAGATGGAGGTGATGATGGAGGAGGACCAGCCCCTCACATCTCCAGGTAACGGACAGGACTAAGGATCCATTCATACATCCGTGTGTGTTTTGCGGACCGCACATCGCCGACACTATAGAATATGCCTATTCTTGTCCGCAATTGTGGACAAGAATAGAATATGTTCTATTTTTTGGGGGAACGGAATTGCGTATCCCGGCAGCACACCGTGCTGCCCCATAGAAAAGAATGGGTCTGCAATTGCGGATATGTGAATGGACCTTAAATACAAATGTCCTGGAATTCTCTGTCTGTAAAGTCTGAGTCCAGTCTCTGTGTCTCCTGCAGAAAGAGCTACAGTCAGAGGACAACACCAGAGAGATGTCCGCGTCCTCTCCTTCCTCAGGACGGTCAGGTAATGGAGATGTCCCCTCCTCTGTAGGAGGACGCCTTGTTTTATCCAGTACTATTCTAGGTTTATACTGGTTTATACTGGTGTAATGAGCTGGAGATGGCGGGATTACAGCCGACCACAGACGCTCCATGTTCTCTGCTTCTTCCTACAAGTCTCTGGCTATGGAGACCACTGGTGGGAATAAGGAACCAATAGGTTTATGTCCCCGAGAGGAACGAGTCCTGACGCGTCTGGTAGAAGCCGATCTCCTCCACGGAAACCCCCCCCCCCCTCAGAGTGGTGATGCCCTCTCTGTGCCCCCCCCTCAGAGTGGTGATGCCCTCTCTGTGCCCCCCCCCTCAGAGTGGTGATGCCCTCTCTGTGCCCCCCCCCTCAGAGTGGTGATGCCCTCTCTGTGCCCCCCCCTCAGAGTGGTGATGCCCTCTCTGTGCCCCCCCCTCAGAGTGGTGATGCCCTCTGTGCCCCCCCCCCCTCAGAGTGGTGATGCCCTCTCTGTGCCCCCCCTCAGAGTGGTGATGCCCTCTCTGTGCCCCCCCTCAGAGTGGTGATGCCCTCTCTGTGCCCCCCCTCAGAGTGGTGATGCCCTCTCTGTGCCCCCCCTCAGAGTGGTGATGCCCTCTCTGTGCCCCCCCTCAGAGTGGTGATGCCCTCTCTGTGCCCCCCCTCAGAGTGGTGATGCCCTCTCTGTGCCCCCCCTCAGAGTGGTGATGCCCTCTCTGTGCCCCCCCTCAGAGTGGTGATGCCCTCTCTGTGCCCCCCCTCAGAGTGGTGATGCCCTCTCTGTGCCCCCCCTCAGAGTGGTGATGCCCTCTCTGTGCCCCCCCTCAGAGTGGTGATGCCCTCTCTGTGCCCCCCCTCAGAGTGGTGATGCCCTCTCTGTGCCCCCCCTCAGAGTGGTGATGCCCTCTCTGTGCCCCCCCTCAGAGTGGTGATGCCCTCTCTGTGCCCCCCCTCAGAGTGGTGATGCCCTCTCTGTGCCCCCCCTCAGAGTGGTGATGCCCTCTCTGTGCCCCCCCTCAGAGTGGTGATGCCCTCTCTGTGCCCCCCCTCAGAGTGGTGATGCCCTCTCTGTGCCCCCCCTCAGAGTGGTGATGCCCTCTCTGTGCCCCCCCTCAGAGTGGTGATGCCCTCTCTGTGCCCCCCCTCAGAGTGGTGATGCCCTCTCTGTGCCCCCCCTCAGAGTGGTGATGCCCTCTCTGTGCCCCCCCTCAGAGTGGTGATGCCCTCTCTGTGCC
Source organism: Bufo bufo (assembly GCF_905171765.1). Lineage (NCBI taxonomy): Eukaryota > Metazoa > Chordata > Amphibia > Anura > Bufonidae > Bufo > Bufo bufo. The sequence continues at coordinate 556,026,225 of NC_053393.1, read as the reverse complement.
CCCCCTCAGAGTGGTGATGCCCTCTCTGTGCCCCCCCTCAGAGTGGTGATGCCCTCTCTGTGCCCCCCCTCAGAGTGGTGATGCCCTCTCTGTGCCCCCCCTCAGAGTGGTGATGCCCTCTCTGTGCCCCCCCTCAGAGTGGTGATGCCCTCTCTGTGCCCCCCCTCAGAGTGGTGATGCCCTCTCTGTGCCCCCCCTCAGAGTGGTGATGCCCTCTCTGTGCCCCCCCTCAGAGTGGTGATGCCCTCTCTGTGCCCCCCCTCAGAGTGGTGATGCCCTCTCTGTGCCCCCCCTCAGAGTGGTGATGCCCTCTCTGTGCCCCCCCTCAGAGTGGTGATGCCCTCTCTGTGCCCCCCCTCAGAGTGGTGATGCCCTCTCTGTGCCCCCCCTCAGAGTGGTGATGCCCTCTCTGTGCCCCCCCTCAGAGTGGTGATGCCCTCTCTGTGCCCCCCCTCAGAGTGGTGATGCCCTCTCTGTGCCCCCCCTCAGAGTGGTGATGCCCTCTCTGTGCCCCCCCTCAGAGTGGTGATGCCCTCTCTGTGCCCCCCCTCAGAGTGGTGATGCCCTCTCTGTGCCCCCCCTCAGAGTGGTGATGCCCTCTCTGTGCCCCCCCTCAGAGTGGTGATGCCCTCTCTGTGCCCCCCCTCAGAGTGGTGATGCCCTCTCTGTGCCCCCCCTCAGAGTGGTGATGCCCTCTCTGTGCCCCCCCTCAGAGTGGTGATGCCCTCTCTGTGCCCCCCCTCAGAGTGGTGATGCCCTCTCTGTGCCCCCCCTCAGAGTGGTGATGCCCTCTCTGTGCCCCCCCTCAGAGTGGTGATGCCCTCTCTGTGCCCCCCCTCAGAGTGGTGATGCCCTCTCTGTGCCCCCCCTCAGAGTGGTGATGCCCTCTCTGTGCCCCCCCTCAGAGTGGTGATGCCCTCTCTGTGCCCCCCCTCAGAGTGGTGATGCCCTCTCTGTGCCCCCCCTCAGAGTGGTGATGCCCTCTCTGTGCCCCCCCTCAGAGTGGTGATGCCCTCTCTGTGCCCCCCCTCAGAGTGGTGATGCCCTCTCTGTGCCCCCCCTCAGAGTGGTGATGCCCTCTCTGTGCCCCCCCTCAGAGTGGTGATGCCCTCTCTGTGCCCCCCCTCAGAGTGGTGATGCCCTCTCTGTGCCCCCCCTCAGAGTGGTGATGCCCTCTCTGTGCCCCCCCTCAGAGTGGTGATGCCCTCTCTGTGCCCCCCCTCAGAGTGGTGATGCCCTCTCTGTGCCCCCCCTCAGAGTGGTGATGCCCTCTCTGTGCCCCCCCTCAGAGTGGTGATGCCCTCTCTGTGCCCCCCCTCAGAGTGGTGATGCCCTCTCTGTGCCCCCCCTCAGAGTGGTGATGCCCTCTCTGTGCCCCCCCTCAGAGTGGTGATGCCCTCTCTGTGCCCCCCCTCAGAGTGGTGATGCCCTCTCTGTGCCCCCCCTCAGAGTGGTGATGCCCTCTCTGTGCCCCCCCTCAGAGTGGTGATGCCCTCTCTGTGCCCCCCCTCAGAGTGGTGATGCCCTCTCTGTGCCCCCCCTCAGAGTGGTGATGCCCTCTCTGTGCCCCCCCTCAGAGTGGTGATGCCCTCTCTGTGCCCCCCCTCAGAGTGGTGATGCCCTCTCTGTGCCCCCCCTCAGAGTGGTGATGCCCTCTCTGTGCCCCCCCTCAGAGTGGTGATGCCCTCTCTGTGCCCCCCCTCAGAGTGGTGATGCCCTCTCTGTGCCCCCCCTCAGAGTGGTGATGCCCTCTCTGTGCCCCCCCTCAGAGTGGTGATGCCCTCTCTGTGCCCCCCCTCAGAGTGGTGATGCCCTCTCTGTGCCCCCCCTCAGAGTGGTGATGCCCTCTCTGTGCCCCCCCTCAGAGTGGTGATGCCCTCTCTGTGCCCCCCCTCAGAGTGGTGATGCCCTCTCTGTGCCCCCCCTCAGAGTGGTGATGCCCTCTCTGTGCCCCCCCTCAGAGTGGTGATGCCCTCTCTGTGCCCCCCCTCAGAGTGGTGATGCCCTCTCTGTGCCCCCCCTCAGAGTGGTGATGCCCTCTCTGTGCCCCCCCTCAGAGTGGTGATGCCCTCTCTGTGCCCCCCCTCAGAGTGGTGATGCCCTCTCTGTGCCCCCCCTCAGAGTGGTGATGCCCTCTCTGTGCCCCCCCTCAGAGTGGTGATGCCCTCTCTGTGCCCCCCCTCAGAGTGGTGATGCCCTCTCTGTGCCCCCCCTCAGAGTGGTGATGCCCTCTCTGTGCCCCCCCTCAGAGTGGTGATGCCCTCTCTGTGCCCCCCCTCAGAGTGGTGATGCCCTCTCTGTGCCCCCCCTCAGAGTGGTGATGCCCTCTCTGTGCCCCCCCTCAGAGTGGTGATGCCCTCTCTGTGCCCCCCCTCAGAGTGGTGATGCCCTCTCTGTGCCCCCCCTCAGAGTGGTGATGCCCTCTCTGTGCCCCCCCTCAGAGTGGTGATGCCCTCTCTGTGCCCCCCCTCAGAGTGGTGATGCCCTCTCTGTGCCCCCCCTCAGAGTGGTGATGCCCTCTCTGTGCCCCCCCTCAGAGTGGTGATGCCCTCTCTGTGCCCCCCCTCAGAGTGGTGATGCCCTCTCTGTGCCCCCCCTCAGAGTGGTGATGCCCTCTCTGTGCCCCCCCTCAGAGTGGTGATGCCCTCTCTGTGCCCCCCCTCAGAGTGGTGATGCCCTCTCTGTGCCCCCCCTCAGAGTGGTGATGCCCTCTCTGTGCCCCCCCTCAGAGTGGTGATGCCCTCTCTGTGCCCCCCCTCAGAGTGGTGATGCCCTCTCTGTGCCCCCCCTCAGAGTGGTGATGCCCTCTCTGTGCCCCCCCTCAGAGTGGTGATGCCCTCTCTGTGCCCCCCCTCAGAGTGGTGATGCCCTCTCTGTGCCCCCCCTCAGAGTGGTGATGCCCTCTCTGTGCCCCCCCTCAGAGTGGGGATGCCCTCTCTGTGCCCCCCCTCAGAGTGGGGATGCCCTCTCTGTGCCCCCCCTCAGAGTGGGGATGCCCTCTCTGTGCCCCCCCTCAGAGTGGTGATGCCCTCTCTGTGCCCCTCCTTCTCAGAGTGGTGATGCCCTCTCTGTGCCCCTCCTTCTCAGAGTGGTGATGCCCTCTCTGTGCCCCCCTCCTTCTCAGAGTGGTGATGCCCTCTCTGTGCCCCCCCTCCTTCTCAGAGTGGTGATGCCCTCTCTGTGCCCCCCCCTCCTTCTCAGAGTGGTGATGCCCTCTCTGTGCCCCCCCTCCTTCTCAGAGTGGTGATGCCCTCTCTGTGCCCCCCCCTCCTTCTCAGAGTGGTGATGCCCTCTCTGTGCCCCCCCCCTCCTTCTCAGAGTGGTGATGCCCTCTCTGTGCCCCCCCCTCCTTCTCAGAGTGGTGATGCCCTCTCTGTGCCCCCCCCTCCTTCTCAGAGTGGTGATGCCCTCTCTGTGCCCCCCCCTCCTTCTCAGAGTGGTGATGCCCTCTCTGTGCCCCCCCCTCCTTCTCAGAGTGGTGATGCCCTCTCTGTGCCCCCCCCTCCTTCTCAGAGTGGTGATGCCCTCTCTGTGCCCCCCCCTCCTTCTCAGAGTGGTGATGCCCTCTCTGTGCCCCCCCCTCCTTCTCAGAGTGGTGATGCCCTCTCTGTGCCCCCCCCCCTTCTCAGAGTGGTGATGCCCTCTCTGTGCCCCCCCTTCTCAGAGTGGTGATGCCCTCTTGTAGTCCACTGTGGGCACAGATGGCGCTGCAGAGCTGTGTGGGAGGAGCACAACCAGATTCCCGGCTCCTCCTACACGGTCCGGCAGCGCGATCTGTGTCTGCAGGGCTGAAAGGTGAAGCAGAGAAGGGAAGGAGCGCGGGGAGCAGAGCGGTCAGGGAGAAGTTTATTGGGGCTCTAGAAATGAACACTTCCATCTGTATTGATAGAAGCCCCCCCCCCCCTCACGGTGGTAATGCCCTCTCTGTGTCCCCCCTTCCCCCGGCACGCCTCTGTGTCCAGCTTTGCCGAGGATGCATGTGTACAAGGTTTTTGGCCGTGAGCCGCCATCTAGGTCCAGCTTCTGGGAGACCTGCAGACAGTCGGCTCAGGTTGTCGGGGGGGTAGTTCAGAGCTGGATGCAGATGAAGGAGGGAAGTGATATTAGAACGGGGGGGGCGGGGGGGTATTGGCCTCCAGGGCAAAGTAAGGATTACCATTAGAGTTGATGGATGAAATTTTTTAAATGGCATTAAAGGGGGATCTTGTAGTTATGGGTGACTGGTGTGGACTGGGATATTTCCAGTGCTCTTACATGTCGGAGCAGGAATCTAATGGATGCACTTACAGGAGCAGCAGCTCGTCACATCCCCCACAGAGGAGAGGACGTTCTAGATTTAGGCTAGCTTCACGCTAGTATTGTGAGATCCGGAGAGCAGTCGGCGGGTCTCTCTGGATTCAGCATTGCTGGAATCCACTGCGTGCAGCGGTAAGTAGCCCGGACAGGATCGCAGTGGCTTCTGGCAGATCCAGGGAGACCCAGTAGGCTGTTCCCTGACGGATCTTCCAATGCTAGTGTGAAACTAGTCGTAGAGATCTGGTGTCGGAGGTTCATGTGGAGGAACATTTGGGTTCCAGCGATGACTAATGTTTATGGGAACGATCCTACACTACAACCAAAGTATTAGACTTTAGAAAGAAGAACTTCAAAGAAATGGGGGAGGATAACGCAGCAGGAGCGAGCACCCAGTGGACTCCATTAAAAGTTGTCGTCTTAAAGGCAACCAAACTATATGTCAGACAGATTAGTAAAAGGAAGAAGAGCCCTCCCAAGTTTACTAGAGAAGTAAGAAATATAGTAAAAGATGAGAAGAAGCATATAGGAAGTCTAAAGACTAGAAGTGAAGCCAAGAGATAAAGCCTTCTTCAGGTCTATTAGTGATAGAAGAAAAACTACCATTACAACAATCAGAAATGGGGATCAGGCTATGGCTGAGCGTCTGAATATCTCCTTTTGTTCAGTATTTTGAGTCGGCGGCTCTCAGAATCGTCACTTGTATGGGCAGGGCAGTTACAGTCGTAAGAGAGGAGCTTCAGGGATTTCAGAGGCTCAAAGGGGTTGTCTCATGACAAACAATGGGGGCGTATTGCTAGGGTATGCCCCTATTGTTAATAGGTGCGGGTCCAACCGCTGGGACACAGAGCCTCGAAAGTGAAGGAGAGCGCACTGTGCATGCGTATCCGCCCTCCATTCATATTCTTTGGGGCCAGCGAAAATAAGCGCTGGCCCGTCTATTTCCCTTGAGCCCATAGAAGTGAATGGGAGCGATGGGCAGTCATGCGCGGTGTGCTCCCATTCACTTCTATGGGGACCGCGATTGGTGGAGGCCGGACCGGAGTCATTGCGTGACTCCGTTCGTGTAATAGGTACGGGTCCCAGCGGTGGGACCTGCACCTATAAGACAATGGGGGAATATCCTAGCGATATGCCCCCAATGTCTGAGAAGAGATAACCCCTTTAAAGTCGAACAAGGCCATGGGGCCAGATGGCATCCGAGTCCTTAAAGAACTCCAGTCTGTGACTTGATTTGTTTAACCAGTCCCTCTTAGGCCGAGTTCACACTTCAGTAATTTCCATCAGTTATTGAGAGCTACAACCGGGTGCGGGGAGAAAACACAGACCCGTGAGCCTAACATCTGTAGTAGTAAAATGATGGAAACCCTCCTGAAAAAGAAGATGATCGACCACCTAAAAACTAGCAATGTACTGGCACTAAAACGGCATGGCTGCTCCAAGGGCCGATCACGTCAGACTAATCTTATAGATTTCTTTGACTACGAAGGAGGTGCCGTGGATGTTTCTGGCCTGGATTTTAGCAAAGCCTTAGATACAAAGCCACAGCCAAAGCTGACAGATAAATGGCTGAAGATTGGACTTAATCCGCGGATAGTCCAGTGGATCCGCGGTCGGCTGTTGGACAGATATCAGAGGCTTGTTGTTAATGGGGTGCATTCTGAGTATGTAAGAGGGTTGACGTTCCTGGAGGGGTTTGTAACATGGAGAAGATTCATCCGCACTAGATAAATGGTCCAAACAATGGAAACCGCAGTCTGAAATCAGCCGGGGGTACGATCAGGAGCAATGTCAGATATTATTCTCCTGAAAGACTGGCTGAAGCTTGGAACAAACCTCTAGCAGAAGTGGTTAGTCTACAGTAAGTGACGGTAACCTGCCCGGGATAAGCGCAGGTCTATCCAAAGATAACGGGCGACTAGATGGACCAGGTGGTCTTTTTTTCCCTTCGCCCATGACAGCACCACGAGAGAGATAGGATCTACCCCCACAGACAGGAAACCTGCAGAATAAAAGGACGGACACTCTCCTCCCAATTCAGTGTGGTTTCCTGTCTCTGGGGAAGCCTGCAGTTTTTTTTTAGGTCCTTCCCTCTGGTGGTGCTCCCTAACATACCTGCGGTCCCTCAGTAACTAAGGCGCCATCTGTTTGTGCGCCTGAGGGCGGGCAGAGGCAGAGCTCCGGAGGGGGTGATTGTGTGCTGGAGCTTGTAGTGCCTATGGGCATCGCTGATGCGCTAGAAGCACAGACGCCGAACCCCAGGGGGAAGAAGAGTAGCTTCCGGCAGTGAGAATGTCGGGGAAAGCAGGGAGGTCACGTGATCGGTGACGCGTCGGATGTGACATCGTTTCAGCAGCGCCTATGAGTAGGGCGCGCTTTGAGCTACAGACTGGCGTCCTAAGCAGCGCTTTGGTTGCCAGCAACAGGATGCATGGAGGAGGACAAACTGTCACAGCCTGTGGTGGGCGCGGTGACATGGTGAACCCACATGCTGTTGCATGCGGCAACGTGGTGTTGTGGTTGCATGCGGGGTCAGTGTCATGGCCTATGTTTGTGCCGTGACACGTTTGCCACTCATGCAGTTGCCTGTGGCAATGTGTTGCTTATGCATGTGTGAGCGATTTCCCTTTTAGTTGTTTCCCTTCCCTGTCTGGTGTGCGTGGGGTTAATTCACTGGCTGGTTTGGAGCAAAGTGGTGAGTTGGGGGTGGTCTGAGGTCTCTTTATATCCTTTGGCTTGGAGACTGAGATCAGTTGGTTTGTCTGCCTTGCATGTGAGATGCTTGCGCTGTGCATGGATGAGATCTGAGGGCCATCTAAGTTTGACATCGTTGTTCTCAGCAATGTCATCTGCGATGTCATACTGTGTGTTTCCTCCTTGTCTTCCTTCCCCTCCTGGTGTTTAGTTTATGGTGTGGGGTTGAGTTGGAGGTTTGTTATACGTCTGGGTGTTTGTTTCATGTAGGTGTGTACTGGCCTGCATGGACATTTGACGTTTTCCCCTTTTGTGTGTGTGTGTGTGTATCCTCCGGAAGGGGGTTGCTTCCCCGGAGGGGGAACTACTCTACAAGACAGTGTGCTGTCCTGCCTGGAGCTTCCGTGCATCCGGTGTTCACATGGAGGCCCGGGTAGATGTTGGTGCTGTTTTTTTATCTCTGCTGCGGCAGGTAATTGTTGGTTGTTTCTAGTGTTCTGTTGTTACACTGTGTACAGTAGGTGTTTGTGAGATTGTGTTTTCAGCACGACAGCGTCGCGCTGATACTCGGCGACGTGGTGCCGAGATCTCGCACTCACTGGGATAGCGACAGCACATCCCAGCAAGCGCGTCATAGAAGCGACGGGAGATCCGACTTGGATTCCCGCCAATTCTACACGTGTGCGGCGTTTGTTATGAATCCTGAGGGGGAAGTCCCCGCCGGATTTTAAATAAAAATCCGACCTGGGTCCCGCCCTCAGGAGCATACCGGGCCCTTAGGTCTGTTATGGGTTGTAAGGAGAGCCCCCCCTACGCCGAAAAAAACGGCGTAGGGGGTCCCCCTACAATCCATACCAGACCCGTATCCAAAGCACGCTACCCGGCCAGCCAGGAAGGGAGTGGGGACGAGCGAGCGCCCCCCCCCCCCCCCTCCTGAGCCGTACCAGGCTGCATGCCCTCAACATGGGGGGTTGGGTGCTCTGGGGCAGGGGGCGCACTGCGGCCCCCCCACCTCAGAGCACCCTGTCCCCATGTTGATGAGGACAGGGCCCCTTCCCGACAACCCTGGCCGTTGGTTGTCGGGGTATGCGGGCGGGAGGCTTATCGGAATCTGGGAGCCCCCTTTAATAAGGGGGCCCCCAGATACCGGCCCCCCACCCTAAGTGAATGAGTATGGGGTACATCGTACCCCTACCCATTCACCTGCAAGAAAAGTGGTAAAAACACAAATAAACCACACAGTGTATTAAAATATTTTATTTTTCTGCTCCGGAGGCCGCCCCCTGTCTTCTTTATTAGCTCTTTTACCAGGGGGGGCTCTTCTTCTTCCGATATCCCGACGGGTCTTCTCCGCTATCCGGGGGGGTCTTCTCAACTCTCCGGGGTTCTCCTTCTGTCTTCTCCTTCTGTCTTGTTGTCTCCTTCTGTCTTCTGTCTCCGGGGGGGGCTCTTCTTCTTCCGATATCCCGACGGGTCTTCTCCGCTATCCGGGGGGGTCTTCTCAACTCTCCGGGGTTCTCCTTCTGTCTTCTCCTTCTGTCTTCTCCTTCTGTCTTCTCCTTCTGTCTTGTTGTCTCGGCGCACCCCGATTCTTCGTCTTCTCTTCTTGTTTTCGCCTCTCTCTGTTGTTGACTCGGCGCACCCCGGTTCTTCGTCTCGCGAGACGAAGAATCGGGGTGCGCCGAGTCTCGCGAGACGAAGAACCGGGGTGCGCCGAGTCAACAACAGAGAGAGGCGAAAACAAGAAGAGAAGACGAAGAATCGGGGTGCGCCGAGACAACAAGACAGAAGGAGAAGACAGAAGGAGAAGACAGAAGGAGAACCCCGGAGAGTTGAGAAGACCCCCCCCGGATAGCGGAGAAGACCCGTCGGGATATCGGAAGAAGAAGAGCCCCCCCCGGAGACAGAAGACAGAAGGAGACAACAAGACAGAAGGAGAAGACAGAAGGAGAACCCCGGAGAGTTGAGAAGACCCCCCCGGATAGCGGAGAAGACTCGTCGGGATATCGGAAGAAGAAGAGCCCCCCCCTGGTAAAAGAGCTAATAAATAAGACAGGGGGCGGCCTCCGGAGCAGAAAAATAAAATATTTTAATACACTGTGTGGTTTATTTGTGTTTTTACCACTTTTCTTGCAGGTGAATGGGTAGGGGTACGATGTACCCCATACTCATTCACTTAGGGTGGGGGGCCGGTATCTGGGGGCCCCCTTATTAAAGGGGGCTCCCAGATTCCGATAAGCCTCCCGCCCGCATACCCCGACAACCAACGGCCAGGGTTGTCGGGAAGGGGCCCTGTCCTCATCAACATGGGGACAGGGTGCTCTGAGGTGGGGGGGCCGCAGTGCGCCCCCTGCCCCAGAGCACCCAACCCCCCATGTTGAGGGCATGCAGCCTGGTACGGCTCAGGAGGGGGGGGGGGGGGGCGCTCGCTCGTCCCCACTCCCTTCCTGGCTGGCCGGGTAGCGTGCTTTGGATACGGGTCTGGTATGGATTGTAGGGGGACCCCCTACGCCGTTTTTTTCGGCGTAGGGGGGGCTCTCCTTACAACCCATAACAGACCTAAGGGCCCGGTATGCTCCTGAGGGCGGGACCCAGGCCGGATTTTTATTTAAAATCCGGCGGGGACTTCCCCCTCAGGATTCATAACAAACGCCGCACACGTGTAGAATTGGCGGGAATCCAAGTCGGATCTCCCGTCGCTTCTATGACGCGCTTGCTCTCCATCGCGGCAAGCCAGCTCGGCGCTGGCTCCCGCGATGGGGCTCGTATGTGCTCAATCTCGCCGAGAAATACAGCGAGATTGACACAAAATCGGGTTCACCTACTGTACTTACCTGCCGTGAAGTTGCTGCATTGTCTTTCTCCCTGTCAGGTACTGGGCCTCTGGAGATGCCGGTCATCCGTGGTGATGGATGAACAGGAGGTCTCTGCCCTGTCACGATGTTGAAGGCGATGCAGGGATTCCTAGACGTCTAGGTTCGTGGGTATGAGCCCCCGTACCATTGAAGGTGTCTCATACAACCAGGAGACTAAGGCTATTTGAGGGAAGCTTTAGGAGGTGACCAGCTCCCTTTTCCCTGCCTATGGCCTAGTAATTGGCGACATTATACGGTGGGGAGTTTCCCCCACTCCCTACCGTGAAACAAACTCACTGAGGAGTCTGCAGTCCCTCCAGTGTTGGTACCTCTGAGGGGGTGAGTGTTTTGGGGCATTATGTTATGCTTCCTTATGCTGATACAGTTGTATTAATGTCATTTCAGACAAAACCTAGGAAAGTGGTTACTAAGAGGAAGAATAAGGAATGTGCTCTGTGTAAAACTGGGTTGTCTTCGGATTTGGAAAAGAAAGTGTCAGTCCTGGATTGATAGAACAGTGGCTGAAGAATCACCATCTTTTTATAAATGTCTCCAGGCATTAGTCAGAGTAGAAGTTAATTCTACTCTGTCATCCAAAAAAGTCTTGGGGGAGAAAGATCCTAAAACGAGGCGCCATGAGTCTGTACAAGAACATTTATCATCTGAATCTGAGGAAGAGGAGATACACTTTTCTTTATTTGGACATTCTGATGATTCATCTCTATCTTTCCTCTGAAGATGGTGAGATTAGTGGTAGACACTGTTTTCCCATAGAAGATACGGAAAAACTCCTGAAAGCTGTACGCTCGACTATGGACATTGAGGAGAGAAAAGAGCCCCGGTCTATACAGGACATTATGTTTGGGGTCTAGAATCCAGACACCACAGCGCCCTCCCCCCACGTGTCGGCGATCGCAGCAAACCGCAGGTCAATATAGACCTGCGTTTCCGGGTTATTCGGGTCTCTGGGGACTCGATAACCCGGAACAGGATGGTGATCGGTGTTGTGATAATACACCACCAATCACCATCCTAAGAGGTGATGTGACATCACCTCTCAGCATCGCCTCTCATTGGTTGGCTGCAGGGGCGGGCAGTTCAAATTACAGCAGCGCTCCTCTCTTCCTCCTTTTCAGTCCAGGAGAGAGGAGCGCTGCACGTCGGATCTCAGAGCCAGCACCCCCATCTGTGCAGGGATCATCAGCCAGCACCCCCATCTGTGCAGGGATCATCAGCCAGCACCCCCATCTGTGCAGGGATCATCAGCCAGCACCCCCATCTGTGCCCCAGCACCCCCATCTGTGCACCCAGGTATTTAGGGAAAGGTAAGGGTTAGGCAGGGATATTCAGGGAAAGTTTTGTTGCATCACCCTAAATCAGGTGTCTGGGGTCCACAGCACAGCTGTGTGAACCTAGACCCGCCAGGGCTGCTGCAGCTTGCCACCCCCCCCCCCCCCAACTTTTTTTGGTGCGCAAGCAGTTATTTTTGCGTACGCTGACTGTGGCCGTCACTCTTAGCGTCCGGCCACTGTTAGCGCATCGCACACCCCACCGCTGATCAACTTTGGACGGTTGATCAGCGATTTTGAATTTTTTTTTTTTTTTTGCACATTTGTTGCACATTTTTTGCCTTTTTTTTTTTCTTTGTTATATATATTTTTTGTCTGCTAGGTTTAGGGTAAGTTCGCGAACACCCGTGCCCCCACACACACGCACACCAAATAAAGTTTATCACGCACACACACTCCCCTATGGCCCGTCGGATGTTCTTGGTCGAGGAGGCATACGCCCAGCTTGCCTCTGAGTCCGAGAGCCCCAGTGAGGACGAGGTTGACCCCACTTTCCTTTTGTCATCCGCGTCCTCCTCATCTAGTGATGATGATGAGCCCCCAAGGCGGCGGAGACGCCGCCAGGCGGAGCAAGGGGACCGCCATGCTAGGGACTCTATGGCCCACACTAGTAAGAGCAGCTCTGGGGCTCATACTATTTTTCCGGCCCACCAGTTAAGTCCACCGGAGCACCCTGCCGGTGAACTTACATGGTATACCCCAGAGCGTTTTGAACCCGTGATTCCTGATTTTGTAGGCCAACCAGGAATCCAGATTCCCACAGTGGGCTTCACTGAATACGACTACTTTAGTCTTTTTTTTCAGTGACCACTTTGTAAATCTGATGGTGGAGCAAGCAAACCTGTACGCCCAACAGTTCTTTGCTCAACACCCGGGCTCCCTTTTGGCTAGGGCCGGTGGCTGGACTCTGGTCAGTGCAGCCGAGATGAGGACATTTTGGGGCCTCGTGCTGCACATGGGCCTAGTCAAAAAACCTAGTGTCAGGCATTACTGGAGTGGGGACGTCCTCTACCAGACCCCACTTTACAGTACGGCCATGACACGCTCCCGGTTTGAGGCCATCCGGAAATGCCTGCATTATTCAGATAATGCAGCATGTCGTCCCCCCCCCCAAGGTGATCCTGCCTATGACCGCCTGTACAAAATCAGGCTGGTCATCGATCACTTTGGGGCCAAATTTGTACAGGCCGATGTACCTGGAAGGGAGGTCGCGGTTGATGAGTCTCTCATTGCTTTCAAGGGGAGACTCCTTTTCCGCCAGTATGTTCCCTCTAAGCGGGCGAGGTATGGCGTGAAGCTGTACAAACTTTGTGAGAGTACCTCAGGGTACACTTACAAGTTTCGTGTGTACGAGGGGCGAGATTCCTGTATTGAACCCCCAGAATGTCCCCCCACTCTGGGTGTTAGCAGGAAACTTGTGTGGGACCTTATGCACCCACTGCTAGATAAGGGTTACCACCTGTACGTGGTTAACTTTTATACCAGTATCCCCTTGTTCCAGTCCCTCGCCGCCAGATCAACGTCAGCTTGTGGGACCGTTCGGAAAAATCTATGCGGCCTCCCTTCCCACCCCCTCCAGGTACCTATCCCTAGTGGAAACCTGTTGCTGGTCAGATATAACGACAAGAGGGATGTCCTTGTACTGTCCACAATTCACGGTAACGGCATCACCCCTGTCCCTGTGCGAGGTACCGCGGCAACGGTCTTCAAGCCCGATTGTATCGTCAACTACAATCGGTATATGGGAGGAGTTGATCTCTCTGATCAAGTCCTGAAGCCATATAACGCCATGCTCAAAACCCGGGCATGGTACAAAAAAGTTGCGGTCTACTTGGTACAGGTTGCCTTGTACAACTCTTTTGTGCTGTCCCGGAGCGCTGGCAACACAGGGACATTCCTTCAGTTCTATGAGGCAGTCCTCAAGGACCTGATCTTTTCTGACCGGGAAAAAGCAGGCCGGAGTACCTCGGGGACTGGAGGTGCCCAGATCGTCCCTGGCCAACGCTTTCCAGGTGTGGTCCCCATACTGGAAAGAAGGGACGGACCCAAAAAAAGGTGCAGAGTGTGTCACAGGAGGGGGATACGGAAGGACACCACTACTCAGTGTGACACGTGCCCCGATCATCTGGGCCTCTGCATTATTGGTTGCTTCAGGGAGTACAACACTTCCATGGAGTACTAAATTTATATCCCAATTTAGCCACTGACAATCGGATAAAAAAAACTATGGTTCTCAGACTTGATACACTAAAACTAAAAAAAAGAAAATTTCAAAAATATTATTATTTAGTAAAACTAAAATAAATTTAAAAAAAGTTGACATATTAGGTATTAGCAATTTTTGGGCAAATTTTCCATTTTAATCCGTTTTTTTCCAGTAACAAAGCAAGGGTTAACAGCCAAACAAAACTTAATATTTATTACCCTGATTCTGCAGTTTACAGAAAAACACCATATGTGGTCGTATACTGCTGTATGACCAAACTGCAGGGCTCAGAAGGAAAGAAACGCTGTATGGTTTCTGGAAGGCAGATTTTGATGGCCTTTTTTTTTTCTTTTTGGCACCATGTCCCATTTGAAGCCTCCCTGATGCACCCCTAGAGTAGAAACTCCATAAAAGCGACCACATCTAAGAAACTACACCCTTTAAGATATTCAAAACTGATTTTAAAAACTTTATTAACCCTTTAGGTGTTCCTCAACAGTTTATGGCAAATAGAGATTAAATTTCAGAATTTCTATTTTTGGTAACCTTGCCTCACAAAAATTTTATATAGAGCAACCAAAAATCATATGTACCCTAAAAATAGTCCCAACAAAACTGCCACCTTATCCCGTAGTTTCCAAAATGGGGTCACCTTTATGGAGTTTCTACTCTAGGGGTGCATCAGGGGGGCTTCAAATGGGACATGGTGTAAATAAACCAGTCCAGCAAAATCTGCCTTCCAAAAACCACATGGCGCACCTTTCCCTCTACGCCCTACCGTGTGCTCGTACAGTAGTTTATGGCCACATCCGGGGTGTTTCTGCAAACTACAGAATCGGGGCAATAAATATAGCCTTTTGTTTGGCTGTTAACCCTTGCTTTGTTACTGCAAAAAATGGATTAAAATGGAAAATTTGCCAAAAAATCTAAATTCTGAAATTTTATCTCCATTTGCCATTAACTCTTGTGAAACACCTAAAGGGTTAATGACGTTTGTAAAATCAGTTTTGAATACCTTGAAGGGTGTAGTTTCTAGAATGGGGTCATTTTTGGGTGGTTTCTATTATGTAAGCCTCACAAAGTGACTTCAGACCTGAACTGGTCCCTAAAAATTGGGTTTTTGAAAATTTCTGAAAAATTTTAAGATTTGCTTCTAAACTTCTAAGCCCTGTAACATCCCCAAAAACTAAAATGTCATTCCCAAAATGATCCAAACATGAAGTAGACATGGGGAATGTAAAGTAATAACTATTTTTGGAGGTATTACTATGTTTTATAGAAGTATAGAAATTGAAACTTGGAAATTTGATAATTTTTCCAAAATTTTTGTAAATTTTGTATTTTTTTATAAATAAAAAAGTCAAAGCGTTTTAAAGTTATCACCACTTAAAGTGACACTAGTCAGTTTGGCAAAAAATGGCCTGGTCCTTAAGGTGAAATATGGCTGTGTCCTTAAGGAGTTAAAGAGGACCTTTCACCGATTCTTACCCTATGAACTAACTATACAGATATGTAGAGCGGCGCCCGGGGATCTCACTGCACTTACTATTATCCCCGGGCGCCGCTCCGTTCTCCCGTTATGCCCTCCGGTATCTCCGCTCACTAAGTTATAGTAGGCGGAGATACCAGTCCCTAAGTTATGGTAGGCGGAGTCTGCCCTAGCGCTGGCCAATCGCAGCGCAGAGCTCACAGCCTGGGAGGTTATTTTCTCCCAGGCTGTGAGCTCTGCAATGCGATTGGCCAGCGCTAGGGCAGACTCCGCCTACCATAACTTAGGGAACGGAGATACCGGAGGGCATAGCAGGAGAACGGAGCGGCGCCCGGGGATAATAGTAAGTGCAGTGAGATCCCCGGGCGCCGCTCCACATGTATGTATACTTAGTTCATAGGGTAAGAATCGGTGAAAGGTCCTCTTTAAAGAAGAAGATTCTGCTACATGGAATAAGGCTCCCAGGATAGATGTAGCGATCTTTAAATTTCAAGGAAGACAGCTCTTCCCTTTGATGATATGGGGATTTTAAAGGACCCATTAGATAAAAAAGCCGATACCTTTTTAAAATGGGCTTGGGAGGCATCCACTTCTTCCTTCAGACCAAGTATAGCCTCTACCTGTACGGCCCGGTCAGTTATAGTCTGGCTCTCTGAATTAGAAAATCAACTAAAGAACAGATGCCCCAGGGAAGAGATTTCAGCATCCCTGCCAACAATTAAAAAAGCGGCTGACTTCTTGGCAGATGCCTTTGCTGATTCTGTCAGACTGGAGGCCAAATCTGCCGCCTTGTCAAATTCAGCACAAAGAGCGCTTTGGTTAAAAAATTGGGAGTGGAGATCTCCCATCTGAAAACAAACTATGTGGTGTCCCCTGTGAAGGGGAATACCTGTTCGGGCCAACTCTGGATGACTTATTAGATAAGGCTGCGGATAAAAAGAGAAAATTTCCAGGGTTCCATAACCGTTCCTTTCGCCCCTTCAAAACTAATCAGGAATCAGATAAAAAGTCCAGGGAAGACAGGTTCCAGAACCAAAGGAGAGGTGGAAGTTATTTCTTCAATCAGTCCTTTGGAGATAAAAAGAAACAGGATCAACAATGATGCCAGAAGTCAGGTGGGGGCAGATAAAAAAAATTCTCTGCAGCCTAGTCCCAGATTTTGTCAAGTTAGTGAATTCTAGACTCCATTCTCAATGGGTTACAATTAAAATTCCATCTGGCCCCTCCAGTAAGATTCTTAATTATAAAAGATCAAGTCTCAGCTCTAGGAAATACGGCCATGGAAAGCGAGGTTCTAAAATTTGTAGAAAAATCTGTTTTAGTCCCGGTAGCAGAAGTGGAAAAAGGCGAGGTATTTTATTTCCCCTGTTTTTATTTAAAAAAAAATAGATGGTTCATTCAGAACTATAATAAACCTAAAGAGATTGAATAATCTTCTTCAGATCAATAAGTTCAAAATGGAAACTATAAAATCGGTTATAAACCTTCTTTCTCCTCGCTGCTTCATGGCAGTACTCAATCTTAAGGACGCATACTATCACATTCCAATTTTTGCAGGGCATCAGAAATTCCTAAGAGTCGCAGTCAGAATAGGGGGTCAGTTACAGCATTTTCAGATTCAGTTCTTTGGCCTATCCATGGTTCCAAGAATGTTTACGAAAATAATCTCAGAGATGGCGGCTCATATAAGGGAGAGGGATATTCTTTTCAAACCATACCTGGATGATTTTCTGATTGTAGTTAAAGCAGAAGATGCCTGCAAAATAGCAGTAGCTGCGGTATCAGAGATCCTGAACAGAGTAGGATGGATTTTAAACCAAGAAAAATCAAGACCGCATCCCACCAGAAGACTGTCTTTTCTGGCATTGATTTTAGATTCTTCTTGCCAGAGCTGTTTTTTGCCAGAAGAAAAAGTAATTCTCATCCAGAAAAAAAATCAGGCGCTTGATCAGAAATCCGGTGACCTCAATAAGGAAAGGGATGTCTATCCTGGGATCCCTCGCATCTTTTATTCCAGCGGTACGATGGGCATAACTCCATTCAAGGGCGCTCCAGTGGGAAATCCTGTCTCGTTGGGAGGAAAACAGCTCCCTAGATGTAAAAATAAGGATTTCAGATCAGACTCTCCAAAGCTTGACATGGTGGCTGGAGAGGGAAAATCTAATTCGAGGTGTTCCCTGGAAGCTGGAAGATCTGATTTGTCTGACTACGGGGAGCTCACATTCAGGAGATTTCCCTTCAAGGTTGTTGGGGAAGTATCCAAGAAAGAGGGTCCTCCAACCTGAAGGAGCTGATGGCCGTGTGCCTAGCGATGAATTCTGCTCTTCCAAGAATAAGAGGAAAAAATCGAAGAATTATGATGGACAACCAAGACGGTATTCTCGTACCTAAACAAACAGGGGGGCACAAGGTGCAGAATTCTAATGCAGGAAGCCGACAGTATCCTCTTACTAGCAGAAAAAGAATGTGCGTTGATCTCAGCGGTACATATCAGGGGCGTGGAAAACAAGCAGACTTTCTCAGTCGTCACCCTCTTTCTCGGGGAGAGTGGTCTCTAGACCAATCCATTTTCGAGAAGATAACGGCCCTCTGGGGACAGCCGGACATAGATCTGTTTGCTACTCACCAGAACCAAAAAAGATAATGTTCTACCTAGATCCATCAGGATCCCGTTATGGGATAGATGCCTTGATACAGAAATGGGAATTTCCTCTGACCTACGCCTTTCCTCTTCCTTTTGATTCCTCGTGTGTTACGGAAAATCAGGGAAGACGGGGCAAGGGTTATCCTCATTGCTCCATTCTGGCCAAGAAGGTCTTGGTTCACGTTGTTCCGGGTCATGTCAATCTCGGATCCATGGGTCCTTCCTGTTGAGCCAAGGTCCAGTATTCCATCCAGACAAAAAATCTCCACTTAACTGCCTGGAACTTGAAAGGTACATGCTAGGGAGGAAGGGATTTTCCGATGCCTTCATTTCGACTTTTCTTAAGAGTAGGAAGAAAGTAACAGTAGCCATCTATGCCAGCGTGTGGCAGAAATTTTTAGATTTTGCGCATATCCAGAATAATGACCTCCCATCTTCTGCTCCTATTTATCTAATATCGGAGTTCCTTCAGAAGGGTCTAGGTCTGGGAGCAGGAAATACCTTAAAAGTATATGTCTCAGCTCTGTTGGCCCTGTTTAATCAGGACATTGCAGGATGCCCATGGTTATCTTGATGCTTTAGAGTCCAGCTCCATAAAATGTCTCACCTTGAAGTTGTGTCTCCTAATAGCTTTAACATCTGCTCGCAGGATTAATGAGATTCAGGCCATTTCCATAAATCCTGCTTAAACCACAATTTTAGAGGACAAGGTTGTGATACGTCCAGATCCGGCTTTTCTTCCAAAAGTCGTTTTCAAATTTCATAGATCCTAAGAGATTATTCTTCCTACCCTGTTTAAAATCCCTGGGTCAGAAGAAGAGAAATCCCTTCACTGCCTAGACGTCAGAAGGGCTTTAATTTAACTATCTTTCTCGCACTAAAGATTGGCGCAAATCTTCTTCACTCTTTATTCTCTTTCAAGAGTGAATACAGGTGTTGCGGCCTCAAAGTTTTATTGCTAGGTGGATTGTTTCAGCTATTTCATTGTCTTGCCTGTCTTCTGGGTTATCTCCTCCAGCGGGTCTCAAGGCACACTCTACCAGGGAAGTGGCTACCTCCTGGGCGGAAAGATCCTCGGTTCCCATAGAGGATATTTGCAGAGATGCCACCTGGTCTTCTCCTTCAACCTTTTTTTAAGCACTATCGGCTTGATTTAAACTCCTCTCCTTCGGGGTCTTCCTTTGGGGAAAGGTACTTCTTTCTACTCTTCCACCCTGAAATTTCCTCTGATAATTCTCTTGTGGTGCTGTCATGGGCGAAGGAAAAAATTATGATTACTTACCGGTAATTTGATTTTCCAGAGCCTATGACAGCACCCTTATATTCCCTCCCTTTGGTTCTTTATGGTTATCTTATGTTCGCACGGGTGTAGCAAAAAAAAAAGAGAATCTTGTTAAACGGTATATATTATTGACTATCTAACGTTATGTTGGTGGCCTTCCTCCGATGTTTGGATATCACACTGAGGAGGAGAGTGTCCGCCCTTTTATTCTTCAGGTTTCCTGTCTGTAGGTGTGGATCCTCTCTGTCTCTTGTGGTGCTGTCATGCGCTCTGGAAAATAAAATTAACGGTAAGTAATCATCATTTTCTGCTGTCAATGTTTCTAATTTTGGTTGTCATGATAATTAGGCCCCCTGCACAGAGCTGTATCCATTGTGCGGTGTACAAACTGTGAAACCACAAAATACGGATGCAGCCCATGTGCCATCCGCTATTTTTTTTTTTTTTTTGTGGTCCCATGAACTATAATGGGTCCACGTTTTGCAGACCAGTCTAGGACATGTTCTGTTTTGAGAATGAAAATACGGATGCTGCAAAGCGCACAGGCGGGCGACACACAGACGTGACCCATATTTCGCGGATCTGCAATTTGCAGACCGTAAAACTCATATGGTTGTGTATGAGGCCTTAAAAGGGTTGAAAAATATAACAGTACAATGAAAAGGTTTTATGAAGTTTAACCCCTTTCCGACCAGCGCTGTAAAAGTACGGAGCTGCGGGAAGTGACTTCCCGACCAGCACCATAGTATTCGCTACATAAAGTGACACATCATATTTGCAAAAAATGGCCTGGGCAGGAAGGTGAAAACTGGCCCGGCGTACAAAGGGTTAAATACAATGTACATGCTGTAATTCACACGTCCGCAATTTCGTTCTGCATTTTGTGGAACGGAATTGCAGACCCATTAATTTCTATGTGCTGCCCGGATACGGAATTTCGGTCCCGCATTTCCGGGTCCGCAATCCCGTTCCCGAAAAAAATAGAACATGTCCTATTCTTGTCCGCAATTGCGGACAAGAATAGACATATTCTACTAGTGCCGTCAATGTGCGGTCTACAAAATGCGGAATGCACATTGCTGGTGTCCGTATTTTGCGGATCCGCAAAACACACACGGATGTGTGAATGGATCCTAAGAAGCAGTATGTCTGATTTAACAGGGTTGATTCTGCTGACACATGCTTTTTAATGCAGATTTTTTTTTAAATTATTTTAAGGGAGGAGAACATTCTAATAGAGAATGGTAATCCAGCCTTACGCTGGCTCCATAGCCATAGCCTCCTCATACATCACCGCACTGTTCCTCTCCACTGCCCTGTACGACAGTGCATGTAGCTGTGAGGGACAGGGGCACCGCCTAATAGCACTGACTCGCAGGTCCCTTTATGATTTTCCACTTGGCATTCGAGCCTGGTGGTCTGAGGTCTACTGTCTTTGTCAATTTATCATAGAATTTTTCTTCATGTTTTGCAATTTGTATCAGAATTTTTGTTATAAAAAATCTATCATTTTAAAGATTATATTATTTAAGAATTATTTTTAAAAGTTTTGTTCTTGACAGACGACTGTACCGGGAGCACAGAGGAACACCTGATACCTACATATTATGATGCAGATGATTCGGTTGTCGCACCAGATACATATGAAAAACGTGCCATTATCCCAGTTGTACACTCAGACCTTCAAATCAAAAATCTGCCATCTGATACTTTAAAAAAGACTGTTATGCAGAATGCAAACCACAGAAGTGGTGCTGGATCCAAAAGAGCTCAGAAACGGAAGAGGAAGAAGTCTTATTCATGTTCAGAATGTGGCAAATGTTTTCCTCAGAAATTATATCTTGATATCCATCTAAGACATCACACAGGCGAGAAGCCGTATTCATGTTCAGAATGTGGCAAATGTTTTGCTCGGAAATCATATCTTGAGAGGCATCAGATAGTTCACACAGGGGAGAAGCCGTATTCATGTTCAGAATGTGGCAAATGTTTTAATGAGAAATCAAATCTTGAGAGGCATCAGATAGTTCACACAGGGGATAAGCCGTATTCATGTTCAGAATGTGGCAAATGTTTTGCTCAGAAATCAAATCTTGAGAGCCATCAAAGACATCACACAGGGGAGAAGCCGTATTCATGTTCAGAATGTGGTAAACGTTTTGCTAAGAAATCAAGTCTTGCTATCCATCAAATACATCACACAGGGGAGAAGCCGTATTCATGTTCAGAATGTGGCAAATGTTTTACTCAGAAATCAAATCTTGATGTCCATCAAAGACATCACACAGGGGAGAGGCCATATTCATGTTCAGAATGTGGTAAACGTTTTGCTAAGAAATCGGTTCTTCTTAGCCATCAATTAATTCACACAGGGGAGAAGCCGTTTTCATGTCCAGAATGTGGAAAATGTTTTGCTAGGAAAAATCATCTTGCTGAGCATTTAAAAATTCACACAGGGGAGAGGCCATTTTCCTGCCCAGAATGTGAAAAATGTTTTGCACAGAAATCAAAACTTGTTAAGCATCTAAAATCTCACACAGAGGAGAAGTGATATTCATGCCCAGAACGTGTTTTACTAAAAAATCTAATTTTGAGAATTATTAGGGAAGTCACACAGGGGTGCAGCATGTTTATGTTTAGAATGTGGAAACTGTTTTATTCAGAAATAAGCCCTTGTTCAATATCAGAGAATTCATACAGGGGAGAAGAAGTTCTAACCCCTTCCCAACATCCTCCATACATGTATGGCGGATGTCGGGAATATAAAGATGGTGCCCACTCGAGTTAAGTGAGGGCCATAGGCGAAGCATGCGTGCAGTTTCACACATCAGATGTCTGCTGGCAGCGTCCATGATTGGAGATAGCTCTGATTGCTGACATTCGGTCAGATGCTGTAGCCAACTGCAACCACAGCATCTGAGCAGTCATTTACTGGGAGCGAGCGAGGTGTTAAAGCTTGAAGAGCATATGAATTAGAACCATAGATAACTTCATAAAACCAAATATAACAATACCCACATGAAGTATAGTGAATAAAAGATATAACAGAAAATGGATTATAGTTCAAGGCCTTTACCATAGCTACCATAAATAAACCATTAGAGAGATTGCTTACATGATAACAGAGTATTTTCTGTTGTTACCTATATTAATGAGTCATTTGCACACTGGTGTCTGACAACAACAGCACTTAGTTTCATTGCTATGATAACATATGATGTGTGGAGCACACCTCTCATTTTCATTACACAGATGTATCCTCATGATATAACTAGATGATTTTCTTATGTAGTTACCTTAAGCTGCTTCTTTCTTATCTTAAGTGCTTCCCCCTTTACTAGCCAAGCTGTATGTGTATACAACTCTGGAGAGAGAAAAGGAGGAGAGGGGGTGAAGCTGCGGGCATTAAAGGCCCCCTGGTCTCACATATGTATAGACTATAGAAGAAAGCTTGAGCCAATGACTTAGATAATACACATGTATACTCACTGCCTATTTAAAAAAATGCACCTCCTTGAAGTGTCACATATGACGCATGCAGTATTGATATTAGTGAGAGGCCATTACAAGATGGTGGCTGACACCCAGATGTTCACATTAGTTCACATACTAAAGTTTGTAAGACGGCTTAACTAATTGTAATAAAGAAAGAGATTGCCTTGACCCTCTTTGTGTCAGCGTCTAGTCTCTCCACGCGTGGATATTAACCCCTTGGGATACCTTGATTTGAAGCACCAGAGTGTATCTTAAACGCTTTAATTAAAAGCGAATATACCAGAACAAGAGAAAGAAATACCACACAAGTGGGCCGCATATCTAATAAATATATAATTTATTGAAAAAGCACTAAGTTAAAAACATTAAAAATTTATTGTATACAATGATAAACTCGTGTGGACTATAAATCTGCCTAACACATAAACCCACACACGACACATATCTGATATAGATGCAAAATCGCTGCCAAAGTAAGGTACACAGTACATAAATATACTTCTAAAACGTAAATGCACTAAACCCTAATCTATGTAAAAAATTATGGTGTGTAGGAAGGAAAACATTCCAGCAAATGAACCTACACATTCCATATATTAAAGAGCATCACCCAGATAAAGTGCAAAATACATGAAAATACAAAGAATATACATATCCCAGATACTTATCTGTTGCAGAGTTAAGTGAGCATAGTGTGCAAGAAGGAGTGTATCGCCAGGTAGTACTGGCTTCCTTAGGGATTGACATACAAAAAATCATTGTGCCTTTTATATATACATAGCAATGGTTGTTATGGATGACTGCTGTGGTCGATCAATAAAAAGATAATTAAGAGGACGGACAGGAAAGGGGGAGAAGCTAGCTCCGACAAAGTTGATTAATTGCCACCACCCTAAAATGGCGCTAAGAAATAAAATGTTTCACAGCCCACCTCCCCGTTGAAAAGTGCCCTCACCCAACAGAGACTGGAAGGGGTGGATATGTAGTTTCTGCGGACATCAAAATCCCAAAGTCTCAGGAAAGCTGGATGAATCCCTTGAGAAAATAAGAGTCGGGGAAGGGGGTCTGACAGCTGTGGTGGGCTGGTTCCCTTCCCCTGCCTTAACAGAGAAAACTTGAGAAACATTCCTTAGATAAGAGATGCAGGCAATGCAGAAGTGACTATGAAGAAGGGGGGAAGGAATCATGCAGAGTGACGTGATTGTGAATGCTTTTTACAAAATACAAAAAAAGTGAAGATTGCTTAATAATTTTCTTTCTTCTTTCCCAAGTAGTATACCGTAATGTGGGAATCCAGTCTTAAAGGAAAATTATTATCTATATGGGCAACACCAATTAATACCACGTGGCATATAAGATGATTTGGGTTTAACAAAAATGATTGTGTGATTATAACTTGTATGCTGTCTTGTTATAAGATTTTGATCACAGATTGAAGACCAGAAGATGTTGGAAAAAACGGCAGAACAACAACAGAGATCATCAGCAATTGTGGGTGTGGTGTGTCTAACTGATTCCAGGAAAGCTGTGTTTATTTGTGCTGCAAGTTTTATGATGAAACAAAGAAAACTGTGGCTGGGATGGAAGCCATAGATTAGTTGCAGTTAAGTATGTGTGAAGTGAAGGCTGATGGATGCTTAGCAGAGCTGTGTGTGCAATCCGTATTTCATGTATAAGGGTGCATTCACACGATCGTATAAATGGATCCGCATCCGTTCCGTTCATTCATTTCATCATTGCATCCGTTCCGTTCTGTGGCCCCGCAAAAAGATAGAGCATGTCCTATTCTTGTCCGCAACCGCAGACAAGCTTAGGCATTCTCTATATAGCGCTGGCCATGTGCGGTCTGCAAGTTGCGGAACGCACATGGCCGGTATCCGTGTTTTGCGGACCGCAAAACACGGTCGTGTGAATGCACACTAAGGGCGTGGTTATGAACTGTTTGTGAATATGAATAAATGAAGATGTGAATGAGTATGGAGTACGATATTGGTTTTTATAATATGCGCATTGGGGATTTTTATTTTAGTTTTCTTAAAAGATTTTTGGGGGTTTTTTGTGTCAAAAGTGTTGATTGAGCTCAAAATTTTTTAATTGAAGTCAATGAAATGTTTTTTTATGGGCCCTTCATGTGTTTATGCCTGTATTGTCAGATTTGTTTGTTTCGATGTTTGTGGTTACGTGTTATATGTTAAATGTTGTGCTAACATCAGCAATCTGTTTTCATTGACAGCTGAGACGATACTGATGGAGGGGGGGGGGGAGAGATCACACCGTTCAACTGAAAGGGGTGGACTTAGATGACTCAGAGGGGAGGGAGGAGGACAGGATGGAAGTTACAGACAATAACAGCCCTTGTGCCCATCCCCTAGTTACAAGACACCCCCATGAAAGATGAGAAGTCCTGTGTTTCAGTCTATTAAAATTCCACATTAGGGAAAGCTGGATACTTCTGTAAGCCAAAATGCAGAGTATAAACTGAAAAGAATGGCGTGGCATTAACCATGCAGGAAATGCTCAAACCCACATGCAGTTGTGCATATACAGTGGGGGAAATAATTATTTGACCCCTCACTGATTTTGTAAGTTTGTCCAATGACAAAGAAATGAAAAGTCTCAGAACAGTATCATTTCAATGGTAGGTTTATTGTAACAGTGGCAGATAGCACATCAAAAGGAAAATCGAAAAAATAACTTTAAATAAAAGATAGCAACTGATTTGCATTTCATTGAGTGAAATAAGTATTTGAACCCTCTAACAAAAAAAGACTTAATACTTGGTGGAAAAACCCTTGTTTGCAAGCACAGAGGTCAAACGTTTCTTGTAATTGATGACCAAGTTTGCGCACATTTTAGGAGGAATGTTGGTCCACTCCTCTTTGCAGATCATCTCTAAATCCCTAAGGTTTCGAGGCTGTCTCTGTGCAACTCTGAGCTTGAGCTCCCTCCATAGGTTTTCGATTGGATTAAGGTCCGGAGACTGACTAGGCCACTCCATGACCTTAATGTGCTTCTTCTTGAGCCACTCCTTTGTTGCCTTTGCTGTATGTTTTGGGTCATTGTCGTGCTGGAACACCCATCCACGACCCATTTTCAGTTTCCTGGCAGAGGGAAGGAGGTTGTCGCTCAGGATTTCACGATACATGGCTCCGTCCATTTTCCCGTTTATGCGAATAAGTTGTCCTGTGCCCTTAGCAGAAAAACACCCCCAAAGCAAAATGTTTCCACCCCCATGCTTGACGGTGGGGACGGTGTTTTGGGGGTCATAGGCAGCATTTTTCTTCCTCCAAACACAGCGAGTTGAGTTAATGCCAAAGAGCTCTATTTTGGTCTCATCAGACCACAGCACCTTCTCCCAGTCACTCTCTGAATCATTCAGGTGTTCATTGGCAAACTTCAGACGGGCCTGCACATGTGCCTTCCTGAGCAGGGGGACCTTGCGAGCCCTGCAGGATTTTAATCCATTGCGGTGTAATGTGTTTCCAATGGTTTTCTTGGTGACTGTGGTCCCTGCTAATTTGAGGTCATTAACTAACTCCTCCCGTGTAGTTCTAGGATGCTTTTTCACCTTTCTCAGAACCATTGACACCCCACGAGGTGAGATCTTGCGTGGAGCCCCAGAGCGAGGTCGATTGATGGTCATTTTGTGCTCCTTCCATTTTCGAACAATCGCTCCAACAGTTGTCACCTTCTCTCCCAGCTTCTTGCTAATGGTTTTGTAGCCCATTCCAGCCTTGTGCAGGTCTACAATTTTGTCTCTGACATCCTTGGACAGCTCTTTGGTCTTTCCCATGTTGGAGAGTTTGGAGTCTGCTTGATTGATTGATTCTGTGGACAGGTGTCTTTTATACAGGTGACTAGTTAAGACAGGTGTCCTTAATGAGGGTGACTAATTGAGTAGAAGTGTCTAACCACTCTGTGGGAGCCAGAACTCTTAATGGTTGGTAGGGGTTCAAATACTTATTTCACTCAATGAAATGCAAATCAGTTGCTATCTTTTATTTAAAGTTTTTTTTTCGATTTTCCTTTTGATGTGCTATCTGCCACTGTTACAATAAACCTACCATTGAAATGATACTGTTCTGAGACTTTTCATTTCTTTGTCATTGGACAAACTTACAAAATCAGTGAGGGGTCAAATAATTATTTCCCCCACTGTATATAGGGGAGCAAATCCTGCACTTGTGGCCCGTTGCTAATGACGATCCCCAGCAAAAATGCATACAGTGGAGGATGCCCGCAGCGAACCACAAGTACCACAATAGACATCCTACACAAGATAGCAATTATGTGGATGTAGTAATCAATATAGCAATATAACAAAATAGCAAAGACAGGTGCACTCTGCGGTCTTACTAAACCCTCAAACTGATGTTAAAATTGAGAGATTAGCCAACATATCCTACGGTGTAGGACATGTCTGAGCCCGAGCACTGCGCCAAGGTTTCTCAAGTAGCTTGGGAACCTAACACTCACCTACCTGAGCCGTATGGGCAATACCAGGGGCCAGTGGGCAAATTACAGGAGCATGAGGCCGACTCACAAACAACTCACCAGTTACCTCCAGCATGTAGCCATGCTTGCAATGGGAGGAGGGAAGAGTCTGCGAGTCCCACTCAAGACTGGCTGGTATGGCCCAGGCCTCACAGGTGCACCTAAATGTAGCCTGTACAGTCGTGGCTAAAAGTTTTGAGAATGACACAAATATTAGTTTTCACAAAGTTTGCTGCTAAACTGCTTTTAGATCTTTGTTTCAGTTGTTTCTGTGATGTAGTGAAATATAATTACACGCACTTCTTCATACGTTTCAAAGGCTTTTGTCGACAATTACATGACATTTATGCAAAGAGTCAGTATTTGCAGTGTTGGCCCTTCTTTTTCAGGACCTCTGCAATTCGACTGGGCATGCTCTCAATCAACTTCTGGGCCAATTCCTGACTGATAGCAACCCATTCTTTCATAATCACTTCTTGGAGTTTGTCAGAATTAGTGGGTTTTTGTTTGTCCACCCGCCTCTTGAGGATTGACCACAAGTTCTCAATGGGATTAAGATCTGGGGAGTTTCCAGGCCATGGACCCAAAATGTCAACGTTTTGGTTCCCGAGCCACTTAGTTATCACTTTTGCCTTATGGCACAGTGCTCCATCGTGCTGGAAAATGCATTGTTCTTCACCAAACTGTTGTTGGATTGTTGGAAGAAGTTGCTGTTGGAGGGTGTTTTGGTACCATTCTTTATTCATGGCTGTGTTTTGGGGCAAAATTGTGAGTGAGCCCACTCCCTTGGATGAGAAGCAACCCCACACATGAATGGTCTCAGGATGCTTTACTGTTGGCATGACACAGGACTGATGGTAGCGCTCACCTTTTCTTCTCCGGACAAGCCTTTTCGAGATGCCCCAAACAATTGGAAAGAGGCTTCATCTGAGAATATGACTTTGCTCCAGTCCTCAGCAGTCCATTCACCATACTTTCTGCAGAAGATCAATCTGTCCCTGATGTTTTTTTTGGAGAGAAGTGGCTTCTTTGCTGCCCTTCTTGACACCAGGCCATCTTCCAAAAGTCTTGGCCTCACTGTGCGTGCAGATGCGCTCACACCTGCCTGCTGCCATTCCTGAGCAAGCTCTGCACTGGTGGCACTCCGATCCCGCAGCTGAATCCTCTTTAGGAGACGATCCTGGTGCTTGCTGGACTTTCTTGGACGCCCTGAAGCCTTCTTAACAAGAATTGAACCTCTTTCCTTGAAGTTCTTGATGATCCTATAAATTGTTGATTGAGGTGCAATCTTAGTAGCCACAATATCCTTGCCTGTGAAGCCATTTATATGCAACGCGCTGATGGCTGCACGCGTTTCTTTGCAGGTCACCATGGTTAACAATGGAAGAACAATGATTTCAAGCATCACCCTCCTTTTAACATGTCAAGTCTGCCATTTTAACCCAATCAGCTTGACATAATGATCTCCAGCCTTGTGCTCGTCAACATTCTCACCTGAGTTAACAAGACTATTACTGAAATGATCTCAGCAGGTCCTTTCATGACAGCAATGAAATGCAGTGGAAAGTTTTTTTTGGGATTAAGTTAATTTTCATGGCAAAGAAGGACTATGCAATTCATCTGATCACTCTTCATAACATTCTGGAGTATATGCAAATTGCTATTATAAAAACTTAAGCAGCAACTTTTCCAATATTTATGTAATTCTCAAAACTTTTGGCCACGACTGTAGATGGAAAACAGGCACATTTAAATTGAAGTTTATACACCTCCAGGCATCTCTATAAATATAAACTGAAAAGAATGGCGTGGCATTAACCATGCAGGAAATGCTCAAACCCACATGCAGTTGTGCATATATATAGGGGAGCAAATCCTGCACTTGTGGCCCGTTGCTAATGACGATCCCCAGCAAAAATGCATACAGTGGAGGATGCCCGCAGCGAACCACAAGTACCACAATAGACATCCTACACAAGATAGCAATTATGTGGATGTAGTAATCAATATAGCAATATAACAAAATAGCAAAGACAGGTGCACTCTGCGGTCTTACTAAACCCTCAAACTGATGTTAAAATTGAGAGATTAGCCAACATATCCTACGGTGTAGGACATGTCTGAGCCCGAGCACCGCGCCAAGGTTTCTCAAGTAGCTCGGGAACCTAACACTCACCTACCTGAGCCGTATGGGCAATACCAGGGGCCAGTGGGCAAATTACAGGAGCATGAGGCCGACTCACAAACAACTCACCAGTTACCTCCAGCATGTAGCCATGCTTGCAATGGGAGGAGGGAGGAGTCTGCGAGTCTCACTCAAGACTTGCTGGTATGGCCCTGGCCTCACAGGTGCACCTAAATGTAGCCTGTAGATGGAAAACAGGCATGGCTACATGCTGGAGGTAACTGATGAGTTGTTTTTGAGTTGGCCTCATGCTCCTGTAATTTGCCCACTGGCTCCTGGTAGTGCCCATACGTTGCAGGTAGTTGAGTGTTAGGTTCCCGAGCTACTTGAGAAACCTTGGCGCGGTGCTCGGGCTCAGACATGTCCTACACCGTAGGATATGTTGGCTAATCTCTCAATTTTAACATCAGTTTGAGGGTTTAGTAAGACCGCAGAGTGCACCTGTCTTTGCTATTTTGTTAAATCTCAAAATGCAGAGTAACATTAAAACAGCATTGGTGGTCCAGTGGTGTCAACCACAGGTAGTGTTCCTCAGGCATTGCCTCAGTCCTGATGCCAAACGCCTCATTGAAGTGAGGAAAAAGTATGGTCTTGGGAGATGGACCTGCAGAGTCTGCGGGACCCAGAAGAGAGAGATGTGCTATGTGTGGTACTCCTCGTCCACACCACATGAGAGGATTGTATTTTGGGTTGACCATGCCCCGATCACTGTCCATCCCCAAAGACGCCCATGTTTTTGTCATAAGGACGACACAAAGACAGGTGAGGGGGAAAAGTTAGACCAAGATTAGGAAACAGGCAATCCAGTATTGGCTACATTTTAGCAGATTCACGTCCGGCCCCGATGACATCCCTCACTCTGGGTGATAGAGAAGTAGTCCCGTTTTTGATTGATACCGGAGCAACCAAGATGGCAAACATGGCCTCCCCTGATTTAATCTCCACGGACACCAGTCCTTGGGTAGAAGTGGATGGGAAAGTAGTACACTCGCCTGTCAACAGAACCCATCCGTGTTAGATTTACCCTAAACCAAGAAGTGCTTGCCCGTTTGCTGCCAGTGCAATGCCCCTTGTTACTTTCTGGGTACAGACTTGCTTGCAAAAGCACATGCTAGCATCTCATATCAGGAGGATAGCAATTTGAAGCTTACAGGTGCCCTCAATGACCAGGAACTTTGTTGGATGTTAGTGATAGAATCCCTGCTCCACGTTTGTGTCAGGTTTTAACACCCCTTATTGTGCCCAATCCACACTCCTTGTTGGCTCAGGTTTCCGCTACCTCTTCCCACACCACTGTGATTGATCTGGCAAATGTTTTCTTTTAGCACCACTACATCCAGACAGTATACCTGGTTGGTGTTGCCACAGGGAGCCCAGAATTCGCCCAGTATGTATACTACAGCCACGTCACTCCTGTCCTTTTTTAGCTGATCATAGCTGTAAGGTGAGAGAAAATAAACATCTGACCCCTGAACGTAAGAAGGCTGTGGAGTACATCCCTTTGTCCAGAAATATGAATGCATTGAGGACATTTTTGGGTCCTGTTACTTATTGTAGACCTTGGATACGCAAGTTTGATGCAGTTCTTTTCATGATTGTGTCCTTTAGATCCTTCCACCTCACAGATGAGGTGGAAGATGCCTTTTATGTCCGAACCTGACAATTTTGTGCTCCCCTGCACGGGGCCTATCAGATTATCACATTTAGATTGTATTGTTCAGAAGTGAATGGCCATACCTCAACTGTCTTCACCCAACTGCATGGCCAGGAACAACGCCCTTGTCACGGCTTATGGTGTGCTTAGTGACATTTTCCTTCACTTGGTTGCCCGTGACTACGTTTGGTGTTGTATGCATGTGGTGGCAGCGTCTCGGCCTTCTGGCTGATCCCCAGGACATGGTTGCCACGCATGCAGTTGCCCGCGGCAACAGGTGAAGTCTGTGTATATGTGTGTACTTCCCCTTTAAGTGGCCGTCTTCCCTCGCTTTGTGTTGGAAGGGTTAACTGCCTTCCTAGTATGTGTGCACTGGGTGTGTCTGTGTGTGGGTGTGGCTGCATGGGCTATAAAGCCTCAGTTTAGATCAGTAGTCTGAGGGGTACTTCAGCCATTGCTAGCTGGAGTCATCCTCCTGTGATATACCATCTGCCAGTGGGGGCCACCCTTGTGGTCATAGCTTATGTTACATGGTGTTATGAAGGTGTGTGTTTGGTCTCTTTATTTATTGCAGCTATGGTTTCCTGGGTTCCCGTGTGATGTGTGGTGTGTGCTGTGTCTTTTGTGTTGTTGTGGACAGCAGCACTTGCACATGGGTTCCAGGCTGTGTGTCTGTGGCAGGTAAGGGTGGTTCTTGTTGCACTTACCTGCCATTGCCATATGTCTGTTTATGTTTCCCCTTGCAGTTTGGCCACTTTAGACTCCTGTTTCTCCGTGTTCAGGAGGAATGCGCTGTCTACCCAGGTCCTAGCTCAGGGATCTGCGGAGGGTTAGTAGGGATCCGAGGTTCCGGAGCATGAGCCCTCCTACTTTCAAGGTCGGCTCATGCAGCTAGGAGTCAGGGTCAGATTAGGGATGCGATAGGAGGTGACCTGCTCCCTAATTCTGTGCTCCTTGCCAAGTAGCGACCTACCATCTTCTGGCATCGCACGGCTGAGGGTTTTCCCCATCCTTAGCCGTGACAGCCCTGTGGCATATTATTTAGCCAGACTTGACCCCGTGGCCAGTGGTGCCCCTTTCTGCCATAAGAGCTATAGTAGTTACCCAAGCCATGCTTGATAAAAGCATTGAGATAGTCCTGAATAATAAATTGTCAGTGATATTACATCTATCCTCATAAAAGTACAACCCAAATATCTTTTTGTTGCCCGCTATTTGAAAATGCAGTGTTCCATTTTGTTGCCTGACAATGTTGCTGTCCAAAGGTGTAATACTTTGATTCCAGCCACCCTGTTACCTCTGGAACAAGGGGGGGAGGGAAGAGTTAGAGCACTTAAACTTTTCTTCCAGGTTAAAGGAAGAGGCTCATGACTGCAGATGATGTCAGGAGAGACAGAGGAATTTGACCATGTGGTAAATCAGCCAATATTTAATCCAGATCATGGGCTCTTTCTGTATGGATCGAGGTATGGCCAGGATGGCAGGTACTACAGTCCTGGCCAAATGTTTTGAGAATTAGATAAATATTGGAAATTGGAAAAGTTGCTGCTTAAGTTTTTATAATAGCAATTTGCATATACTCCAGAATGTTATGAAGAGTGATCAGATGAATTGCATAGTCCTTCTTTGCCATGAAAATTAACTTAATCCCCAAAAAAACTTTCCACTGCATTTCATTGCTGTCATCAAAGGACCTGCTGAGATCATTTCAGTAATCGTCTTGTTAACTCAGGTGAGAATGTTGACGAGCACAAGGCTGGAGATCATTATGTCAGGCTGATTGGGTTAAAATGGCAGACTTGACATGTTAAAAGGAGGGTGATGCTTGAAATCATTGTTCTTCCATTGTTAACCATGGTGACCTGCAAAGAAACGCGTGCATCCATTATTGCGTTGTATAAAAATGGCTTCACAGGCAAGGATATTGTGGCTACTAAGATTGCACCTCAATCAACAATTTATAGGATCATCAAGAACTTCAAGGAAAGAGGTTCAATTCTTGTTAAGAAGGCTTCAGGGCGTCCAAGAAAGTCCAGCAAGCGCCAGGATCGTCTCCTAAAGAGGATTCAGCTGCGGGATCGGAGTGCCACCAGTGCAGAGCTTGCTCAGGAATGGCAGCAGGCAGGTGTGAGCGCATCTGCACGCACAGTGAGGCCAAGACTTTTGGAAGATGGCCTGGTGTCAAGAAGGGCAGCAAAGAAGCCAATTCTCTCCAAAAAAAACATCAGGGACAGATTGATCTTCTGCAGAAAGTATGGTGAATGGACTGCTGAGGACTGGGGAAAGGTCATATTCTCATATGAAGCCTCTTTCTGATTGTTTGGGGCATCTGGAAAAAGGCTTGTCCGGAGAAGAAAAGGTAAGCGCTACCATCAGTCCTGTGTCATGCCAACAGTAAAGCATCCTGAGACCATTCATGTGTGGGGTTGCTTCTCATCCAAGGGAGTGGGCTCACTCACAATTTTGCCCAAAAACACAGCCATGAATAAAGAATGGTACCAAAACACCCTCCAACAGCAACTTCTTCCAACAATCCAACAACAGTTTGGTGAAGAACAATGCATTTTCCAGCACGATGGAGCACCGTGGCATAAGGCAAAAGTGATAACTAAGTGGCTCGGGGACCAAAACGTTGACATTTTGGGTCCATGGCCTGGAAACTCCCCAGATCTTAATCCCATTGAGAACTTGTGGTCAATCCTCTAGAGGCGGGTGGACAAACAAAAACCCACTAATTCTGACAAACTCCAAGAAGTGATTATGAAAGAATGGGTTGCTATCAGTCAGGAATTGGCCCAGAAGTTGATTGAGAGCATGCCCAGTCGAATTGCAGAGGTCCTGAAAAAGAAGGGCCAACACTGCAAATACTGACTCTTTGCATAAATGTCATGTAATTGTCGATAAAAGCCTTTGAAACGTATGAAGTGCGTGTAATTATATTTCACTACATCACAGAAACAACTGAAACAAAGATCTAAAAGCAGTTTAGCAGCTAACTTTGTGAAAACTAATATTTGTGTCATTCTCAAAACTTTTGGCCACTACTGTACACAGGTTGGGCAGTGGTAATTAAACATGACACTCTAAAAAAAAAAAAGCACAGTTCTTACCACCACACATGTCTGCTCAAGAAGTAGCGCAAAAGACTCTGAAGATGGCTTGTAGAGATGCAGAGGGAAAAGCAGCCAACATTTACACTGATTCCAGGTATGCCTTTGGGATAGCCCATGACTATGGGCCCATTTGGAAAGCCAGAGATTGCCTGACCGCTTCAGGTAAACCCATCAAAAATTGGGAAGTAGTGAGGTCTCTGATGGAAGCCCTCATGTCACTAACATGAGTGGCATTGATAACAACGAAAGGTCACTGTAAAACAGACTCAGAGGTGGTAAAAATGGCTGCCGAATTGCCTAGGCAGACCCCTGCCTTAGTGGCCACAGTTCAGGTCCCTGAAATAACTCCTCCAGTCTCCCTGGAAGTTCTTACAAAACCAGGTGGGGAAAGAGAAAAGGGACTAGTGGATGGAAAAAGGGGGGCTACAAATGAGGAAGGCCTAATACAGTTCCAAGGAAAAATCTGCCTTCCCAGGTCCCTCTACCCCATGATCGCACAGGCAACCCATGGAGTGACACACCAGTCAGAAACTGCTGAGTGTGATTTAGTACATAGCGCATGGTGCTCCCCAGGGTTCAGCACTGTAGCAGTCAGATATACTCAAGTATGTATGATTTGTGCCCAGAACAATGTGGGCAAGGTGGTTAAGGTACCCCAGAAACACACATCTTGCCCTTTGTATCTGTTTAAACGTTTGCAGACTACCTTCAACTACCCAAGGTGGCGTCTATGAGTTTGCATTGATGTGTAATGACTGGTTTTCAGGATGGCCAAAAGCATACTCAAAAGAAGCCAAGAAGATTATGGCCAAAGTTGTATGCAGGTATGAGGTACCGGAGAACATTGAAAATGACAGAGGTGTTTCACTTCGCAGGTGAAGGGATGCAGAAGATAATGAAGGTTTTGGGTGTAGAACAGTCCTTACATGCTCCGTACCATCCAAAAAGCAGCGGTAGGGTAAGGAAGAAGGAACTGAATGGAACACTATAGTTAAAGATTCAAAAAGCTATCAACAGAGTGCCTGCTGGATGCCCTCTTTTTAGTAAGGTATACCTCTAACCGTGAGACAGGCCTTAGTCCCTATGCGTTCCTTTTTTGGGTCAGGCCCTAGGACAGGATTGTATTTCCCACAGCAGCTCCAGAAGCAACATGGTTGTCTGACATATTATGTGATCAGCTTGCACAAGCATCTGACTGAAATACATTCTCGAGTTTTTTGCTTCACTTCCAGATCTTGATAAAGTACCAGGAACCCACCCACTTGTGTCAGAAGATTGGGTGGTAGTAAAAAGAAACGTTTGAAAAGTCCTCAAACCCTGGTTTGATGGTCCATTCCAAGTGTTGTTGACCACAAGCACAGTGAAGCTCAAGGGAAAGCCTAATTGGAGTCATTTTAAGAAAGTGTTGAGTCTGGAGACTTAAAAGGATGATGTTTCCTATTTCCCTTTGTGTGACTGCTGATCCTGACCCAAAAGAATATGGATTATAAATGAGATAGTAAAAATAGGTTTTTGGGCTGGGGAAAAGTTGTGCAAAAGGAAGGACAAAGTTATTACAGCCTGATTCTCCTAGCTCAGTGATCCATTGATAGTTTTGCCTAAAGATTCTCAGGAGTAATAGTTCTTATAATCAATGGGCAAAAAATTGGAAGCAGATTCTGTTGCAAATTGGTATCATCGCTGTTTTGATTTTGCTTGTACTAATTGCTGCGTTATTCCCTGTGTAAAAACTTCAGCAAGGCAGTTGACGAGGCCACACCAGAGATGATGATGGGAGAATAGTATGAAGACTGATCCAGAAAAATCAGAAGCACTGGTGACCTCCAGTCTCCCCCCATATGACATCAACACAAGCTGGGGAAAGATCATCTGACTTCCTTGTGTTGAAATCCAGTGTTATGGGAGTCTATTCACTAGGAATATGTTGTCATGGAAGCTGATGAAGAGGATTTCGGAGCATTGGGACAGATGTGATAGGTTTAGGGAAAAAAT
The DNA here is from genome assembly GCF_905171765.1 of Bufo bufo. Lineage (NCBI taxonomy): Eukaryota > Metazoa > Chordata > Amphibia > Anura > Bufonidae > Bufo > Bufo bufo. The sequence continues at coordinate 555,990,480 of NC_053393.1, read as the reverse complement.
AAGATTCAAGGGGGACTGAGAGATGGGAATATCATTTTTGTATAACTAGATGATTTTCTTATGTAGTTACCTTATGAAGCTGCGGGCATCGAAGGCCCCCTGGTCTCACATATGTATAGACTGTAGAAGAATGCGTGAGCCAATAAATAATACACATGTATACTCCCCTGCCTATAGGAAAGCACCTCCTTGAAGTGTAACATATGTGATGTATGCAGTATTGATATTAGTGAGAGGCCATTAGAAGATGGCGGCTGATGCCCAGATGTTTACATTAGTTCACATACCAAAGTTTGTAAGGCATTGCACACTGCGCAGAAGCCAAGTGTTATCTTATCTTAGCCAATTAAATAATGGCATGAGCCTCAGGGAAGGGTGGGGTGCCTTGAAGATGTATATTCAGCTTAACTAATTGTAATAAAGAAAGAGATTGCCTTGACCATCTTTGTGTCAGTGTCTAGTCTCTCCATGCGTGGATATTAATCCCTTGGGGTACCTTGATTTGTAGTACCAGAGTGTATCTTAAACGCTTTAATTAAAACCAACTTCAACAATAGTTTCGATATAGCTTTCATCACCGCTCCACACATGTGATGACTCCTGTCATCTGATGGTACCATACAGCAGGTCCATCACCGTCACCATTCAGACCTGTTCTTCTACTCTTACTATCTCGTTCCTGTGATTGATGTGTGCTGTTGATCTGTCCATCCATGTTATTATTCAGTATATGCCTCTCTGCTCCCCTCAGATCTCTTTTTCCCTACATACAGTTGCAAGAAAAAATATGTGAACCCTTTGGAATGATATGGATTTCTCACAAATTGGTCATAAAATGTGATCTGATCTTCATCTAAGTCACAACAATAGACAATCACAGTCTGCTTAAACTAATAACACACAAAGAATTAAATGTTACCATGTTTTTATTGAACACACCATGTAAACATTCACAGTGCAGGTGAAAAAAGTATGTGAACCCCTAGACTAATGACATCTCCAAGAGCTAATTGGAGTGAGGTGTCAGCCAACTGGAGTCCAATCAATGAGATGAGATTGAAGGTGTTGGTTACAGCTGCCCTGCCCTATAAAAACACACACAAGTTCTGAGTTTGCTTTTCACAAGAAGCATTGCCTGATGTGAATGATTCCTCGCACAAAAGAGCTCTCAGAAGACCTACGATTAAGAATTGTTGACTTGCATAAAGTTGAAAAGGGTTATAAAAGTATCTCCAAAAGCCTTGCTGTTCATCAGTCCACGGTAAGACAAATTGTCTATAAATGGAGAAAGTTCAGCACTGCTGCTACTCTCCCTAGGAGTGGCCATCCTGTAAAGATGACTGCAAGAGCACAGCGCAGACTGCTCACTGAGGTGAAGAAGAATCCTAGAGTGTCAGCTAAAGACTTACAAAAGTCTCTGGCATATGCTAGCATCCCTGTTAGCGAATCTACGATATGTAAAACACTAAACAAGAATAGATTTCATGGGAGGATACCACAGAGGAAGCCACTGCTGTCCAAAAAAAACATTGCTGCAAGTTTACAGTTTGCACAAGAGCACCTGGATGTTCCACAGCAGTACTGGCAAAATATTCTGTGGACAGATGAAACTAAAGTTGAGTTGTTTGGAAGAAACACAAAACACTATGTGTGGAGAAAAAGAGGCACAGCACACCAACATCAAAACCTCATCCCATCTGTGAAGTATGGTGGTGGGGGCATCATGGTTTGGGGCTGCTTTGCTGCGTCAGGGCCTGGACGGATTGCTATCATCAAAGGAAAAATGAATTCCCAAGTTTATCAAGACATTTTGAAGGAGAACTTAAGGCCATCTGTCCACCAGCTGAAGCTCAACAGAAGATGGGTGTTGCAACAGGACAACGACCCAAAGCATAGAAGTAAATTAACAACAGAATGGCTTAAACAGAAGAAAATGCACCTTCTAGAGTGGCCCAGTCAGAGTCCTGACCTCAACCCGATTGAGATGCTGTGGCATGACTTCAAGAAAGCGATTCACACCAGACATCCCAAGAATATTGCTGAACTGAAACAGTTCTGTAAAGAGGAATGTTCAAGAATTACTCCTGACCGTTGTGCATGCCTGATCTTCAACTACAGGATACGTTTGGTTGAAGTTATTGCTGCCAAAGGAGGTTCAACGAGTTATTAAATCCAAGGTTTCACATACTTTTTCCACCTGCACTGTGAATGTTTACATGGTGTGTTCAATAAAACATGGTAACATTTAATTCTTTGTGTGTTATTAGTTTAAGCAGACTGTGATTGTCTATTGTTGTGACTTAGATAAAGATCAGATCACATTTTATGACCAATTTGTGCAGAAATCCTTATCATTCCAAAGGATTCACATACTTTTTATTGCAACTGTATTTTTATGACTTGATTGCTATATGTTATGGTATGTGACTATACCAATAAGTTATGGGTACATGTAGCCTCTTTTTAACAAAAAAGGAAGCTTCAAGGCACATATGGTCGCCTGGATCCTCCTCATCAGCAGTGCTTTTTTTTTGTTTTTATTATTAAATAATAACAGCTGGGTACGCAAACCCAAACAAAAAAAAACAATGTTTTATGATTTTGGGTACGCAACCCCCTAAACTCATGTACAGACCAAACAAATCCGTAAATCTTCAAACTGTATCATATAAATCTAGGGTACCCCTCAGCACATCAATTGAGCATCATTCAATCATAAAAAGCTATGTTTTTATTCAGATGTAAACTCCTATCACTCTCTCCTTCTACCGATTGACTCTATCTTGAGCCGTCCCTGTGTTAACCAGTGATACCTTATTTAGTAGGTATTTTGTGCAGGTCTCATGCTCATGTGCTGTAGTAACAATCTACCCAATGTCCCCTTCATGTGCTCAATGAAATACCATTCTGTTAGAGAAAAAGGTTGCATTATGTTTTGTATTTCTGTGTCAGACATATATGTGATAATAAAGCATTTCCACTTTTGAAAGAGTTTGTGTGTATGTCTATCCTTGGATTTCATTATGTCTAAGCGTTCCATATGAAATCGTTTTTTTTATTGCTCTATAATGGTATGTATTGTTGGCATTTCTTTTTTGTAACCATCTTTGTTCTATATTTCTTTTAACAAATTGAATGAAATAGGCCAGGAAGAGATCTTCCTGTACTCTCCTCACCCTCAAAATAAAATATCAAGAGTTGCGGGGTAACTTCCACTCTCTGTCCCCATAAAATCCCTAAAATTTCTCCTACCTCGTTCCAGAGCTGCTTACTTTTTGGACAAGTCCAAAGCCCATGATATAAGTCAGTATATCCTTGACCACATTTGGGACAATTTGTTATTCGGTCAGGTTTTTCTGGGTGTGGAGGTATGTTGAAGCCATAAATGGCTCTATGTGTTATTCTCAATTGCGTGTCTCTCCATGCTTCATTTAGAATATGCCTTCTCACTCACATCCATCCTTTTTGTATCATTTGAGTAATGTTCTCCACTCTTAACTGCTCTTCCCATTTTTTTGAAGTCCCCAGTCCTCTCTATCTGAGAGTCTGCTTCTCTCATTCTATAATATATAGAAGAGACTGAAACCCTTCCTCCTCCCAACTCCAGAATTGTATCTAGTATGTTTTGATTCATTTCCTTGTGTACCACTATTAGGTGTGAAATAATAGCTGCTTTGATCTGAGCAAACTGAATAGTCTGAAAAGGGCGCAGAGAGAATTTGTCTATTATGCTTAACCTGAATAATCCCTTTAGATTTCCACTCTGCAAATAGGCTATTAGTGTGACTATGTATGAACTCTGGGTTATTCCATAGCGGGAGATGTTTAGATATTCTATACGACAACCAATATCGTTTCCGAAATATTCTCCAGGTTGCTATAGTGTTCTTTATAAGTATGGATTGTTTAATCCAATCAGGAATGCACGTCAGCCTAGCATGAAGCAGCACCACCAAGGACCAGGGAGCACAGAACCCCTTTTCCAAGGACAAATCCGAATAGTGACTTGTCCCATTAATCCAGTCCGCTATATGTCTAGCCATACACGCTAAATTGTACCCTCTAATATCTGGAAAAGCAATGCCACATTTTTCTTTGGTGTTCATCAATTTGTGCATTTTAATTCTGGGACGTTTTCCATGCCACAAAAATACCATAAAAACTTTTGTTACTTTATTAACATCAGAGTGCTTTAGTAATAAAGGGATAGTTTGTAATGGTTATAGCAATTTGGACATGGACATCATTTTAAGTAAATGATTGCGTCCCATCAGTGATAACGGTAAATCATGCCATTGCTGCAATTCTCTCAAGATCTTAGCAATTAGGGGGACATAGTTCGATCTATAGATTGATTCCATTGTGCTTCCTATTTTAATTCCCAGATAATTTATAAAAGACTTGGCTACTGGTATGCCCTCTACTTCTATCATCTAGTCAGCAGGATATTTACTCTGCATAAAAAGTATCTCACTTTTTGAATAGTTAATTTGAAGTCCAGAAAAGGACCCGAATGCTAAGTCTAAATATCTGGCTAAAGGTTCAATTGCCAGGTCAAACAACAGAGGGGACATAGGACATCCTTGTCTAGTCCCCCTCTGTAGAGTAAAGGGGTTAGACATACATCCCGCATTATATATCCTATTCTTTGGGTTTAAGAACTGCTTGAAAAAGACCAGTAAATCCCATATCATCTAAGACAATCCAGCCACTTCCAACTAATACTGTCAAACGCCTTTTCGGCATCTAGCGTGACAATTGCTGGATTTTTCCCTTTATACATCAGTGATCTTGCCACAGATAGTGCCAGTAATACCTTACATATACTAGTGACCACTGATCTACCTTTAATTAAACCCACCTGTCTGGGTGAGAATAGTGTAGGGAGTATTTCTGCTAATCTATTCTCTAGTAATTTGGAATGTATTTTTATATCTTGATTTATCAATGAAATCGGTCTTCCGGATCCTTTCCTTTTTTGTGTATTAGGGTAATGAAAGCAGTATTCATGTGATCTGGTATTCTGAATATAAAGTAGTTAGTACTGGAGCTATCTGGGTGGACATGGCTTTAAAAAAGTCAGAGGTGTATCCATCTGGACCCGGGGCTTTTCCAGAGGGAAATGATTTTATTGTAGATTGAATCTCCGTTGCTGTTATTGGGGCATTTAAATAGGCAAGTTGTTCATCAGTGATTTTTGGTAGAGACAATGCATGTAGAAGTGTCCTTCTGCTCCCTGCCTCCTCCCCTTCCTCTTGATAGAACCTAGCAAATAAATCTCCAAACAATTCAGTGATTTGTTTGGGTCTATGCTCCCTAGTCTCATCCCCTCTCTTTATGCTATTAATGTGTGTCATTTGGCGTCTGCCTTTAGCCAGGGAGGCCAACAGTTTCCCCGATTTGTGTCCGTATTTATGTAACTCTATTTCAAGTCTGGACCTTTTAATACTTTCCTGTTTATCAGCCCACACGTCGAAGTCCCTCTGGAGCAAAACCCATTTCTCTTTTGTGATTTGGGTCTGGGCCGAGAGAAAATCCACATATGCTTTTCTCAAGTTATCACTTGCTTTTTCAAAGTTTGCGCTCGGCAGCATTTTGATGGACGAGACATATGCCATTAAACGACCTCTCAAGACAGCCCTAGCTTTTTCCAAAAATAACATTGGTGAGTGGATGTGTTCCATATTATTATCTACAAATTCCATCCACCACCCCTGCAGTAACTTCATAAAGTTCTCATCTTGTATTAAAAAAATTGGGAATCTCCATATAAAGTCTCCACCTCTAGGGTATTTGGTCCATAATATCCAGGAGCAGAGGAGAGCGGTCAGATATAACCATGTCTTTGATGGTGACTTCTGATACAATCTGGAGAATCCCCTGAGACAGGAAAATGTAATCAATTCGGGACCAATTTATATGCACATGTGAATAATGTGTGAACTCTCTGCCCTGTGGGTGATGCAATCTCCAGCTATCTTTTAAAGACAGTATATTGGCAAAATCAGCTAAAATCTCCTGTTTGCCCTTAGTTTTGTCATATCTTCTGTCTTCTTGTGTGTTTATGACCAAGTTAGTCTACCCCAACTATTTTGTTTGGGTGTGTATCTTGAAGTATCTTTTGGCATAATTAATCTAAATGTGCTTATTCGGGGAGCGCAACCCTTTAACATTCCAGGAGATAATTTTCATATTCTGTTACTGTAGGAAGATCCATGACCATTTCTATACAACTTTTCTCAGCGGAAGGGTGCCTCCCAGCACAGCACCTTCCTCACCTCCTAGTACCCAAGATATGCTGATCTGATACTCCAGAACACTTAACAGCATAAACTAATAAAACATATGGAAAAACTTCAGCTTTTACTAGAACTTCCTTTTTTTCTAGTAATCTCGGCAGAGCCCCGCCGCAACACTTAAAGCTCACCACATTTCCCTCCTCAACCCAGACCCATAGGAGTGTCTTTGCCTCCCAGAATGAGAGAGAGAATCCCTGTCCCTTGAAATTCTTGAGGTGTTTTCCAATGTGGGGTATTTGAGTCTTTGCAGACCCTCATACGTTGGATTTCTGACCTGGAGGAATACAATTCCATTCTTGATGTCTGGAAGGTACAGCTGAGGGTCTCAATCGTGTCTCAACTCCTCCTCTCTGTCTCGTTGAACCATCACGTTGTCTGATTCTTAATACAGCAGGATACGCAAGTTAAAATCTAATCCCCTTTTTGTGGAGTCCGAGCAGATGCCACTAAAGGTTCTGGGCTTTCTTGTGACCTCGGCTGAGTAATCAGCAAATAGTAATACTTTGCGCCCCTTATAATCAGCAGTTCCCGCCACATTCTGTATGCTCTCACTATATCTTTCTTAACTGAATAGTTCAAGTATTTGAAAATTACTTGTCTTGGTCTTTGGTTGGCATTTGAAGAGGTTGTTGTAGGGGACTCTATCAAAGGTCCCACTCTGTGGGCTCTCTCCACCTTCCTCATGTCTGGGAGACCCAAGGCTTGCAGCAGGTCATATTCGAATAAATGGCATAAAGATTTTGGCAGTACCAATTCTGGTACTCCTACCATTCTTAAGTTTCTTCTCCTAGACCGATTGTGTAGGTCTTCCACTCGATCTTTTAATTGATCTGCTATCTGAAACAAATCATGCATCTTGGTTGAGACCTCAACATAATCATCCTCTATACATGCCACCCTTTGTTCTACATCTGCAAATCTTTGTTTATGCTGTGCAACTTCTTCCTGTAACTTATTCAACGCTGTTTGTACCGTTGATGCCAGAGAGGCGATAATATAGTACTAGTTGTTTCGCCACTTCTATGGCCAATTGTTTAATGTCCACATTCCCCCTGTAGTTTCAAACATATCCACCTGTGAGTCCATCATGTTACTCTCTCCCCTTTCCTTTTGCGCTGTATCGGTGGGCTGAGTCAGAGCCATGTTGGGAAGCACGTATCCCTGTATGTTATTGAGTCGGCTCGAGGAGGTGATTTTCTGCCCGCTCAGGAGTAAATAACACTCCATACACGTAGGGGAGCCGGCAATTATTAAAGTACTCTGTTGTGCTTTTTCATAGGTATAAACATTTATATCAAATTTTTCTAGCTATAGTGGATATTGATTGTCTATGAGAAGCCATATTAGATTGTATTCACCATGTTATATGTATTCTTAGTTGACTAAAGTAAGTTCATGGAAAGTTCACAATTCATTAGAGTTTATTCTTGCAGATGTGTTAGTCTGAGAAGAGGCACTCTTATCGCAAATTACCTCTACAGTTTGATGCCTATCTATAATATACACTGCTCAAAAAAATAAAGGGAACACTTAAACAACACAATGTAACTCCAAGTCAGTCACACTTCTGTGAAATCAAACTGTCCACTTAGGAATCAACACTGAGTGACAATCAATTTCACATGCTGTTGTGAAAATGGGATAGACAACAGGTGGAAATTATAGGCAATTAGCAAGACACCCCCAATAAAGAAATGGTTCTGCAGGTGGTGATCATAGACCACTTCTCAGTTCCTATGCTTCCTGGCTGATGTTTTGGTCACTTTTGAATGCTGGCAGTGCTTTCACTCTATTGGTAGCATGAGACGGAGTCTACAACCCACACAAGTGGCTCAGGTAGTGCAGCTTATCCAGGATGGCACATCAATGCGAGCTGTGGCAAGAAGGTTTGCGGTGTCTGTCAGCGTAGTGTCCAGAGCATGGAGGCGCTACCAGGAGACAGGCCAGTACATCAGGAGACGTGGAGGAGGCCGTAGGAGGGCAACAACCCAGCAGCAGGACTGCTACCTCCGCCTTTGTGCAAGGAGGAACAGGAGGAGCACTGCCAGAGCCCTGCAAAATGACCTCCAGCAGCCCACAAATGTGCATGTGTCTGCTCAAACGGTCAGAAACAGACTCCATGAGGGTGATATGAGGGCCCGACGTCCACAGGTGGGGGTTGTGCTTACAGCCCAACACCGTGCAGGACGTTTGGCATTTGCCAGAGAACACCAAGATTGGCAAATTCGCCACTGACGCCCTGTGCTCTTCACAGATGAAAGCAGGTTCACACTGAGCACATGTGACAGAGTCTGGAGACGCCGTGGAGAACGTTCTGCTGCCTGGAACATCCTCCAGCATGACCGTTTGGCATTGGGTCAGTAATGGTGTGGGGTGGCATTTCTTTGGAGGGCCGCACAGCCCTCCATGTGCTCGCCAGAGGTAGCCTGACTGCCATTAGGTACCAAGATGAGATCCTCAGACCCCTTCTGAGACCATATGCTGGTGCGGTTGGCCCTGGGTTCCTCCTAATGCAAGACAATGCTAGACCTCATGTGGCTGGAGTGTGTCAGCAGTTCCTGCAAGACGAAGGCATTGATGCTATGGACTGGCCCGCCCGTTCCCCAGACCTGAATCCAAATGAGCACATCTGGGACATCATGTCTCGCTCTATGCACCAACGTCACGTTGCACCACAGACTGTCCAGGAGTTGGCAGATGCTTTAGTCCAGGTCTGGGAGGAGATCCCTCAGGAGACCGTCCGCCACCTCATCAGGAGCATGCACAGGCGTTGTAGGGAGGTCATACAGCAAAGTGGAGGCCACACACACTACTGAGCCTCATTTTGACTTGTTTTAAGGACATTACATCAAAGTCGGATCAGCCTGTAGTGTGTTTTTCCACTTTAATTTTGAGTGTGACTCCAAATCCAGACCTCTATGGGTTGAAAAATTTGATTTCCATTTTAAATTTTTGTGTGATTTTGTTGTCAGCACATTCAACTATGTAAAGAACAAAGTATTTCAGAAGAATATTTAATTAATTCAGATCTAGGATGTGTTATTTTTGTGTTCCCTTTATTTTTTTGAGCAGTGTATATATGCATGTATATATGCATGTATTATGAACCTTAGTTAGCAGTATAAGGTAATCAATAAGTCACATATGTATTATTTTATATTGTTATATATTATGAGGGACCTTGATGTATCCAGTATATTGTGTACTTCTCGTGAGGAGAGCATGCATTTCTAAAAAAAAATGTTGAGAAGGTTTAAGCACGGAATTTCCTAATTAGAAGAGATGTGTTTTTGTAACTAACAATCAATCACCCATAGGAGATACTACACCTGTGGTAAAACATAAACCCATTATATTTCTTATCTGTATGATAGATTTATAGTCTGAGAAACTCTTACTAGTCCCTCAGAGTTTGTGTTATTGCTACAAATAGTACAGACCAAAAGTTTGGACACACCTTCTCATTCAAAGAGTTTTCTTTATTTTCATGACTATGAAGGCATCAAAACTATGAATTAACACATGTGGAATTATATACATAACAAACAAGTGTGAAACAACTGAAAATATGTCATATTCTAGGTTTTTCAAAGTAGCCACCTTTTTGCTTGGATTACTGCTTTGCACACTCTTGGCATTCTCTTGATGCGCTTCAAGAGGTAGTCCCCTGAAATGGTCTTCCAACATTCTTGAAGGAGTTCCCAGAGATGCTTAGCACTTGTTGGCCCTTTTGCCTTCACTCTGCGGTCCAGCTCACCCCAAACCATCGCGATTGGGTTCAGGTCCGGTGACTGTGGAGGCCAGGTCATCTGGCGCAGCACCCCATCACTCTCCTTCATGGTCAAATAGCCCTTACTTTCAAAGTTTTCCCAATTTTTCGGCTGACTGACTGACCTTCATTTCTTAAAGTAATGATGGCCACTCGTTTTTCTTTACTTAGATGCTTTTTTCTTGCCATAATACAAATTCTAACAGTCTATTCAGTAGGACTATCAGCTGTGTATCCACCTGACTTCTCCTCAATGCAACTGATGGTCCCGACCCCATTTATAAGGCAAGAAATCCCACTTATTAAACCTGACAGGGCACACCTGTGAAGTGAAAACCATTTCAGGGGACTACCTCTTGAAGCTCATCAAGAGAATGCCAAGAGTGTGCAAAGCAGTAATCAAAGCAAAAGGTGGCTACTTTGAAGAACCTAGAATATGACATATTTTCAGTTGTTTCACACTTGTTTGTTATGTATATAATTCCATATGTGTTAATTCATAGTTTTGATCCCTTCAGTGTGAATCTACAATTTTCATAGTCATGAAAATAAAGAAAACTCTTTGAATGAGAAGGTGTGTCCAAACTTTTGGTCTGTACTGTATGTCTAAATTAATCCCTTAGCACTGATTTAAGGCTTCCAGATGTCAAACGTATAGGATGAAGATGTAGTCAGACTTGCATAATTAACTCTTTATAGTATGATGCTAATAGCTAATACAACAGTGCCAACTAGGTATAAGTAGATGACATTACCACAGTAGCAGGAGTGCATTCTGGGTGATGCAGTGACATCACAACCCTTATCATATGTACACGCCTATCCGACAATGATTGAAAAACTCTAATCTAGGTAGGTGTGTTCATCTGATAAATTTGTGGATAATAACCCACATACAAGTAGAGATGTCCCGAACTATCCGCCGGCGAACATCGCTTGTTCGCGTTCGCCGCGGCGGGCGAACATATGCGATGTTCGGTCCGCCCCTATACGTCATCATTGAGCAAACTTTGACCCTGTACCTCACAGTCAGCAGACACATTCCAGCCAATCAGCAGCATACTCTCCCTTTCAGACCCTCCCACCTCCTATCAAAAAGCATGGACAGCATCCATCTTAGATTCATTCGGAAGCTGCAGTGTTAGTGAGAGCAGGGACAGTGCAGCTGCTGCTGATTTAATAGGGAAATCGTTAGCTAGGCCAGTGTTCTGTGTCCACTCCAGTCCTCAAAGACTCACCTGATCTGCTGTAAGGACAGCGTCCTGACAGCACCCCAAAAGCCCTTTTTAGGGCTAGTACATCAGTCTGCTTTTTTTTTCTCTGTAATATAATTGCAGTTGCCTGCCAGCGTGTGTGTCAGGCCCACAGCGTGTACTGTGCCCACTACTGCCAGTGCCCACCACTCATATCTGGTGTCACAGTAGCTTGCACGCATAGTACAACTAATCGAAAAAATGACAGGCAGAGGCAGGCCACCCCGCAGGGGCCATCGTGGTCATGGTGCTGTGATTTCCATTGGCCCTAGAATAATGCCCGGTGTTCAGAGGCCACGTACCCATAACTCGAAAAGTTCTGAGGACATAGTTGACTGGCTAACACAGGACACCCAATCTTCTACAGCTTCCGCTCGGAACCTTGACGCACCATCCTCCTCCAGCTCAGCTTCGGGCACCTCTCAAGTTACCACTCGCCCTCCTGCCACCACCACCAACACTAGCACCACAGCTGCTTCACTTGATCTGTCAGAGGAGTTATTTACACATCAGTTGGAAGAAATGAGTGATGCGCAACCATTATTGCCAGAGGATGTAGATAACAGGGATATGTCTCAGTCAGGCAGCATTACACCCATGGACGTACGGTGTGATGATGATGATGATGTTGTACCCGCTGCTGCTTCCTTTGCTGAGTTGTCAGATACAAGTGAAGCGGTTGATGATGACGATGTGTCCGTGGATGTCACGTGGGTGCCCGCTCGAAGAGAAGAAGAACAGGGGGAGACAGAGAGGAGGAGGAGACAAGTTGGAAGCAGGGGGAGGTCGTCGCAAGGATCTAGTGGCACAGTCAGACAGCATGTATCGGCACCCAGGGTCAGCCAGACTGCATGTCAATCAACGCATGCTGTTGCCACCACCAGAATGCCGTCATTGCAAAGCTCAGTAGTGAGTTTTTTTTTTGTGTGTCTGCCTATGATAACAGCGATGCCATTTGCAACCTGTGCCAAAAGAAACTGAGTCGTGGGAAGTCCAACACCCACCTAGGTACAACTGCTTTGCGAAGGCACATGATCTCACATCACAAACGCCTATAGGATCAACACATGATGAGTACAAGCAGCACACAAACTCAAAGCCACTATCCTCCTCCTGGTCCAGCATCTTCAGCCACGTCAACCACTGCTGTCCTCCTTGCCCCCTCTCAACCATCCGCCACTCCGCCTCTCACCTTCAGCAGTTCCTGCTCATCTGCCCACAGTCAGGTGTCTGTCAAGGAAATGTTTGAGCGTAAGAAGCCAATGTCACAGAGTCACCCCCTTGCCCGGCGTCTGACAGCTGGCTTGTCGGAACTCTTAGCCCGCCAGCTTTTACCATACAAGCTGATGGAGTCTGAGGCCTTCAAAAAATTTGTAGCTATTGGAACACCGCAGTGGAAGGTACCCGGCCGAAATTTTTTTGCACAAAAGGCAATCACCAACCTGTACTCTATTGTGGAAAAGGAAGTCATGGCATGTCTGGCACACAGTGTTGGGGCAAGGGTCCATCTTACCACTAAAACCTGGTCTGCAAAGCACGGTCAGTGCAGGTATATCACGTACACTGCGCAGTGGGTAAACCTGCTGACGGCTGCCAAGCATGGAATGCGTGGCTCTGCAGAGGAGTTGGTGACACCGCCACGACTTGCAGGCAGGCCTGCTGCCACCTCCTCTACTCCTCCTACTCTATCCTCTTCGCTAACCTCCTCGGCTGAGTCCTCTTCTGCTGCTGCGTCTTGCTCAACATCAACGGCACCCCCCCAGCTCCTCAGGGGCTATTCCACATCCCGGATACAACAGTGTCATACCGTCTTGGGGTTGACTTGCCTGAAAGCAGAGAGTCACACCGGACCAGCACTCCTGTCCGCCCTGAACGCACAGGTGGATCAGTGGCTGACCCCGCAAAAACTGGAGATCGGCAAAGTGGTGTGTGACGACGGAAGCAATTTGTTGGCGGCATTGAATTTGGGCAAGTTGACACATGTGCCGTGCATGGCACATGTGTTGAATCTGATCGTACAACGCTTTGTGCATAAGTATCCAGGCTTACAGGACGTCCTCAAGCAAGCCAGGAAGGTGTGTGGCCATTTCAGGCGTTCCTACATGGCCATGGCGCACTTTTCCGATATTCAGCGGCGAAACAACATGCCAGTGAGGCGCTTGATTTGCGACAGCCCGACACGTTGGAATTCAACACTCCTAATGTTCGACCGCCTGCTCCAACAAGAAAAAGCCGTCAACGAGTATTTGTATGATCGGGGTGCTAGGACAGCCTCTGCGGAGCTGGGTATTTTTTTGCCACGTTAATGGACGCTCATGCGCAATGTCTGTCGGCTCCTGCGTCCTTTTGAGGAGGTGACAAACCTAGTCAGTCGCACCGAAGGCACCATCAGCGACATCATCCCATTTGTTTTCTTCCTGGAGGGTGCCCTGCGAAGAGTGCTGGATCAGGCCGTAGATGAGCGTGAAGAGGAAGAGGAAGAGTTGTGGTCACCATCACCACCAGAAACAGCCTTATCAGCATCGCTTGCTGGACCTGCGGCAACGCTGGAAGAGGAGTCTGAGGAAGAGGAGTCAGAGGAGGAATGTGGCTTTGAGGAGGAGGAAGACCAACCACAGCAGGCATCCCAGGGTGCTCGTTGTCACCTATCTGGTACCCGTGATGTTGTACGTGGCTGGGGGGAAGAACATACCTTCAGTGAGGACGAGGAACGGGACATGACGAGTAGCTCGGCATCCAACCTTGTCCAAATGGGATCTTTCATGCTGTCATGCCTGTTGAGGGACCCTCGTATAAAAAGGCTGAACTAGAACGACCTGTACTGGGTGGCCATACTACTAGACCCCTGGTATAAGCAGAAAGTGGCTGAAATGTTACCGAATTACCGGAAGTCGGAAAGGATGCAGCATGGGAATCTAACAGGGGAAGAGGTGAAAGCAATCCTCCTCCTCCCACAACCACGCCGGCAAGGACAGGATGCTTTACAGACGTGTTGTTGATGGAGGACATGCAGAGCTTTTTAAGTCCCGCGCATCGCCACAGCCCTTCGGGGTCCACCCTCAGAGAACGACTCGACCGACAGGTAGCAGACTACCTCGCCTTAACTCCAGATATCGATACTCTGAGGAGCGATGAACACCTCTACTACTGGGTGTGCAGGCCTGACCTGTGGCCTGAGCTATCATAATTTGCGATAGAACTTCTGGCCTGCCCCGCTTCAAGTGTCCTGTCAAAAAGGACCTTCAGCGCAGCAGGAGGTATTGTCACTGAGAAGAGAAGTCGCCTAGGTCAAAAAAGTCTAGATTACCTCACCTTTATTAAGATGAATGAGGCATGGATCCTGAAGGGACTGACAGTGGGGGATGCATTTGACTAAAAAAAGGCCTGATGAGATGCCTTTGGCTAAAAATGGTCCACATGCTGCTGTATTTAATCTCTGCATGTCGGATGACTTGCGTGACTTCTCCGCCACCAACTAGGGTTCAAGCCGCAATGTTTTAGTGCACTTTCTGCCTGGAAAACATAAATTTTTCCGGCCGCTGCTTTCAGGCATGTGTACATGCCTAATTTCTCTGGCCTCTGGTGCTGCACTGTGGCTGCAAAAACAAAACAAAAAAAAAGGCACATACATGTGTTAATTCCCCTTCGTGATCGTTACCTTGTTGTGGTGAAGGGGCTTGCGTATCACAATGAAGTGATCACCTCTATAAGTGTGTTGGCAATGGCAATGTTGGCACACCCCAGATGATAAGGTCGTTGCTTCATTGTGAACAGACCAAAAGCGATCGGCTGGATAATTTTGCATAGAAAAAACATTAATTTTCTTTGTGATCATCTAAGGTGATCATTAAAGCCTACTAGGCCAACAATGGGCCCACACTGCAGAATCATTGTTTTCTGGGACACTTAACTGTCACTGAACTTACCTCAGCACGGACCTAGGCTTTGAAAAACCGCCATCGCCTGCAATCTCCCAAACGTGCGCACGAGCACAGTCATCACTACACCGAGATTGACGCATAGAGGAATAAAATTTATGTCATGAGTGTGTCAACTATTGACAACTCTTTGCGGTTGTCTAAAATCTATTCGATATACAACCCCGGATAGGGGACGTAACAGGGATTAAACTGATAAGAATAGTACTACTTAACACACCAC
This sequence comes from Bufo bufo, assembly GCF_905171765.1. NCBI lineage: Eukaryota > Metazoa > Chordata > Amphibia > Anura > Bufonidae > Bufo > Bufo bufo. Next base: position 555,974,998 of record NC_053393.1, on the reverse strand, counting down.
TCATATAGGGTGGCACAGTACATTGCATGGCGCACGCGCAGTGCCTTAAATTGGAAGTAAGAGGACCAACCAAGCATCTTTTTCCATCTCCCGGTTCCTAAAATCTATTCCATACACCGGCCCCTGATAGGGGACGTAAAAGGGATTAAACTGATAGGAATAGTACTACTTAACATACCACTCATATAGGGTGGCACAGTACATTGCACGGCGCACGCGCAGTGCCCCAAATTTGAAGTAGGAGGACCGACCAAGCATCTTTTTCCATCTCCCGGTTCCTAAAATCTATTCCATACACCACACCGGCCCCTGATAGGGGACGTAAAAGGGATTAAACTGATAGGAATAGTACTACTTAACATACCACTCATATAGGGTCGCACAGTACATTGCACGGCACACGCGCAGTGCCCCAAATTGGAAGTAAGAGGACCGACCAAGCATCTTTTTCCATCTCCCGGTTCCTAAAATCTATTCCATACACCGGCCCCTGATAGGGGACAAAACAGAGATTAAACTGGTAAGAACAGTTTTTTTTATTTAAAAAAAAGAGGACAGCCTCTGTGGAACTGGGTATTTTTTGGCCGCGTTACTGAACGCTCATGCGTCCTTTTGCGGAGGTGACAAACCTGGTCAGTCAAACCCAAGGCAACATCATCGACCTCATCCCATATGCGTTTTTTAGGAGCGTGCCCTGTGAAGAGTGCTGGATCCGGCCATAGATGAGCATGAAGGGGAAGAGTTGTGGTCACCATCACCACCAGAATCAGCCTTGTCGTCGTAGATTGCTGGACCTGCGGCAACGCAGAGAGAGGAGTCTGAAGAAGAGGAGTCAGAGGAGGAAGGTGGCTTTGAGGAGGTGGAAGACCAACCATAGCAGGCGTCCCAGGGGGCTTTTTGTCTCCTTTCGGGGACCCTTGGTGTTGTACGTGGCTGGGTGGAGGCAGAGACCTTCAATGACGTCAGTGAGGACAAGGAACGGGACATGGCTAGCTTGGCATCCAACCTTGTTCAAATGGGGAGTTTGCGGTTGTGCAAATGGACTATTTGCGGTTGTTTGCGGTGCGTTAAACGGGGAGTTTGGTCTGTCAGAGTTTGGTCTGTCACTGTGAAGCGGTGTAACCCTTACACTACCTGATCGATACAACATCATACCTGATGTTTTAAAGCACGTTATTCCAAACTATTTAGGAATGTTAGGTGATTTATGCCCTTTATGGATTAAAACCCGACTCTGCGTGAACTACGTAATTTTCCATGGGAGTTTTGCCATGGATCCCCCTCCGGCATGCCACAGTCCAGGTGTTAGTCCCCTTGAAACAACTTTTCCATCACTATTGCGGCCAGAAAGAGTCCCTGTGGGCTTTAAAATTCGCCTGCCTATTGAAGTCTATGGCGGTTCGCCCGATTCTCCCTTTCGCGAACATTTGCGAAAATTTGCGTTTGCCGTTCGAGAACGTAAAATTTGATGTTCGCGACATCTCTAGGCTTCAATACCCTGGGTCTCTTCAGCGAGACCCAGTGCATTGAAACCAATTACTGGCATCCTCAGCAAAAAGCCCGGAGGCACAAGTTTCTGGGTTTTTCAACCTTTAGATGCCGTGATCTTACTTGATCATGGCATCAAAAGGCAGTAATAGCCACAATCGGCATTACTGCACACACGGGCAGGCGCCATGTTTGCCTATCATCTGGTTTGTAAAGCAAGGAAACAGGGCATAATAGGTAATAAAATTATTTTATATACCGTACAGACCAAAAGTTTGTACACACCTTCTCATTCAAAGAGTTTTCTTTATTTTCATGACTATGTGAAACAACTGAAAATATGTCATATTCTAGGTTCTTCACAGTAGCCACCTTTTGCTTTGATTACTGCTTTGCACACTCTTGGCATTCTCTTGATGAGCTTCAAGAGGTAGTCCCCTGAAATAGTTTTCACTTCACAGGTGTGCCCTGTCAGGTTTAATAAGTGGGATTTCTTGCCTTATAGATGGGGTTGGGACCATCAGTTGCGTTGAGGAGAAGTCAGGTGGATACACAGCTGATAGTCCTACTGAATAGACCTGTTAGAATTTGTATTATGGCAAGAAAAAAGCAGCTAAGTAAAGAAAAAACGAGTGGCCATCATTACTTTAAAAAATGAAGGTCAGTCAGTCAGCCGAAAAATTGGGAAAACTTTGAAAGTAAGGGCTATTTGATCATGAAGGAGAGTGATGGGGTGCTGCGCCAGATGACCTGGCCTCCACAGTCACCGGACCTGAACCCAATCGAGATGGTTTGGGGTGAGCTGGACCGCAGAGTGAAGGCAAAAGGGCCAACAAGTGCTAAGCATCTCTGGGAACTCCTTCAAGACTGTTGGAAGACCATTTTAGGGGACTACCTCTTGAAGCTCATCAAGAGTGTGCAAAGCAGTAATCAAAGCAAAAGGTGGCTACTGAAGAACCTAGAATATGACATATTTTCAGTTGTTTCACAATTGTTTGTTATGTATATAATTCCACATGTGTTAATTCATAGTTTTGATGCCTTCATAGTCATGAAAATAAAGAAAACTCTTTGAATGAGAAGGTGTGTCCAAACTTTTGGTCTGTACTGTGTATATATATATATATATATATATATATAGAGAATTTTAAAAAAAGGGCCACAGCAGCACAAGACCAGTGCAAGTGGGTGCAGATATCCTCACAGCCGCAGGTTCACACGGCTATCGTAAGTATAGCATCAAAGGATGAGGCAGCACTCCAAATACAGTGAAAGAAATGGTGGATCTTTATTCCCCTTGCAACGTTTCAACCGCTCGATGCGGTCTTTCTCAAGCATACAATACAGTGTCATACCCGGGTATATATACCCATAATGCATAGCATAAAACAAAGTGGTAATAATCCAATTACAAAGAAAAACACATACGTGAAATACAATAAAAATATCAAAATCGTGAGTATCATATTCATAGTGAGTCGTATATTCCAATACAGCATATGAAAAATCAATAACCATACTGTAGACAAAACAGTGCATCAATTAGTGATAATAGGTCACATTACCATAATGTGATATCACCTGTGTAGGAGTATAAAAAGTGATCGTAATCAATAAAATTTAAAAACAACTCACGCGGCAGTGCAAGGACCTAGGCGCCAGCCGTCCGCGTCCTCATAGTCGAACTGCGCATGCCCAGAATCCCAACACCGTCAGCCCACACAGACGAAGCCCAGCGACGTCAGAGGTCACGTGAGCAAACACATGACCTGCCAGACCATCACGTGGCTCACCCGCGGGAGGTGACGGGCCGCGTCACGCAGGCGGTACAAGGCGAGCGTCGCCACGGCAACGACGCCGGCATTATCGACGTCGTTGCCCCAGCAACCGCCAGCCAAACAACGCCGGCAGTGACACGCCCATGCCGGAATGAATGGGCAAGCGCAGCAGAATGACAGGAGACAGGAGAGAAAACAGAGGGCATAGCAATCCTAAAATTACAAAAAAACTAAAGGGAGCATGTATACTTCAACATGGTGACTATTATACAGGTTTATATATCAGAGTGAACGTGGCATATATGTATAACTGCACCAAGAAGGAACACCCTTCACTCATGTGCCATACAGATATAAAGTGGGGGGACAGGGGGCAGCGGTCAAGCCATTCTCATGGCACGACCACTGATCCATAAAGGGTGAAGGGTCAAGGACACGTCCATGCCCACAACCCCTAACCCAAAAACTGTCCCCCAAACCCCTATAGGGATAATTAAAGAAACCACCACTCATAGACAACCTTGTACAGTCCAACCCTCATGATAACAATGTACTGATTACTACAACGCCCCATTCTCCCCATCACCAGCCTCTCAATCAAAGGACGTAGACACCTGTATCCCCCGTCCACAAGCACCGCCACTAGAGTGTAGATGACAAATTTCTAGAGAAAGAAAACAGAAAACGGAAAAATTAGTTAAAACAATAAGTACAAAATTAGCTGTAAATCCAGTCATCACAGTCAATTGTATAATATATGACACCTATCCTGTTTTCGTATACCAGGGCAAAACAAGAAGCGGATCAGGCAGTCATAGTGCACAAGCCCCATCCTATATCACATTCCACTTGAAGTCAACATTGAGCCCAGACGGTCTCAGGGTATTGAGGCGATGGATCCATCTTAATTCCCTCTGTTTACGGGCCAATATCCTATCACCTCCCCTTCTGGACAGGGTGATATGATCCAGTATTACAAATTTGAGATCCCTCTCCTTATGGTTAGCCTCCACAAAGTGTTTGGGGACTGGCAGATCTTTCCTTCTTTGCCTAATAGAGAATCTGTGATCATTCAGACGAGTCTTCATGTCACATGTGGTCTCCCCAACATATAGGAGACCACATGGACAGGAGAGCACATAAACCACATACGAGCTGTTGCATGTCAGAAAATGACCAATCTCATATTGGCTCCCTGTAACCGGATGGGTAAACTTCTCCCCCTTGATCATGTATGGACAATTTACACACCCAAGGCAAGGGTAAGAGCCTCGCCTCCGTGAGCCAATATGAGATTGCACCAGGGTTTTAACTGGAATGTCTGCCCGAACCAGTTTGTCACGGAAATTGGCAGACCGTCTATAGGACAACAAGGGGGGCACCGTTAAAGCTGCAATCTGGGGCAGGTTACTTTTTAGTATGGACCAATGCTTGCGAATAATGTGCGCAATTCTAGTGCTCTGTTCCGAATACGTGGATATAAAAGGTATCCTAGCTACTTTGTTACCCAGAGTGTCCACTGTGGCCTGTTGTGGGCCTTTAACCTTAGTAAGATGCTTATTGATGACCCGAGTCGGGTAACCCCGTTCTTTGAACCTGTGGACCATCTGTGTAAGGCGAATAGGGAGTACATCCTCATCCTGTACTACTCTCTTTACCCTAAGCAATTGGCTATAGGGTACCGAACTGATGATTGACCTGGGGTGACAACTTTTGTAATGCAACAGTGTGTTGCAATCGGTGGGCTTGGTGAAAATATCTGTGATAAGTTGATTACCCACAATGGTCACCGTGGTGTCCAAAAATTGAACATGGGTGGCCGAGTGTACAAGGGTGAAGCTGATGTCCGGGTCCATATCATTCAAAAAGTGGTGGAATCTCTCCAAAGCCATAACGTCACCCTGCCAAATCAGGAAGACGTCATCTATGTATCGCCACCACCCCATCTACATCTACACTCTAGTGGCGGTGCTTGTGGACGGGGGATACAGTTGTCTACGTCCTTTGATTGAGAGGCTGGTGATGGGGGAGAATGGGGCGTTGTAGTAATCAGTACATTGTATATCTGTCATGGTCTTACCTGCTTGCTGCTCTCCTTCGTTTGACATGTGCTGGCGGCCATCTTGGTTTCTGGGTTTCTTGTAGCCTTCCACCCTGCAGCTCCTCCTTCCCCTGGGAGGAGCTGGATGCCTAGCTCATATATATAGGAGGTCTGTGGCTTCAGTTCCTTGCTTGGTCCTCTTGTGTTCACATGCTTCTAAGACTGCTGCTGCTTCTGGTTCCTGATCCTGGCTTCGTCTGACTACCCTTCTGGTTCCTGATCCTGGATTCGTCTGACTACCCTGCTGGTTCCTGATCCTGGCTTCGTCTGACTAGCCTGCTTGTTCCTGATCCTGCTTCGTCTGGACTACCCTGCTGTTCCTGATCCTGGCTTCGTCTGACTACCCTTCTGGTTCCTGACCTCTGGCTTTCGCAAAGACTCTGCTCGGTTTCACCATCCGTTTGGACTTTTGCTTTACAGCTTTATTTTCAATAAAGCCTTCTTATTTTCACTTATCTCTTGTTGTACGTCTGGTTCATGGTTCCGTGACAATATCATGGTGGTTGACTGTACAAGGTTGTCTATGAGTGGTGGTTTCTTTAATTATCCCTATAGGGGTTTGGGGGGACAGTTTTGGGTTAGGGGTTGTGGGCATGGACGTTGTCCTTGACCCTTCACCTTTATGGATCAGTGGTCGTGCCATGAGAATGGCTTGACCGCTGCCCCCCTGTCCCCTACCTTATTATATTTGTATGGCACATGAGTGAAGGTGTTCCTTCTTGTGCCGTTATACATATATGCCACGTTCACTCTGATATATAAACCTGTATAATAGTCACCATGTTGGAGTATATATGCTCCCTTTCGTTTTTTTGTAATTTTAGGATTGCTATGCCCTCTGTTTTCTCTCCTGTCTCCTGTCATTCTGCTGCGCTTGCCCATTCATTCCGGAATGGGCGTGTCACTGCCGGCGTTGTTTGGCTGGCGGTTGCTGGGGCAACGACGTCGATAATGCCGGCGTCGTTGCCGTGGCGACGCTCGCCTTGTACCGCCTGCGTGACGCGGCCCGTCACCTCCCGCGGGTGAGCCACGTGATGGTCTGGCAGGTCATGTGTTTGCTCACGTGACCTCTGACGTCGCTGGGCTTCGTCTGTGTGGGCTGACGGTGTTGGGATTCTGGGCATGCACAGTTCGACTATGAGGACGCGGACGGGCTGGCGCTAGGTCCTTGCACTGCCGCGTGAGTTGTTTTTTAAATTTTATTGATTACGATCACTTTTATACTCCTACACAGGTGATATCACATTATGGTAATGTGACCTATTATCACTAATTGATGCACTGTTTTGTCTACAGTAATGGTATTGGATTTTTCATATGCTGTATTGGAATATACGACTCACTATGAATTAGATACTCACGATTTTGATATTTTTTATTGTATTTCAACGTATGTGTTTTTCTTTGTAATTGGATTATTACCACTTGTTTTATGCTATGCATTATGGGTAAATATACCCGGGTATGACACTGTATTGTATGCATGAGAAAGACCGCATCGAGCGGTTGAAACGTTTGCAATGGGGAATAAAGACCACCATTTCTTTCACTGTATTTGGAGTGCTGCCTCATCCTTTGATGCTATATATATATATAAATTCAGAAAAATGAGCGGCACTCCAAAGGATAAAAGCAGTGAACCCTTTAGTTCACACAGGTGGTGCACGTTTCGGCTCTAGTCACGAGCCTTCCTCAAGCAAAGATACAACTCAAATAACAGTGATTATATAGGGAATACAGATCATGTGGTCACAAACCAATGGGTGTGTTCAACAAATCATAACAATACATAAAAATAGTTTTGCAGTGAATACACATAATACCTTAAGTGTAGATAATTATGCTGGTCATCATTAATAAACAGTGATGTGTACTAAGCAAAAAGCATGTATGCAGAGCGGGTACATAGACACGATCAAATAATGTGACAACATATGATATATTCATTATACATAAGTGTATGCAGGGGGAGGAGCGACGAGGTAATACCGCAGGACATACCCATCCAGCAAGGAGGCTCATTCAGCGCCGTGAAGTCGGCGTTGTGGATATCATTCTGCGCAGGCGTGGCAGCGCACCAATAGCGAGTACGCAGCAGACCAGGAGTGTCACACGTCATCACAGTGGGCCGACCTCCCGCGTCACTGCAGACATCCTCCCGGAAGGGCACAGTGTATAATCCTATGCGCATGCTCGGTGGTGAATCGAGCTGGAACGCGCCATCTTTGTTACTGGAGAGCTGCCCTTAAGGGCCACTATGCAAATCGCACCCAACCAAAAACAAAAACGGGCATAGGTGGTTAGAAAAGGGCAAAAGGAAACCCATTTAACAGGGTGCCTATATGCCCCACCATGGCAGAGAAAATCCCCGCAGTCACGGGGACCGCAGTACCTCAGCTGGATAACGCCAGGGATACCAACCTCCCATCCTGCCCGAGTAGGGATCTACCTCTAGCTGGCCAACAGATGCTGCAAAAGCGTATAAAGTTCAGCTCCCAATAACAAACGAAAAAAATGTATAAGACAAAAAAAAGGATTTAATAGAATGTCAATGAAAATACATGTGGTCATTTCACGGTGCCTGCCATGCCTGTCAACAACAGAACTAAACCAAATGTAATTGTAAATACAATAGAATGAACCCCTTCATGGTATGCTGCGAATACTCCAAGCCGTATGTTCCATACCCCAAAGTGCAGGATATAAGTGATCTAAGAAAGAAAAGAGAAAAAACATTAGGATAGGAATAATGTGAGTTGTATAACTCTCTGAGTATGTACACAATAAGACGAGACAGTATCCGGAAATGCAAGAGGGGGCAAACCAACCCTCACAAAACATCCCAAAATTGTAATCAGCGTTCAAGCCCTTTGGCTTCAAGCTGTCCAGCTTGTGATCCAGCTCTACTCTCTGCGTTTAAGTATCCTGGATCTATCCCCACCTCGACGAGGCTGGGGTATATGATCCAGGATCCAGGCACCTCAAATCACTTTCTTTGTGTGTGGCCTCAGTAAAATGTTTTGCTACGGGCAAATCCAGCCGTTTTTACGTATACTGAGGCGGTGATTATTGAGGGCGGGTCTTCAATTCAGTTGTTGTCTCACCCACATAAAGCAAATACATGGGCAAGACAACACATAGATGACATGGTTAGAATCACAAGTCAGATGGAAGAAAATGCTGTAGGACACACCGGTATTGGGGTGTACAAAATACCTTCCCTTGCGGATATATCTGCAGGTTAACGCAGTTTAGGCAGGGAAAACAACCTAAGCCAGACTGAGTCAATTTGGTTTGCTTCAAGGATCCCCTGGAGCCAATATCTGCCTTGACCAACTGGTCACGCAGGTTCCGGGATCGGCGATATGATGACAATGGTGGGCATGAGAACTCAGGGATATCCTTGAAGCATGTACCCAACAGACCCCAATGCTTGTTCAGTATCCTATTTATTGAAGGACTGAGTTCAGTGTATACTGAAACAAACGGAATCCTGGCCTTTTTCTGGACAGTGCCCCGTTTCGTCAGTAACTTAGTCCTATCAAGCGTGCGCACTCTGTCCATGTGTTCGTTCAGTAGTGGTTTAGGATAACCCCTATCTTGGAACTTGACAGCCATGGAATTCAGAGTCGCATCAAGTTTGTTCTCATCCGACACAACACGTTTGACGCGGAGAAATTGGGAGAAGGGCAGCGACCGGATCATTCTCCGAGGGTGTGAGCTGTTGTAACACAAAAACGTGTTGGTATCAGTAGGTTTTGTGTACAACTCAGTTTGCAACACACCCTCGTTGAACACTACTCGTGTATCCAAGAACTGGATCTCAGTTCGAGAATGGATGAGGGTGAACTGTAGATCGGGATCATGGCTATTGAGAAAGCCATGAAAGTCGGCCAAGTCAGTCTCAGAGCCTGTCCATATGAGGAAGATGTCGTCGATATATCGCCACCACCTCAGCACATGGCTGAAGTGGTGGGACAGATAGACGACATCTTCCTCATAGCACCGCATAAAAATATTAGCGTACGTGGGGGCCACGTGGGACCCCATGGCCACACCACGTTCTTGCAAATAGAATACGTCCCTGAAAAGAAAGTAATTGTACTGTAACACAATTTTCAGTAAATCAATGATGAATTCAGAGGCAAGAGGAGTGTAGGCTGATGTCCTCAGCATTTTCTCCACCGCCCTGAGGCCCCTGTCATGTACAATTGACGTGTATAGCGAAGTCACATCAAATGATGCGAGTAACACTGAAGACACCTGGGTTAAATCAACACTTTGTAATTTGTTCAAAAAATCTGATGTGTCTTGTATGTAGGATGATCCCCCTATGGAAAATTCCCGCAAAACTTTGTCTAGGAATACAGCTATGCTGCTAAAGATGGAATCGGAACCCGAGACGATGGGTCGTCCCGGAGGATCGATGAGGGTCTTGTGAATCTTGGGCAGCACATAAATTACAGGAGTGACCGGATGTGCTACCTCAAGAAAATCACTAAGACCCCCATCGATAATGCCTGCGGACAAGGCCTCCCTGAGACATCGGCGGATGATGTCCGCTATCATGAATTTAGGGTCAGAATCTAAAATCCTATACACCTGTGGGTCATTCAGTTGTCGCATGATTTCATGTACATATTTGGTGGTATCCATCACCACGACCGCACCCCCCTTGTCAGCCAGTTTAAGAGTGAGGGTGGGGTCGGATCTGAGGGACTCCAAGGCTTCTATCTCAGCGGTAGTCAGATTGGGGTATCTGAAATCCGGCTTCCCCATAGAGGATAACCTGAGCTCAGAAATTCCCTGTCTGACAGCGCTGATGTAAGCATCGACGGATGGCTCATTGATAACCGGTACAAAATTACTTTTTGAAAATAGGTTGAGAGAACCCAGGGTGAAATCACTCATCTGGGGTCTCGCAGCCGCACTTTTCTTATGGAACCATACTTTCAGCTTAATGCGCCGAAAAAAAGAAAACAGGTTAGATTCTATATCGAACCAATCAACTGGTGCACTGGGACAAAATGAAAATCCCTTGGACAGGACACTCACTTGAGTAGCAGTCAGTTCCTTGGAAGATAAATTGACCACAGTCAATATATACACTCACCTAAAGAATTATTAGGAACACCTGTTCTATTTCTCATTAATGCAATTATCTGGTCAACCAATCACATGGCAGTTGCTTCAATGCATTTAGGGGGGTGCTCCTGGTCAAGACAATCTCCTGAACTCCAAACTGAATGTCAGAATGGGAAAGAAAGGTGATTTAAGCAATTTTGAGCGCGGCATGGTTGTTGGTGCCAGAAGGGCCGGTCTGATTATTTCACAATCTGCTCAGTTACTGGGATTTTCACGCACAACCATTTCTAGGGTTTACAAAGAATGGTGTGAAAAGGGAAAAACATCCAGTATGCGGCAGTCCTGTGGGTGAAAATGCCTTGTGGATGCTAGAGGTCAGAGGAGAATGGGCCGACTGATTCAAGCTGATAGAAGAGCAACGTTGACTGAAATAACCACTCGTTACAACCGAGGTATGCAGCAAAGCATTTGTGAAGCCACAACACGCACAACCTTGAGGCGGATGGGCTGCAACAGCAGAAGACCCCACCGGGTACCACTCATCTCCACTACAAATAGGAAAAAGAGGCTACAATTTGCACGAGCTCACCAAAATTGGACTGTTGAAGACTGGAAAAATGTTGCCTGGTCTGATGAGTCTCGATTTCTGTTGAGACATTCAAATGGTAGAGTCCGAATTTGGCGTAAACAGAATGAGAACATGTATCCATAATGCCTTGTTACCACTGTGCAGGCTGGTGGTGGTGGTGTAATGGTGTGGGGGATGTTTTCTGGGCACACTTTAGGCCCCTTAGTGCCGATTGGGCATCGTTTAAATGCCACGGGCTACCTGAGCATTGTTTCTGACCATGTCCATCCCTTCATGACCACCATGTACCCATCCTCTGATGGCTACTTCCAGCAGGATAATGCACCATGTCACAAAGCTCGAATCATTTCAAATTGGTTTCTTGAACATGACAATGGGTTCACTGTACTAAAATGGCCCCCACAGTCACCAGATCTCAACCCAATAGAGCATCTTTGGGATGTGGTGGAACGGGAGCTTCTTGCCCTGGATGTGCATCCCTCAAATCTCCATCAACTGCAAGATGCTATCCTATCAATATGGGCCAACATTTCTAAAGAATGCTATCAGCACCTTGTTGAATCAATGCCACGTAGAATTAAGGCAGTTCTGAAGGCAAAAGGGGGTCCAACACCGTATTAGTATGGTGTTCCTAATAATTCTTTAGGTGAGTGTATATATATATTGTCAAGGCTGTTGCAGCCTGTGATTGTGGGAGGGGCGTAGGCTTTATAAGCCCCCCTCCCACGGTCATCCGACGTTGGCGTCATTTCGTGCAACCCACTTCGTTTCGCCAGTCCTGCATGAACAAGGCTCCGGCCAGGTAAGTATGTATGGCCTCCTCCACGCTCTTCCTCGCCATCGCGCCTGATCCTGCAGGCTGTCCGGCCTCTAGTGATTCACGTTCCCAATGTTCTCCATAACATTGCCGGCAGCTTCGGTTACCTCCGGCCACGGCACCCGCCGTCCAGGCTCGGCGTCCCACCCCCAATACCTCGTTCCCAGCCCCGTCCCGGTTGCCACGGTCTCTCCACTGTTGCCAAGGGGAGGGTGCACCAGCCTCCACGTCCCGCCTCCCACCCGCCCTCCATCAGCCAGCGCCTCCCGCCTTCACCGCTCGGTCACCGCTGCAACATCCCAAGTCCTTCCCAAGTCCGGCACCCCTCTCTATTCCCCACTCTCACCTCGCCCGATGCGATCCAGGGGCTGCCCGGCCCGGCAGACTCCACCGTTCGGCATCCTTGCCATCCCGGTCGTGGGGGCCGGGCCAGCTCCTCCTTGTGCACGCCCCCTTCTCCCTGGCACCTGCCTCAAACCAGGCGGCGCCTCTCTGCGCATGCTCCCCGGCAGGCATGCAGGATGAAGTCACAAGAACAGTTTAATTCCATTGCAACACACCCATTCACGTCAGGGGCCAGCAATGATAATAAAATATAAAAGAAACAACACATCAAATGTTGTTCTAATAAAGAAAAATAAAAAAAATAAACCCGCCACATGTTTCATAAAAGATAAAAAAATATAAAACGCCACATGTAAAAAGAAATTAAAAAAAATGGCATAAACGCCGCTATGTCCCCGGTTTTACGTTACAGAGCTACCTTTCCGGTTCCTTCTGACAGCCGTTGTACGCCAACCGTTTTATTACGGAATTTACCTGACCCTTTTTTGTTTGTCTAAAAATCTTCATCAGCAGGTTGGTATTTTTCGCATTACTCTAACCAGTCTCCTGCGCGCTCTGGGTATGGTAGTCCGGATACGTCTGCTCGTCTACGCCTGTTTTAATGTCACAGCATTCGCTTGTCAGTCGTCTCTCTCCATTTGTTTAGCCAGCCACGTTGTTTACGTTGTCATGCCACTTCACATTCCACGATTCACGTCTGTTTTACGTCTCCTGTGTCTCTTCCGTCCCAGCCTGCTTTCGTTATTCAGGCCATGTCTGTCTTCACGTCTCACGCCTGTTTTCGTTATTCAGGCCACGTCTGTCTTTACGTCTCACGCCTGTTTTCATTATTCAGGCCACGTCTGTCATTCACGTCTCACGGCTCACGCCTGTTTTCCGTTGTTCAGGCCACATCTGTCATTTACGTCTCCCGCTTGTTTTCATTATTCAGGCTACGTCTGTCTACGCTCCACGCCGGTTCACGACAAAAAAATAAAATAAAATAAAAATTTCCCATGCCTGTCCACATCGTTCAGCCCTCATCTGTCTTCCATGTTTCAAGTCCGTCATTATTTATAACGCCTGTTTAGTCTTTAACCACAACCGTCAGTCACATCTTTCGCCTGTTTTCATTATTCAGGCCACGTCCGTCATTTACGTCTCACGCCTCTTTTCGTTATTCAGGCCACGTCTGTCATTTACGTCTCACGCCTGTTTTCGTTATTCAGGCCATGTCTCGTCTTCTCACGTCCCCCTTTGTTTTGTCTCTAGCCACATCTCGGCTCGTTGCACCCATGTATTTCATCCTCATTTCCATCAGGCCACTCCGTTCCACGCACGCCCTGGTTTCAATATTCTCGTCACATCCCAGTCACCAGTGGTTCCTCACCTGCCACGTCAGGCATGTAATTTTGGTCCCCCATTCATGTCACATGTCACATCGTTCCGAATTAGACGACTCCGCATCCCTTCCGGATTCCCTGGCTTCCAGCCATGCCAGCGTGGGGTCACTCCGGAGCTGGACGATCCCCCAAATTATAGCCGAATTAACCAAACGAGGGATTCGTTACCCAGCTTCGGCCAGGAAGGCGGATCTTTATCGACTCCTGGTGTCCGAGCCGTCCCACTCCGAAGACCAGGTGTCAATGTCAACTATCCAGTTGTCATTGACCCAGCTGCACGCCACCATCAACACCCTAGCCACCTCCATATCGGACATTCAGACCAGGCTATCGGCAGTAGAGTCCAGAGACCCGTCTCCCAGCATCTCTATCCCTCCTCTCCCGGTCGCTTCCACGTCCCAATCCACATCTTCAGGTAGGGTGCCCGCCTTGTCTGAGGTAGCCCAGTCCCATTTCGTGACCGACACCCTCAAACGAGACATCTTGGAAGGGAAGGACGTCAATTTAGCCGCCATCCTCATTGCCAACCACGACACGGTTGAGAATAGGACCATAGCCTGCGAGAATGTGTCGATAGTTCTCAGGTCCAGGGATGCCCGATTGAAAAGGAAACTGTCCATCCTTGAATTCGTCCTGGCCTTCAGCCTGTTCAGGGAAATAATCTGCTCCGCCTTCCCTGAAAGGCGCGAGGATTTGTACTTGTACAGGGTCACGAATCTGGGGCACAAGTACGGAGGGTACGCATTTTACGACTACCACCGCTCCTTCTCGGCCAAAGCTGCGGCGGCCCTCGCCCAGTTCCAACGGGTCACCAATTGGGCATCCCTGGACATAGAGCTGTTTTGCCGACATTTCGCCGGTCTCAAAGCCCCCGCTTGCGTGTCATGCCAGTCCATTCTGCATGCCTCAGACTGGTGTCCAAACCACAGTCTTCCATCGTCCCTGCCCAGGTCTGTGGCAGGCTCCTCGGGGTCCCAGCCTAGACACAACTCGGGCACCGACAAGCTGGGTCGACCCATAGTCTTCCTAGGAAACAGTCAGGTTTGCAACAACTACAATTTTGCAACCACCAACTACAACCAGTACAGAGCACTCCACGTCTGCTCCACTTGTTTCAGGGCCCACCCCCTGTCGGTTTGCCCAAATAGATCTGCCAGGAACAAGTGACTAGGCGTGGTCAACGTGGACCTACTAGCTGCACTTCTCCGTGACCATCACAATCCCCACCAGGTTCGCTTCCTCATCTACGGTTTCAAGGAAGGATTCCACACTTGTCTCGTGGCTCTTCCTCAGTCATCTTGGGAAGGCCCCAACCTCAGGTCCGCCATTTCCGATGCTGCTTCGGTGGGTCCTCTGGTCCAGGTGGAACTGGAGAAGGGTTTTCTCATCGGCCCTTTCTCCAGCATTCCGTTTGATTACTGGAGGATAAACCCTGTCGGCATCGTTACCAAAAAATTTTCAAATAAAAAAAGATGAATTTACTACCTCTCAGCTCCTCATGGGTCTCACATTCCCAGCCTCAACTCCCTGGTTCCGTCCGAAGAGGTCTCGATGAAGTACTCTTCTCTCAGTGAAGCCATCGCTCTCATCCTCCTGGCGGTCCAAGCGACTTGGCTGTCCAAGGCTGACCTGGCGGACGCTTTCAAGCTGCTGCCCATCAACCCACAACTTTGGAAATTCTACGGCATCAAATGGGACGAATTGTACTACTTCGCCAACCGCCTCACCTTCGGCTACAAAAGTAGTCCGTGGTTGTTCGACCAGTTCGCCCAGGCCCTCCACTGGGTCCTGGTTAACCATTGCGGGTGCCCTATGGTCATCCACTACTTGGATGACTTTATCTTAATAGAGCAACCAGACGTTTCACCCTGCAAACTTGATAGCGTACTCCAGGTTTTCGCCAACCTCAACATCCCTGTCGCCCCTACCAAGATCGAAGGACCCTCAACCACCATCACTTTCCTCGTCATCATCTTAGATACCCACAAGATGGAAGCGAGGTTGCCTGAGGACAAGCTGTCAAAGATCAAGGAGGTCATTTCCAGATTTGTGGGTTGCAGGGTCGTCTCAAAGCAGGACTTACAATCCCTGCTAGGCATGCTGAACTTCGCCGCCAGGATCATGCCCCAGGGCAAGGCCTTCTTGTCCAGACTCCTAGATCTGCTACCAACTGCCGCAGAGCAGGACTCCCCGATAGTCCTGGACGCACACGCGATGGCGGATCTAGCCATGTGGAATTCCTTCCTGACCCGCTGGAACGGGATCTCCCTATTCGTCCCTCAATGGTGTCCCTCTTCTCCCACGATTTTTTCTGACGCCGCTGCCTCCAGGGGTTTCGCGGCCATCTACAACACCCAGTGGTTCGCGGGTCACTGGCCCCCCGAGATATCTTCGCTCAGCGAGTACCTCAGATCCTACCCCCTCCTAGAGATCTACCCAATCGTAGCAGCCGCAAAAGTTTGGGGCAGGCAGTGGGCAAACTCCCCGGTGACATTCATTACGGACAATCAGTCGGTAGTGGATATCATTACCAAAGGTAGGTCTAAATCCCGCCACATCATGCCTTTCATCCGCAAATTAGTTTGGTTCTCCATACAGCACAACATTCAAATTTCATGCAGACACATCCAGGGTGTCCAAAACTCTGCGGCTGACGCACTGTCACGCTTTCATTTCAACCATTTCTTCCAGGTCATGCCAGAGGCGGATCCAGCAGGATTGTCCCCTCCGGAGTTCAACACACTACGCATGGACTAGCGCAAATCATATCATCCGCCAAATCCCTCATGCAAAAATCACTATCAGCCAACACAGCCAGAAACTATAAAACCGGTTGGAACAACTTCCAAAAATTTTCACGTCTCCACCCTAGGAGCGGCACAGATAGGACCACCTATTTGATGGCCTTTTTAGCTTATTGCCACCATCACCTCAAACTTGGCTACAATTCCATCAGATTGTACATGGCAGGGGTGCAATACCATTCCACCCTCAAACATCCCGGTAGTAAGGCGATATTTGCGTCCCCCGCCATCAGGGCTGTCCTCAGGGGAATTCAAAAAACCAGTCTGCCATGCACTCCCACCAGGCAACCAGTCTCCGGGGATCTGGTCAGGAAACTTTCCAATTCCCTAGACAGCAACCCTTTCGGGCTCCATCCCAGCACCATCATTAAAGCAGCCATGTATTTAGGTTTCTATGGGTTTTTGCGCCCAGGGGAATTCACAGGTTTCTCCCCAAAATCCAAGGGTCTGACCAAGAGCCAGTTAACTTGGAGTCACGACCATTTCATCCTGCTATTACCTTCCACCAAAACGTCGCAAGCAGGGCCCCCAGTCCCAGTCAAGTACTTCAGGTCCTTCAACAAATGGTGCCCAGTCCAGGTGTTCAACCAATTAATCAGCTCCTTGGGTCATTCCTCCCCAGACAGTCCGTTGCTACCCTTCAAATCCAAGCCCCTCACGACCGCGCAATTCATTTCCCACATTCGCCTTCTAGTCGCCGGCCTAGGTGTCGATCCCCAAACCATTTCAGGTTACTCGTTTCGGATCGGGGCGGCTTCCGCAGCCTCCAAGCATAACGTTCCTAGTCATATCATTCGGAAGATGGGACGTTGGGAGTCATCTTGCTTCACCAGGTACATTCCCAATCCGCATTAGGAAATATCACACGTTTTCAGCAAACTGGCATTGTAATTCATGTACCCTTCAATAAATACAAAATCTACCTTTTGCCTTGCTTTTTGGCCCCTTATAGGCTACCCACGTTTCACGGCTATGGGCACAATCCAGGCCTACTTAGTATATGATACGTTCAGGTTTCCTGGGTTCACTACGATAGCTCCAGTATCCGTAGCCACGACCATAATATATATACACTGCTCAAAAAAATAAAGGGAACACTTAAACAACACAATGTAACTCCAAGTCAATCACACTTCTGTGAAATCAAACTGTCCACTTAGGAAGCAACACTGAGTGACAATCAATTTCACATGCTGTTGTGCAAATGGGATAGACAACAGGTGGAAATTATAGGCAATTAGCAAGAAACCCCCAATAAAGGAGTGGTTCTGCAGGTGGTGACCACAGACCACTTCTCAGTTCCTATGCTTCCTGGCTGATGTTTTGGTCACTTTTGAATGCTGGCGGTGCTTTCACTCTAGTGGTAGCATGAGACGGAGTCTACAACCCACACAAGTGGCTCAGGTAGTGCAGCTTATCAGGATGGCACATCAATGCGAGCTGTGGCAAGAAGGTTTGCTGTGTCTGTCAGCGTAGTGTCCAGAGCATGGAGGCACTACCAGGAGACAGGCCAGTACATCAGGAGACGTGGAGGAGGCCGTAGAAGGGCAACAACCCAGCAGCAGGACCGCTACCTCCGTCTTTGTGCAAGGAGGAACAGGAGGAGCACTGCCAGAGCCCTGCAAAATGACCTCCAGCAGGTCACAAATGTGCATGTGTCTGCTCAAATAGTCAGAAACAGACTCCATAAGGGTGATATGAGGGCCCGACGTCCACAGGTGGGGGCTGTGCTTACAGCCCAACACCGTGCAGGACGTTTGGCATTTGCCAGAGAACACCAAGATTAGCAAATTTGCCACTGGCGCCCTGTGCGTCTTGAGACGCCGTGGAGAACGTTCTGCTGCCTGCAACATCCTCCAGCATGACCGGTTTGGCATTGGGTCAGTAATGGTGTGGGGTGGCATTTCTTTGGAGGGCCGCACAGCCCTCCATGTGCTCGCCAGAGGTAGCCTGACTGCCATTAGGTACCGAGAAGAGATCCTCAGACCCCTTGTGAGACCATATGCTGGTGCGGTTGACCCTGGGTTCCTCCTAATGCAAGACAATGCTAGACCTCATGTGGCTGGAGTGTGTCAGCAGTTCCTGCAAGACGAAGGCATTGATGCTATGGACTGGCCCGCCCGTTCCCAAGACCTGAATCCAATTGAGCACATCTGGGACATCATGTCTCGCTCTATCCACCAACGTCACGTTGCACTCACGGGACTGGTCCAGGAGTTGGCAGATGCTTTAGTCCAGGTCTGGGAGGAGATCCCTCAGTAGACCGACCGTCCGCCACCCTCATCAGGAGCATGCACAGGCGTGTAGGAAGGTCATACAGGCACGTGGAGGCCACACACACTACTGAGCCTCATTTTTGACTTGTTTTAAGGACATTACATCAAAGTTGGATCAGCCTGTAGTGTGTTTTTCCACTCTTAATTTTGAGTGTGACCTCCAAAATCCCGACCTCCATGGGTTGAAAAATTTGATTTCCATTTTTAAATTTTTGTGTGATTTTGTTGTCAGCACATTCAACTATGTAAAGAACAAAGTATTTCAGAAGAATATTTAATTAATTCAGATCTAGGATGTGTTATTTTTGTGTTCCCTCTATTTTTTTTGAGCAGTGTATATATGTTAGTATGGCCAGGGCATGTTTAATGGTAAATAAAAGTTTAATCCCGGAAAACCCCTTTAAGTACCTGATGCTCCTAGCATTAATTACTAAGAGCAAGAGATCATTATGTATCCAGCCAGCAGTGATGAGAAGGGCTCAGGAGTCCCCCTCGGGATCGTCCCATCGGTCAGTTCGCCCCTGCTTTTATAACAATATAAAGTGGATAATATATAGTGCTCATGACACGTCAGCATCATCCCTCCTGATTGGCTGAGGCTGACTGCAAGTCATTATAGGCAAGCCAGGGCCCCGCCGTGGTCATGTGATCTACCTGCTTCATCCTCCCCGCTGTCAGAGTAGTTCAATTTTCGGGTACAAAGTAATTAAATAATTAAGTCGGACGACACAAAGACACAGTTGCTGTATCTAAGGAGATCTGAGAGACCACTCCAAAAATCTTTATTATTATACCTTTATGATAATGGAAGTAACTGGTTTCAAGCCGGTTAGAATACTTAAAAATAAAACGTGGCACATTACATTATTGCATGTGACAATTGGCTGATACAGGACCCAATTTGGACATGTATACCGACCATCTGGATCCGTTATTCATGTAACAAACATTTCCTAGAATCTCTGAGATCTCATTGATACATATCTGCTCAAACTACATATTTCTCAAACTTCTTCATTGTATTCCAAATTTGGTGAAATACTTCCTTTTCCACACAGAGATTCATGTTACAACATGATTACAGATGGCCTTCGGACTATGTTCTAAGGCCAAGATATTATGAAACAGTGGAATAAATGATAAACTTCACAGAGGATACAGATTATAGAAATAAGGTTAATTTCTATAAATATATGTATGACATAATCATTCATGTTATATGTATTATATGAATATAAGGTCGACATTGACCCCATTACTCTCACATTACTCCCCTCTTTTTATTATTCTTTCACGGGCTGTATAGATCACCCTACCTCCGTTCTGGAGGAAGAGAACCTTCCTATTATACAAATTTCTTGCAAATTGTGGAATGACAGCATCCTTCCAGAAGATCCTACTTTTTAAACCATCCCCACTATCTATCTTGCCTAAATTAAACCTATACAACCAGTGGAATCCATATTAGGGAAGGCATACTATGAGAACTCAGTCAACCAGTTAATCATTAGTCCTTTGGTTTTTACTATGGAGTCCAGCAATAAATGCAATTAGTCAGATTCTTCACAGCCTTCTGTCCGCAGCTGGTACAACGGTATTTTGGTGTAGCCAAGTCTAAATAGGAGTCACATTGTAGTTGTGGCAGCGGCAGACGTTGAGGGTGGAGTTCTCATGACCATCACTTGCATAGGAGTGTCCTTGTTCTTAATCACAGTAAGTTACTTTAGATTGTCCTGTAAAACATGCCGTCTTCAGACCTCAGATTGAGGACACCATTTTTAAGAGATTTGGAAGATGAATTTTTGGGAAATGCTAAACAAATTCTCTCATCTCCAAGCAGAAAGCATCCTTTAAACGGAGCTCCACACCCGCCACATTTCCTTAAATTTATAACCCCTTCCCACTGCAACCATTTTCAGTTTTTTGTGCACCTTATTGTTTCTTCCCCGCCATCTAAATGCCATACCTTTTCTATTTTTCGCACGGCTGTAGCAGGGCTGTTTTTTGTGGGACAAACTTTCTAATGTTTCTATTTATTATTCCACATTCTTTATTGGGAAGCTGGAAAAAATTACTGATAGGGTAGAAATAATTTAAAATGCAGTTGATCCATTGTTTTATGGGTTCTGTTTTTACAGCGTTCACTGCGCAGTGACCTTTATTCTATGGTTTAGTAAGATTACAATGATCACACATTTATATTATTGTGCTAGGTTTTAATACTCAAAAAAAAATGTCTACAGGGCTGTGTGAAGGTTCTTTATTTGCGGTGCGAGCTACAATTTCTATTGATAACATTTTATGGTATATGTAACTTTTTGTTGTTTTTTTATTCAGTTTTCAATCACTTTATCTTTAAGGTAGATGTTGTTAAATACCCAAAACCTGACGTAGATGTATGGGAAATGTTATAAAGGGGTTAAAACTGCTTCTCCCCCTACGTGCATTCTTTGATGTTTAACACAATCTGATTGGTAAGTAAAACATTTCCCACAGTCCGTACATAAATATAGCTTCTCCCCTGTATGATGACTTTCATGGTGAAGATTGGGTTTCAGAGCCCACCATTTTCCACATTCTTAAACAGGAATAGGGCTTCTCCCCTGTGGTGAATTCTTGATGTCTCTCAAAACTTGATTTGTGAGTAAAATATTCCCCTGCATGAAAGTGCCTTTTCTTGTAAGAATTTTTGAATGCCCAACAATATACACTGCTCAAAAAAATAAAGGGAACACTTAAACAACACAATGTAACTCCAAGTCAATCACACGTCTGTGAAATCAAACTGTCCACTTAGGAAGCAACACTGAGTGACAATCAATTTCACGTGCTGTTGTGCAAATGGGATAGACAACAGGTGGAAATTATAGGCAATTAGCAAGACACCCCCAATAAAGGAGTGGTTCTGCAGGTGGTAACCACAGACCTCTTCTCAGTTCCTATGCTTCCTGGCTGATGTTTTGGTCACTTTTGAATGCTGGCGGTGCTTTCACTCTAGTGGTAGCATGAGACGGAATCTACAACCCACACAAGTGGCTCAGGTAGTGCAGCTTATCCAGGATGGCACATCAATGCGAGCTGTGGCAAGAAGCTTTGCTGTGTCTGTCAGCGTAGTGTCCAGAGCATGGAGGCGCTACCAGGAGACAGGCCAGTACATCAGGAGATGTGGAGGAGGCCGTAGGAGGGCAACAACCCAGCAGCAGGACCGCTACCTCCGCCTTTGTGCAAGGAGGAACAGGAGGAGCACTGCCAGAGCCCTGCAAAATGACCTCCAGCAGGCCATAAATGTGCATGTGTCTGCTCAAACGGTCAGAAACAGACTCCATGAGGGTGATATGAGGTCCCGACGTCCACAGGTGGGGGTTGTGCTTACAGCCCAACACCGTGCAGGACGTTTGGCATTTGCCAGAGAACACCAAGATTGGTAAATTCGCCACTGGCACCCTGTGCTCTTCACAGATGAAAGCAGGTTCACACTGAGCACATGTGACAGACGTGACAGAGTCTGGAGACGCCGTGGAGAACGTTCTGCTGCCTGCAACATCCTCCAGCATGACCGGTTTGGCATTGGGTCAGTAATGGTGCGGGGTGGCATTTCTTTGGAGGGCCGCACAGCCCTCCATGTGCTCACCAGAGGTAGCCTGACTGCCATTAGGTACCAAGATGAGATCCTCAGACCCCTTGTGAGACCATATGCTGGTGCGGTTGGCCCTGGGTTCCTCCTAATGCAAGACAATGCTAGACCTCATGTGGCTGGAGTGTGTCAGCAGTTCCTGCAAGACGAAGGCATTGATGCTATGGACTGGCCCGCCCGTTCCCCAGACCTGAATCCCAATTGAGCACATCTGGGACATCATGTCTCGCTCTATCCACCAACGTCACGTTGCCACCACAGGACTGTCCAGGAGTTGGCAGATGCTTTAGTCCAGGTCTGGGAGGAGATCCCTCAGGAGACCGTCCGCCACCTCATCAGGAGCATGCACAGGCGTTGTAGGGAGGTCATACAGGCACGTGGAGGCCACACACACTACTGAGCCTCATTTTGACTTGTTTTAAGGACATTACATAAAAGTTGGATCAGCCTGTAGTGTGTTTTTCCACTTTAATTTTGAGTGTGACTCCAAATCCAGACCTCCATGGGTTGAAAAATTTGATTTCCATTTTTTTATTTTTGTGTGATTTTGTTGTCAGCACATTCAACTATGTAAAGAACAAAGTATTTCAGAGAATATTTAATTAACTCAGATCTAGGATGTGAAATTTTTGTGTTCCCTTTATTTTTTTGAGCAGTGTATATGAGTTAAACATTCTTAACACTACAGCTTTCTTTCCCCGTGTGACATCTTTGATGTTGTAAAGGGGGAATATTAATCAACAATATTTATGCAAATATCAATAATTAATATTCATAAATAGAAGGAGCTGTCTATTGATGACTCCGCCTATTTTTACCTTTATATTAATAATATTATAGATAAAGATTTTGATCTGCGTTTGGTACTATAAGGAAGAGTCGCGTACCTGTCCGAATTATCAGGTCCTAGACGCTCAGGACACCTGAACACGTCTCTCTTGCCTGATAATTCACAGTATAACCGACCTCTAGCCTCAAAAGGAAGAGTCGCGTTACCTGTCCGAATTATCAGGTCCTAGACGCTCAGACCACTGACCGCGTCCCTCTTGCCTGATAATTCACAGTATAACCGACCTCTAGCCTCAAAACCAAACACAGATTTCCAAATCTGAGCAGTGGGCCTGGAAGGGGGGTGTCATGACCGGCGTCACGCAAAGGGAGGGAAATGGGAAGGCCCTGTCCAAGGGAGAGGGAAAGGTGGTGACCCCTGACTCACCTTGAGGCTGGCACCTGACTGCCCTGACGTCCCTAGACGGGTTCCTCACCCGTACGCCGATCACGTGCCTAAACCCTGGCTTTCCCCTAAGATTGAGCCCTACGTAGTGAACAGGGCGGTGGGATCACTAGTCCGCACCACTGACACTAAAGGAAAACACAAGGAGAGGACAGACAATACAGACAAAACATATAATCCCAGGTGGGCGACAACAGCAGACAACAAAAGCCCAACAGGGATCCGGAGGGTAACGCTCTGGAACAACAACCAGGGATCACAGCTACTCAGCTCCAGTGGGTCAGTATAGAAGTCCAGGCAGGAAGCTCTATATCTGGCAACCAGAGAAGTGGGAGAGGGGAATATAAGGAGGTTGGGAGTGCTGGACAAGAAACAGCTGAGGAGAAGAAGCTACGGATCCCTGAGTGAGCCAAAAAGGTTGCAAGGCAAACCATAAAGCTACCATTAAGAAACAGCACTATCTTTATACATAGAGCGCGCAGCCACCCGCTGCGACTTCCTGACCCCGGGTATAACGGAGTCAGACGTGGCTCTTGACACCCTCGTGACAGGGGGAGAGTAGTCTGTGACCGGTCAAATCATCAGACCAAGCCGGTCCAGACTAACAGAGATTTTTCCCTGACTTTGGGAAAAAGAACTGTTGTGAAGAGTGCGTCCCTGAGGATGGAACAATTCAGGAGAAGGGAGCACGGCTGCAGTGTAGATGGACCTGGGCCATGCAGAGCAAACATCAGATGTTTTGCATGTGGTGGCCTAGGTCACATAGCGAGACACTGCAACGCAGATAGGAACATAACACACAGGACAGGAAACCAAGTCACGTGTTTCAGGTGTGGGAACAAAGAACACATTGCAAGGAATTGCCCTTGTGCAAGTAATTGCAATGTGTCCAACAGTAGTATCCAGGTAACAAGTTGTGCAGTGGGGTCTAGTCAGCTTCGCCATAAAGGGGTTACCTCGCAGAGGCATACGCCTCACCAGGTGCTCAGGGGTCAGAATGGCCAAGCTAGGCTAGGCAACATTTGACACCCCTGTACTATTTGTTACACCGTTTGTTCCCTGTGTATGTCCATGTTGTTTGTTTTTGTTATGTTAGTACGTTTTTCTTGATGTTGATTGTGGTAGTCCTTGTCTACGAATGTGTTCCACCATACTGATTTTTGTAGTTTACATTCCTTGCTGTGAGTCCAGGCGCTGCTGTTTTGATTCATTCTTGTGTCGCCTTGGAGTGGAACAGTGTTATACTGTGGATCGAGAAAATTGTTGGTTTGCGGAACGGGGTGACATTGGAACACAGTTAAGTGGGATGTCACGATGAGCAACCAAGGTCTCTGATCGATACAGGTAACACTGTTTTGCTCAAGGTTTTCGGTAGGGCTGTGTTACACTGGGGACTGGGCCGGACAGACAAAATTGGTGTAATGTTGTGCTGCGCACTTAATTCTAGTCCAAACAGGTAACACAGCTCTGATGGGGATTGGACGCAGAATGATTGGCAGAAGAGTGTGGACTGTGTTTTTGTGTTGTGGAGTCCTGAGGAGCCAGGGCATGACCCATGCCATTGATTCTGCAGGCCTCCACAAGGCAGGATCAGAGGGGAAAATCAGCCTGAGTACACATGAGTGGACGGGGATACGGTGCCATCAATAACAAGATGGTGCTTTGTCCACAGCTCACCTCGGATATCCTAACCAAGTAGGGTGGCCATCCTTATCTGTTGGTGCAGAGGGATGTGAAACAGGGGACGCGATCCTCTGAAGGAAGGGTGTTCAGACACCAGTGTTAGGATAACGAGGGGTCCTGTGAGATGAAGGGCAGCCCAATACCTTTCTCTACTCATGGGTCAAAGGTATTGGTGCTGGGATTTTGACATCTAATTACACCGTGAGGGGAGAAATCCCCCAGGAGCGCCTGGTATTTTCTTCTGTCATAGGTGTGTTCACTATGGAGCAGAGGAAAAACCCAGATGATGCCACAGAAGAGACTAGCTATCCCCCCTGACACTCTTGTGAGGCTCCAGAGTATTCCACTGGAATTTGGCAATCAAGCAACCTTTGTTCAGAGGTTTTCAAGAGATGGAGGACTGTGCCACTATCCAGCGGGAGCATTATCTCAGGCTCTGGTGAAAGACTTGGAAATGTTCGGGTGGAAGAGCTTATTCAGCTACGATCTCTTGTTTCACCCCAGTGAAACTTTTTCTGGTTCTGGTCATCATCATCTACATTAGACTGTGTATCGGAGGGTCAAGGGACTTATTGACCAAACACACCAGAACCAGACAGAACTTTACCGAACTAACCGGAGGAGGAGGCTCAGGACATAACTCCAACATAGTCCTGTAGCCAAATATCTTATGGACACACTTTGTTTCCTATGAGGGTTCAGGACGTATAACTTGTGCTATCCTGAAACCCCATAGCACTATGTACATATATTGATTTTGTTTGTTGTTGATTGTGTACCCATGGACACTCTAGGTACAAATGTGTGACAGGCCTATACCCAGGGAAACTCGCCCAACGCACTGCCGGTGAGTTATAACTTGGCTGTACACATTTGCATCCTATAGTCGTTTCCCATGGACACGTGGGTCTATGACCTACCTGTGTCTTTGGAGGTGTAGAGAGATAGGCCAGGTTGCATGAGTCTCTATGGGTACACACATTTAATGGAATTTGGTGGTGTTGGGAGGGATGTGACCTGTTTTTGTGTAAATGGGGAAGAGTAGATCACTAAGGACAGGCCCCCTCCTTTACCAAGTTCATTTGCCACTTTAACCCCAAGAACGGTGACGTTTGTAAGGGTTGGACTGAATGTCAGTGAGTGCAGTGTTCTTTCCCGCAGTTAGAATTTAGGTACCATGACATCACTTCTTACCAGAAATTCTGACCTGCCTTGTAAAGACCTACATATCCGTCCATGGGAGAACCTCCCCAACAACTGATTCTTCAATCAAGATGGAAGAAGCAGAGTCGGAAGAAAAGTCATGCCGTTACTAACAGGAAGCCATTCCACGGTTGACCGTACTACCTGGAGATCGTGAGGGTGAAACTATCCTAGAGTCTGACTAAAGAAAGACGAAGATGGGGGCGGCGGCGGGTACCTAAAGATCGACACTGACAGCGGAAACGAAAGGTCAGTCCACGGTTGCTACGTGGATCGACCCATAAATTGTGAGGGTGAAGCCATTCCAGAGTCATTGGGAGTGGCTGATACCTGAAGATCGACACTGACAGACCACAGACCAAGAAAGTTCCAGAGAAGAAGACGGTGTATTCTGTGGATGGAGACGCCTGGTAACGTTGAAGGGCAGGTCGGAGGTGTTAGTGCGCGATGGGTGATGACTAGGTACCTAAGGGCCATATTACTTCAGTCTTTCCTGAACTGTCACCAAGAGGGGGGTTGAGGGTTCAAAAATATAGCAACCCTTCCCCCAAAGTTTATTGTCGTGTTTCCGACAACAGGGGGATTGTTGAGGGAAGTGTTGGATTTAAATATATCTATGTATATATGCCCTTACATATATTCATATATATTGGCCCTTTTGCATGGGCCAGTCCAGGTGGTAGGTATATACATAGAGATGTATGTATGCCCCCTTGTCAGCATACATCTCTATGTTTATAATATATTGTAGGTGGGCTTATTGCTGCCCATTCAGACCCTGTTTTATATATATGTATATATATATTTATGAATGTGCCCCAAACATCTAGAAGTGTATATATATATATATATATATATATACACTGCGTGCAGAATTAATTAGGCAAATGAGTATTTTGACCACATCATCCTCTTTATGCATGTTGTCTTACTCCAAGCTGTATAGGCTCGAAAGCCTACTACCAATTAAGCATATTAGGTGATGTGCATCTCTGTAATGAGAAGGGGTGTGGTCTAATGACATCAACACCCTATATTAGGTGTGCATAATTATTATGCCAACTTCCTTTCCTTTGGCAATATGGGTCAAAAGAAGGACTTGACAGGCTCAGAAAAGTCAAAAATAGTGAGATATCTTGCAGAGGGATGCAGCACTCTTAAAATTGCAAAGCCTCTGAAGCGTGATCATCGAACAATCAAGCGTTTCATTCAAAATAGTCAACAGGGGTCGCAAGAAGCGTGTGGAAAAACCAAGGCGCAAAATAACTGCCCATGAACTGAGAAAAGTCAAGCGTGCAGCTGCCAAGATGCCACTTGCCACCAGTTTGGCCATATTTCAGAGCTGCAACATCACTGGAGTGCCCAAAAGCACAGGTGTGCAATACTCAGAGACATGGCCAAGGTAAGAAAGGCTGAAGACGACCACCACTGAACAAGACACACAAGCTGAAACGTCAAGACTGGGCCAAGAAATATCTCAAGACTGATTTTTCTAAGGTTTTATGACTGATGAAATGAGAGTGAGTCTTGATGGGCCAGATGGATGGGCCCCGTGGCTGGATTGGTAAAGGGCAGAGAGCTCCAGTCCGACTCAGACGCCAGCAAGGTGGAGGTGGAGTACTGGTTTGGGCTGGTATCATCAAAGATGAGCTTGTGGGGCCTTTTCGGGTTGAGGATGGAGTCAAGCTCAACTCCCAGTCCTACTGCCAGTTTCTGGAAGACACCTTCTTCAAGCAGTGGTACAGGAAGAAGTCTGCATCCTTCAAGAAAAACATGATTTTCATGCAGGACAATGCTCCATCACACGCGTCCAAGTACTCCACAGCGTGGCTGGCAAGAAAGGGTATAAAAGAAGAAAATCTAATGACATGGCCTCCTTGTTCACCTGATCTGAACCCCATTGAGAACCTGTGGTCCATCATCAAATGTGAGATTTACAAGGAGGGAAAACAGTACACCTCTCTGAACAGTGTCTGGGAGGCTGTGGTTGCTGCTGCACGCAATGTTGATGGTGAACAGATCAAAACACTGACAGAATCCATGGATGGCAGGCTTTTGAGTGTCCTTGCAAAGAAAGGTGGCTATATTGGTCACTGATTTGTTTTTGAATGTCAGAAATGTATATTTGTGAATGTTGAGATGTTATATTGGTTTCACTGGTAAAAATAAATAATTGAAATGGGTATATATTTGTTTTTTGTTAAGTTGCCTAATAATATGCACAGTAATAGTCACCTGCACACACAGATATCCCCCTAAAATAGCTAAAACTAAAAACTACTTCCAAAAATATTCAGCTTTGATATTAATGAGTTTTTTGGGTTCATTGAGAACATGGTTGTTGTTCAATAATAAAATTAATCCTCAAAAATACAACTTGCCTAATAATTCTGCACTCCCTGTATATATACAGTTAAACTGTGCCCAGAAGCTCCCATGGATGCCCCCCACCTCTGGAATGTGCCTGCTGGGTGGGGAGAGACCGACAACTGGACAATTATGTCCAATTTCGGCCTCTTCAAAGGACAGATGATCAATAAAGATCCTCTGCCCTTTGTCACCCCCTCCGGCAGCGCCGGAGATGGTATGCCTAACAGGGACATGGGAACAAAGAGTTCCCATGCCCCTGTGTGCCGCTCACCTCCAGCGCTGTAATTACAGCGCCAGAGATGTGCGATATCTCCACAGGCGGGAGGATCAAAGGATCCCCCTGCCTGGGAGCGCGGGCTGGTGCGGTGATGTCATATTACCACGCCAGCCCACGTGGACCTGGCTGCAGGCGTGAGCGAGCGCCGCAGGGTTTAAATACCCCAGCGGCACTGCGCTCTGCAGTTCGGAACCACTACCCCTCCCTGAAGCAGAGCGCTGTGCGGCGCTCCGAAGATGAGAAGAGCGCAGCCGGCGCTCAGAAGAGACACCCCCACCCCTGACAGGCTGCGCTAGCGTTCAGGATCCCTACCTCCCCCTCCATAGAAGAGAGCGCAGGCAGCCATGTGCCGGGCTGCGCTGCGCTAGGAGAGACAAGATCCCCACACCCCCCAGAAGAAGGAGAGTGCCACAGGCGCTCTGAAGAGAATCTGCTCCCCCCTGCAGTTCCCACAGCTAGGGGAGAGCAAGCGGCGCACTGAAGAGGGATCCCGACCTGCCCCTGAAGAGAAGCGCAGGCAGGACACAGCCCTGCACTTACCCGACCAGATCAGATCCCCGGCAGCCCCAATGAAGAGAGAGAGAGAGGGACAGACAGTGCTCATCGCTGACCGAGACATGGATTGGCTAAGTTATCCTGCCTCCTTCCCCTGATCCTTTGCATTGCCCTGTACCCCTGGTATCTGACCAGTAACCCCTTCACTGCCCTTATCCCTCCATGTGAACCCTGTTAACCCCTTCACTGCCAGCTGCCCTGTCCCTGGGTTCATTGCCACCACCTACCATCCCCTAACCCTGGCTGCTGAACTCAGCAGTAACCCCTTCACTGCCCTTATCCCTCCCTGTTACCCCTGCAGCAGTAACCCCTTCACTGCTGCACCATACCCTGTGTTCCTTGGCCTGCATGTATTAACCCCTGCAAAGCCACAATTGTGTGATTAACCCCCTTGCAACCCTGTAGGAACAGTGAGTAGCCAGGCGGGTGGGTTACCAATATTTGTGTGTATGTAAGTGTATTATTGTAATTGTAGTTAGATCCTGGGAAGGGCCTGGGACTGTGTTAGTGTAGTTGGAACCGTATTAGTGTGTTGTTATAGCGTGTTTACTTATATTGCTGTGCGCTTCTATAAATATATATATCTATTCCATTGATATAGATATACAGTTGTTTTCAAAATTATCCAACCCCCACTGAAATTGAGTGTTTTGGCCAGTTTGACATTGATTTTGATCATTTCCGTTATCTTGTTTACAATTAAATCAAAGAGGCCCTTGTAAGTCAGACAAATATAACATAACATTTATAATGAAATAACCACAAATGTCTTTTCTGTGCTCACATCATTATCAGTTTTATTCAACCCCCAAGTGACATTCAATCTTAGTACTTAGTACAACATCCTTTTCCAGTTATAACAGCTTTTAAACGTGAAGCATAGCTTGACACAAGTGTCTTGCAGCGATCTACGGGTATCTTCGCCCATTCTTCATGGGCAAAAGCCTCCAGTTCAGTCACATTCTTAGGCTTGCGCGTTGCAACTGCTTTCTTTAAGTCCCACCAGAGGTTCTCAATCGGATTTAAGTCTGGTGACTGCGATGGCCACTTCAAAATGTTCCAGCCTTTAATCTGCAACCATGCCCTAGTGGACTTGGAGGTATGCTTGGGATCATTGTCCTGTTGAAAGGTCCAACGTC
The DNA here is from genome assembly GCF_905171765.1 of Bufo bufo. NCBI lineage: Eukaryota > Metazoa > Chordata > Amphibia > Anura > Bufonidae > Bufo > Bufo bufo. The sequence continues at coordinate 555,944,238 of NC_053393.1, read as the reverse complement.
TCCCAAGCCTCAGGTTTGTGACGGACTGCATCACATTTTCATCCAATATCTCCTGGTACTGAAGAGAATTTATGGTACCTTGCACACGCTGAAGCTTCCCTGTACCTGTAGAAGCAAAACAGCCCCAAAGCATGATTGACCCCCCGCCATGCTTCACAGTAGGCAAGGTGTTCTTTTCTTCATAGGCCTTGTTCTTCCTCCTCCAAACATTGCATTGATCCATGGGCCCAAACAGTTCTAATTTTGTGTCATCACTCCACAGAACACTTTTGTGGTTTGTCCACATGACTTTTGGCATACTGCAGTCGACTCTTCTTATTCTTTGGAGACAGCAAGGGGGTGCGCCTGGGAGTTCTGGCATGGAGGCCTTCATTACGCAGTGTGCACCTTATTGTCTGAGCTGAAACTTCAGTACCCACATCTGACTAATCTTTTTTCAGTTCCTCAGCAGTCACACGGGGACTTTTCTCCACTTTGCGCTTCAGGTAGCGCACAGCAGTCGAAGTCAGCATCTTCTTTCTGCCACGACCAGGTAGCGTTTCAACAGTGCCCTTTGCCTTGAATTTGCGAATGATGCTTCCTATGGTGTCTCTTGGTATGCTTAACATCTTTGCAATCTTCTTATAGCCATTGCCCTTCCTGTGAAGAGAAATCACCTCTTCTCTTGTCTTCCTGGACCATTCTCTTGACTTCACCATGTTTGTAAACACACCAGTAAATGTCTAGAAGGAGCTGAGTATCACAGTCCTTTTACATCTGCCTAATTGGTGCTTATTATGCTTGATTGCTGCTCCTTGACATCCACAGGTGTTTTCAATACCTGATCGAAAACACTTGAATGAACCTCTGTTCTTAAGAGTGGTAGTCTTTAAGGGGTTGAATAATTGTGTCAAAGAAGAAATCACAAAAAAACATTTAATACTGTATTACAAAAACAATTGATGTCATTTTAGTTGCATTTGGTTCTTTAAAAAGTCCTTGTAAGATTTCATTCTGAACGCAATTACAAATGTACACTAAATTCCCTAAAACCCTTTACAGCAATGGGGGTTGAATAATTTGGAACACAACTGTATATAATTATAAGCAAATATTAGACTGTGACCTATAGTGTATTAATAAATACCTTTTATTTAAGCACAGTGTGTAGTCTTTTGTAGTAGTCGGCGCCGCAGGTAGTTCAGTGTAGCGTAAGGTAATCAGTAGTGTTTGTTGTTGATTTAGGCATAAATAGGCGGAGTCATCACTAGACGACTCACGCCTATTTATGAATATTAATTATTGAGATTTGCAAAAATATCAATGATTAATATCCCCTTTAACAGATGTTTAAGATCTGATTTTCTAACAAAAGATCAGTCACATTTTATTTTTTTTAATCAGATAATTTTTATTTATTTTGTAATTTTTTGAGCAAAAACAAGTAACAGACTCCCCTCCTCCCCCCTTCCCCCAGATCTTCAGTCCGGAGAAAGTCCATAGTGAAATCCTATCAGTGTTGTCAGTAAAGATCGATGATGCAGTTTTTCTCTGAACTCTGTGTGGTTCCACTTCTCATATATTGTTGGTCTTCTTAGGCCTATGTACATTCAACCCTTTCATTCATTCCAATACATAAAACTCTACATACTGATCCAGTGTGATAATTAAATTCCAACTAGAGTATATATCAACCCAATGACAGCTATCCAATGGTATATATAAATATATATATAAGTGCATGTTGCTGTCTGATCTACCTGTACACCAAATACCGAATGTAAAAGGTCTATAACCTCGGTCCAGTAGCGTCTAAGGGCTCTTTCACACCTGCGTTCTTGTCTTCCGGCATAGAGTTCCGTCGTCGGGGCTCTATGCCGGAAGAATCCTGATCAGGATTATCCTAATGCATTCTGAATGGAGAGAAATCCGTTCAGGATGCATCAGGATGTCTTCAGTTCCGGAACGGAACGTTTTTTGGCCGGAGAAAATACCGCAGCATGCTGCGCTTTTTGCTCCGGCCAAAAATCCGGAACACTTGCTGCAAGGCCGGATCCGGAATTAATGCCCATTGGAAGGCATTGATCCGGATCCGGCCTTAAGCTAAACGTCGTTTCGGCGCATTGCCGGAGCCGACATTTAGCTTTTTCTGAATGGTTACCATGGCTGCCGGGACGCTAAAGTCCTGGCAGCCATGGTAAAGTGTAGCGGGGAGCGGGGGAGCAGTATACTTACCGTCCGTGTGGCTCCCGGGGCGCTTCAGAGTGACGTCAGGGCGCCCCAAGCGCATGGATCATGTGATCGCATGGATCACGTCATCCATGCGCATGGGGCGCTCTGACGTCATTCTGGAGCACCCCGGGAGCCGCACGGACTGTAAGTATACTGCTCCCCCGCTCCCCACTACTACTATGGCAACCAGGACTTTAATAGCGTCCTGGCTGCCATAGTAACACTGAAAGCATTTGGAAGACGGTTCCGTCTTCAAATGCTTTCAGTACACTTGCGTTTTTCCGGATCCGGCGGGCACCTCCGGCAACGGAAGTGCACGCCGGATCCCAACAACGCTAGTGTGAAGAAGGCCTTAGTCTAGGGCAGTTGCACATAAGATGAATTAGATCAGCGTTAGGTGTCCCACATCTTGGGCAGTCATCATCCTCCCTATACCCCATTTTTTTTAAGTACAACCGGGGTTCTATATACCCTATGGAGCAGATATAGTTGGGAGACTCTATGGTCCTCATTTACTGCCACTGCCGTGAACTCCTCTAACACTTTATCCCATTGTTCTACAGTCAGATCAGTTATAGCCTTCTTCCACTTATCGTATAACCGTAAAGGGTGTTTTTTTAAATTGCATCTCCATTAGGCTCTTATAATGGAGAAGTAACTCCACTGGTGCCCCCTTGTGAACTAGTAAGGTCTATGATAGAATGTTTAGTGGCAGGTGCTTTCTTCCCCTGCTGTTCCTGTGACTGTATGGTATGCCGGAGTTGCAAATATAGGTAAAACTGGGTTTTCAGTAATGTAAATTCTTTTTGTAGCCTGGTATATTCCTTAAGGGTACCATTATCAAATAACTGATGTATGCGGTTAAGTCCATATGCTTCCCATACCTGGGCATTTGCTACTTTATCCAACTCCTTAAACATAGGTTTGGGCCAAATCGGAGTGAACTTGGTATAACCCGTAAGTCCTGCAACAGTTCTAGCCTTCCACCTCTGTGTATAGTACGGAGCAGGCCAAATCGGTTCCCTACTTTAACCATTGTACCATCCTCTATTTCAGACATTAGGCTTTTACCATTAATCAATGTTTTACAATCCTTCCAGCTGTATTAAGGCCACCATCGTCTCCCCAGCCCCTGATATGCTGCAATTGGGCTAAGTAATATATTCATCTAAGAACAGCAATAGGTCATCGGGGTATAGTGCTACTTTTTCCATTAATGGGCCATAACGGAGACCTTTTACTGTCTCCGCTCTCCTTAGGGCCTCTGCAAGGGGCTCTATTGCCATTGCAAACAATAGGGGAGATTAGGGGCACCCTTGCCTGATTCCCCTGTGTAATTTAACGGACTCGGAGAGCCCCCCATTTATTCTAAGACTAGCTGTGGGGCATTTATATAGTAGTTGTATCCACCTAATGAATTCTGGTCCAACCCCCATTTTCTTGAGCACCTTCCATAGGTATCGCCATTCCACGCTGTCGAATGCTTTGGCCGCATCAAGAGATGCGACTGCCGCATTCCAGGCGTGGACCTGGCTCACCTGAATATTCAGGAATAATCTCCTTATATTCACCGCTGTTGACATGTTAGGCAAAAACCCTGCTTGGTCAGTATGTATGAGCGAAGCTATCACCAAGTTTAACCAAAGGTTTTGCTAGGATTTTGGAATCTACCTGAAGCAGGGAGATAGTCTGGCGGCAGAGTCCTATAGGCCTATCTTTTCCCGGTTTTGGAATAACGACTATTATTGCTTCATTCATAGACATGGGCAATTTACCTTGACTCTGGGCTTCCTTATAGACCTCTAATAATTGAGGTAATAGTGTAGAGGCATACGTTCTGTATATTTCAACCGATAGCCCATCTCCACCCGGGACCTTGTTATTTGACATATTACCTCAAAGCATCTTTCATTTCCTTTACAGTTATAGAGTCTAGGAAATTTCTTTGTTCCTCAGGGTAGGGAGTGGCAACTGGTCTAGAAATCCTGCAGTCTCTGTGTAATCAGCATCCGCTTTTGATTCATATAGGGATGAGTAGAACAGGTGCATGACCGCTAATATCTATTCTGATGTCGTGCACAAGTCTCCAGTAGAGTTACGGAGAGCAGCTATATATGTCAATAGTTGTTGGGCCTTAGATATTAGTGCCAGTAATCTTCCTGTTCTCTCCCCCTCCTCATAATACGATTGCTTTTCAAAAAAGCGTTTGTCGCGTTAATAAGCAAGCGATCATTTAGTGCTTGTTGTGCTTCTTTCCAGTGTGCTGCATGTTCTATAGAGGGTTGCTCTACATAATTTGCCTCTGCACTTTCCACCCCCAACAACAGTTTTGTACGGTCACCCTAGTTTGTTTGTTTTTTATTTACTTCCGCTATAAGTAACCCTCTTAAGAAGGCCTTCATGGTATCCCACACCACCAAACGAGATGCAGTAGGTAAATTATATGTGAAGAATTCCTTCAGCCTCTCTCCCACTCCCGACAGATCAGCTAAAACAGAGAGCCAGTGCGGATAACATTTCCACATTTCGCCTCTGTTCACAGCCGGGGGAAGGAAATTAACCGACGCTAGTACCGGAGAATGATCAGAGAGTCTTCTGGCTAGATATTGTATTTCTTGAATAAGGTGACCCATTTCAGCATTACCCAGAACTAGGTCTATTCTGGATAACGAATCATAGGTACTGGAACAACATGAGTATTGTTGTGTTTTTGGGTTTTTCAACCTCCAGAAATCTAACAGGGAAGCCTCAGCTAAGAGCCTCCCAAATGGAGTAATCCCCTCAGAAGTTAACTGGGTAGATGCCCCCATTCTACCCAGTACCGGGCAGATCACATTATTAAAATCTCCTAATATTAACGTCGGGACAGTAGGCAAGAACGTGAGGAATGAAAACACTCCCCTAATAACTAGTGATGAATATGGCGGGGGTACATAAATACCAATATTGTGCCATATAAACATAGAACCCTTATTCATCTATCTAGTTAGATATACATTTGAAGATTATATTCTTATGAATGAGTATGCTCACTCCCCTCGCATAAGTGGAATAAGTGGCATGGAAGCAATGACCCACCCACTGAGGTCGAAGTAAATGAGTCTGGTCCGGCATTAAAGGAGTCTCCTGTAAGCAGCATACCAGGGGCTGGTAGAGTTTCAAACTTTCCATAATGGCCTTTCTTTTAGTGGCCTCCTCTATCCCTCTGACATTCCAACTTAAAAAAACTCACAGGTTTAGCCATATCTATCCCAGGGTGTCATATCTGTGGCCGTAACTTCCCACCCAGTGAAGAGTACCCCTAGCCCATAACTGTGCAGTATCTTATATAACATGTACAAGCACCACAAGGACATTTTCCCCATATCTGCAGATCCTATGTTATTAACCCTAAATAATCCCCGAACTATGCCTAAAATAGGCGATTAACAACTAAAACGCTTGAATGCGCTTGCCTTCCTGATAGGTCCCGATTAAAAACACCTAACTTTAGGTCCTCGGGATCAAAAAAAACACCCGTCAGCAAGGCCAGGTAATCCGGACAGCTAGTCCACTGGAAAAGAGAGAGGTGGCAGCCCTGCAAGTAATAACAGGAACTAAATTAACACATAACAGTAACTGTGTTCTCTAAACTATTAGAGCTGGTTGCGTCGTAGTCTCCCGCTCACTTCCCGGTCATTATTTATATTAAGTTTACAGATGCTAAACAGTATAATACACCCACTGCACGTTATAGATACATGTTCCGCTCAGTTACAAACTCTCTATAGAAATAACATGTAAAGTAAACATTCTAGCATTGGCACATGCATACACCCAGTCAGTCACATTCACTGAGTATGATCATTTACTTGCGCTGGAGCCCGATGAGCCATTCTCAATCTGGTGGCTGTCTTTCCTCAAGCAGTTGCCTGTCATGTCTGTTCAGCCATCTCGATGCTTCTTTTGGGTCTTCAAAAAAACTGGTAGATCCCAGGGCGACTACCCTAAATTTCGCTGGGTACATCATAGGAGACTCCATATTCTCTCAAACGACGCTTTATATCAAGGAATCTGGCTCTCTTTTTCTGCACCTTTATGGAGAAATCAGGAAAGAGTGACACCTTGTGGCCGTTAATTGAAAGATCCGGTAGCTCCCTGGCCTTTCTAAGAAGAATATCACGATCTCTGCAATGGAGTATTTTCATGAGCACCGGTCTTGGGGGTGCACCCGGTGGCAATGGGCGAGTAGGCACTCTGTGAGCGCGTTCAAGTGCAAACAGCGGAGTTAATGTTTCTGCACCAAACCGCTCTTTTAACCAGGTTTCAAAAAACTCTGTAGGGTTAACACCTTCCACTTTTTCTGGTAATCAAACCAATGTTACATTATTTCGTCTCAGCCGATTTTCCAAGTCATCTTGTTTGGCAGCCAGTATATCTAGCCTGCGAGCATGTTCCGTAGTGTCCCTCTTGAGAGGATGTATAGCGTCCTCCATATCGCCCACTCGCTCCTCCAGGGCGGATGTGCGTTCTGCCAACTTTCTAAAGTCCTGCCTGACTATGGACAGATCTTCTTTTAATGCTCCCACTTGCATTGTCAGCGCCTTCAGTGACTTGCCGCATTTAATAATGGCTTGCATGACATCTTTGAGGGTTGGCTCCTCCGATTCGGATTCCTGAGCCTCTGACTCAGTGTCTGCACCACTCGTCTGTAGGATGCCATAGTTAGGGCCGCGTTCTTTTACTGTAGCAGCTTCCACCCCCTCACTGTCAGAGTCCATGCCCCTATCTGATGGTAGAGCCTCACCCTTGTCTCGGAGCCGTCTTGTGCTAAGTAGTGCCGCTGAACAAGCATATTGTACCAGCCGCGATGCAGCTTACCGCTGTAGGTCCGCTGTGCGGTCTTGGCGCTTAGGTCTGGCAGAGCCAGAGCCATCTTGCGGGTCCTTGTCTGTGCCTTTCCCTTCTCTTTTCCTGGTCATGGCAGCTATATTTCACTATTGTTGTGTTCCCAAGGTCCACCGCAGGGTAAACATGCAAGCAACAGTATTAGGCTTGGTCGTCGTCCCCCATCAGTCACATTCTTAACATGAATACGGCTTCTCCTATGTGCAAATTTGCTGATGTCTCTCAAGACTTGATTTCATAGTAAAACATTTCCCACATTCTGAACACGAATATGGCTTCTCTCCTGTATGAATTCTCTGATGACTCTGAAGATATGATTTTGTAGTAAAACATTTCCCACATTCTGAACATGAATATGGCTTCTCTCCTGTATGAATTCTCTGATGACTCTGAAGATATGATTTCTGAGTAAAACATTTCCCACATTCTGAACATGAATACGGCTTCACTCCTGTGTGAATTCTCTGATGAATCTGAAGATATGATTTCTGAGTGAACCATTTCCCACATTCCGAACATGAATACGGTTTCTCTCCCGTGTGAACTCTCTGATGCCTCTCAAGTTCTGATTTGTGAGTAAAACATTTCCCACACTCTGAACATGGATAAGGCTTTTCCCCTGTGTGAATTAAATGATGGTTTATAAAATTAGATTTCTGAGTAAAACATTTCCCACATTCTGAACATGAATACGGCTTCTCTCCTGTGTGAATTCTCTGATGACTCTGAAGATTTGATTTCTGAGTGAACCATTTCCCACATTTCGAACATGAATACGGTTTCTCTCCCGTGTGAATTCTCTGATGCCTCTCAAGGTCTGATTTCAGAGTAAAACATTTCCCACATTCTGAACATGGATATGACTTCTTCCCTTTCTGAGCTCTTTGGGCTCCCTCACCCCTTTTGTGGCTTGCATTCTGGTTAACGGTCAGTGATGAATCAGAAGATCGGATTTGTGTTAAAGGATCAAAAGACAGAGTTTTGCTGTGAAGAGTGGATGGTACATCTGGGATAATGGCACAATCTTCATACGTATCTGATGTGACACCCGGATCATCTGCATTATAATCTGTAGATATCAATTGTCCCTCCGAGCTCCCAGTACAGTCACCTGTCAAGAACAAAACTTTGTAAAATAATTTTTAAATAATATAAATATTTTAAATAATATTGATATTTTTTAACATAAAAATGCACTTTAGTGAAGAGGAACAGTGCGGTGATGTATGAGGAAGCCATGGCTATGGAGTCACCGTAAGGCCGGATTACTATTCTCTATTAAAATTCTTTGTATAAAATAATCTGCATTAAAGGGAATCTGTCACCTGTAGGTCGTGGCCCCCACAGGGGGCAGCATAGTGTAGTCACAGGCCCGGTGATTTCAGCGGTCTGTCACATCTGTGCTGGCACTCAGTACTGACAAGCCAAACCCCTCAGTGTGCACCAGGGCTGCGAGGGAGATGAGTCCAACAGGACGGACTACCTCTACCCTCCCCTGCCTCCGGACCCAGACTGACTGGTTTTCCTATGCACAACTGGAAAGAAACCTGCCAGTGAACGTCGGGAGGAGGCGGACGGTGGGGGTAGTGAGCCTCATCAGACTCATCTCCCTCCCAGCGCTGGCATGTGCTGTGGGGTTTGGACTATCGGTAATCTAAAAGTATTGACTGCCAGCACAGAAGTGATAGGTTCCCTCTACAGAGTATCTGTCAGCAGGATCAACCCTATTAAACCAGGCTTACTGCTTGTTAGAGTTAATCATACTGAGTGGAACGACCCCTCTGTTTTTTAATAAGGGCTCCAAAATGGCATGTGAGGATCAGGAATTAGAAGTAAATAATTGTGGCTGTGTCACTAATAAGGTGGCACTGGGAGATCTGTAAAAGGGACAAGCGATAGAATTGTCACCAATGCCCTCCACAAGACCGTCCCCGCTTCCCTGGTGCATTCTATATGCTACATGTCAGACACTGACTATACCACCGCTAATGTGCTCCCTGAGGAGTCAGTAAGGGGACCATTAGAGGATGGGTGGGGGGTGCTGGAGTCTTAAGTAGGAGCAGCTCACAGAGAGCAGGGAAGCTGAGCAGAGTGCGGGCGATTGCTTACTTATCCGGAATCTCTTAGTATATAGGACCGGCCAGAGGCAACTAGTATTTAGGGTCAGTGACCTGCTTTTATTAGATTCTGCCCTGAAAGTCCAGTCCTGCTGAATGGATTCACAAAGGGAAGAACAGGTGACAACTCCAGCCTTCTGATCAGCACTGTGGGATACCGTATTTTTCGCCCCATAAGACGCACTTTTTTTCCTTCCAAAGTGGGGGGAAAATGCCCCTGAGTCTTATGGGGCAAATACTAATGAAGAGCTTCCATTATGGAAGCACTTCATTAGTACCGGAGGACCGGGTAGCGATGAAGGCTCTGTACTCACCACTTCCTGGTCCTCGGCTGTCAGCTGTGCAGGGCTGCGCACAGCGTAAGGGCGCTCTGTGACATTAGTGGGGGATACATTAGGCTGGGTGCTGACATGAGGCTGGGGGCTACATTAGGCTGATACATGAGGCTGATCTGAGGCATTGGGGGTCTGATTGGGGCTGAAAGCTGATTAGAATTGGGGGTCCGATTGCTGGTCTGAAATGAGATCTAATGGAAACTATTTTGTAGTCAAACAATTAAAGGGGTTGTTCAGTTAGTGACCTTTTCTACAGACCCCACATCGAGGTCAGACCCACATATAAGACATACTTTTTCCCCCAAAAGTGTGTGTGGAGGGGGGGATGTCAGTGCATCTTATAAAGCGAATACTAGTGAGTGCTTCCATTATTCAGTTTTACCGTGTAGGGAACGCAGTAAAAATAAAACCCATTGCACTGTGGTGGAACTGCACTTTATATCATAATGACTCAGAGAAAGCTGGGAGTAAAAAATGGAAATGCGAAGACAAAAAATTACCCAGGGCTGAAAGGGTTAAGAAAGTAGCGCTGTCCTACCTAGTGGTTACTGGATCCTAAGTGACAATCACGGCCAAGTCAGTCTATAAGACGCAGTTTCTCTCCTTGTTATGTGAAGTGTTACCTGAATTCATCTCAAGGGGCTAAGGCAGATCAGGCCTTCCACCGATGAAGAGATTGTTGGTCTCTCCCGCGTTCTGGTCTATGTTGACCACACCAAGCCTTTTACCCTGTATACTGAGGGAAGCTTGGAGAGGCTGGGGGCAATCCTGACCCAAATTCAAGATGGCAGTGAGCGAGTAATGGCCTATACTAGCAGAGCACCGAGAGGTGGAGGGAAGAACCCGGAGAGAACTATTATGCCACAGCTGCTGGGGGGTAGTACAGGATTTTACTGAGAGGTTTAATGGCATCTTGTTGGCAGCAGAATTTTGTGTAGTGGACAGACAGACATCGCCAAGTGCCTTGGGACACCGCCGTCTCGGGGTGGGGGGTGCAGAGCAGCAGTAAATGGCCAGGAGGACAAAGATCAAATACAAGGTACGGTACTGACATAGCAGTGGGAATACTGCTGTTCTGCGACCCAGTAGAAACAGCCAGTGGTCCCAGTAATACAATGTTAGAAGATATAACATTCCTCTTCCATGGCTGAGATCTATGACTAAGCCCCCATACTCTTACAGCCAACCGAACATTCAAATGTAATGGTAAAGAAATCGGCTGGCGCTCTCTATCTGGCTCTGTATGGATCAATCACAGAACCAAGTAGGTTAACCTACTAACACCGATACTTCCATAATCAGAACATTAGGACGATTGTGGACGTCCAGATGTATACTTACCTGTAAGTGGAATGCTATGTGTTGTTTTTTTTTTTCCATTTTATTTTAGTTTTAATGTTCATGTGCATTGACAGTATATATTGTTAGTGCGATATTTTAATAAAAATTGTTTTTTTATATATTTTCAAATGTTTTTATTTAAGGTTGACACAAGATAAAACATTTTAATAAGAGCAGTAATATTGATCAGTATTATTTATGACATGTCTCTGGTGATGGTCCCAATATAAGCAGATAGAGCAATATATTAAAGTCATTTCGTCAACTTTGGTTTTTTAGGAGGGAAATGAGGGATGGGGAAAGGATGGACATGGGGAAAATGTGGTGAAAGAACCATTACAGAATTCTCTGCAAACCGCAGAGCAAGTAAAACATAACATTAGTAGGGATGAGCGAACCCGAACTGTATAGTTCGGGTTCGTACCGAATTTTGGGGTGTCCGTGACACGGACCCGAACATTTTCGTAAAAGTCCGGGTTCGGGTTCGGTGTTCGGCGCTTTCTTGGCGCTTTTTGAAAGGCTGCAAAGCAGCCAATCAACAAGCGTCATACTACTTGGCCCAAGAGGCCATCACAGCCTTGCCTACTATTGGCATGGCTGTGATTGGCCAGTGCAGCATGTGAGCCAGCCTCTATTTAAGCTGGAGTCACGTAGCGCCGCCCGTCACTCTGCTGATACAAGCGTAGGGAGAGGTTGCAGCTGCGACGTTAGGGCGAGATTAGACAGTGATTTATTTACTGAAGTGATCGATATACAGCTGTGAATCATACAACCTCTGCTATTCAATTGCTCACTGTTTTCAGGCTGCCCAGAGCGTTTTTCAGTCACTTTTTTCTGGGGTGATCAGCGGCCATTTTGTGTCTTGTGGTGCGCCAGCACAAGCTGCCACCAAGTCCATTGTTAACCATCAATAGTGTGTTGTTGTTTTTTTTGCTATATCCTACATCAGGGTCTTGGCTGTGCTTGCTATTTTACTGAGGGGTAAAATAGAATTGCCAAAATAGCAGTACCCTAAATCTGGTGTTTCAGCTGTGGCTAGCCAATTGTAATACTGTCTGCTGTCTGCCGAAGCACAGTTTTTGTTCTGTGTTGAAATACAATTCCCAACTTAGCAATTCCCTAAATCAGTGGTTTCTGCTGTATCAGGCCAAGGTTAAATCTATCCATAAAAGGGTATATTAGATTGAAGGTGCGGATAGGGTCATCCTCAATAACTTCACACACACGCTACCGTGCTTTTCCAAGTTTAAATAATTCTGTCCGTAAACGTATACCTGTCACCCAGCGCCTAAATAATAGGCCTCAAATTTATATTCAGCTAAATCTGTTGATACTGCTGTGGCTGGTCAATCTATTTAGTGTCCGCCAAAGCACAGTTTTTGTGCTGGGTTGAAATACAATTCCCAACATAGCAATTCCCTAAATCAGTGGTTTCTGCTGTATCAGGCCAAGGTTAAATCTATCCATAAAAGGGTATATTAGATTGAAGGTGCGGATAGGGTCATCCTGAATAACTTCACACACTACCGTGCATTTCCAAGTCTAATTCTGTCCGTAAAAGGGATACCTGTCATCCAGGGCCTAAATACTAGGCCTACAATTTATATTCAGCTAAATCTGTCGTTACTGCTGTGCCTGTATTAGTGTAATACGGTACCTAAGTAGATAGCCAGATAGTGTTAGCTGCCTGTAAAAAAAGGCCTGAATTTGAATTCAATACATTGGTCCAAATAATTTTTTTCTTATTGTGGTGAACGGTAACAATGAGGAAAACATCTAGTAAGGGACGCGGACGTGGACATGGTCGTGGTGGTGTTAGTGGACCCTCTGGTGCTGGGAGAGGACGTGGCCGTTCTGCCACAGCCACACGTCCTAGTGAACCAACTACCTCAGGTCCCAGTAGCCACCAGAATTTACAGCGATATTTGGTGGGGCCCAATGCCGTTCTAAGGATGGTAAGGCCTGAGCAGGTACAGGCATTAGTCAATTGGGTGGCCGACAGTGGATCCAGCACGTTCACATTATCTCCCACCCAGTCTTCTGCAGAAAGTGCACAGATGGCGCATGAAAACCAAGCCCATCAATCTGTCACATCACCCCCATGCATATCAGGGAAACTGTCTGAGCCTCAAGTTATGCAGCAGTCTCTTATGCTGTTTGAAGACTCTGCTGGCAGGGTTTCCCAAGGGCATCCACCTAGCCCTTCCCCAGCGGTGGAAGACATAGAATGCACTGACGCACAACCACTTATGTTTCCTGATGATGAGGACATGGGAATACCACCTCAGCACGTCTCTGATGATGACGAAACACAGGTGCCAACTGCTGCGTCTTTCTGCAGTGTGCAGACTGAATATGTTTAAAAGAGCGTATGACTTCCACGCTATTTGTATTCGGAGCAATATATATCTGCCCCCTTCGTCTTCCAGATCTTTCTCTACTGATACTCCTAAGCCCCTTCTGAATAGTATGGCTACCCCTCTGGCTTTAGACGTATAGTCCGATGAATAACATCCATTAAGCCAAGTCGCCTGTAGGTCCCTATTGGACCCTTGCTTCCAATGTGTTTCTTGTAAGAATATTACATCTGGTTTCATGCGTTTTAAATGGATGAGGACCTTTATTCGTTTAACTGAGTTATTGAGGCCCGCTACATTTCAAGATATTATTTTAAGTGTGGAGGGGGTGTGGTAGTCCCCTGTGTCATGAGATGTGTGTGATGTCATTTGATCTCGGGGTTGTGGAGTAAAGATTCAAGAATTGCATCATGACTAACCATTCCCCATCGTCCCAGCAGCGACAGAGAACAAAGTGGTGAGACCGAGGTGGAGTACTCGGGAGCCCGCGCACCGTGGCCCAGTTCCTGGAGGAGGAAAACAAGAGGCAATGAGTGGGCAATAATAGAAACAAAACAAACAAAAAATAAAATAAAAACAAACCATTGCACAACATTACTGCAAAGGCGGGTCTCAATGTAAACAAAACAGCGTCCCGCAGATAAGTACTGCGGGGGCTGTGAGACCCACATGTTGCCCACGATGGTGAGATCATGGGTATAGAAAGGTACATGGTACCCTCCCATTATGGTGATACAGGCTTCAGTTTTCTGGATCAAGGCAGAAGTGGCGTCGGGCATCACGCGGATCTTCAAAAATCAGTTGCCTGCCATTCTCCAGAACTCGTAATTTTGCCGGATTGGAATCAGATTGCCCTGTCGTAGAGACCTTGACATATCGGGGTAAATGCTCTCCGTTTCTGGGAGACCGATGCGGAAAAGTCCTGAAAGAGCAAGATGTTGTGTCCTCGTATTTTCAGGGTGCGTTGGCGTCAGTACGCGCATAGGATCTGTTCTTTAATCGTCCAATTCCAATACTTTGCGATGACTGGACGGGGTCTTGGGTTGTCCATTCCAGCTGGTTTAGGTGGTCCAATCCTGTGTACCTGTTCAATATGGAGTTTATCAGTCGACATCTCCAGGCCCAATGCCGCAGGCATGTCCACCGCAAGATATGCAAGTAGGTCGTCCCCAGTGACACTCTCCGGGATGCCTATAAATCTAAGGTTATTGCGGCGATCCCGATTCTCCAGGTCCTCTAGTTTAGCAGTTAAAGCCGACTCTGCTTCTCTGCATTGTTGTATGGTGCGTTCCAAGTTGGAGATGGTTATCTCCTAAGCTCCGTGTTTATTCTTTATATCTGAGATTTTTTGAGAGTTTGTGGTAATTAGTTGTAAGGCAGAGTTAATAGAGGAATGAAGTACCTCCAGTCTTTTGTCAAAGAGAGGTAGGAGAACCCTGGACACTTCTTGAGCCACGGTAGAGGAGCGATTACAATCTTCCACCGGTGAGTGCGAAGTGTCGTATCTAGGGTAGAGGTTAGGCGGCGTGATGTCACCATCTGTAATAAGTTCAGACAAGAAGGGCATATCTGAGGCTGATTGAGAGGGTTCTTGGGTGTTCCTGGGTGTTTTTTTTGCAATTTGCCTGCAGATTTGGACATTTTAGTTGAGGTATTAGTGGTGGCTATGTCAGATTGCATCTGAGAGGTGGTACCTGTTGTTTTAGAAGAGTTTTTGGCCACAAATTTGTCCATAATCACTGTCAGGTTTCAGCCTGTGTATCTGATGTGTAAATTGTGTTAGGTATTTGGGAGGGTACTCCTTTTAAAGATATTTATACCATTAGGAAGACAAAGCAAAATTTGGCCATAAAAAGTTGCAGAAGCATCAGTGCTGGTGATAGATGGTGTTATTCCGTAATTGGCTACAAGGTGTCACTATTGTGTGAAGATAAGTGAAGGAATTTCCAGCATGAAGAGGGAAGCGCCGTGGTGAAAATACTTACAAGTCCCTTGTACTACAGGTACCGCCCTTTCTTCAATCCAGGATGGGGGTCTGTGTAGGATCGCTGGTTTCCCTTGTGTCCCAGCAGCAGGTATTGTACACTGGGGGTGGGGAGGGTGCAGGCCTCGGTAGTGAGGGTGTTTGTCAAGGCCTTAATGATATGTTTGCGGCCCTTGGGCATCCTCTCCTCCTCAAGAAACCTCTCGGTTAGTATGGTATTGCAGGCACCGACTAAGTTGTTGGCCCCGATAGCTAGGATTGAAGAGGCCCAGCGTCAGGAAGGACGTTCAGGCCGAGGTTGTGCGGATCGTCGGTCTCCACAAGTGCCGTGCGGCTCACTGCGGGACTCCGGGGCAGTAATGTCTGTCGCCCTCCAAGCTGCGCTGGCACAGGGGACTTGTCCCCTCTTCAGTGTCGCGTCAGACGCCATTTTTGAAAGCCGATGGCAGCGGATTTCGTGGCTGATGTGGAGAGCGCTGTTAAGATGTGTCCATACTGGATGCCCCGCCCCCCGGAACTCCTGTTTTATCATATATACCACATGGTTCTGGTATTGATCCATACAGAGCCAGATAGAGAGCGCCGGCCTATTTCTTTACCATTACATTTTCCTTCTTTGACAGTGGGTTTGTCTTAAGGTGTGTGCACCCGCTCCATACTTCGGTGTAGTATAAGCCACTGGACGTTTACTCCTTTTTTGAACATTCAAATAATTGCTCCTAGAATGAGGTGTCAGGAGGAAGAGGAACCTGCAGTGGAGGTGGGAGCCGAAATCCTATGAAGTGGCATGGCAGCCCAATCCTCCACATTTTTTAGAAGATTACGGAAGGTACCCGCGGCCTGTATGGACGACACATATGGTGACACCTTGCACATTCAGAATTTGGACACCAGAATCCAGTGCAGTCCAAAGTGTGACATGAGGCCTGTGAAATGCTGCACAGAGGGACACCAGGACACGTCCAGGAGATTCATGGAAGAGACCTGTCACCCTGATATTACTGAGTAAGTCCTGGAGAGTCACAGCGCAGACCTGAGGGAGTCGTTACCACCTTAGTGTAATGGGCTAGGATCAGCGGGAACATTCCTACTGCTTCCTCCTCTCCTGTCTACTAGTATGTTCGGGGCAGTTTCTATGTATTATACAGTAGCTGATCTCTTGCTCAGCCGACCTCTCTTCTGTAGCTCACCTTGTTTGGAGAGGAGCTCCTGACTGGTTAGCCTCGCTGTAAATATTCCTAGTTTCTGCAGGGGGCTGCTGGTTATAGTGTAAGCTCTGTGCTTTTCAATCCAGTAATCCTTTTATTATCTAGTATCTCTCCTAGTTTACTTCATCAGTGTACCTTTGTTCTTATGGTTATGGTGGATTTACATGAGCCGTTCGTTCACGACAATCTGCCTGTGTAAATGTGCTGCCGATGACCTAATGAATGAGCGAAACCGGCCTTTGTGTCCTCCTGTTTGTTTTAGGGTCAGTTTTACAGATTAATGTTTTCCATAAAAATATGATTAGGGAAAGTGAGGGTCAGTGATGGTATTGGGGTCAGCGTCTAAGGACAGATCTAGGGAAAGATTCAGGGAAAGCTCCAGCCAGGGTCACTTATTGTCTGTTCAATCATCCACTCACCATATAACCCCCATCATCCGTTTGTTCCACCATCTGATTACCATCCCCATCTTGGTCCAGTCATCTACTGATGACTTCTATATCTGATATGTGCCTTGAATTACTCTTCATGGGACGGTCCGGCTGTTACACAGTTTGGTCCTACTGTAAATACCGGGGGTATCTGAGTACTGGAGGACACTGTAAGGACCTGGGGAAGGCGCCTGCTATAGGGGAAGTCCAGTACAGGGTCATTAGTTACAGACTCGTCTCTGCTTCATTTAGTAGTCACTACTCACCTGGGCTCTTATCTCTAGGAATGTCCTCCTTACACTGGTCATCGCCCCTCACAACCGTCTCTGTAGGAATTTCCTCCTCACACTGGTCATCGCCCCTCACATCTGTCTCTGTAGGAATCTCCTCCTTGTATTCCTCATCGCCCCTCACAACCGTCTCTGTAGGAGTGTCCTCCTTGTATTCCTCATCGCCCCTCACATCTGTCTCTGTAGCATTAATATTGCGCAGATCTTCATCCTGATATAAAATTTGTGAAGCAAATATTGTAAGTTACAGGACAGTCGGACAAGTTTCAAGAAATATTTTACATGACCACAAAAGATCGGTAAAGGGGTCATCATCCAACTTTAACCTTTTTTAGCAGATCCCATCAGAGTGACCGGACTTGTGGTGGGTTCATACTTACCTGATCCCCACCGCTGGTTGCCGGCTTCATCACTCCACGACCGCCTCCGCAGGTACTGGGACTCTGGGAATCAACATCGCATTGATGGGGGCATGTGACCACTGCAGCCAATCACTGGACGCAGCAGTGACCAGTGATAGGGAAAATTTCAGTTACCTGACCATCGTGTGGAAGGAGAGGACGCGGACATCTCTCTGGTGTTGTCCTCTGACTGAATCTCTCTGCAGGAGACACAGAGACTGGACTCAGACTTTACAGACAGAGAATTCCAGGACATTTGTATTTAGTCCGGTCTGTTACCTGGAGATGTGAAGTGCTGGTCCTCCTCCATCTTGACCTCCTTGTACAGACCCTTGTGTCCTTCTAAATACTCCCACTCCTCCATGGAGAAATAGACAGCGACATCCTGACACCTTATAGGAACCTGACAACACAATGACACCGTCATCACCCAGACCCCTCCAGTGCTGTGACTGTATAATGTCCCAGCATTCCCGGCGGTGTCACCTCTCCAGTCAGCAGCTCCATCATCTTGTGGACGACTTCTAGGATCTTCTCATTCTTCTTCTCATGTATCAGATTACTAGACGTCTTCTTCACCGTGGAGTCATCCTGTTCATGGAAGACATAATAATAAATGTCACCATGTACATTCCAGAGTCCATCACTTCTACAGCCATGTCCACCTGTAATTACCATAGATAATGGTGTAATGTGACATCATCAGAACCTCTCACCTCTCCAGTCACATCACCTGTAATTACCATAGATGATGGTGTAATGTGACATCATCAGAACCTCTCACCTCTCCAGTCACATCCCCTGTAATTACCATAGATAATGGTGTAATGTGACATCATCAGAACCTCTCACCTCTCCAGTCACATCATCTGTAATTACCATAGATAATGGTGTAATGTGACATCATCAGAACCTCTCACCTCTCCAGTCACATCCCCTGTAATTACCATAGATAATGATGTAATGTGACATCATCAGAACCTCTCACCTCTCCAGTCACATCATCTGTAATTACCATAGATAATGGTGTAATGTGACATCATCAGAACCTCTCACCTCTCCAGTCACATCCCCTGTAATTACCATAGATAATGATGTAATGTGACATCATCAGAACCTCTCACCTCTCCAGTCACATCCCCTGTAATTACCATAGATAATGATGTAATGTGACATCATCAGAACCTCTCACCTCTCCAGTCACATCACCTGTAATTACCATAGATAATGGTGTAATGTGACATCATCAGAACCTCTCACCTCTCCAGTCACATCCCCTGTAATTACCATAGATAATGATCTAATGTGACATCATCAGAACCTCTCACCTCTCCAGTCACATCACCTGTAATTACCATAGATAATGATGTAATGTGACATCATCAGAACCTCTTACCTCTCCAGTAAGCAGGAAGAGTATTTCTAGGGTAAGATTTAATATCCTCTCCGCCATCTTGTCCCCGTCTCCATCCATTATCTGGTACTGATGATGTCATCGGACAATCCTATATCACAGGAACCTGAATGGAAGAAGAGGAGTCAATGTAGAATCCGCGTGAAATCCCATAGAAATGCTTATAATGACCGGAGATGATGAGGGACATTTGGGGATAAATCAGAGGAGATGAGGTCTTCTCTCTATTGTCTGGATTGATGACTAGAAGATCTCGTCAGGGCAGTTCCTCCATGTTTGAGGTCACAGCAGTGTAAAGTATGGTGCACCCTCACACGACCCCTACATACAATCCCTGGCTGAAGTGGCGATACACCCGACCAATCAGCTGTTTGAGGAGACCGTGGCTCGCCGGTGAGCGCTGCAGTCTTCTCGCAGGTCACCAAGCGCCGTCTTTAGTAAAGTGGTTGTGCTTGATATCGCAGCTGTGACCGGTGAATGTGACATCACATGGCCTTGGAAGAGGCGTAAGAGGTCACCGAGCGCAGCAGCCTCTTCATACAGCTGATCGGTGGGGTCCCGGGAGTAGGAGACCCCCGATCTCATGACCTATCCTGAAGATCGGCCATCAATATGATAATTCCAGAAAACCCCTCTGACACCACTACTTTATAAGAGGGTCTACAGGAATGTCCAGTTCACCCGGAGGAAGTCTTCTCGGTGAACCGGAGACAAGGAGGGAAGACGCCGGAGATGGCGGCCGGACCGGTCATGGAGGGACAGGAAGAAGATTTATGTTCTTCCTTCTTGATCCAATTCATCTCTAGTTCAGGTCAAATATTGACCAACGACCCGATTCTGGGGCCGGAGCCAGACGTTGTTTTTTCGAAGGCCCCAATTACATAATAAATTGTCCCCCAGCAGCTCGAGACCAGATCCGGTTCATCGTTCACATGGAGGCTGCACCGGAAGGAGCGGAACGTTAGAACTGCCTGAGCTGTATCTGCAGGACTGACTGGACAGTGAGGGGACTATAACCTGTGACCACGTAGGTGTGGACTGTGCGGAGCCCCACGTGGCCTGCAGCATGTGGGACACGCCCTGCGCAAGTTACAAACCAGGACACGAGAAGATGGAATATAAAGAGGGGTCTAGAAAAGCAGCGCGTGGCTCTGCATCTCCAGCCTGGACGGGACCCCTAAGGGCCGGACCTGGAGAGAGATAAGGGGGGGGGGGGGGGGGTGTCCGGTGAAGGCCATTAATCGGAGGAGAGCTGAATGGTCCACGGGTCACGGACCTCACAGCCAAACAGGACAGTTACCTAAACAGGACCTCACCCTCCCGGCTGGTACAGAGGGATCCCCAGTGTGATAGGGATGATGGGCAAGTAGTCATGGAGCGGACCATGGGGAACCTCCTCTCTGATTGGTCGTTTATAGTCACATGGTATTTAAAAAGCTGGAAGCAGCAACTGTGAACAAGTAACATTGGATTCTATGGATTTTACATTTTAACAGGAATTTTCAGACGTTTAACCCCTTGATAATAATAGGGACATTTTCATTTTTTACTCCCAGCCTTCCCGGAGCCAGAACTTCTTTATTTCCCATTAACATAGATGACGAGGACGTTAACATCGCCGGACGAGGACTTGTTATTTGTGGGACCAGTTGTACTTTGTAATGGCGCCAGTTACGGTTCTACACAATGTAGTGGGAAGCGGGAAAATTCCAACTGGGGGATAAAAACAAAAAACACCCACAATTCGGGCAGTTTTCTGGTTTTGCTGTCCCAGCGTTTCCTGGCCGGTTCCCCTCATCCTCCGGTCGGTGCGATTACAGCGACACCACATTTATACAGGTTTTCTTTGCATCCCCATCTTCTGACCGCCATAACGTGTGCGGCGCTGTGTGCGCATTCCGAGTCTGTGCTTCTCACTGACGCCGTATTGTGGATGGCGGGTTTATTTATTTTTTCCCTTTTGTGCTAAATATTTGTATATTTAATGGTGATGGCGCCGGCGACGTGTGTTGTTTTATTGTGTGATTAGAATTTTTTTTTAACCCTGTTTTATAATTCCAGGTTTTTGCGCCTCCAGGTGCCGTGGTCACGAGTCCCGGTGGACGTGGCGGCTGCTGCTGGATCGGTCCCTGCCGTATAAACATGTCGCTGGTTTTATCCCGTTTTCGGCTTCTCCCTGTGACTTGTGGCTGGATCGGCGGAGCTCCTCCTCCAGGTCTGTCATAGGACGTCCACTGGGAGACCCTCCCCCGCAGCAGCACCAACCCCGTCACATCCAGCAGACTGCGAGGAGGATCCTGCGGCACTCATAACAGACTGCACTACTGAAGCATCAACTGCCACAGACATCATACACTGCACTACTGAAGCATCAGCTGCCACAGACATCATACACTGCACTACTGAAGCATCAGCTGTGACAGACATCATACACTGCACTACTGAAGCATCAGCTGTGACAGACATCACACACTGCACTACTGAAGCACCAGCTGTGACAGACATCACACACTGCACTACTGAAGCATCAACTGTGACAGACATCATACACTGCACTACTGAAGCACCAGCTGCGACAGACATCACACACTGCACTACTGAAGCACCAGCTGTGACAGACATCACACACTGCACTACTGAAGCATCAACTGTGACAGACATCATACACTGCACTACTGAAGCACCAGCTGTGACAGACATCATACACTGCACTACTGAAGCATCAGCTGCCACAGACATCACACACTGCACTACTGAAGCACCAGCTGCCACAGACATCATACACTGCACTACTGAAGCATCAGCTGTGACAGACATCATACACTGCACTACTGAAGCATCAGCTGTGACAGACATCATACACTGCACTACTGAAGCACCAGCTGTGACAGACATCATACACTGCACTACTGAAACATCAACTGCCACAGACATCATACACTGCACTACTGAAGCATGAACTGCCACAGACATCACACACTGCACTACTGAAGCATGAACTGCCACAGACATCACACACTGCACTACTGAAGCATGAACTGCCACAGACATCATACACTGCACTACTGAAGCACCAGCTGTGACAGACATCATACACTGCACTACTGAAGCACCAGCTGTGACAGACATCACACACTGCACTACTGAAGCACCAGCTGTGACAGACATCACACACTGCACTACTGAAGCATCAGCTGTGACAGACATCATACACTGCACTACTGAAGCATCAGCTGTGACAGACATCACACACTGCACTACTGAAGCACCAGCTGTGACAGACATCATACACTGCACTACTGAAGCACCAGCTGTGACAGACATCATACACTGCACTACTGAAGCACCAGCTGTGACAGACATCACACACTGCACTACTGAAGCATCGACTGCCTCAGACATCATACACTGCACTACTGAAGCATCGACTGCCTCAGACATCATACACTGCACTACTGAAGCACCAGCTGTGACAGACATCATACACTGCACTACTGAAGCACCAGCTGTGACAGACATCACACACTGCACTAC
Organism: Bufo bufo; assembly: GCF_905171765.1. Classification (NCBI taxonomy): domain Eukaryota; kingdom Metazoa; phylum Chordata; class Amphibia; order Anura; family Bufonidae; genus Bufo; species Bufo bufo. The sequence goes on along the minus strand of NC_053393.1, from coordinate 555,921,728 downwards.
TGACTGCGGCCCCCCGGTACCTGCTCCTCCTCATGCCGGGGCTCTCCCTCCCGCTGTCCGGACATCAGAGCCTCTTTACAGGACGTTTCCAGCAGAACTTCCTCTTTCCCTCAGGTTCCTGGAGTTTTCCCCTCCCAGCATGCTTTGCGGTGTGACGTCACAGGGCTGGCCCCGCCCAGCACACTTGTTAGTCAGCACTAGCCCCGCCCCCCTACACCTCCGGCGGCCATGTTAGTACACCCAGACATAGAATGTGTCGGCAGATAAGAACCATTTGGCCCATCTAGTCGGCCCAATATACTGAATACTATGGATAGCCCCTGGCCCTATCTTATATGAAGGATGGCCGTATGCCTATCCCATGCATGCTTAACCTCCTCTACTGTATTTGCAGCTACCACTTCTGCAGGAAGGCTATTCCAACTATGTCCTCTTGTAGCAGTTTTTCTTCTTTTAAATCTTCTCTCCTCTTTTACCTTGTTGATTCCCTTTATGTATTTAGCAGTTTCTCTCATATCCCCTCTGTCTTGTCTTTCTTCCAAGCTATACATGTTAAGGTCCTTTAATCTTTCCTGGTAAGTTTTATCCTGCAATCCATGTACCAGCTTAGTAGCTCTTCTCTGAACTCTCTCCAAAGTATCAATATCCTTCTGGAGATATGGTCTCCAGTACTGAGCACAATACTCCAGATGAGGTCTCACTAGTGCTCTGTAGAGCGGCATGAGCGCCTCCCTCTGTCTACTGGTAATTCCTCTCCCTATACACCCAGCATTCTGCTAGCATTTCCTGCTGCTCTATGACATGGTCTGCCTACCTTTAAGTCTTCTGAAATAATGACCCCTAAATCCCTTTCCTCAGATACTGAGGTCAGGACTGTATCACTGATTTTATATTCTGCTCTTGGGTTTTTACGCCCCAGGTGCATTATCTTGCACTTATCAACATTACATTTTAGTTGCCAGATTTTTGACCATTCCTCTAGTTTTCCTAAATCCTTTTCCATTTGGTGTATCCCTCCAGGAACATCAACCCTGTTACAAATCTTTGTGTCATCAGCAAAAAGACACACCTTACCATCGAGTCCTTCTGCAATGTCGCTGATAAAGATATTAAACTATATGGGTCCCAGAACAGATCCCTGAGGTCCCCACTGGTAACAAGACCTTGGTCTGAATATACTCCATTGACTACAACCCTCTGTTGCCTGTCCCTCAGCCACTGCCTAATCCATTCAACAATATGGGAGTCCAAGCCCAAAGACGGCAATTTATTGATAAGCCTTCTATGTGGGACAGTATCAAAAGCCTTACTGAAGTCTAGATAAGCGATGTCTACTGCACCTCCGCCATCTATTATTTTAGTCACCCAATCAAAAAAATCTATAAGATTAGTTTGACATGATCTCCCTGAAGTAAACCCATGCTGCTTTTCTTCTTTCAATCCATAGGATTTTAGATGTTCCACAATCCTCTCCTTAAGTATGGTTTCCATTAAAATCCCCACTATTGATGTCAGGCTTACTGGCCTATAGTTGCCCGATTCCTCTCTACTACCTTTCTTGTGAATGGGCACAACATTTGCTAATTTCCAATCTTCTGGACGACTCCTGCTGCCAGTGATTGGTTAAATAAATCTGTTAATGCTTTTGCTAGTTCACCGCTGAGCTCTTTTAATAGCTTTGGGTGTATCCCATCAGGCCCCTGTGACTTATTTGTATTGATTTTAGACAGCTGACTTAGAACCTCTTCCTCTGTAAAGACACATGCATCAAAAGATTCATTAGTCTTCTTTCCTAACTGAGGTCCTTTTCCTTCATTTTCCTTTGTAAAAACTGAACAGAAATATTCATTGAGGCAGTCAGCTAGTTCTTTATCTTCTTCCATATACCTTCCTTCTTTAGTTTTTAATTTTGTTAATTCCTTGTTTTAGTTTCCTTTTTTCATTTATGTATCTGAGGAATGCCTTATCGCCTTTTTTCCCTGACTGAGCTAATTTCTCTTCTGCCTGTGCTTTAGAAGCTCTTATAACTTGTTTGGCCTCTCTCTGCCTAATCTTATAAATTTGCCTGTCATCCTCGTTTTTTTTTTTTTTTTTATAATTCCTAAATGCTATCTTTTTGTTTTTAATGATTTTGGCCACTTCTGCTGAGTACCACAGTGGTCTCTTCCTTTTTTTGCTTTTACTGACAAGCCTAATGCAATTTTCTGTTGCCTTTAATAGTGCCTCTTTTAAGTCGTCCAATATCTCCTGGACTCCAATGAAACTGTTCCAGTCTGATAGGGACTTGTATACCACTAATCTAATTTTAGAAAAGTCTGTTTTTCTCAAATCTAAAACTTTTGTTTTTGTGTGGTGTGACTCAGTCACTATTCTTCTAGTAAACCACACTGACTGGTGATCACTAGATCCCAAGCTTTCCCCTACAGTAATATCAGATACCAAATTCCCATTTGTGAATACTAAATCTAAAATTGCCTCCTTCCGGGTTGGCTCCTCCACTACTTGCTGTAGAGATAATCCCAGTAGGGAATTTAGAATATCTGTACTCCTGGCAGAACTAGCTATTTTGGTTTTCCAGTTTACATCTGGAAGATTGAAGTCTCCCATAATGATAACTTCCCCCTTCAATGTCATTTTAGCTATTTCCTCAACTAGTAGATCATCTAATTCTTTGACTTGGCTAGGTGGTCTATATATCACACCTACACGAGTTACCTTATGAATATCAAGCTGCAAGGTAACCCAAACTGACTCTAAATTAGTCTCGCTAACTTGTATCAAATTCGATTGTATGTTATCTTTCACATACAGGGCCACCCCTCCCCCCTTCTTGCCTTCTCTGTCTTTCCTGTATAGAGAGAACCCTGGTATTGATATATCCCAGTCATTCCTCCCCTTGAACCACGTCTCAGTAACAGCCACTACATCTATATTCTCAGATGCCTTTATAGCCTCAAGTTCATTGATCTTATTCCCTGAACTGCGAGCATTTGTAGACAAGACTCTGAGCTCGTCATTTCTTAACCTTTGTGTTACTGGCCTCTTGCTCCTACTCCTCACATCACTGAGGGCCACAGGCGCTTCCCTCACCATCTCCAGAGCCCCAAACACTGGGAGCGGCCACCACAGCCGTATCTAAGCCTCTCATGTGAGATACAGCCTGCTGAGACTGGATCACAGCTTCTCCTGTGTGATACTGTCTGCTGAGCTGTGTATCTAATCCTATCCTGTGTGATACTGTCTGCTGAGCTGTGTATCTAATCCTATCCTGTGTGATACTGTCTGCTGGGCTGTGTATCTAATCCTATCCTGTGTGATACTGTCTGCTGAGCTGTGTATCTAATCCTATCCTGTGTGATACTGTCTGCTGAGCTGTGTATCTAATCCTATCCTGTGTGATACTGCCTGCTGAGCTGTGTATCTAATCCTGTGTCATACTGTCTGCTGAGCTGTGTATCTAATCCTGTCCTGTGTGATTCTGCCTGCTGAGCTGTGTATCTAATCCTGTCCTGTGTGATACTGTCTGCTGAGCTGTGTATCTAATCCTATCCTGTGTGATACTGCCTGCTGAGCTGTGTATCTAATCCTATCCTGTGTGATACTGTCTGCTGAGCTGTGTATCTAATCCTATCCTGTGTGATACTGCCTGCTGAGCCGTGTATCTAATCCTATCCTGTGTGATACTGTCTGCTGAGCTGTGTATCTAATCCTGTGTGATACTGTCTGCTGAGCTGTGTATCTAATCCTGTCCTGTGTGATACTGTCTGCTGAGCTGTGTATCTAATCCTCTCCTGTGTGATACTGTCTGCTGAGCTGTGTATCTAATCCTATCCTGTGTGATACTGTCTGCTAAGCAGTGTATCTAATCCTATCCTGTGTGATACTGTCTGCTGAGCTGTGTATCTAATCCTATCCTGTGTGATACTGTCTGCTGAGCTGTGTATCTAATCCTCTCCTGTGTGATACTGTCTGCTGAGCTGTGTATCTAATCCTATCCTGTGTGATACCGTCTGCTGAGCTGTGTATCTAATCCTCTCCTGTGTGATACTGTCTGCTGAGCTGTGTATCTAATCCTATCCTGTGTGATACTGTCTGCTGATCTGTGTATCTAATCCTATCCTGTGTGATACAGCCTGCTGAGCTGTGTATCTAATCCTATCCTGTGTGATACAGTCTGCTGAGCCTGGATCACCGCTTCTCTTGTGTGATACTACCTGGTGTCAGTAGCGGCTGCTTCAGGGGCCCGGGCTGACAAGGGGCTTCGCAGAGCTACACAACATTCACAGACAACATATGGGGGTCCCTCAGCTCCCCTCCCCCTCCCAGTATACCGGACATAGGGGCTCCGTGCTCTGCCGCTCAGTGTAGATGCTAGGTGGATCCTCATGAGCTTTAGGACCTTTGATGATGTCATGACCATGTGACCAGTCATGTGGGTGGGAGGAGCCAGGCTGTGGCTGGTTGCCCCTTTATGATCCTCATCCACTCCTGACTTTGGCTTAAACATATGAGGTCAGCACCCTAGGACTTAGAATTCCAGGTCCTTAGGGGTTAATCCCGAAGTTCCGTTGAATTATGGAACCTGTTAAAGTCTGGCACCCTCGTCACTTCCGCTATGTATCTCCTCACTTCCGCTATGTATCTCCTCACTTCCGCTATGTATCTCCTCACTTCCGCTATGTATCTCCTCACTTCCGCTATGTATCTCCTCACTTCCGCTATGACGTACCGCTTGAAAAGGAGGTGTGATCGTTAAAGTCGGCACCAGATTAGCTGAAAAGAAGGCGTGTTGGCGCCTGCGCACAACCAACCTGGGGACCATAATTTTACTTTCAGCGCCTGTGAACGCGCGCGGAGGGAGGCACGCAGGGAGGGGAGGGAGTTTTGCCCGCAAAATGATTGGATGGCCTCCCTGCGTCCCTCCGCGCGCGTTCACAGGCGCTGAAAGTAAAATTATGGTCCCCAGGTTGGTTGTGCGCAGGCGCCAACACGCCTTCTTTTCAGCTAATCTGGTGCCGACTTTAACGATCACACCTCCTTTTCAAGCGGTACGTCATAGCGGAAGTGACGAGATACATAGCGGAAGTGAGGAGATACATAGCGGAAGTGAGGAGATACATAGCGGAAGTGAGGAGATACATAGCGGAAGTGACGAGATACATAGCGGAAGTGACGAGATACATAGCAGAAGTGACAGGATACATAGCGGAAGTGACGAGGGTGCCAGACTTTAACAGGTTCCATAATTCAACGGAACTTCGGGATTAACCCCTAAGGACCTGGAATTCTAAGTCCTAGGGTGCTGACCTCATATGTTTAAGCCAAAGTCAGGAGTGGATGAGGATCATAAAGGGGCAACCAGCCACAGCCTGGCTCCTCCCACCCACATGACTGGTCACATGGTCATGACATCATCAAAGGTCCTAAAGCTCATGAGGATCCATCTAGCATCTACACTGAGCGGCAGAGCACGGAGCCCCTATATCCGGTATACTGGGAGGGGGAGGGGAGCTGAGGGACCCCCATATGTTGTCTGTGAATGTTGTGTAGCTCTGCGAAGCCCCTTGTCAGCCCGGGCCCCTGAAGCAGCCGCTACTGACACCAGGTAGTATCACACAAGAGAAGCGGTGATCCAGGCTCAGCAGGCTGTATCACACAGGATAGGATTAGATACACAGCTCAGCAGGCTGTATCACACAGGATAGGATTAGATACACAGCTCAGCAGACAGTATCACACAGGACAGGATTAGATACACAGCTCAGCAGGCAGTATCACACAGGACAGGATTAGATACACAGCTCAGCAGACAGTATCACACAGGATAGGATTAGATACACAGCTCAGCAGACTGTATCACACAGGATAGGATTAGATACACAGCTCAGCAGACTGTATCACACAGGATAGGATTAGATACACAGCTCAGCAGACAGTATCACACAGGATAGGATTAGATACACAGCTCAGCAGACAGTATCACACAGGATAGGATTAGATACACAGCTCAGCAGACAGTATCACACAGGATAGAATTAGATACACAGCTCAGCAGGCAGTATCACACAGGATAGGATTAGATACACAGCTCAGCAGGCAGTATCACACAGGATAGGATTAGATACACAGCTCAGCAGACAGTATCACACAGGATAGGATTAGATACACAGCTCAGCAGACAGTATCACACAGGATAGGATTAGATACACAGCTCAGCAGACAGTATCACACAGGATAGGATTAGATACACAGCTCAGCAGACAGTATCACACAGGATAGGATTAGATACACAGCTCAGCAGACAGTATCACACAGGATAGGATTAGATACACAGCTCAGCAGACAGTATCACACAGGATAGGATTAGATACACAGCTCAGCAGACAGTATCACACAGGATAGGATTAGATACATAGCTCAGCAGACAGTATCACATAGGATTAGATACACAGCTCAGCAGACAGTATCACACAGGATAGGATTAGATACACAGCTCAGCAGACAGTATCACACAGGATAGGATTAGATACACAGCTCAGCAGACAGTATCACACAGGATAGGATTAGATACACAGCTCAGCAGACTGTATCACACAGGATAGGATTAGATACACAGCTCAGCAGACTGTATCACACAGGATAGGATTAGATACACAGCTCAGCAGACAGTATCACACAGGATAGGATTAGATACACAGCTCAGCAGGCAGTATCACACAGGAGAGGATTAGATACACAGCTCAGCAGACAGTATCACACAGGAGAGGATTAGATACACAGCTCAGCAGGCAGTATCACACAGGAGAGGATTAGATACACAGCTCAGCAGACAGTATCACACAGGATAGGATTAGATACACAGCTCAGCAGACAGTATCACACAGGATAGGATTAGATACACAGCTCAGCAGACAGTATCACACAGGATAGGATTAGATACACAGCTCAGCAGACAGTATCACACAGGAGAGGATTAGATACACAGCTCAGCAGACAGTATCACACAAGATAGGATTAGATACACAGCTCAGCAGACAGTATCACACAGGATAGGATTAGATACACAGCTCAGCAGACAGTATCACACAGGATAGGATTAGATACACAGATCAGCAGACAGTATCACACAGGATAGAATTAGATACACAGCTCAGCAGACGGTATCACACAGGATAGGATTAGATACACAGCTCAGCAGACGGTATCACACAAGACAGGATTAGATACACAGCTAAGCAGACAGTATCACACAGGACGGGATTAGATACACAGCTCAGCAGACAGTATCACACAGGATAGGATTAGATACACAGCTCAGCAGACAGTATCACACAGGCGAGGATTAGATACATAGCTCAGCAGACAGTATCACACAGGATAGGATTAGATACACAGCTCAGCAGACAGTATCACACAGGATAGGATTAGATACACAGCTCAGCAGACTGTATCACACAGGATAGGATTAGATACACAGCTCAGCAGACAGCATCACACAGGATAGGATTAGATACACAGCTCAGCAGACAGTATCACACAGGATAGGATTAGATACACAGCTCAGCAGGTAGTATCACACAGGATAGGATTAGATACACAGCTCAGCAGACGGTATCACATAGGATAGGATTAGATACACAGCTCAGCAGGGAGTATCACACAGGAGAGGATTAGATACACAGCTCAGCACACAGTATCACACAGGATAGGATTAGATACACAGTTCAGCAGACAGTATCACACAGGATAGGATTAGATACACCGCTCAGCAGACAGTATCACACAGGATAGGATTAGATACACAGCTCAGCAGACAGTATCACACAGGATAGGATTAGATACACAGCTCAGCAGACAGTATCACACAGGATAGGATTAGATACACAGCTCAGCAGACAGTATCACACAGGATAGGATTAGATACACAGCTCAGCAGACGGTATCACACAGGAGAGGATTAGATACACAGCTCAGCAGACGGTATCACACAGGAGAGGATTAGATACACAGCTCAGCAGACTGTATCACACAGGATAGGATTAGATACACAGCTCAGCAGACAGTATCACACAGGATAGGATTAGATACACAGCTCAGCAGACAGTATCACACAGGAGAGGATTAGATACACAGCTCAGCAGACTGTATCACACAGGATAGGATTAGATACACAGCTCAGCAGACAGTATCACACAGGATAGGATTAGATACACAGCTCAGCAGACAGTATCACACAGGATAGGATGAGATACACAGCTCAGCAGGTAGTATCACACAGGATAGGATTAGATACACAGCTCAGCAGACAGTATCACACAGGACGGGATTAGATACACAGCTCAGCAGGTAGTATCACACAGGAGAGGATTAGATACACAGCTTAGCAGGGAGTATCACACAGGAGAGGATTAGATACACAGCTCAGCACACAGTATCACACAGGATAGGATTAGATACACAGCTCAGCAGACAGTATCACACAGGATAGGATTAGATACACAGCTCAGCAGACAGTATTACACAAGAGAAGCTGTGATCCAGGCTCAGCAGGCTGTATCTCACATGAGAGGCTTAGATACGGCTGTGCTGGCCGCTCCCAGTGTTTGGGGCTCTGGAGATGGTGAGGGAAGCGCCTGTGGCCCTCAGTGATGTGAGGAGAGGAGCAGGAGCCATGTCTGGGTGTACTAACATGGCCGCCGGAGGTGTAGGGGCGGGGCTAGTGCTGACTGACCAGTGTGCCGGGCGGGGCCAGCCCTGTGACGTCACACCGCAAAGCATGCTGGGAGAGGAAACCTCCAGGAACCTGAGGGAAAGAGGAAGTTCTGCTGGAAACGTCCTGTAAAGAGGCTCTGATGTCCGGACAGCGGGAGGGAGAGCCCCGGCCTGAGGAGGAGCAGGTACCGGGGAGCCGGGGGCCGCAGTCAGTAGTGCAGTGTGTGATGTCTGTCACAGCTGATGCTTCAGTAGTGCAGTGTATGATGTCTGTCACAGCTGGTGCTTCAGTAGTGCAGTGTGTGATGTCTGTCACAGCTGATGCTTCAGTAGTGCAGTGTATGATGTCTGTCACAGCTGATGCTTCAGTAGTGCAGTGTATGATGTCTGTCACAGCTGGTGCTTCAGTAGTGCAGTGTATGATGTCTGTCACAGCTGGTGCTTCAGTAGTGCAGTGTATGATGTCTGTCACAGCTGGTGCTTCAGTAGTGCAGTGTATGATGTCTGTGGCAGCTGATGCTTCAGTAGTGCAGTGTGTGATGTCTGTCACAGCTGGTGCTTCAGTAGTGCAGTCTATTATGTCTGTCACAGCTGATGCTTCAGTAGTGCAGTGTGTGATGTCTGTGGCAGCTGATGCTTCAGTAGTGCAGTGTATGATGTCTGTCACAGCTGATGCTTCAGTAGTGCAGTGTATGATGTCTGTCACAGCTGGTGCTTCAGTAGTGCAGTGTATGATGTCTGTCACAGCAGATGCTTCAGTAGTGCAGTGTATGATGTCTGTCACAGCTGGTGCTTCAGTAGTGCAGTGTATGATGTCTGTGGCAGCTGATGCTTCAGTAGTGCAGTGTATGATGTCTGTCACAGCTGGTGCTTCAGTAGTGCAGTGTATGATGTCTGTGGCAGCTGATGCTTCAGTAGTGCAGTGTATGATGTCTGTCACAGCTGGTTCTTCAGTAGTGCAGTGTGTGATGTCTGTAGCAGCTGATGCTTCAGTAGTGCAGTATATGATGTCTTTGGCAGTTGATGCTTCAGTAGTGCAGTGTATGATGCCTTTCACAGCTGATGCTTCAGTAGTGCAGTGTGTGATGTCTGTCACAGCTGGTGCTTCAGTAGTGCAGCGTATGATGTCTGTCGCAGCTGATGCTTCAGTAGTGCAGCGTATGATGTCTGTCACAGCTGGTGCTTCAGTAGTGCAGTCTATTATGTCTGTCACAGCTGATGCTTCAGTAGTGCAGTGTGTGATGTCTGGCAGCTGATGCTTCAGTAGTGCAGTGTATGATGTCTGTCACAGCTGATGCTTCAGTAGTGCAGTGTATGATGTCTGTCACAGCTGGTGCTTCAGTAGTGCAGTGTGTGATGTCTGTGGCAGCTGATGCTTCAGTAGTGCAGTGTATGATGTCTGTCACAGCTGGTGCTTCAGTAGTGCAGTGTATGATGTCTGTCACAGCTGGTGCTTCAGTAGTGCAGTGTATGATGTCTGTGGCAGCTGATGCTTCAGTAGTGCAGTGTGTGATGTCTGTCACAGCTGGTGCTTCAGTAGTGCAGTCTATTATGTCTGTCACAGCTGATGCTTCAGTAGTGCAGTGTGTGATGTCTGTGGCAGCTGATGCTTCAGTAGTGCAGTGTATGATGTCTGTCACAGCTGATGCTTCAGTAGTGCAGTGTATGATGTCTGTCACAGCTGGTGCTTCAGTAGTGCAGTGTATGATGTCTGTCACAGCAGATGCTTCAGTAGTGCAGTGTATGATGTCTGTCACAGCTGGTGCTTCAGTAGTGCAGTGTATGATGTCTGTGGCAGCTGATGCTTCAGTAGTGCAGTGTATGATGTCTGTCACAGCTGGTGCTTCAGTAGTGCAGTGTATGATGTCTGTGGCAGCTGATGCTTCAGTAGTGCAGTGTATGATGTCTGTCACAGCTGGTTCTTCAGTAGTGCAGTGTATGATGTCTGTAGCAGCTGATGCTTCAGTAGTGCAGTGTATGATGTCTGTCACAGCTGGTTCTTCAGTAGTGCAGTATATGATGTCTTTGGCAGTTGATGCTTCAGTAGTGCAGTGTATGATGCCTTTCACAGCTGGTGCTTCAGTAGTGCAGTGTGTGATGTCTATGGCAGTTGATGCTTCAGTAGTGCAGTGTGTGATGTCTGTTACAGCTGCTGCTTCAGTAGTGCAGTGTGTGATGTCTATGGCAGTTGATGCTTCAGTAGTGCAGCGTATGAGGTCTGTCACAGCTGGTGCTTCAGTAGTGCAGTGTATGATGTCTGTCACAGCTGATGCTTCAGTAGTGCAGTGTGTGATGTCTGTCACAGCTGGTGCTTCAGTAGTGCAGTGTGTGATGTCTATGGCAGTTGATGCTTCAGTAGTGCAGTGTATGATGTCTGTCACAGCTGGTGCTTCAGTAGTGCAGTGTATGATGTCTGTTGCAGCTGATGCTTCAGTAGTGCAGTGTGTGATGTCTGTGGCAGTTGATGCTTCAGTAGTGCAGTGTGTGATGTCTGTGGCAGCTGATGCTTCAGTAGTGCAGTGTATGATGTCTGTGGCAGTTGATGCTTCAGTAGTGCAGTGTATGATGTCTGTCACAGCTGGTGCTTCAGTAGTGCAGTGTAGGATATCTGTCACAGCTGATGCTTCAGTAGTGCAGTGTGTGATGTCTGTCACAGCTGATGCTTCAGTAGTGCAGTGTATGATGTCTGTAGCAGTTGATGCTTCAGTAGTGCAGTGTATGATGTTTGTTGCCACGGATGCTTCAGTAGTGCAGTCTATTATGAGTGCTGCAGGATCCTCCCCGCAGTCTGCTGGATGTGACGGGGTTGGTGCTGCTGCGGGGGAGGGTCTCCCAGTGGACGTCCTATGACAGACCTGGAGGAGGAGCGCCGCCGATCCAGCCACAAATCACAGGGAGAAGCCGAAAACTGGATAAAACCAGCGACATGTTTATACGGCAGGGACCGATCCAGCAGCAGCCGCCACGTCCACCGGGACTCGTGACCACGGCACCTGGAGCCGCAAAAACCTGCAACTATAAAACAGGGTTAAAAAAAAAATTCTAATCACACTATGAAACAACACACGTCGCGGGCGCCATCACCATTACAATATACAATTATTTAGCGCAAAAGGAAAAATAAAACCGCCATCCACAATACGGCGTCAGTGAGAAGCAGAGACTGGGAATGCGCACACAGCGCCGCACACGTTATGGCGGTCAGAAGATGGGGATGCAGAGAAAACATTAGTTTTTTTCCAAAATTTTTATTTTTTCAGTATTAAAACACAATAAAACCTGTATAAATGTGGTGTCGCTGTAATCGCACCGACCGGAGGATGAGGGGAACAGGCCAGGAAACGCTGGGACAGCAAAACCAGGAAACTGCCCTAATTGTGGGTGTTTTTTTTTTTTTTTATCCCCCAGTTGGAATTTTCCCGCTTCCCACTACATTGTGTAGAACCGTAACTGGCGCCATTACAAAGTACAACTGGTCCCACAAATAACAAGTCCTCGTCCGGCGATGTTAACGTCCTCGTCATCTATGTCAATGGGAAATAAAGAAGTTCTGGCTCCGGGAAGGCTGGGAGTAAACAATGGAAAATGTCATTATTATGAAGGGGTTAAACGTCTGAAAATTCCTGTTAAAATGTAAAATCCATAGAATCCAATGTTACTTGTTCATAGTTGCTGCTTCCAGCTTTTTAATTACCATGTGACTATAAACGACCAATCAGAGAGGAGGTTCCCCATGGTCCGCTCCATGACTACTTGCCCATCATCCCTATCACACTGGGGATCCCTCTGTACCAGCCGGGAGGGTGAGGTCCTGTTTAGGTAACTGTCCTGTTTGGCTGTGAGGTCCGTGACCCGTGGACCATTCAGCTTCCCTCCGATTAATGGCCTTCACCGGACCCCCTTCCCCCCCCCTTATCTCTCACCAGGTCCGGCTGTTAGGGGTCCCGTCCAGGCTGGAGATGCAGAGCCACGCGCTGCTTTTCTAGACCCCTCTTTATATTCCATCTTCTCGTGTCCTGGTTTGTAACTTGCGCAGGGCGTGTCCCACATGCTGCAGGCCACGTGGGGGCTCCGCACAGTCCACACCTACGTGGTCACAGGTTATAGTTCCCCTCACTGTCCAGTCAGTCCTGCAGATACAGCTCAGGCAGTTCTAACGTTCCGCTCCTTCCGGTGCAGCCTCCATGTGAATGATGAACCGGATCTGGTCTCGAGCTGCTGGGGGACAATTTATTATGTAAATTGGGGCCTTCGAAAAAACAAAGTCTGGCTCCGGCCCCAGAATCGGGTTGTTCCTCAACATTTGACCTGAACTAGAGATGAATTGGATCAAGAAGGAAGAACAGAAATCTTCTTCCTGTCCCTCCATGACCGGTCCGGCCGCCATCACCGGCGTCTTCCCTCCTTGTCTCCGGTTCACCCAGAAGACTTCCTCCGGGTGAACTGGACATTCCTGTAGACCCTCTCATAAAGTAGTGGTGTCAAAGGGGTTTTCCGGAATTATCATATTGATGACCGATCTTCAGGATAGGTCATGAAATCGGGGGGCTCCTACTCCCGGGACCCCACCGATCAGCTGTATGAAGAGGCTGCTGCGCTCGGTGACCTCTTACGCCTCTTCCAAGGCCATGTGATGTCACATTCACCGTTCACAGCTGCGATATCAAGCACAACCACTTTACAAAAGACGGCGCTTGGTGACCTGCGAGAAGACTACAGCGCTCACCGGCGAGCCACGGTCTCCTCAAACAGCTGATTGGTCGGGTGTATCATCACTTCAGCCAGGGATTGTATGTAGGGGTCGTGCTTGTATGCTGTGACCTCAAACATGGAGGAACTGCCCTTACGAGATCTTCTAGTCATCAATCCAGACAATAGAGAGAAGACCTCATCTCCTCTGATTTATCCCCAAATGTCCCTCATCATCTCCGGTCATTATAAGCATTTCTATGGGATTTCACGCGGATTCTACATTGACTCCTCTTCTTCCATTCAGGTTCCTGTGATATAGGATTGTCCGATGACATCATCAGTACCAGATAATGGATGGAGACAGGGACAAGATGGCAGAGAGGATATTAGATCTTACCCTAGAGATACTCTTCCTGCTTACTGGAGAGGTGAGAGGTTCTGATGATGTCACATTACATCATTATCTATGGTAATTACAGGGGATGTGACTGGAGAGGTGAGAGGTTCTGATTATGTCACATTACACCATTATCTATGGTAATTACTGGTGGACATGGCTGTAGAAGTGATGGACTCTGGAATGTACATGGTGACATTTATTATTATGTCTTCAATGAACAGGATTACTCCATGGTGAAGAAGACGTCTGGTAATCTGATACATGAGAAGAACAATGAGAAGATCCTAGAAGTCGTCCACAAGATGATGGAGCTGCTGACTGGAGAGGTGACACACCACCGGGAATGCTGGGACATTATACAGACACAGCACTGGAGGGGTCTGGGTGATGACGGTGTCATTGTGTTGTCAGGTTCCTATAAGGTGTCAGGATGTCGCTGTCTATTTCTCCATGGAGGAGTGGGAGTATTTAGAAGGACACAAGGGTCTGTACAAGGAGGTCAAGATGGAGGAGGACCAGCCCCTCACATCTCCAGGTAACGGACAGGACTAAATACAAATGTCCTGGAATTCTCTGTCTGTAAAGTCTGAGTCCAGTCTCTGTGTCTCCTGCAGAGAGATCCAGTCAGAGGACAACACCAGAGAGATGTCCGCGTCCTCTCCTTCCACACGATGGTCAGGTAATGGAGATTTTCCATTTCATCCACCATGACGGCCCACATTGAGATTGACCCTTGACCTCTGTAGGGGCAGGAACACATAGAGAGTTTAAGAACCCCCCACCCCTCCACCTCCTCAGTGCTTTCCTGCCCCTACAGGGGCCAACATGTGGAGAGTTCCTCCTTCATGGAGGATAAAATAACCTTATTTTCTTTATAGGTTCTCCAGCTGGCCTCCCGCGGCAGGGGCTAAGGCTGGCCAGCTAGGAGCATCGAGGACCCTCGTCTTGGCTTATGCCGGGGCCTATGGTCCTCCCCATACCTTCATACTTCCTTCCCTCCTTGAGGAAGCAGTTGGAGGTGCCGGCTTCTCGGATCATCGCGCGCTGCGCTCGGCGTCCTTTCCTTCTGGGGAGGGCCGAGCGCTAGTGTCCGGCAGGGGGAGCAGGTGCGGCGCATGGAGCGTCTCTATGGGCGGGCCGGGCGACGCACGTATCCCTTAGTAGTCTGGTGCGGCGCAGGCCTACGCCGTCAAACAGGGCGCAGCTAGATGACGTCAGACGCCGGGATTTTCAAAAAGAGAAGACCGCGGTTCCTTTCGGCCCCTTGCCTGCTACACCGCGATGTCTGAGACACCTGCTCCCCGCCAGGAAGGTCCTGATCCTTCTGCCACCAGTACCGTGAGTCCCCTTCTGGGGGGTGTATATTTCAGTTTTCTTGCCTGAATTACTAATGCTGGGATATCTGGTTGCTTCCTTCTGCAGGGCAGCAAGGAGTTAAAAACAAAAACAAAACCCTTAAAATGCTGTGCTTGTTCCAAGCGTCTCCCTGAAAATTATAAAAAGAGGCTATGCAAACCTTGCACTACGGAAATTTGGTAGGAAAAGCAACCAGATATACTCTCGGAAATGAAGTCTTTTATTTCAGACGAGATTAAGTCCTCTTTAGCCACCTTGTCTACCCCCTCCAGCAACCCCATCCCTTCTAAGAAACGCAAACTGTCTGTTATTTCTTCTTCTGAGGGCGAAGAGGTTGAAGTGGCCTCCGCCTCATCCAGACAATTTCCTAATGAGGAACCCTTGTCGGACGGGGAAATTCTAGAAGAGGATAAAAAATACTTTTTTTCCGCTGATGAAATGGAGGAGTTGCTACGAGCGGTCAGGTCCACTATGGGCATCGAAGATACTCCTAGGCCCCGTACGGTACAGGATGAGATGTTTGGGGGTCTTAGATCCAGGTCTTCTATTGTTTTTCCCATCAATGAAAATTTAAAAGAAATGATATTGGAGGAGTGGTCAGATCCAGAAAAGAGGCTTGGTGTTCCCAAAGAATTCAGGAATAGGCTCTGCTTTGACCCGTCTGAAAGCAAAATATACAACCAAACGCCTAAGGTCGATTTACAAGTGGCCAAGGTAGTAAAAAAGACCGCCCTACCCTTTGAGGATTCCTCTCAGCTAGGTGATCCTATGGATAGAAAGGCAGATGGCCTCCTAAAAAAATCCTGGGAGTCAGCTATGTTTGGGGTAAAAACTAATATTGCTGCTACCTCCGTCGCCAGAGCGATGTATATATGGCTAGGAGAACTGGACGAGCATCTAAAAAACAAGACTCCAAGAGAAGAGATCAGGGACTCTCTCCCCCTTCTCCGCTCCGCCACAGCATTTTTGGCCGATGCGTCAGCAGAGTCCATCCGGTTTTCCGCCAAGGATGCTGCTCTTTCTAACGCAGCCCGACGGGCTTTATGGATGAAAGCCTGGTCTGGAGACAAGGCATCCAAGGCCAAGCTTTGTTCTATCCCCTTTTCAGGGGAATTTGTCTTCGGCCCCACTCTGGATAAGATCCTAGAGGGAGCAGCAGACAAGAAGAAGGGTTTTCCAGAGGATAAAGAACCAAAAAAGAAGCCCTTTCGTCAGTACCAACCCCAGCAGAGATCCTACAGGGGGAAAGGGAAGTCTGGCCGATGGAGTTATCCCAAAGGAGGGAGAGGAAGAGGCTTCATCCTCAATCCCCAGAATAGGCAAAATAAACAGCAATGACGCCAGGGTAGGGGGGCGACTGATGGGTTTTCTATCCTCCTGGAGTCAGGTAACTTCAAATCCCTGGGTGCTAAATGTAATCTCTCAGGGTTACAGGATAGAGTTCACATCAGTCCCCCCGAGAAGATTCTGCATCACACCTCAGAGCAGATCAGATCTTCCGAAAATCTGGCAAGGTGTCCAGGACCTCTTAGAGCTAGGGGTAATTCAAAAGGTTCCTATCCCAGAGGAAAGGAGAGGATTTTATTCCAGTCTTATTTTAGTAAAAAAACCAGACCAATCCTTTCGCACGATAAACCTAAAACCCCTAAACAGGTCTATTCTATACAGGAGGTTCAGGATGGAGACCATCCCATCCACAATCCCTCTGATTCCAAAAGGGGCGTTCATGTCGTCAATCGATCTAAAGGACGCTTACTACCATGTCCCCATCCATCATCTTTCCCAAAAATATCTAAGATTCGCTCTAAGAGGACCAGACAGGTCTATACATCACTTCCAATATGTCGCCCTCCCTTTCGGTATTTCCTCGGCCCCCAGGGTCTTCACAAATGTCGTGGTAGAGATGGTGGCCTACCTTCGTCAGGAAGGAATCACAATCATTCCATATCTCGACGACTTTTTAATTTTGGGCAAGACAGAATCCGAGAACCTTCTGGCAACCCAAAGATTCTCTGAATTCTTAAAAGACCTCGGCTGGATTATAAATATAAAAAAATCCACCCTAACCCCATCCATGAGAATAAGATTCCTGGGTGTGGAATTAGATTCGTCCCTGTTGATGACCTTCCTCCCTCAGGACAAGGCTACTGCACTGACAGAGAAAATCAGAACATTCCAGAGGGCTCGCAATTGCTCCATCAGAAAGGCCATGAGTCTCCTGGGAAGCCGAACCGCCTGCATTCCCTCGGTGGCATGGTGCCAAAGCCACACAAGAGTAATCCAAAATTGGATCTTAACTATTTGGGACGGAAGACAAGTAAGTCTAGACAGGATTTTTCGGATCCCTCAGGCCGTGAAAACAGACTTGGATTGGTGGAAAGTAAAAAGAAGACTGCTAGGAGGCCTTCAGTGGCGGAACCATCCGGTCGTTCAAGTAATCACGGACGCAAGCCTCGGAGGCTGGGGAGCAAAGATAGGAGATCATCTTCTACAGGGTACCTGGCCTGCCGAGATAAGAGACAGATCCTCCAACTACCGAGAACTATACGCAGTCCTGGAATCATTATTAAAAGGAGAGTGTCTTCTAAAAGGGCGACACCTAAGAATAATGTCAGACAATACCACAACGGTGGCTTATCTGCGTCACCAAGGAGGGACAAGGTCACGGCCTCTTGGAGAGATAGCAAAAAGAATTTTCTCCTGGGCAGAAGAAAACGCTTTATCTCTGTCCGCCATCCACCTAAGGGGCTGCGAAAACGCAGTAGCAGACTTTCTGAGCAGAGAGACAGTAGATCCAGGAGAATGGTCTCTGAACAGGAATATCTTCCAGAGGATCTCAGAAAGATGGGGCTGTCCAGAGGTAGACTTATTCGCCTCCAGAAGAAATGCGCAGGTAAAATGTTTCTGCTCCCTAAACCCAGGAGACAGTCCATGGGCAATCGATGCCCTGTCAATACAATGGAAATGGAAACTAGCCTACGCCTTTCCCCCAATACCACTACTACCTCGGGTCGTCCAGAAGCTCCTGGAGGAACCGACTACTCTCATCCTGATAGCCCCCCTATGGCCAAAGAGAAGTTGGTTCTCCACTCTAAAACAGCTATCGCTGGAAGATCCGTGGGAGATTCCCTTCCAGAGGGATATTCTAGTCCAGGGCCCTCTTCTTCATCCAGACCCAGGTATATTCAGACTGTCAGCCTGGATCCTGAGAGCGAGACATTAAGAAGCAGAGGGCTTTCGGAAAAGGTGATACTTACTCTGAGGGCGAGTAGAAAAAAGGTGACCTCCTCCATCTACCTTAAGATCTGGAAGAAATACTGTTCCTGGTTAGGAGTTGAGCACCCAGACACCACCTCTCCTCCCATCAACAGGATTTTGGACTTTCTACAGTGCGGCCTTGAGTTAGGCCTGAGACCTAGTACTCTGAAGGTCCAAATTTCTGCCCTCAGCTCCTTCTATGACTGCAGCCTGGCCAACCACAGTTGGATCAGGAGGTTCTTCAGAGCAGTTTCAAGATTGAGACCCTCTCTGAGATCCAGAGCTCCGACTTGGGATCTTAACATCGTCCTAGAGGGCCTAACAAAACCTCCATTTGTACCATTGTCGGAGATCTCTTTAAAACACCTTTCCCTAAAAACTGCCTTTCTGATCGCTATCACCTCAGCCAGACGCATTGGAGAGATCCAGGCCTTTTCTTGTAGAGAGCCCTACCTCCAAATTAGCAAAGATCATATCCGTCTAACTCTCGACCCAGGTTTTCTCCCTAAGGTAGTCTCACCTTTCCATCTAGAGCAGGAGATCTTCCTACCCTCTATCCCTAGGTCCGAACATACAGGGTCTAGCGATAGGTTACATCTCCTGGATGTTAGGGACATAGTTATCCATTACCTGGATTCTACCAGAGATTTCAGGGTGGATAACAACCTTCTTATTCAGTTTTCAGGGAAAAATAAAGGAAAGAAGTTAGCCAGGTCTTTTCATAGCCAGATGGATCAAATCCACTATTGAATGCTGCTACAAGTTCCAGAACAAACCCAGTCCTGTTAATATTAAAGCCCATTCTACTAGGGCCACTGCCTCTTCTTGGGCCGAGAAAGGAGGGGTCTCGCTGGACCAGATCTGTAAAGCCGCAACCTGGTCTAGCACTAATACTTTTGTAAGACACTATCGACTTAATCTTCCGGACGCGAATGAAGCTCTTTTCGGCCGGAAGGTTTTACAGGCGATATCCCCACCCATTTAGTTATCTGATATGTCTCAATGTGGGCCGTCATGGTGGATGAAATGGAAAAACCGCAATTAGACTTACCGGTAATTCCGTTTCCTTGAATCCACCATGACGGCCCATACTATTCCCCTTCCCAAAAAAAAATAAATAATAATTTTTGTATATAAGTTGCATATACATGCAGATGATTATTTAGGAGTTTAAGGGTATGAATCAATATCTGTCACGACCGCTACCCCAGCAGCAGTCGTGTCGCACCAGACAGAGGGGAAGGGGGACCCTTATCTACGGATGGGAATAGTATGGCCACCCCTGATTAACCCTAAGCTGGCACCTGTCTGCCCTGATACCCTAGACGGGGTGTGAACCCGTGCGGCGAGCTGGATGCCTAAACCCTCCGTCACCCTAAAAAGCCTAGAGTGGGGAACGGCCGATGGGAGCGCTAGTCACCATCACTCATGTCTAGGAGAACAGCAGGAGAAGACAGCAACAAATAAACTATATAAGAGATAGACTTATCCAGTCACGAGCAGAGAAAGCGATCCCAATCACGACAGTCCACGCCGGACAAGAGCTCCACAGCAACACCATAAAACGATCTCCTTCAAAGGTCAGAATAGAACTGGAAGTGAAGACTATATCTGGCAATGACTGCAAGTGAAAGTGAAACTAATATAGTAGCTGGGAGTGGCAGACAGGACTCACCTGAGAAGGATGCCTACAAACTCCCAGTCAGGACAAAAAGGTTCACAAGGCAAAACCCAGATGACATACCCTGAACCACGGAGCAAACTCACAAGCTATCGCGAGTAGCAAGTCGCTGCGACCTTCTCCTCCCAGACCTGTCTGGATCAGTCACAGTCGTGACAATATCCTTTTACTTTTGTTCCACCTTTCGGGTAATTGTAAAGCACTGAGGAGGTGGAGGGGTGGGGGCTTCTTAAACTCTCTGTGTTCCTGCCCCTACAGAGGTCAAGGGTCAATCTCAATGTGGGCCGTCATGGTTGATTCAAGGAAACGGAATTACCGGTAAGTCTAATTGCGGTTTTTCCCAATCACTGGTCACTGCTGCATCCAGTGATTGGCTGCAGTGGTCACATGCCCCCATCAATGGGATGTTGATTCCCAGAGTCCTAGTACCTGCGGAGGCGGTCGTGGAGTGATGAAGCCGGCAACCAGCGGTGGGGATCAGGTAAGTATGAACCCACCACAAGTCCGGTCACTCTGAAGAGATCCGTTAAAAAAGGTTAAAGTTGGATGATGACCCCTTTAACTATCTTTTGTGGTCATGGAAAATATTTCTTGCAACTTGTCCGACTGTCCTGTAACTTACAATATTTGCTTCACAGATTTTATATCTGGATGAAGATCTGCGCAATATTAATGCTATAGAGACAGATGTGAGAGGCGATGAGGAATACAAGGAGGAGACTCCTACAGAGACAGATGTGAGGGGTGATGAGGAATACAAGGAGGACATTCCTACAGAGACAGATGTGAGGGGCGATGAGGAATACAAGGAGGAGATTCCTACAGAGACAGATGTGAGGGGCGATGAGGAATACAAGGAGGAGATTCCTACAGAGACAGATGTGAGGGGCGATGAGAGATACAAGGAGGAGATTCCTACAGATAAGAGCCCAGGTGAGTAGTGACCACTACATGAAGCAGAGACGAGTCTGTAACTGTAATGACCCTGTACTGGACTTCCCCTATAGCAGGCGCCTTCCCCAAGTACATACAGTGTCCTCCAGTACTCAGATAACCCCAGGACTTACAGTAGGGCCAAACTGTGTAACAGCCGGACCGTCCCATGAAGAATAATACAAAGCACATATCAGATATAGAACTCATCAGTAGATGACTCGACCAAGACAGGATGGTAATCAGATGGTGGAACAAACGGATGATGGGGGTTATATGGTGAGCGGATGATTGAACAGACAATAAGTGACCCTGACTGGAGCTTTCCCTCAATCTTTCCCTAGATCTGTCCTTAGACGCTGACCCCAATACCATCACTAACCCTCACTTTCCCTAAACATATTCTTATGGAAAGCAGAAATCTGTAAAACGGACCCTAAAACAAACAGGAGGACACGAAGGCCGGTTTCGCTTGTTCATTAGGTGATCAGCGGCACATTTACACAGGCATATTGTCGTGAACGAGCGTTCACAGGTACGGTCGTTCCCGATAATCTGCCCAATAATTGGCTCATGTAAATCCACCATAACCATAAGAACAAAGGTTCACTGAAGAAAACTAGGAGAGATACTAGAAAATAAAAGGATTTTACTGGACTGAAACGCACAGCGCTTACACTATAACCAGCAGCCCCCTGCAGAAACTAGGAATATTTACAGCGAGGCTAACCAGTCAGGAGCTCCTCTCCAACCAAGGTGAGCTACAGAAGAGAGGTCGGCTGAGCAAGAGATCAATACACTGCTCAAAAAAATAAAGGGAACACAAAAATAACACATCCTAGATCTGAATTAATTAAATATTCTTCTGAAATACTTTGTTCTTTACATAGTTGAATGTGCTGACAACAAAATCACACAAAAATAAAGAAATGGAAATCAAATTTTTCAACCCATGGAGGTCTGGATTTGGAGTCACACTCAAAATTAAAGTGGAAAAACACATTACAGGCTGATCCAACTTTGATGTAATGTCCTTAAAACAAGTCAAAATGAGGCTCAGCAGTGTGTGTGGCCTCCACGTGCCTGTATGACCTCCCTACAACGCCTGTGCATGCTCCTGATGAGGTGGCGGACGGTCTCCTGAGGGATCTCCTCCCAGACCTGGACTAAAGCATCTGCCAACTCCTGGACAGTCTTTGGTGCAACGTGACGTTGGTGGTTGGAGCGAGACATGATGTCCCAGATGTGCTCAATTGGATTCAGGCCTGGGGAACAGACGGGCCAGTCCATAGCATCAATGCCTTCGTCTTGCAGGAACTGCAGACACATTCCAGCCACATGAGGTCTAGCATTGTCTTGCATTAGGAGGAACCCAAGGCCAACCGCACCAGCATATGGTCTCACAAGGGGTCTGAGGATCTTATCTCGGTGCCTAATGGCAGTCAGGCTACCTCTGGCGAGCACATGGAGGGCTGTGCGGCCCTCCAAAGAAATGCCACCCCACACCATTACTGACCCAATGCCAAACCGGTCATGCTGGAGGATGTTGCAGGCAGCAGAACGTTCTCCACGGCGTCTCCAGACTTTGTCACGTCTGTCACATGTGCTCAGTGTGAACCTGCTTTCATCTGTGAAGAGCACAGGGCGCCAGTGGCGAATTTGCCAATCTTGGTGTTCTCTGGCAAATGCCAAACGTCCTGCACGGTGTTGGGCTGTAAGCACAACCCCCACCTGTGGACGTTGGGCCCTCATATCACCCTCATGGAGTCTGTTTCTGACCGTTTGAGCAGACACATGCACATTTGTGGCCTGCTGGAGGTCATTTTGCAGGGCTCTGGCAGTGCTCCTCCTTGCACAAAGGCGGAGGTAGCGGTCCTGCTGCTGGGTTGTTGGCCTCCTCAACGTCTCCTGATGTACTGGCCTGTCTCTTGGTAGCGCCTCCATGCTCTGGACACTACGCTGACAGACACAGCAAACCTTCTTGCCACAGCTCGCATTGATGTGCCATCCTGGATAAGCTGCACTACCTGAGCCACTTGTGTGGGTTGTAGACTGCGTCTCGTGCTACCACTAGAGTGAAAGCACCGCCAGCATTCAAAAGTGACCAAAACATCAGCCAGGAAGCATAGGAACTGAGAAGTGGTCTGTGGTCACCACCTGCAGAACCACTCCTTTATTGGGGGTGTCTTGCTAATTACCTATAATTTCCACCTGTTGTCTATGCCATTTGCACAACAGCATGTGAAATTGATTGTCACTCAGTGTTGCTTCCTAAGTGGACAGTTTGATTTCACAGAAGTGTGATTGACTTGGAGTTACATTGTAGTGTTTAAGTGTTCCCTTTATTTTTTTGAGCAGTGTACATAGCAATTGCCCCAAACATACTAGTAGACAGGAGAAGAGTAAGCAGTAGTAATGTTCCTGCTGATCCTAGCCCATTACACCAAGGTCTTAACGATTCCCTCAGGTCTGCGCTGTGACTCTCTAGGACTTGCTCAGTAATATCAGGGTGACAGGTCTCTTCCATGAATTTTCTGGACGTGTCCTGGTGTCCCTCTGTGCAGCATTTCACAGGCCTCATGTCACACTTTGGACTGCAATGGATTTTGGTGCCCAAATTACGAATGTGCAAGGTGTCACCATATGTGTCGTCCATACAGGCCGCGGGTACCTTCCGTAATCTTCTAAAAAATGATGAGGATTGGGCTGCCATACCACTTCATAGGATTTCAGCTCCCACCTCCACTGCGGGTTCCTTTCCCTCCTGACACCTCAGTGCAATGACTCCTTCTAGGAGCAATTATTTAAATGTTCAAAAAGGGAGTAAACGTCCAGTGGCTTATACTACACCTAAGTATGGAGCGGGTGCAGACACCTTAAGACAAACCCACTGTCAAAGAAGGAAAATGTAATGGTAAAGAAATAGGCCGGCGCTCTCTATCTGGCTCTGTATGGATCAATCACAGAACCATGTGGTATATATGAAAAAACAGGAGTTCCGGGGGCGGGGCATCCAGTATGGATGCATCTTAACAGCGCTCTCCACATCAGCCACGAAATCCGCTGCCATCGGCTTTCAAAAATGGCATCTAACGCGACACTGAAGAGGGAACAAGTCCTCTGTGCCAGCGCAGCTTGGAGGGCGACAGACATTACTGCCCCGGAGTCCGGCAGTGAGCCGCACGGCACTTGTGGAGGCCGCTGATCCGCACAACCTCTGCTTAAACGTCCTTCCTGACGCTGGGCCTCTTCAATCCTAGCTATCGGGGCCAACAACTGAGTCGGTGCCTGCAATACCATACTAACCGGGAGGTTTCTTGAGGAGGAGAGGACGCCCAAGGGTCGCAAACATATCATTAAGGCCTTGACAAACACCCTCACTACCGAGGCCTGCACCCTCCCCACCCCCAGTGTACAATACCTGCTGCTGGGACACAAGGGAAACCAGCGATCCTACACAGACCCCCATCCTGGAGTGAAGAAAGGGCGGTACCTGTAGTACAAGGGACTTGTAAGTATTTTCACCACGGCGCTTCCCTCTTCATGCTGGAAATTCCTTCACTTATCTTCACACGGTTACTTTTGAGCCAATAGTGACACCTTGTAGCAGTTACTGAATAACACCATCTATCACCAGCACTGATGCTTCTGCAACTTTTTATGGCCAAATTTTGCTTTGTCTTCCTAATGGTATAAATATCTTTAAAAGGAGTACCCTCCCAAATACCTAACACAATTTACACATCAGATACACAGGCTGAAAGCTGACAGTGATTATGGACAAATTTGTGGCCAAAAATTCTTCTAAAACAGCAGGTACCACCTCTTAGATGCAATCTGACATAGCCACCACTAATACCTCAACTAAAATGTCCAAATCTGCAGGCAAATTGCCAAAAGAACACCCGGGAACACCCAAGAACCCTCTCAATCAGCCTCAGATATGCCCTTCTTGTCTGAACTTATTACAGATGGTGACATCACGCCGCCTAACCTCTCCCCTAGATACGACACTTCGCACTCACCGGTGGAAGATTGTAATCGCTCCTCTACCGTGGCTCAAGAAGTGTCCAGGGTTCTCCTACCTCTCTTTGACAAAAGACTGGAGGTACTCCATTCCTCTATTAACTCTGCCTTACAACTAATTACCACAAACTCTCCAAAAATCTCAGATATAGAGACTAAACACGGAGCTTAGGAGATAGCCATCTCCAACTTGGAACGCACCATACAACAATGCAGAGAAGCAGAGTCGGCTTTAACTGCTAAACTAGAGGACCTGGAGAATTGGGATCGCCGCAATAACCTTAGATTTATAGGCATCCCGGAGAGTGTCACTGGGGACGACCTACTCACATATCTTGCGGTGGACATGCCTGCGGCATTGGGCCTGGAGATGTCGACTGATAAACTCCATATTGAACAGGTTCACAGGATTGGACCACCTAAACCAGCTGGAATGGACAACCCAAGACCCCGTCCGGTCATCGCAAAGTATTGGAATTGGACGATTAAAGAACAGATCCTATGCGCGTACTGACGTCAACGCACCCTGAAAATACGAAGACACAACATCTTGCTCTTTCAGGACTTTTCCGCATCGGTCTCCCAGAAACGGAAAGCATTTACCCCTATATGTCAAGGTCTCTACGACAGGGCGATCTGATTCCAATTGCTTTATCCGGCAAAATTACGAGTTCTGGAGAATGGCAGGCAACTGATTTTTGAAGATCCGCGTGATGCCCGACGCCACTTCTGCCTTGATCCAGAAAACTGAAGCCTGTATCACCATAATGGGAGGGTACCATGTACCTTTCTATACCCATGATCTCACCATCGTGGGCAACATGTGGGTCTCACAGCCCTCGCAGTACTTATCTGCGGGACACTGTTTCGTTTACATTGAGACCCGCCTTTGCAGTAATGTTGTGCAATGGTTTATGTTTTTATTTTATTTTTTGTTTGTTTTGTTTCTATTATTGCCCACTCATTGCCTCTTGTTTTCCTCCTCCAGTAACTGGGCCACGGTGCGCGGGCTCCCGAGTACTCCACCTCGGTCTCACCACTTTGTTCTCTGTCGCTGCTGGGACGATGGGGAATGGTTAGTCATGATGCAATTCTTGAATCTTTACACCACAACCCCGAGATAAAATGACATCACACACATCTCCTGACACAGGGGACTACCACACCCCCTCCACACTTAAAATAATATCTTGGAACGTAGCAGGCCTCAATAACCCAGTCAAACATCCATTTAAAACGCATGAAACCGGATGTAATATTCTTACAAGAAACACATTGGAAGCAAGGGTCCAATAGGGACCTACGGGCGACTTGGCTTAATAAATGTTATTCATCGGACTATACGTCTAAAGCCAGAGGGGTAGCCATACTATTCAGAAGGGGCTTAGGAGTATCAGTAGAGAAAGATCTGGAAGACAAAGGGGGCAGATATATATTGCTCCGAATACAAATAGCGTGGAAGTCATACGCTCTTTTAAACATATATGCCCCTAATCAGACGGACACAGATTTTTTTGCCAGACCCCAGGCCCTCCTCCTACCTAGAGCAGACCCTAATCTAATTGTTGAAGGCGATTTTAATACCACCATCTACCCCACTCTAGATAAATCCGCTCCACAAACATCACTTAGACCGTCTTCCAGAGACCTCACCAATTTAATGGAAGCGGTCTCACTATGTGACCCGTGGAGAATTTATCACACCACCTCCCGAGTATACCTTCTACTTGGCAGCACATGCTAGCTTTTCAAGACTTGACCATTTATTAATATCATCTTTCCTTTTCCATACCATCCAAGACTACAAGCCCTTGAATCTCAAATTAGAACTAGGCTATAGAAATTTCCCACATATCTATACAAGTCGGACGAATTCCATTACTACCTTAAAAATACATTGGGTTAATTTTGTGGATGATAACATTGAACACCTTGATAACCTTCCATACCGATGGGCAACTTCTAAGGCAGTGCTTAGAGGACACATCATCCATTGCACTCGATTGAAATGCAGAAAGGCGGCCGAAAAATTCTCTTTCCTACATAAAAACCTGCTTACATCCCAACAGTCATATATTTATTCCCCTTCCTCCCACACCAAACAAGTATGTCATGAGGAAGGACCGCAATTGATATATGGTCTGAAACGCGTTGACAAATTGTCCTGTATGTGAAGATTTTACCGTGAATGAAGAATTTTTTTTCCTGTTGCGATTTGGAGCTGGATCTTCCTTCCCCCTTTTTTTTTGCCACACTAAACAAGTATATGAAGAAACTAGTCAGATATTAGAATCATGTGTTCAGAGTCGGGCAATTTGGCTGACCCGACTGGATCAGAACAAATTCTATAGGGAGGCAAATAAACCGGGACGTCTCCTGGCACGTCTAACCCAAAACCGCACTAAACATGCCCACATTCACTCCTTACATGATCCCGTCTCTATGGGTATTACTACTGAGATAGGAAAGATCAGAGACATTTTTCACTCGTACTATGAGGATTTATACAGGGCTACCCCAACAGACCCGGACAAAATAGCCTCCTTCCTCGATTCTCTGGACCTCTCTACCCTTACGGAGGAACAGCAATCAGTCCTAGACGCGAACATTACAGAGGCTGAGGTACCAAATGTGATTTCCTGCTGGCCCAACAACAAAGCCCCTGGTCCTGACGGACTCTGTAACGAATATTACAAAATGCTTAATCCTGAGATCATCCCTGTACTAACCAAGCTCTACAATGCCATATATAAAGACCATGTGGCGGTGGACTTGTTCCTAGACTCTAGGACAATATTACTTCCCAAACCAAATAAAGATGTGACACTGCCTCAGTCTTATAGACCTATATCCCTTCTGAATAGTGATTACAAATTCATTGCGAAAATTCTATCAATTAGATTACAAAATATCCTCCCCAAAATCATACACCCCTCACAAAGAGGTTTCATTAAATCTAGACAATCTGTCAAAAACATCAGGGCAGGTGTAGCCGCCACCCTTGAGACACGAGATGATAATGCCCCCCCCCCCCCCACACTATTATTAAGTCTAGATGTCGAAAATGCGTTTTATAAAGTGTCATGGCCCTTTCTGAATGCTGCTTTATCTCGCAGAGGATTCGGCTCGGTATTCTCTGATTTTGTTTGCCATCTCCAATCGGATGTCCGCCCTACGCTCACAATGAATGGCTATAACACCCCCTATTTGGATATTTTTATGGGCACTAGACAGGGCTGTCCTCTCTCCCCTTTACTTTTTAATATCTCTTTGGACCCCCTCTTACATCATTTACAGCCACTCCACACAACATAGTCATAATTTAGTCGCTCTGGCGGCATTTGCAGATTATATTCTGTTGATTATCAAAAACCCTGAAATTAAACTCCCACAAACATTACAGAATCTTACCGATATTGGACAGCTCTCGGGATATACTCAAAATTTGGATAAATCTGAAGCCATGCTTCTTAAAGGCCACACGAGACCGAGGTGGACTGCTCACTTCCCATTTCAGTGGCGCTCGCACTCTATATCATACCTGGGGGTACAGATCATTAACCACTTCCCATCTGGGCCCTTTGCCCCCTTCCTGACCAGGCCAAATTTTGCAAAACGGACATATCTCACTTTATGTGGTAATAACTTTGGAACGCCTTTATTTATCCAAGTCATTCAGAGATTGTTTTCTCGTGACACATTGTACTTCATGATAGTCATAAATTTGAGTCAAAATATTTCACCTTTATTTATGAAAAAATCCCAAATTTACCCAAAAATGTAAAAAAATCGCAATTTTCTAAATTTCAATTTCTCTGCTTTTAAAACAGAAAGTGATACCTCATAAAATATTTATTATTTAACATTCCCCATATGTCTACTTTATGTTGGCATCATTTTGGAAATGTCATTTTATTTTTTTAGGACGTTAGAAGGCTTAGAAGTTTAGAAGCAATTCTTCAAATTTTTAAGAAAATTGCCAAAACCCACTTTATAAGGACCAGTTCAGGTCTGAAGTCACTTTGTGGGGCCTACATAGTGGATACCCCCATAAATGACCCCATTGTAGAAACTACACCCCTCAAGGTATTCAAAACCGATTTTACAAACTTTGTTAACCCTTTAGGCGTTCCACAAGAATTAAAAGAAAATGGAGATCAAATTTTTAAATTTCACTTTTTTGGCAGATTTTCCATTTTAATCAATTTTTTTCTCTAACACATCGATGGTTAACAGCCAAACAAAACTCAATATTTATTACCCAGATTCTGCGGTTTACAGAAACACCCCACATGTGGTCGTAAACTGCTGTATGGGCACACGGCAGGGCGCAGAAGGAAAGGAACTCCACATGGTTTTTAGATGCCATGTCCCATTTGAAGCCCCCTGATGCACCCTTACAGTAGAAACTCCCAAGAAGTGACCCCATTTTGGAAACTAGGGGATAAGGTGCCAGTTTTATTAGTACTATTTTTGGGTACATATGATTTTTTGATCATTCAATATAACACTTTATGGGGCAAGGTGACCAAAAAATTGGTTGTTTTAGCACAGTTTCTATTTATTTATTTTTACAGCGTTCACCTTAGGGGTTCAGTCAAGTGACATTTTTATAGAGCAGATTGTTACGGACGTGGCGATACCTAATATGTATACTTTTTCTCATTTATTAAAGTTTTACACAATAATAGCATTTTTGAAACCAAAAAATTATGTTTTAATGTGTCCATGTTCTGAGAGCTATAGTTTTTTTATTTTTCGAGAGATTTTCTTATGTAGGGGCTCATTTTTTGCGGGATGAGGTGACGGTTTTATTGGTACCATTTTGTGGGACATACGCGTTTTTGATCACTTGGTGTTGCACCTTTTGTGATGCAAGGTGACAAAAATTGCTTGTTTTGACACAGTTTTTTTTTTTTTTTTTACGGTGTTCACCCGAGGGGTTAGGTCATGTGATATTTTTATAGAGCTGGTTTTTACGGACGCGGCAATACCTAATATGTATACTTTTTTTTATTTGTTTCACTTTAACACAATAATAGCATTTTTGAAACCAAAAAAATTATGTTTTAGTGTCTCCATGTTCTAAGAGCTATAGTTTTTTTATTTTTTGAGAGATTTTCTTATGTAGGGGCTCATTTTTTGCGGGATGAGGTGACGGTTTTATTGGTACCATTTTGTGGGACATACGCGTTTTTGATCACTTGGTGTTGCACCTTTTGTGATGCAAGGTGACAAAAATTGCTTGTTTTGACACAGTTTTTTTTATTTATTTTTTACGGTGTTCATCCGAGGGGTTAGGTCATGTGATATTTTTATAGAGCTGGTTTTTACGGACGCGGCAATACTAAATATGTCTATTTTACTTTATTTTTTCTATTTAAATTTTTTTTTTTTTATTCCTAACTTGGGAACTTTTTTTTTTTTTACATGTGAAACTTTATTTTATTTTATTTTTTCAACCCTTTATTTTTTTTATTTTTTTTTACACTTTTCGTCCCCCATAAGGTCATACAAGACCTCTGGGGGACATTTACTTCACTTTTTCTTTTTTTTTTCACAGTTGATTTCTCCTGTAACTGGGGCTGACATAGTAGCCCCAGTTACAGGACAAATGCACCCCTAGAGAGGCTGTACAGCAGCAATCCAGCGCTGTACAGCCTCACAGCAGGGCTGATCGAGGTCTCTGAGAGACCTCACACAGCCCCTGCACTCTCCGGTCACGGCGGTCACATGACCGCCGGGCCGGAACAGGAAGCGCACATCGCTTCCTGCTCTGCAGACACAGCGCTCAGTGAGCGCTGTGTCTGCAGCGATCGTGAAGGCAGGGACACCTGGGCACTGTCCCTGCCTTGTCTTAGGGTTGCCCTGCTGTCACTGACAGCGGGCAACCCGATCAGCAGCTGCACGATTAGCGTGCAGCTGCTATTTCTGACAGGACGTTTTAAAACGTGCTGTCAGAAATAGACGTCCACCCATAGGACGTTTATATCCTATGGGCGGACGTGAGGCGGTTAAGTCACCGGGCAAATTATACAATGCAAATGTCGCTCCCTATATACGTGCGCTTGAGGACACATTGGCAGGCTGGCGACACCTTCCTTTGTCTTATATGGGGCGGGTGTACCTTCTCATGATGGTGGAATTCCCCCGCCTGTTATACCTTTTACATTCCCTACCAATCTATTTACGCCCTAGGGATGAGAAGAAAATCAGCTGTCTATACCGTACATTTATCTGGCAGGGTCGCCGCCCCAGGATACCTTATATTGTCCTACAATGGCCCAGATTGAATGGGGGGTTGAACTTTCCTAACATAAGGGCTTATAATATCGTAGCTCTCATGAGAATTGCTATAGACTGGATACACCACACGTCCATGTTCTCAAATAGGGGTCAGGAACAGGCATTTATACCCGGACTAGCCCTCCCCAACCTTCTCCATACCCCCAATGGGACAGATCCCAGAACGAGCCAGGGAAATTATTCTAATAATGTTGACCTGGCAGGCGTGGCAAAAAATGAGAATTCTCAAAAATTTACACTCCCACATTTCATTACATATGAGCCTCTTAGCTAACCCACATTTCCAAATAGGGTCACCACATAGAGATTTTTTTTGACTGGTATAAGGGAGGTATAACTTTGCTCAGCCACTTGGACCACGCCACACATAAGATTCTGTCTTTTGAAACTCACAAAACGAAATACCCCACCATTAGTTAAGTTTCTTCCCTCACAAGCCAGCAGCTATCTTCAGAAGTTACTACCCAACCTAACCCCTCGAGAATGGAGTCCGGCTTTACAGGCCTCCCTCAAACATACTCCTACCTTATGGGGACATACCACCAGTTACTACAAATTTCTAAATACCCCTGGTACCAGACACTAATCTTATTGAATGACCCGCCTATATCGGAGATATGATCTAATCTGAGGGCTCAATGTGGTCCCTGCGCGCCGTGTGTATGTTTAGACTTTACATGTACTGAATATGGAGAGGAGATGAATGAGTTGGGCTAATGTTATGTTTTACTTGCTCTGCGGTTTGCAGAGAATTCTGTAATGGTTCTTTCACCACATTTTCCCCATGTCCATCCTTTCCCCATCCCTCATTTCCCTCCTAAAAAACCGAAGTTGACGAAATGACTTTAATATATTGCTCTATCTGCTTATATTGGGACCATCACCAGAGACATGTCATAAATAATACTGATCAATATTACTGCTCTTATTAAAATGTTTCATCTTGTGTCAACCTTAAATAAAAACATTTGATAATATATTAAAAAAAATATTTATTAAAATATCGCACTAACAATATATACTGTCAATGCACATGAACATTAAAAAAAAAAAAAAAAAAAAAAATAAACATAGCATTCCACTTACAGGTAAGTATACATCTGGATGTCCACAATCGTCCTAATGTTCTGATTATGGAAGTATCCGTGTTAGTAGGTTAACCTACTTGGTTCTGTGATTGATCCATACAGAGCCAGATGGAGAGCGCCAGCCTATTTCTTTACCATTGTATTTGAATGTTCAGTTGGCTGTAAGAGTATGGGGGCTTAGTCATAGATCTCAGCCATGGAAGAGGAAGGTTATATCTTCTAACTTTGTATTACTGGGACCACTGGCTGTTTCTACTGGGTCACAGAACAGCAGTATTCCCACTGCTATGTCAGTACCGTACCTTGTATTTGATCTTTGTCCTCCTGGCCATTTACTTCTGCTCTGCACCCCCCACCCCGAGACGGCGGTGTCCCAAGGCACTTGGCGATGTTGTCTGTCCACTACACAAAATTCTGCTGCCAACAAGATGCCATTAAACCTCTCAGTGAAATCCTGTACTACCCCCAGCAGCTGTGGCCTAATAGTTCTCTCCGGGTTCTTCCCTCCACCTCTCGGTGCTCTGCTAGTATAGGCCATTACTCGCTCCCTGCCATCTTGAATTTGGGTCAGGATTGCCCCCAGCCTCTTCAAGCTTCCCTCAGTATACAGGGTAAAAGGCTTGGTGTGGTCAACATAGACCAGAACGCGGGAGAGACCAACAATCTCTTCATCGGTGGGAAGGCCTGATCTGGCCTTTTTTAAGTGCAGTTCCACCACAGTGCAATGGGTTTTATTTTTACTGCGTTCCCTACACGGTAAAACTGAATAATGGAAGCACTCACTAGTATTCGCTTAATAAGATGCACTGACATCCCCCCCCCCCCACACTTTTGGGGGGAAAAGTACGTCTTGCAGTCCCAATCAGACCCCCAATGCCTCAGATCAGCCCCCAGCCTCATGCATCAGCCTAATGTAGACCCCAGCCTCATGCATCAGCCTAATGTAGCCCCCAGCCTCATGCATCAGCCTAATGTAGCCCCCAGCCTCATGCATCAGCCTAATGTAGCCCCCAGCCTCATGTCAGCACCCAGCCTAATGTAGCCCCCAGCCTCATGTCAGCCATCAGCCTCATGTAGCCCCCAGCCTCAGGTCAGCCCCCAGCCATCAGCGCAAATAAAAATAAAAAAACACACTTACCTCTCCTGCTCCGGACACCGCCGCTCCTGACTGCCCGTGCTCGGTCTTCCTCTTTCTCCTCCTCGGTCTGCTGTGCTGTGAACTGGCGCGCACAGCGTGAGGTCACAGAGCGCCCTTACACTGTGCGCAGCCCTGCACAGCTGACAGCCGAGGACCAGGAAGTGGTGAGTACAGAGCCTTCATCGCTTCCCGGTCCTCCGGTACTAATGAAGAGCTTCCATAATGGAAGCTCTTCATTAGTATTCGCCCCGTAAGACGCAGGGGCATTTTCCCCCCACTTTGGAGGGAAAAAAGTGCGTCTTATGGGGCAAAAAATACGGTATCCAATAGTGCTGATCAGAAGGCTGGAGTTGTCACCTGTTCTTCCCTTTGTGAACCCGTTCACCAGGACTGGACTTTCAGGGCAGAATCTAATGAAAGCAGGTCACTGACCCTAAATACTAGTTGCCTCTGGCCTGTCCTATACACTAAGAGATTCCGGATAAGTAAGCAATCGCCCCCACTCTGCTCAGCTTCCCAGCTCTCCGTGAGCTGCTCCTACTTAAGACTCCAGCACTGCCCCCCACCCATCCTCTAATGGTCCCCTTACTGACTCCTCAGGGAGCACATTAGCAGGAGCATAGTCAGGGTCTGACATGTAGCATATAGAATGCATTGGGGAAGCGGAGACGGTCTTGTGGAGGGCATTGGTGACAATTCTATTGCTTGCCCCTTTTTACAGATCTCCCAGTGCCCCCTTATAAGTGACACAGCCACAATTATTTACTTATAATTCCTGATCCTCACATGCAGTTTTGGAGCTCTTATTAAAGAACAGAGGGGTCGTTTCACTCAGTGTGATTAACTAACAAGCAGTAAGCCTGGTTTGATGGGGTTGATCCTGCCGACAGATGCTCTTTAGAGGGAAGCTATCACTTCTGTGCTGGCAGTCAGTACTTTTAGATTAACGATAGGCCAAACCCCACAGCACATGCCAGCGCTGGGAGGGAGATGAGTCTGATGAGCCTCACTACCCCCACTGTCCGCCTCCTACCGACATTCACTAGCAGGTTTCTTTCCAGTTGTGCATAGGAAAACCAGTCAGTCTGGGTCCTGAGGCAGGGAAGGGTAGAGGTAGTCCGTCTTGTTGGTCTCGTCTCCCTCACAGCCCTGGTGCACACTGTGGGGTTTGGCTTGTGAGTACTGACTGCCAGCACAGATGTGACAGACCGCTGAAATCACCGGGCCTGTGACTACACTATGCTCCCCCTTGTGAGGGCCATGTACTACAGGTGACAGGTTCCATTTAATGCAGATTATTTTATACAAAGAATTTTAATAGAGAATAGCAATCCGGCCTTACGCTGACTCCATAGCCATGGCTTCCTCATACATCACCGCACTGTTCCTCTCCACTGCCCTGCACTAAAGTGCATTTTTATGTTAAAAAATATCAATATTATTTAAAATATTATTTAAAAATAATTTTACAAAGTTTTTTTCTTCCCAGGTGACTGTACTGGGAGCTCGGAGGGACAATTGATATCTACAGATTATAATGCAGATGATCCGGGTGTCACATCAGATACGTATGAAGATTGTGCCATTATCCCAGATGTACCATCCACTCTTCACAGCAAAACTCTGTCATTTGATCCTTTAACACAAATCCGATCTTCTGATTCATCACTGACCGTTAACCAGAATGCAAGCCACAAAAGGGGTGAGGGAGCCCAAAGAGCTCAGAAAGGGAAGAAGTCATATCCATGTTCAGAATGTGGGAAATGTTTTGCTCACAAATCAGAACTTGAGAGGCATCAGAGAGTTCACACGGGAGAGAAGCCGTATTCATGTTCAGAATGTGGGAAATGTTTTACTCAGAAATCACATTTTATAAACCATCAGATAATTCACACAGGGGAAAAGCCTTATCCATGTTCAGAGTGTGGGAAATGTTTTACTCACAAATCAGAACGTGAGAGGCATCAGAGAGTTCACACGGGAGAGAAGCCGTATTCATGTTCAGAATGTGGTAAATGTTTTACTTCAAAATCATATTTTATGAGCCATCAGAGAATTCACACAGGGGAAAAGCCGTATCTATGTTCAGACTGTGGGCAATGTTTTACTCGCAAATCACAACTTGAGAGGCATCAGAGAGTTCACACGGGAGACAAGCCGTATTCATGTCCAGAATGTGGGAAATGTTTTACTCAGAAATTTTCTCTTGTTGTCCATCAGAGAATTCATACAGGGGAGAAACCGTATTCATGTTCAGAGTGTGGGAAATGTTTTACTCACAAATCAGAACTTGAGAGGCATCAGAGAGTTCACACGGGAGAGAAGCTCTATTCATGTTCAGAATGTGGGAAACGTTTTATTATGAAATCACATCTTGAGAGCCATCAGAGAATTCACACAGGGGAGAAGCCGTATTCATGTTCGGAATGTGGAAAATGTTTTGCTCATAAATCAAATCTTGAGCCCCATCAGAGAATTCACACAGGGGAGCTGTATTCATGTTCAGAATGTGGTAAATGTTTTACTAAGAAATCATCTCTTGAGAGCCATCAGAGAATTCACACAGGGGAAAAGCCTTATTCATGTTCGGAATGTGGAAAATGTTTTTCTCATAAAAAATCTCTTCAGACCCATCAGAGAATTCACACAGGGGAGAAGCTGTATTCATGTTCGGAATGTGGAAAATGTTTTACTCATAAAAAATCTCTTCAGACCCATCAGAGAATTCACACAGGAGAGAAGCCGTATTCATGTTCAGAATGTAGCGAATGTTTTACTAATAATTCAAGTCTTGCTATACATCAGAGAATTCACACAGGTGAGAAGCATTTTATTTGTTCAGAATGTGAAGAGAGTTTTGCTACAAAATCAGCTCTTCTTTTACATCACAGACGTCACACAGGGGAGAAGCCGTATTCATGTTCGGAATGTGGGAAATGGTTCACTCAGAAGTCATATCTTATTAAACATCAGAGAATTCACACAGGGGAGAAGCCATATTCATGTTCAGACTGTGGGAAATGTTTTACTCATAAATCAAATCTTCTGAAACATCAGAAAGTTCACACAAAGGAGAAGCCGTATTCATGTTCAAAATGTGGGAAATGTTTTACTCAGAAATCACATCTTCAGAGTCATCAGAGAATTCACACAGGAGAGAAGCCGTATTCATGTTCAGAATGTGGGAAATGTTTTACTACGAAATCATATCTTCAGAGTCATCAGAGAATTCATACAGGAGAGAAGCCATATTCATGTTCAGAATGTGGGAAATGTTTTACTATGAAATCAAGTCTTGAGAGACATCAGCAAATCTGCACAAAGGAGAAGCCATATTCATGTTAAGAATGTGACTGATGGGGGAGGGGGGCAAGCATGTGAGCGGCTGTGCGTCGGCTGAGCTCCTGCACTACCCCAGCCAATTATCCTGCAAACATTAGCCTAATACTGTTGCTTGCATGTTTACCCTGCAGTGGACCTTGGGAACACAACAATAGCGAAATTTAGCTGCCATGACCAGGAAAAGAAAAGGAAAAGGCACAGACAAGGACCCGCAAGATGGCTCTGGCTCTGCTGCAGCGCGGCTGGCACAATATGCTTTTTCAGCGGCACTACTTAGCACAAGACGCTCTGAGACAAGGGTGAGGCTCTACCATCAAATAGTGGCATAAACTCTGACAGTGAGGGGGTGGAAGCTGCTACAGTAAAAGAACGCGGCCCTAACTATGGCATCTTACAGACGAGTTGTGCAGACACTGAGTCAGAGGCTCAGGAATCCAAATCGGAGGAGTCAACCCTCAAAGATGTCATGCAAGCCATTACTAAATGCGGCAAGTCAATGAAGGTGCTGACAATGCAAGTCGGAGCCTTAAAAGAAGATCTGTCCATAGTCAGGCAGGACTTTCAAAAGTTGGCAGAACGCACAACCGCCCTGGAGGAGCGAGTGGGCGATATGGAGGACGCTATACATCCTCTCAAGAGGGACACTACGGAACATGCTCGCAGGCTAGATATACTGGCTGCCAAGCAAGATGACTTGGAAAATCGGCTGAGACGAAATAATGTAAGATTAGTTTGATTACCAGAAAAAGTGGAAGGTGTTAACCCTACAGAGTTATTTGAAACCTGGTTAAAAGAGCGGTTTGGTGCAGAAACATTAACTCCGCTGTTTGCACTTGAACGTGCTCACAGAGTGCCTACTCGCTCATTGCCACCGGGTGCACCCCCGAGACCGTTGCTCATGAAAATACTCCATTGCAGAGATCGTGATATTCTTCTTAGAAAGGCCAGGGAGCTACCGGATCTTTCAATTAACGGCCACAAGGTGTCACTCTTTACTGATTTCTCCATGAAGGTGCAGAAAAAGAGAGCCAGATTCCTTGATATAAAGCGTCGCTTGAGAGAATATGGAGTCTCCTATGATGTACCCAACGAAACTCAGGGTAGTTGCTCTGGGATCTACCAGTTTTTTTTTAAGGACCCAAAAGAAGCATTGAGATGGCTGGCAACTGCGTGAGGAAAGACAGCCACCAGATTGAGAATGGGTCATCAGGCTCCAGCGCAAGTAAATGATCATACTCCGTGAATGTGACTGACTGGGTGTATGCATGTGCCAATGCTAGAATGTTTACTTTACATGTTATTTCTATAGAGAGTTTGTAACTGAGCGGAACATGTATCTATAACGTGCAGTGGGTGTATTATGCTGTTTAGCATCTGTAAACTTAATATAAATAATGACCGGGAAGTGAACGGGAGACTACGACGCAACCAGCTCTAATAGTTTAGATAACACAGTTATTGTTATGTGTTAATTTAGTTCCTGTTATTACTTGCAGGGCTGCCACCTCTCTCTTTTCCAGTGGACTAGCTGTCCGGATTACCTGGCCTTGCTGACGGGTGTTTTTTTGATCCCGAGGACCTTAAGTTAGGTGTTTTTAATCGGGACCTATCAGGAAGGCCAGCGCATTCAAGCGTTTTAGTTGTTAATCGCCTATTTTAGGCATAGTTCGGGGATTATTTAGGGTTAATAACATAGGATTTGCAGATATGGGGAAAATGTCCTTGTGGTGCTTGTACATGTTATATAAGATACTGCACAGTTATGGGCTAGGGGTACTCTTCACTGGGTGGGAAGGTACGGCCACAGATATGACACCCTGGGATAGATATGGCTAAACCAGTGAGTTTTTTAAGTTGGAATGTAGGAGGGATAAAAGAGGCCACTAAAAGAAAGGCCATTATGGAAAGTTTGAAACTCTACCAGCCCCTGGTATGCTGCTTACAGGAGACTCCTTTAATGCCGGACCAGACTCATTTACTTAGACCTCAGTGGGTGGGTCATTGCTTCCATGCCACTTATTCCACTTATGCGAGGGGAGTGAGCATACTCATTCATAAGAATATAATCTTCAAATGTATATCTAACAAGATAGATGAAGAAGGGTTCTATGTTTGTTTATATGGCCCAATGTTCAATATTCCATGTGTCATAATTGGTATTTATGTACCCCCGCCATATTCATCACTAGTTATTAGGAGAGTGTTTTCATTCCTCGCGTTCTTGCCCACTGTCCCAACGTTAATATTAGGAGATTTTAATAATGTGATCTGCCCGGTACTGGATAGAATGGGGGCATCTACCCAGTTAACTTCTGAGGGGATTACTCCATTTGGGAGGCTCTTAAACTGAAGCTTCCATTTTAGATTTCTGGAGGTTGAAAAACCCCCAAACACAACAATACTCATGTTGTTCCAGTACCTATGATTCGTTATCCAGAATAGACCTAGTACTGGGTAATGCTGAAATGGGTCACCCTATTCAAGAAATAGTGGTAGGTTGTGGTGGCTCACTAGCAAGTAGTTAAGGTATGGTGCTGCAAGCTCATATAGAGGGAA
Organism: Bufo bufo; assembly: GCF_905171765.1. Classification (NCBI taxonomy): domain Eukaryota; kingdom Metazoa; phylum Chordata; class Amphibia; order Anura; family Bufonidae; genus Bufo; species Bufo bufo. Next base: position 555,882,240 of record NC_053393.1, on the reverse strand, counting down.
TCACCCCACCCTCTCTTTAAAGGCAAATGTAGTAATAGGAAAATGAGCGAGCACTCATACACTTGGCAACCAAATTGACGTGCAGAAAATATTTATTAAATCCCCATAAAATACAAGTAATAAAATTTATAAGAACAATGTAGCAATAATATACAACATTACAGTCACATATATTGTGGTAGATATGATCGATACTATATTCGATAAAAATATATTCAATAGAAATATTCGATAAATTGAATGGTAGAAAATTCAATGTTGAAATATTCGATAGAATATTCGATACCACTGAATAGTGTCGATAAATTCAATAATATATATCACACCAAAAAACTTCAAGTATATGCTGTTATTTGGGAAAGAGGGGGTATTATCTTCTAGCGCTCTATCCCAATTTGGGAAACTGAATGTCACTGAAAATGTTGTAGGTGTATTCACTGGGAGCGCAATATGTTCATAAAGTGTCCACAGGAATCCTGATAATGTGAAAAGTCTCTTATAGCATATCCTTTTAAGGTCGATATGAGCTTTGAATCGAAGAAAACTTTAAATCGATATTTGGCTTACCGTCTAGCATCTGCTGTCTCCCTATTGCTTCAATGGAGCTTTAAATATTTGCCGGCTTATTCAGTCGCTCCATACAGCAAGCTGGTTTAAATTTCGCGGGAGTTCCAAAGATCGCGGGAGTTGCCACTCTGTTCCGCAATTTCCTTTGGTGCAGCTTTCGACGATAAGAATAGTTAATCCTTTACTGTAAAAATTTTCTTCTGTATGGCCATACAGTATTATCGGAAGCTTTTTAATGCAGGTACATCACTTGTTTCACCATACGCGTTACGGGTAGATTCACTCTCCCTTCCTCAGTAGTCAAGTGTCTGCCTGCTCTGCCTCCATTTTTATCCATTCCTTTAATTGCTTCCCAAATCTCGGACACCTGTTGTTCATACTACTCCCAAGTTGGCCAGGGAATCCTCCCACATAATCAGGGGATAATTCTATACAGCCTTGAATTTATTTTTTATTTTTTTTCTTTCTTGCAGTTTGCATGCGTTTTTTTGGGGGGACACATGCGTTTTTTGGCCCAGATGTCCCAATTGGTGTGATATATCATTGTGTGAAATATAAACTTGATATCTGATTGCTAACACTTATAAAATGACTTTTTATAATAAAATATTATTAAACAAATTTTCAAGATTAAAATACCAATATAAGAATGTAAAACAATAAATAATAAATGTGATACAATTATTCGGATTTGAGATTTCTGATTTCAAGAAATACAATATCTACCCAGAAGACTCTCTGATCATTCTCCGGTACTAGCGTTGGTTAATTTCCTTCCCCCGGCTGTGAACAGAGGCGAAATGTGGAAATTTTATCCGCACTGGCTCTCTGTTTTAGCTGATAGGAGAGAGGCTGAAGGAATTCTTCACATATTATTTACCTACTGCATCTCGTTTGGTGGTGTGGGATACCATGAAGGCCTTCTTAAGAGGGTTACTTATAGCGGATGTAAATAAAAAAATAAAAAAACTAGGGTGACCATACAAAACTGTTGTTGGGGGTGGAAAGTGCAGAGGCAAATTATGTAGAGCAACCCTCTATAGAACATGCAGCACACTGGAAAGAAGCACAACAAGCACTAAATGATCGCTTGCTTATTAACGCGACAAACGCTTTTTTGAAAAGCAATCGTATTATGAGGAGGGGGAGAGAACAGGAAGATTACTGGCACTAATATCTAAGGCCCAACAACTATCGGCATATATAGCTGCTCTCCGTAACTCTACTGGAGACTTGTGCACGACATCAGAATAGATATTAGTGGTCATGCACCTGTTCTACTCATCCTTATGAATCAAAAGCGGATGCTGATTACACAGAGACTGCAGGATTTCTAGACCAGTTGCTACTCCCTACCCTGAGGAACAGAGAAATTTCCTAGAAGCCTCTATAACTGTAAAGGAAATGGAAGATGCTTTGAGGTAATATGTAAAATAACAAGGCCCCGGGTGGAGATGGGCTATCGGTTGAAATATACAGAACGTATGCCTCTACACTATTACCTCAATTATTAGAGGTCTATAAGGAAGCCCAGAGTCAAGGTAAATTGCCCATGTCTATGAATGAAGCAATAATAGTAGTTATTCCAAAACCGGGAAAAGATAGGCCTATAGGACTCTGCCGCTAGACTATCTCCCTGCTTCAGGTAGATGCCAAAATCCTAGCAAAACTTTTGGCGAATAGGTTAAACTCGTGATAACTTCGCTCATACATACTGACCAAGCAGGATTTATGCCTAACATGTCAACAGCGGTGAATATAAGGAGATTATTCCTAAATATTCAGGTGAGCCAGGTCCTCGCCTTGAATGCGGCGGTCGCATCTCTTGATGCGGCCAAAGCATTCGACAGCGTGGAATGGCGATACCTATGGAAGGTGCTCAAGAAATTGGGGGTTGGACCAGAATTCATTAGGTGGATAGAACACTATATAAATGCCCCACAGCTAGACTCGGAGAGCCCCCCATTTATTCTGAGTCCTTTAAATTACACAGGGGAATCGGGCAAGGGTGCACTTAATCTCCCCTATTGTTTGCAATGGCAATAGAGCCCCTTGCAGAGGCCCTAAGGAGAGCGGAGACAGTGAAAGGTCTCCGTTATGGCCCATTAACGGAAAAAGTAGCACTATGTCCTATTGCTGTTCTTAGATGAATATATTACTTAGCAGCCCAATTGCAGCATATCAGGGGCTGGGGAGACGATGGTGGCCTTAATACAGCTGGAAGGATTGTAAAACAATTGATTAATGGTAAAAGCCTAATGTCTGAAATAGAGGATGGTACAATGGTTAAAGTAGGGAACCGATTTGGCCTGCTCCGTACTATACACAGAGGTGGAAGGCTAGAACTGTTGCAGGACTCACGGGTTTTACCAAGTTCACTCCGATTTGGCCCAAACCTATGTTCAAGGAGTTGGATAAAGTAGCAAATGCCCAGGTATGGGAAGCATACGGACTTAACCGCATACATCAGTTATTTGATAATGGTACCCTTAAGGAATATACCCAGCTACAAAAATAATTTACATTACTGAAAACCCAGTTTTACCTATATTTGCAACTCCGGCATACCATACAGTCACAGGAACAGCAGGGGAAGAAAGCACCTGCCACTAAACATTCTATCATAGACCTTACTAGTTCACAAGGGGGCACCAGTGGAGTTACTTCTCCATTATAAGAGCCTAATGGAGATGCAATTTAAAAAAACACCCTTTACGGTTATACGATAAGTGGTAAAGGCTGAAGCTCAGCCTGCATTTATGGGAGGGGCGAAGGAGGCCTATATAGCACCGCCCCGCTTTTCATCATGGACGCCGTGCTCTTATGTGACGTCCCTTCTGCTTCTGGGTCTCCTGCGCATGCCACCGCTGGCCCGACCTCGCTGCCGCCTGAACTTCACTGCTGCCGAAATCGCACTGCCGCCTAATTCGCACTGCCACCATCCTCTCGCCCATCCGGTAAGCTTGCGGCGCCTTGAGCTGCTCCCCGTTCTGGGAGCCTCGACGCCCGTTCATCCAGTGTATTTGCCGTCCTCTCGCGAGACTGGGCCCCGCCTCCCACATTGGTCTCCTGGGCAACGCCGGCCGCGTCTTCCGGCTAGCTCAGATTCTTTCCCAGCAGGTCGCCAGCACAGACGATTGTTGCATTATGTTAATCTAACATAATCACAGTCAGCACACATCTTAGTACTTATCTTCATAAACAGAGACTTGGCAGTCATTGCAAATACCCAGTAGCAGCCCCAGCCCCCCCAAAAAAGGGACCCCTCCAAAGGGTCCATCATGTAACACATGGACCACCATTTTGTACCAGTTCACGCATAATTAAGCTAAACATGTTACACATACCAGGTACGCACACAATTCCCTTGCCATCACCTTACAGCTCCATTCCATCCACATCTACATCCAGAGCACCGTCTCAACTTTGCCGCACGCTCACGTTCATGATGAGTTGCCTGACATGCATCAGGCACATGTTAGGTTCCATTTTCTGACACGCATCAGAATAAAAAAAAATTATAATTTTTTCCTGTCATGCAGCAGATTCATGTCATTGTTATATTCCTGACACACATCAGGTTCGTCTGGTCCCGTATCTGTCACGCAGCAGATTCATGTCATTTTTTATTTTTCTGACACCTGTTTTCCTGCCACGCATCAGGTTCATCCGGCCAGGTATCTGCCAGGCAGCAGATTCATGTCTTTTTTTATTTTCCTGACACGCATCAGGTCCATCCGGCCAGGTATCTGCCGCACAGCAGATTCATGTCTTTTTTTATTTTCCTGACACGCATCAGGTCCATCCGGCCAGGTATCTGCCACGCAGCAGATTCATGTCTTTTTTCATTTTTCCTCTTTTGTTATTTCCTGACACGCATCAGGTTCATGTTATTTTCAAGGTTCTCAAACACATCAGGTTCATCTGCCGCCCTGACACGCATCAGGCGCATGATTGTTTCAACAGGTTCTTTCCCATCTCTGTTCCACGGTCCTGCCACACGGCAGGCTTATCAGGTCATCTGTCACGTCAGGCATGTTTCAATTGGTTCATTTGTTCCTGCCCAGATGCGCATCAGGTGCAGCTTGCCACTGGCCACGCAGCCAACGCACGTGTTCCTGTTCGCCTGCCACGCATCGGTCATTCAATTCTGACTCCAGGTGTTCACTCACTTACCTCACATGTATCAGGCCGGTTTGGTTTCTCTACATTCGGGCTTCCAGCTCCCTGATCCACGTCGGGTTCTACGTTGTCTCCAGAATCTCTCTAACCTCACCCCATGTTTTCCAGGATCATCAAAGAGGTCTGTCTGGTTCGGTTTCCATTTAGGTGGTTTCCTCCAGGTATCAGTCTTAGGTCCTTGGTCATCCAGATCATTCAAGTTCCACGGTATCATACGCCCAATCCAGGTAAGTTTTGATTTTTCAGTATTTCGTCCTTCAGGATCCTGCCAGAATCATATATGTAGCCTTTCTTTCAGGTAATCTAGGCCAGCTCGTCAGGTGGGTCAGCCCTCTTACCCCTCTTCTTGGTGACAGCTTTTCTCTGTCACACTTCGGTATTTGCATTCTGAGGGTTCCGCAGGTTCACTTGAGGGCGTCAGGTGGCTCTACCACCCCCCTTACTTCCATTTTTCATTTTTTCCATCTTTTATTTCACAGCACGATGTCCCACGCTTCCGATATCGCCGAGACTCGCTCCATTCCGGAATCACCCAGCTCGGCCCATGGAAGCAATCTTTCCTTCAGGCAGTGGACCATTCCAAAGCTAATGACCGAATTAACCAGGAGAGGCATTCGCTATCCTGCCTCGGCTCGCAAAGCAGAGTTGTACAGACTGCTAACTGCTGAGCCTATCTTAGCTGCGGAGGAACAAGTGTCCCTGTCTACAATCCAGACATCGCTGGCCCAGCTTCATTGAATCATTAACACTCTTTCCAGTTCAGTGTCTGACATCCAGACCAGGTTGCTGGCTGTGGAGACCAGGCCGTCAATGCCGGACATACCTACCTCTCCTGTCCCAGGCCCCTCCACCACTCGGGCCCCAACCCCAGGTAGGGCTCCCAGCTCCTTTACCATTGCCCCGTCACACTTCGTTCCTGACAACATCCGCAAGGATATTCTGGCAGGTAAAGATGTAAACCTGGCTTCTATCCTCATTTCCACCCATGACTCCAACGAAAAATAAGACCATCGCATGTGGGGACGTGTCGGTGGTTCTTAAGTCCAAAAATGCCCGCCTGCACAAGAAACTCTCCATTCTGGAATTTGTGCTGGCTTTCAGCTTATTCCGGGATATTCTATGCTATGCCCAACCACACCGTAGGGAGGAACTAGACACCTACCTGTACAGGGTAACTGATTTGGGTCACAAGTATGGAGGACATGCCTTTTATGACTATCATCGCTCGTTTTCTGCCAAAGCCGCTGCTGCTCTGTCCCAATTCCAGCACATCACGGATTGGTCCACACTAGACATGGAGCTGTTCTGCAGGCATTTTGCGGGTCTTAAAGCGCCCACCTGTGCAACCTGTCAATCCATCTCGCATTCCTCCGACTGGTGTCCCAATTCAGGATCTCTGGCCCAAGGTACCCCCTGCCATTCCTTCCGGCTCCTCAAGTTCAGGGCAGAACGTTGACAAATGGGGCAGGCCCATAGTGTTTCTGGGCAGGAGTCAGGTCTGCAATAATTTCAACTGGTCAGACTGTTATTTTTCAAAGTGCAAGGCTTTGCACGTTTGCTCCATTTGTTTCACGGCCCATCCCCAGTCTTCTTGTCCGCAAAGATCGTCCAAAAATCTATGACTAACCAGAGTCAATATCGAATTACTAGCTAGTAACATAGTACATAAGGCCGAAAAAAGACATTTGTCCATCCAGTTCGGCCTGTTATCCTGCAAGTTGATCCAGAGGAAGGCAAAAAACCCTGTGAGGTAGAAGCCAATGTTCTCCACTTTAGGGGAATAAAAAATTCCTTCCCGACTCCAATCATGCAATCAGAATAACTCCCTGGATCAACGACCCCTCTCTAGTAGCTATAGCCTGTAATATTATTAAGCTCCAGAAATACGTCCAGGCCCCTCTTGAATTCCTTTATTGTACTCACCATCACCACCTCCTCAGGCAGAGAGTTCCATAGTCTCACTGCTCTTACCGTAAAGAATCCTCTTCTATGTTTGTGTACAAACCTTCTTTCCTCCAGACGCAGAGGATGTCCCCTCGTCACAGTCACAGTCCTGGGGATAAATAGCTGATGGGATAGATCTCTGTACTGACCCCTGATATATTTATACATATTAATTAGATCTCCCCTCAGTCGTCTTTTTTCTAAAGTGAATAACCCTAATTTTGATAATCTTTCAGGGTACTGTAGTTGCCCCATTCCAGTTATTACTTTAGTTGCCCTCCTCTGAACCCTCTCCAGCTCTGCTATGTCTGCCTTGTTTACAGGAGCCCAGAACTGTACACAGTACTCCATGTGTGGTCTGACTAGCGATTTGTAAAGTGGACTATGTTCATATCACGGGAATCTATGCCCCTTCTGATGCAACCCATTATCTTGTTGGCCTTGGCAGCAGCTGCCTGACACTGGTTTTTGCTGCTTAGTTTGCTGTTTATTAAAATTCCTAGATCCTTTTCCATGTCAGTGTTACCGAGTGTTTTACCATTTAGTATGTACGGGTGACTTGCATTTTTCCTTCCCATGTGCATAACTTTACATTTATCAGTGTTAAACCTCATCTGCCACTTATCTGCCCAAGCCTCCAATCTATCCAGATCCCTCTGTAATAGTATACTGTCCTCATCAGTGTAAATTACTTTACACAGTTTAGTGTCATCTGCGAAAAGTGATACTTTACTATGCAAGCCTTCTACAAGATCATTAATAAATATATTGAAGAGAATAGGGCCCAATACTGACCCCTGAGGTACTCCACTAGTGACAGTGACCCAATCTGAGTGTGTACCGTTAATAACCACCCTCTGTTTTCTATCACTCAGCCAGTTACTTACCCACAAACAGATGTTTTCTCCCAGTCCGAGCATTCTCATTTTATATACTAACCTTTTATGTGGTACAGTGTCAAATGCTTTGGAGAAGTCCAGATATACGACATCCATTGATTTGCCGCTGTCAAGTCTAGAACTTACCTCCTCATAGAAACTGATTAAATTAGTCTGACATGACCGATCCCTCACGAAGCCATGCTGATATGGCGTTATTTGCTTATTTCCGTTGAGATGCTCTAATATAGCATCTCTCAGAAAACCTTCAAACAGTTTACCCACAACAGATGTTAAACTTACCGGCCTATAGTTTCCAGGCTCTGTTTTTGGCCCCTTTTTGAATATTGGCACCACATATGCCACACGCCAATCCTGTGGGACATTCCCTGTCAGTATAGAGTCTGCAAATATCAGAAATAAGGGTCTGGCTATGACATTACTGTCATGGTCTTACCTGCTTGCTGCTCTCCTTCGTTTGACATGTGCTGGCGGCCATCTTGGGTCCTGGGTTTCTTGTAGCCTTCCACCCTGCGGCTCCTCCTTCCCCTGGGAGGAGCTGGATGCCTAGCTCATATATATAGGAGGTCTGTGGCTTCAGTTCCTTGCTTGGTCCTCTTGTGTTCACATGCTTCTAAGACTGCTGCTGCTTCTGGTTCCTGATCCTGGCTTCGTCTGACTACCCTGCTGGTTCCTGATCCTGGCTTCGTCTGACTACCCTGCTGGTTCCTGATCCTGGCTTCGTCTGACTACCCTGCTGGTTCCTGATCCTGGCTTCGTCTGACTACCCTTCTGGTTCCTGACCTCTGGCTTCGCTAAGACTCTGCTCGGTTTCACCATCCGTTTGGACTTTTGCTTTACAGCTTTATTTTCAATAAAGCCTTCTTATTTTCACTTATCTCTGTTGTACGTCTGGTTCATGGTTCCGTGACATTAGGACCAAGCCATGAATTCTGACGGTACAGGGCCATCCTCGCTACCCACGCTGGTTGCCAGACTTGATCAGCAGGATCACCTGTTGGGTCGGTTCGCTGTGGCGTTGCAAACCCTGCTTGAACGCACGGCTCATTTCGCTCCCGTTGCCGATGGGTCGGTTGTCGCTCCTGGGCTCGCTCCTACTGCCGCTCCGGTTGTTGCGCCAGAGTCTACCCCGACACCTGTTGTTGCGCCTGCGGTGTTTCGGGGTATGACCGGTTCTGCCCCTCTTCCACAGCGCTTTGGGGGAGAGCCAACTCAGTGCCGAGGTTTCCTTAACCAGGTGGGCATTTATTTCGAGTTGCTGCCACATGCCTTTCCTACTGAGAGATCAAAGGTGGGCTTCTTGATCTCGCTGCTCTCAGACAAGGCCTTGGCCTGGGCCAGCCCTTTATGGGAGAACAACAATCCGGTGGTTGCCGAGTTTTCCGGTTTTGTTGCTTCTCTTCGGAAGGTATTCGATGTGCCGGCTCGTGCTGCCTCTGCTGCGAAGCTCCTTATGTCCATCAGACAGGGTTCACGATCCGTAGCTGAATACGCCATTGAGTTTCGTACCCTGGCAGCAGAGGTGGGCTGGAATAATGAGGCTCTGGTCGCTGCTTTCTCTCATGGTCTCTCGGATGCCTTGAAGGATGAGGTTGCAGCTAAGGACCTACCAGTTGAGCTCGAGTCTCTTATTTCTTTCCTGATTTTGATTGACACCAGACTCAGGGAGAGACCTTCCTTTAAGGAGAACCTGCGGAGGTCTTCTAACAGATTGGTGCCTACGTTTGCTGTCCCACCCGTGCCTCCCTCTCCTCCCACGCCTCCTGGGGATGACTTGTCTGGGGGTGAACCCATGCAGCTGGGGTTTGCTCGCCTGTCCGAGGGGGAGAGGGCACTCCGGAGACGCGAGGGCCGATGCATGTACTGTGGTCTCGGTGGGCATTTTCGGTTGGCATGTCCGAACCGTCCGGGAGACGCTCGTACCCTGAGATCCTGTCGGGGGCAGATCTTGGGTGGAGTCTCCTCGTCCCCGGTTTCCCGTGTTGACAAACCACTGATCACTGTTGTCCTCTCCTGGGTCGGGGGCTCGGTGACGACCCAGGCGTTGGTGGACTCTGGTGCTGGTGGTTTGTTCATTGATAGTGTGTTCGCTGCCGCCAATTCCATTCCTCTGCAGGCTCGAGGTTCCCCACTGGCTCTTGAGGCGATAGACGGCAGACCCCTTCTGCCGCCACACGTGACTCATGAGACCCTTCCAGTGGGGATAGCCATTGGTGCCGTTCACAGAGAGTCGGTCTGCCTCCAGGTTATTTCGTCTCCACACTACTCGGTGGTCTTGGGGTACCCCTGGCTCCAGAAGCATAATCCGACTTTCGATTGGAGATCGGTCGAGATCCTCTCGTGGTCACCGCAGTGTGGGGCTAGTTGCATCCATGGGTCTGTCAAGTTGCTGTGTACTTCCTCGGACTCTCTGTTGCCTCCTGAATACGAGGAGTACCGGGATGTATTCGATAAGGTGCGCGCGGTTGCCCTACCTCCGCACCGCCCATACGATTGTGCCATAGAGTTACAATCTGGTGCCGTTCCTCCTCGTGGCAAAGTCTATCCACTGTCGGTAGCGGAGAATGAGGCCATGGAGGAGTACGTGAGGGAGGCGCTTTCACGCGGACACATTCGCAAATCTTCGTCCCCGGCAGGGGCTGGATTTTTCTTTGTGAAAAAGAAGGGCGGTGAGTTGAGGCCTTGCATCGATTACAGGGGTCTCAATCGCATCACGATCAAGAACGCTTACCCGATACCCTTGATTTCTGAGCTGTTCGATCGCCTTAAAGGGGCCACGGTCTTTACCAAACTCGACCTGAGGGCGGCATATAACCTGGTAAGGATCAAGGCGGGCGATGAGTGGAAGACCGCGTTTAACACCAGGACCGGTCATTACGAATCCTTGGTTATGCCCTTTGGGTTGTGCAATGCGCCCGCAGTCTTTCAGGAATTCATCAACGATGTTTTCCGTGACCTGTTGCAGCAGTGTGTGGTAGTCTATTTGGATGACATCTTGGTATATTCTGAATCCATGGAGGCCCACATTCTGGATGTCAGACGAGTGTTGCAACGGTTACGAGAGAACAAGCTGTTCGGTAAGCTTGAGAAATGCGAATTTCACCGATCCCAGGTAACCTTCTTAGGTTACATCATTTCCGCTGAGGGGTTCTCCATGGATCCTGAGAAGGTTTCGGCTGTCTTACAGTGGCCCCAGCCCAGTGGTCTTCGTTCCCTGCAGCGCTTTTTGGGCTTCGCCAATTATTATCGGAAGTTCATCAGGGACTTTTCCATGCTGGCCAAGCCTCTCACGGATCTGACCAGGAAGGGCAGTAATTCCCAGGTCTGGCCGCTCGAGGCCATCCGAGCTTTTGAGGCCCTAAAGTCCGCCTTTGTGTCGGCTCCGATTCTGTCGCATCCCAACCCTGGGTTGCCCTTTGTCCTCGAGGTGGACGCGTCTGAGACGGGAGTAGGCGCCCTTCTGTCTCAGCGTAGAACACCAGAGGGTCCTCTGCTTCCTTGTGGGTTTTACTCCCGGAAACTGTCTTCCGCGGAGTGCAACTATCAGATTGGTGACAGGGAGTTATTGGCCATCGTGCAGGCCCTTAAAGAATGGAGGCACTTGCTCGAGGGTTCGGTGGTTCCGGTTCTCATCCTGACGGACCACAAGAATCTGACCTACCTTTCTGAGGCCAAGAGATTGACACCACGTCAGGCCAGATGGGCTCTGTTCTTGTCACGTTTTAATTACGTGGTCTCCTACCTACCCGGTTCCAAGAACATCAGGGCGGATGCCTTATCACGGCAGTACTCCGAGCTGTCCAGGGAGGAGTCGATTCCGACTTCGGTCATACCTCCGAATCAGATCCTGGCCGCCATTCGCACCAGCCTGACCTCTCCCCTGGGTGAGCAGATTTTGGCGGCTCAATCGGGTGCTCCCTCTGGGAGACCCAACGGCAGATGTTTTGTGCCTGAGGAGTTGCGCACTCGGTTGTTGCGAACCTACCATAACTCCAAGACCGCGGGGCATCCTGGAAAGAATCAGCTGTCCTGGGCTGTTTCACGTCTGTTCTGGTGGCCTTCCCTACGTTCCGACATCGCCGCATATGTAGCGTCATGCTCCGTTTGTGCCCAGAGTAAGTCCCCTCGGCACCTTCCGTTGGGCCTTCTGCAACCCATAGCCACCGGGGAGCGCCCATGGTCACACCTGGGGATGGATTTCATTGTGGACCTCCCTGCATCCCGAGGCCATACGGTCATTCTCATGTTTGTGGATCGGTTTTCCAAAATGTGCCACTGTGTTCCTCTCAAGAAGTTACACAAGAGTTGGCCACGATTTTTGCCAGGGAGGTCTTCCGGTTGCACGGTTTGCCTAAGGAGATTGTGTCGGATCGGGGGAGTCAGTTTGTGTCCAGGTTCTGGCGCGCCTTTTGCTCCCAGTTGGGGATTCATCTCTCCTTCTCCTCGGCCTACCACCCTCAGTCCAATGGGGCCGCAGAACGATCCAATCAGGCCTTGGAGCAATTCCTTCGTTGCTATGTCTCCGATCACCAAGACAATTGGGTTGACCTCCTGCCTTGGGCTGAGTTTGCCAGGAACACGGCGGTGAACTCTTCCTCTGGGACGTCTCCCTTCATGGCCAATTATGGGTTCCAACCTGCCGTGTTACCGGAGGTATTCTCTCCCCAGGATATTCCGGCTGTGGAGGATCACCTTTCCGTCCTACGTGCTTCTTGGGTACAGATCCAGAAGTCCCTTGAGGTCTCTGCGCAGCGCCAGAGATTCCAGGCTGATCGCAGACGAGCGCCTGCTCCTTCCTACCAGGTCGGAGACCGTGTATGGTTGTCCACCCGCAACCTCAACCTTCGAGTGCCCACTCCCAAGCTGGCGCCTCGCTTTGTTGGTCCCTTCCGAGTGCTTCGCAGGGTAAACCCGGTAGCCTATGCCCTTGCGCTTCCTCCTGGCATGCGGATCTCCAACGTGTTTCATGTCTCCCTGTTGAAGCCACTGGTGTGTAATCGTTTCACTTCCTCGGTTCCTCGGCCTCGTCCGGTCCAAGTGGGCAATCGTGAGGAATATGAGGTGAGCAATATCCTGGACTCACGCCTGGTCCGCGGTCGGTTGCAGTTTTTGGTCCATTGGCGTGGTTATGGTCCAGAGGAGCGTTCCTGGGTTCCCTCCGCAGATGTCCATGCTCCTGCCTTGCTCCGAGCCTTCCACGCACGCTTCCCTCAGAAACCGTTTTGTGCTCCGCGGAGGAGGGGCCCTTGAGGGGGAGGTACTGTCATGGTCTTACCTGCTTGCTGCTCTCCTTCGTTTGACATGTGCTGGCGGCCATCTTGGGTCCTGGGTTTCTTGTAGCCTTCCACCCTGCGGCTCCTCCTTCCCCTGGGAGGAGCTGGATGCCTAGCTCATATATATAGGAGGTCTGTGGCTTCAGTTCCTTGCTTGGTCCTCTTGTGTTCACATGCTTCTAAGACTGCTGCTGCTTCTGGTTCCTGATCCTGGCTTCGTCTGACTACCCTGCTGGTTCCTGATCCTGGCTTCGTCTGACTACCCTGCTGGTTCCTGATCCTGGCTTCGTCTGACTACCCTGCTGGTTCCTGATCCTGGCTTCGTCTGACTACCCTTCTGGTTCCTGACCTCTGGCTTCGCTAAGACTCTGCTCGGTTTCACCATCCGTTTGGACTTTTGCTTTACAGCTTTATTTTCAATAAAGCCTTCTTATTTTCACTTATCTCTGTTGTACGTCTGGTTCATGGTTCCGTGACAATTACTTAATTCCTTTAGGATACGGGGGTGTATGTCATCCGGTCCTGGCGATTTGTCTATTTTAATATTTTTAAGTCGCTGATGTACTTCTTCCTGGGTCAGACAGGACACTTTTAATGGGGAATTTATTTTTACATTCTGCATGTCATCTGACAGTTTATTTTCCTCAGTGAATACATTGGAGAAAAAAATATTTAACAGCTTTGCTTTCTCCTCGTCGCTCTCTGCGACTCCCCCCTCATTACTCTTTAAAGGGCCAACACCTTCAGATTTATACTTTTTAACATTTATATAATTGAAGAACATTTTAGGGTTAGTTTTACTCTCTTTGGCAATTAATCTCTCAGTCTCTAGTTTGGCCGCTTTTATTTGTTTTTTACATGTTCTATTTTTTTCCTTATAGTTTTTCAGTGCTTCTGTGCTACCCTCCTGTTTTAGTGTTTTATATGCTTTCTTTTTGTCATTTATTGCTTTCTTTACAGTTCTATTTATCCACATTGGTTTCTTTTTGTTCCTTAACCTTTTATTACCATACGGTATGTACCTCTCACAATGAGTTTTTAGGATGTTTTTAAAGATATCCCATTTTGTGTCTGTATTTGTGAGGACTTTGTCCCAGTTAGTTTGGCCTATGGCCTCTCTTAGTTGGCTAAATTTAGCTTTTTTGAAGTTTTGGTATTTTTGTTCCTCCCTGTAGAACGCTCTTTTGAATGATAATTGGAAGGTTATTACTTTATGGTCACTATTTCCCAGGTGTCCCCCAACCTGCACGTCTGTTGTTCTGTCAGGTCTATTGGTTAATACTAAGTCCAGTATGGCCGTCCCTCTAGTCGGGTCCTGAACCAGTTGGGAGAGGTAATTGTCTTTGGTTATTGCCACGAACCTGTTTCCCTTATGAGATATACAAGTTTCAGTTTCCCAGTCTATATCTGGGTAGTTGAAGTCCCCCATAATAACCACCTCATTATGATTTGCCGCCTCGTCTATCTCGTTTAATAGTAGATTTTCTGTGGACTCTGGTATATTTGGTGGTTTATAGTAAACTCCTATTAGTAATTTATTGTTGTTTTTAGCTCCATGTATCTCTACCCACAGTGACTTCACATGTTCATGTCCCTCACTTATATCTTCTCGGACTGTGGGCTTTAGACAAAACTTTACATAAAGGCAAACCCCTCCCCCTCTCCGGTTTTGGCGATCCTTTCTAAACAGACTGTAACCTTGTACATTAACTGCCCAGTCATAGCTATCATCCAGCCATGTCTCAATTATTCCCACTATGTCATAGTCCTCCTCACACATCACTAATTCCAGTTCACCAGTTTTATTAGTCAGGCTTCTGGCATTAGTATACATACATTTGAGAGGTTTATGTATATTTTTTACCCTACACCTTTCCTTCTGAACTGTTCTAGTCCCTCCTTCCATTCCTCCCCCATTCTTATTACCTTGCCCCCGGTCTCTATCTGCACTATCTTCCCCTCCTATAACGTAATTACCCTCCCCCCCCAGTCCCTAGTTTAAACACTCCTCCAACCTTCTAGCCATCTTTCTCCCCAGCACAGCTGCCCCTTCCCCATTGAGGTGCAGCCCGTCCCTACGATAGAGCCTGTAGCCGATAAAAAAATCGGCCCAGTTCTCCAGGAACCCAAACCCCTTCTTCCTACACCAGTTCTTGAGCCACTTGTTAATCTCCCTAATCTCCCATTGCCTTTCTTGTGTGGCTCGTGGTACAGGCAGTATTTCGAAAAATACTACCTTTGAGGTCCTTGCCCTCAGCTTTTGACCTAAATCCCTGAAATCATTTTTAAGGACTCTCCACCTACCTCTAACTTTGTCACCCTCCTTCAGCATCATCACGACACCGATTTTGTGCAGTTTTTGATTTCTGGGTTTTCGCAGGGGTTCCACACAGGGCTGGTTTCCTCCCCGCTGGCCACATGGCAAGGCTCAAATCTCTGTTCCGCTTTGGCAGATCCGGAGTCAATCGACTCTCTCATACAGTCCAAAATCCCCAAGGGTTTTCTCCTAGGTCCATTTGCAGTCCCCCCCTTTGACATCTGGAGGGTCAATCCCATTGGTCTGGTCACAAAAAAGTTTTCAAATAAAAAAAGGCTGATATTTGACCTCTCTGCTCCTCATGCTTCCAGCACACCTAAACGAAGCCATTCGGTTGATCCTCCAGCTGGGACCAGGCGCTTGGCTTTCCAAGGCAGATATTGCCGATGCTTTTAAACTACTTCCAGTTTCACCTCAATTATGGAAATTCTATGGCATCAAATGGAGGGACCTGTACTATTTTTCAGACAGATTGACGTTTAGATTAAAAAGCAGCCCCTGGCTGTTTGTCAAATTCGCCTAAGCTCTCCACTGGGTCTTAGTCAATCATGGCGAGTGTTCCAGGGTCATTCACTACTTGGATGACTTCCTGCTGATCGAAACCTCAGAGCAAGCACCCAATCAGCTCCAGGTACTTCTTGACATATTTTCAAAACGAAACGTCCCGGTTGCCCCGGCAAAAGTTGAGGGCCCATCTTCAATCATAACCTTCCTGGGCATCATTTTGGACACTGGTAAGATGGAAGCCAGACTACCCGACGACAAGCTCCAAAAAATCCAAGATTCCATCAGGAAATCAGTCACGGCCAGGACCCTCGCGAAGGTCGAACTCCAGTCACTTCTGGGAATGTTAAACTTCGCCTCAAGGATCATGCCTCAGGGCCGAGCTTTCATTTCCAGACTGCTGCAACTTTTACCTGCTGCCTCGGATCAGGACGCCTTGATCCATCTCGATACCGCAGCGACGGCCGATTTACACATGTGGCACCATTTCCTCTCAAACTAGAATGGCATCTCCCTCTTCGTCCCTTCTTGGGACCACAACTCACCTACAGTCTTTTCCGACGCAGCAGCTTCAAAAGGGTTTGCAGCCATTTTTAACAACCACTGGTTTGCAGGTCCTTGGCCGCTTCAGATTTCCTCAGTTCAAAGTTCTATCAAATCCTCTCCACTTCTAGAAATTTATCCCATTGTCGCAGCTGCCCAGATCTGGGGCGAGCTTTGGAGGAATAAGCCATTCATCTTCGTCACAGACAATCAGGCAGTCGTAGAAATCCTCAGCAAAGGCCGTTCCTCTTCTCCACAAATCATGCCTTTTGTCCGTAGACTAGTGTGTCTTGCTTTACAGTTTAATTTTCATTTTTCATGTAGGTTCATACAGGGTTCAGCAAATACAGCGGCCGATGCCCTCTCTCGTTTCAACTTCCCTGTTTTCTTTCAGGTAATGCCAGATGCCGATCCATCAGGGGTCCCTCCACCGACCCTCGAGACACTGACGATGGATTAAGCAAGCACGTCAGAACGGCTAAGTCACTCATCCATAATTCCTTGTCACTCAATACAGCCAGGAATTACAAAACAGGGTGGGAAACCTTCAGGCAATTCTGCCTCAGACATCCACAAGAACATTTGGACCAAACAACTTACGTCATGGCATTCCTGGCTTATTGTCACACAGAACTTCACCTATCATTCAATACCATCAAGTTATACTTGGCAGGGGTACAACATTTTTTCACTTTAGATCATCCAGCCAGCCAGTCCATATTTTCTTCTCAAGCCATTAAATCCACTCTGAGAGGAATCCAAAAGAACAGCAATAAGCCAGAGTCCCGTAGGAAACAAGCCACCGGGGCAATGTTCAGGGCCTTTTCCACCTCCCTAGACAATGATCCTTTTGGGCCATACAAAAGTATAGTGATCAAAGCAGCCATGTACCTCTGTTTTTACGGGTTCTTACGGCCCGGGGAATTCACCAGCTCTCCTGGACACGCAGGCCCCACCATAGATCAACTAGCCTGGCAGCAGACGCATTACACCCTATCACTCCGCTCCACCAAAACCTCTCAGGTGGGACCGCCAGTTAAAATCTGCTATTTCCAGACCTTCAATGACTGGTGCCTAGTTGCCGTGTTCAAACAGCTATTTGCCACCTTAAGAAATCCTACGCCATGCAGCCCTCTTTTCCCTTTCAATTCCAAACCTCTCACAGCATCACAGTTCGTTCACCACATCAGAATCTTGGCTTCCGGGCTAGGGTTCAATGCCAAGGCCATTTCAGGACATTCGTTTCGCATAGGGGCGGCATCCGCAGCATCAAGTCACGGGGTCCCAGCGCATGTCATCCAAAAAATGGGCAGATGGCAATCTTCCTGTTTTACGCATTACGTTCCAAACCTGCAGGTTGAAATTGCCAAAGCCTTTACCAGTTTAGCTCTCTGAGTTCAGTAACTAGCCATTTCCTACCTGATTGATTTTTGCCCCTCATTTAGCTCGCACACGGCCATGGCTTCCCGCACACCTCAGCCATTGATAGTTGACAGTTGAGTCACTTTTCCTAACCTGGTTTGTCCACTCTGTTCCCACCGCAGCCAGGACCACAAGTGGTTAAGGCTGAAGCTCAGCCTGCGTTTGTGGGAGGGGCGAAGGAGGCCTATATAGCACTGCCCCGCTTTTTATCATGCTCTTACCCCTCCCACCCTTCCCCTCTTTACCTCTCTCACCATCAAGGCATGCCCCTCATTTTGCTCGCACACGGCCATGGCTTCCCGCACACCTCAGCCATTGATAGTTGACAGTCGAGTCACTTTTCCTAACCTGGTTTGTCCACTCTGTTCCCACCGTAGCCAGGACCACAACTGAAAGAAGGATATAACTGATCTGACTGTAGAACAATGGGATAAAGTGTTAGAGGAGTTCACGGCAGTGGCAGTAAGTGAGGCCCATAGAGTCTCCCAACTATATCTGCTCCATAGGGTATATACAGTCGTGGCCAAAAGTTTTGAGAATGACACAAATATTAGTTTTCACAAAGTTTGCTGCTAAACTGCTTTTAGATCTTTGTTTCAGTTGTTTCTGTGATGTAGTGAAATATAATTACACGCACTTCATACGTTTCAAAGGATTTTATCGACAATTACATGACATTTATGCAAAGAGTCAGTATTTGCAGTGTTGGCCCTTCTTTTTCAGGACCTCTGCAATTCGACTGGGCATGCTCTCAATCAACTTCTGGGCCAAGACTGACTGATAGCAACCCATTCTTTCATAATCACTTCCTGGAGTTTGTCAGAATTAGTGGGTTTTTGTTTGTCCACCCGCCTCTTGAGGATTGACCACAAGTTCTCAATGGGATTAAGATCTGGGGAGTTTCCAGGCCATGGACCCAAAATGTCAACGTTTTGGTCCCCGAGCCACTTAGTTATCACTTTTTCCTTATGGCACGGTGCTCCATCGTGCTGGAAAATGCATTGTTCTTCACCAAACTGTTGTTGGATTGTTGGAAGAAGTTGCTGTTGGAGGGTGTTTTGGTACCATTCTTTATTCATGGCTGTGTTTTTGGGCAAAATTGTGAGTGAGCCCACTCCCTTGGATGAGAAGCAACCCCACACATGAATGGTCTCAGGATGCTTTACTGTTGGCATGACACAGGAATGATGGTAGCGCTCACCTTTTCTTCTCCGGACATGCCTTTTTCCAGATGCCCCAAACAATCGGAAAGAGGCTTCATCGGAGCCCCAGTCCTCAGCAGTCCATTCACCAAACTTTCAGCAGAAGATCAATCTGTCCCTGATGTTTTTTTTGGAGAGAAGTGGCTTCTTTGCTGCCCTTCTTGACACCAGGCCATCTTCCAAAAGTCTTCGCCTCACTGTGCGTGCAGATGCGCTCACACCTGCCTGCTGCCATTCCTGAGCAAGCTCTGCACTGGTGGCACTCCGATCCCGCAGCTGAATCCTCTTTAGGAGACGATCCTGGCGCTTGCTGGACTTTCTTGGACGCCCTGAAGCCTTCTTAACAAGAATTGAACCTCTTTCCTTGAAGTTCTTGATGATCCTATAAATTGTTGATTGAGGTGCAATCTTAGTAGCCACAATATCCTTGCCTGTGAAGCCATTTTTATGCAATGCAATGATGGCTGCACGCTTTTCTTTGCAGGTCACCATGGTTAACAATGGAAGAACAATGATTTCAAGTATCACCCTCCTTTTAACATGTCAAGTCTGCCATTTTAACCCAATCAGCCTGACATAATGATCTCCAGCCTTGTGCTCGTCAACATTCTCACCTCAGTTAACAAGACGATTGCTGAAATGATCTCAGCAGGTCCTTTAATGACAGCAATGAAATGCAGTGGAAAGTTTTTTTTGGGATTAAGTTAATTTTCATGGCAAAGAAGGACTATGCAATTCATCTGATCACTCTTCATAACATTCTGGGGTATATGCAAATTGCTATTATAAAAACTTAAGCAGCAACTTTTCCAATTTCCAATATTTATGTAATTCTCAAAACTTTTGGCCACGACTGTAGAACCCCGGTTGTACTGAAAAAAATGGGGTATAGGGAGGATGATGACTGCCCAAGATGTGGGACACCTAACGCTGATCTAATTCATCTTATGTGGAACTGCCCTACACTAAGACGCTACTGGACCGAGGTTATAGACCTGTTACATACGGTATTTGGTGTACAGGTAGATCAGACAGCAACACTTTGTATCTTGGGATATGTTTAAAATGCTGCAATTAACGCAAGAAAAAAATATTATCTATTATGTGTATACTGTATCAAGCGAGAACATTGATTGATTATTGCTAGATTAACATCCCCCAAAAGTTAGGGATTTGGTGGAGAAGATTCATACATTGATACGATTGGAAAGATATGTATATCAGAAATGAAACAGTCTGAAAAAATTTGAGAAAATAAGGAACTCATGGCTGCAGCATTATAACATCATAATATAGCCTATAGCGGTGACAATAAGGGTACTTTTAGGTGATGGGAAAAGATAGCACTGCATGTCTAGTAGCTAGTACTCTGCTGGGGCAGACTAATGTCTGTTATTGCATGTTATAACTGTGATATATACCATTGGATAGCTGTCATTGGGTTGATATATACTCTAGGTGGAATTTAATTATCACACTGGATCAGTATGTAGAGTTTTATGTATTGGAATGAATGAAAGAGTTGAATGTACATAGGCCTAAGAAGACCAACAATATATGAGAAGAGGAACCACACAGAGTTCAGAGAAAAACTGCATCATCGATCTTTACTGACAATACTGATAGGATTTCACTATGGACTTTCTCCGGACTGCAGATCTGGGGGCGGGGGAAAGGAGGGGAGTCTGTTACTTGTTTTTGCTCAAAAAAATGACAAAATAAATAAAAATTATCAGATAAAAAAAAAATATATATGTGACTGATATTTCGTTAGAAAATCAGATCTTCAACATCAAAGACGTCACACTGGAAAAAAAAAAGCTGCAGTCGTGTTAAGAATGTTTAACTCAAATATATTGTTGGGCATTTAAAAATTCTCACAGGAAAAAACACTTTCATGCAGGGAAATATTTTACTCACAAATCAAGTTTTGAGAGAGATCAAGAATTCACACAGGGGAGAAGCCGTATTCCTGTTCAGAATGTGGGAAATGGTGTGTTCTGAAACCCAATCTTCACCATGAAAGCCATCATACAGGGGGAGAAGCCATATTCAGGTACGGACTGTGGGAAATGTTTTACTTACCAATCAGATTGTGTTAAACATCAAATAATGCACGTAGGGGAGAAGCAGTTTAACCCCTTCATAACATTTCCCACAACATGTACGGCAAGTTTGGGGTATTTAACGACATCTGGAATATTGGAAGACTGGCACTCTCAACACATGGAGTCATAAGGTTGCAGATCACAAATTTATTATAGGTACATAAAAGGTTAAAATTTAGTAAAATTCAATACACTGTTAGTAAATAAACACAATCTGGTATCAGTAGTAACAAATGAATCAAGGTAATAAGTTCATTTTGTCAATGCTACAAGTCCATAGAAAATCGGCAACAAAAAAAGAAGAGCCCCCCTTTTTGTTCCTGATAAAAAAGATCCAATATTGAAATACTTCAGTTATATTAAACTCTAGGTATGATATTCCTTTTCAAGCAGGCTATATATTTTAGCGATTCAGAATATATCTGATAAAGCCCACTCTATAGGTATACTTCGGTGGTAATCAGTCCCTTCGGTATCTCAAGGTATATATAGTGCCAGCCCACTATACGGGCATGTCTCTGTAATATTCCGGCACTCTCAAACAATGTACCGATGACAACCCACTGTGTGGGCTTACCTTCTCCTTTCTGTCGGACAGTCGTCCAAGTATTCTGGGAGCTGCTAGAGGCCGGCGTCCCGGCTGTTCCTTGGTCAGCGTTCCACGTGGAGTCAGAGACAGAATCGTCGCTCCGGAAGTGACGTAGCGGCACTCGAGATTTTGTTCTTTAGTATTTTCTTCGGCCAGTTGTATAAGGCATAAGCTCCGTTCCGTCCGATCAGGGATACAGTGCACTGTTATCCCGCAGAGTATAAGGAAAATCTTCTTATAGCTGGGTCATGTATAGATCTTTATCCAGATCACTAGAAACCAAACGCGTTTCGAGGACACCTCTCCTCTTCTTCAGTGGTAATGACCCTACTCCATATTAGATTGGTTTTTACACTCCTGGTTGGAGATTCCAAAAGTCAGACATGGAGTATTTATCAACATCATTTTTTCTTTTTTTAGATGCATTGGATATCATTTTTTCTTTTTTCATATATATCCTCACCATTTTTTCCCATCCAGTATTTCATAAATTGCATTATTTTTCAATTTCTCTACTTGCGTTTTTATTGCGTTTTAAGTGCGTTTTTATTTGGCACATGCGTTTTTTTGGCAAAAGCTGTAGATCTTCTCAGGATATAAAGTCCTTCAAGGATTTTGTTGCAGCAGCTTTACTTAAGCTTTTATGATGATTTTTATCAACCATTTTTGTAGATCATGTTTCAATTATATCTAATTAATTCATTTGTCATCTTTCATCATATGTTATATACTAATCAACATCATAAATACATATAATTAAAAAATTAAGAAATTGTAAAATGTGAGCTGCATGAATAATAATTCCCATTAAATGTGACATCCTATTCGGATCGTTCAGGATATAATGGATGTTATCAAAATATTCATCCAATATCAACAGAATATAGGGGTTGAGTCGATTTTATACTTTAAAATTGTGGCAATAGTTCTTTTTGGGATTGTAGATCATTTTCTTTATCTTTAAGACATCTGCCTTAAAGATAAAGTGATTGAAAACTGAATAAAAAACAGCTAAAAGTCACATATACCATAAAATGTTATCAATAGAAATTGGAGTTCGCCCCACAAATAAAGAACCTTCACACAGCCCTGTGGAATTTTTTTTTGGAGTATTAAAACCTAGCACAATAATATAAATCTATGATCGCTGTAATCTTACTAAACCATAGAATAAAGGTCACTGCGCAGTGAACGCTGTAAAAACAGAATTCATAGAACAATGGGTCAACTGCATTTTTAATTATTTCCAACCTATCAGTAATTTTTTCCAGCTTCCCAATAAAGAATGTGGAATAATAAATGGAAACATTAGAAAACAGCCCTGCTACAGCCGTGCAACTGGTAAAATAGAAAAGGTATGGCATTTAGATGGCGGGAAAGAAAAATAAAATTGCAAAAAAACAGAAAATGGTTGCAGTGCGAAGGGGTTATAAATTAAAGGAAATGCGGCGGGTGTGGAGCTCCCTTATAGTATGCTTTCTGCTTAGAGATGAGAGAATTTGTTTAGCATTTCCCAAAAATTAATCTTCCGAATCTGAGGATCTAAAGACAGCATGTTTTACAGGAAAATCTAAAGTAACTACTGTGATTAAGAACAATGACACTCCTATGCAAGTAATGGTCATGAGGACTCCACCCTCAACGTCTGCCGCTGCCACAACTACAATTGTGACTCCTATTTTAGACTTGGCTACACCAAAATACTGTTGTACCTGCTGCGGACAGAAGGCTGTGTAGAATCTGACTAATTGCATTTATTGCAGGACTCCATTGTAAAACCAAAGGACTAATGATTAACTGGTTGACCTGAGTTCTCATAGTATGCTTCCCTAATATGGATTCCACTGGTTGTATAGGTTTAATTAGGCAAGATAGATAGTGGAGATGGTTTAAAAAGTAGGATCTTCTGGAAGGATGCTGGTCATCCCACAATTTGCAAGTATAAGTTTGTATAAGTAGGAAGGTTCTCTTCCTCCAGAATGGAGGTAGGGTGATCTATACAGCCCGCGAAATAATGATAAAAAGAGGGGAGTAATGGGGTCAATGTCAACCTTATATTCATATAATACATATAACATGAATGATTATGTCATACATATATTTATAGAAATTAACCTTATTTCTATAAAGAAATATCCTCTGTGAAGTTTTTCAATTATTCCAATGTTTCATAATATCTTGGCCTTAGAACACATTCTGAAGGCCATCTGTAATCATGTTGTAACATGAATCTCTGTGTGGAAAAGGAAGTATTTCACCAAATTTGGAATACAATGAAGAAGTTTGAGAAATATGTAGTGTGAGCAGATATGTATCAATATTCTCAGAGATTCTAGGAAATGTTTGTTACTTTTTCACGAATAATGGATCCAGATGGTCGGTATACATGTCCAAATTGGGTCCTGTATCAGCCAATTGAACTTTTACCTAGTTTTGAAACTACAAGATATTGCCAGTATGTTGTCACGTGCAATTATGTAATGTGCCACGTTTTATTTTTAAGTATTCTAACCACCTTGAAACACCCAGTTACTTCCATTATCATAAAGGTATAATAAAGATTTTTGGGTTGGTCTCTCAGATCTCCTTAGATACAGCAACCGTGTCTTTGTGTCAGCCGACTTAATTATTTAATTACTTTGTACCTGAAAATTGAACTACTCTGACAGCGGGGAGGATGAAGCAGGTAGATCACATGACCCTGTTGGGACCCTGGCTCACAACAGGAGGGATGATGCTGACGTATATATGATCCACTTTATATTGATATAAAACCAGGGGCGAACTGGCCGATGGGACGATGCCGAGGGGGACTCCTGAGCCCTTCTCATCACTGCTGGCTGGATACATAATGATATTTTGCTCTCAGTAGTAATTAATGTTAGGAGCATCAGGTACTTAACTCCTTAAGGACACAGCCTTATTTCACCTTAAGGATCAGGTCATTTTTTTGCAAATCTGACCAGTGTCACTTTAAGTGCTGATAACTTTAAAACGCTTTGACTTATCCAGGCCATTCTGAGATAGTTTTTTCGTCACATATTGTACTTCATGACACTGGTAAAATGAAGTCAAAAAAATTCATTTTTATTTATAAAAAAAATATCAAATTTACCAAAAAATTTTAAAAAATTGCTAATTTCCAAGTTTCAATTTCTCTACTTTTATAATACATAGTAATACCTCCAAACATAGTTATTACTTTACATTCCCCATATGTCTACTTCATGTTTGGATCATTTTGGGAATGACATTTTATATTTTGGGGATGTTACAAGGCTTAGAAGTTTGGAAGCAAATCTTGAAATCTTTCAGAAATTTTCAAAAACCCAATTTTTAGGGACCAGTTCAGGTCTGAAGTCACTTTGTGAAGCTTATATAATAGAAACCACCCAAAAATGACCCCATTCTAGAAACTACACCCCTCAAGGTATTCAAAACAGATTTTACAAACTTTGTTAACCGTTTAGGTGTTGCACAAGAGTTATTGGCAAATGGGGATGAAATTTGAAAATTTAATTTTTTTGCCACATTTTTGTAACCCATTTTTTCCACTAACAGCCAAACAAGACTGTATCTTTATTGCCCTGACTCTGCCGTTTACAGAAACACCCCATATGTGGCCGTACACTACTGTACGGCCACACAGCGGGTGTAGAGGGAAAGGTGCGCCGTTTGGCTTTTGGAGGGCTGATTTTTATGGACCGGTTTATTTACACGTGTCCTGTTTCAACCCCCCCTGATGCACCCCTGGAGTAGAAACTCCCTAAAAGTGACCCCATTTTGGAAACTATGGGATAAGGGGGCGGTTTTGTTGGGATTATTTTTAGGGTACATATGATTTTTGGTTGCTCTATATTACATTTTTGTGAGGCAAGGTTACCAAAAATTGAAATTCTGAAATTTCATCTCCATTTGCCATTAACTGTTGAGGAACACCTAAAGGATTAATAAAGTTTGTAAAATCAGTTTTGAATACCTTGAGGGGTGTAGTTTCTTAGATGGGGTCACTTTTAGGGAGTTTTTACTCTAGGGGGCATCAGGGGGGCTTCAAAAGGGACATGGTGTCAATAAAAAAGGCCATCAAAATCGGCCTTCCAGAAACCATGTCGGTCCTTTCCTTTTGTGCCCTGCCTTTCAGTGATACAGCAGTTTACGACCACAAATGTGGCGTTTCTGTAAACTGCAGCATCAGGGTAATAAATATTAAGTTTTGTTTGGTTGTTAACCCCTGCTTTGTTACCGGGAAAAACGGATTAAAATGGAAAAGTGCCAAAAATAGCTGTTTTGGCACGTTTTTAGGCGATACCTAATAAGTCTACTTTTTTTTTACAATTATTTAGGTTTTAGACTATATTATCCTTTTTGATACAAAAAAAATGTTTTTGTATCTCTAAAGTCTAAGAGTCATTTATTTTTATTTTTTTTAGCCGATTATATTATGTACGGGCTCATTTTTTGCGAGATGAGAGGCCGGTTTTATTGGCACTATTCTGGGGGCTATAGGACTTTTTGATCGCTTGCTATTAAAATTTTTGTTGCGTAAGGTGACAAAAAAATGTGTTTTTTTTTGGACCGTGTTAATCTGGGGGGTTAGGTCATGGGGTATTTTTATAGAGGAGATTATTACCGACACAGCGATACCTAATTTGTATACTTTTTTTTTATTATTTTAGTTTTTTTGGGTGTCTCAAGTCTGAGAACCATTTTTTTTTTATCCGATGTCAGTGGCTACTCTATGGAAGTGTGATACTCCCTGAAGCAACCGTCAATGCAGAGGCCCGGATGATCGGGGCACGTGTCGCACTGAGTAGTGGTGTCCTTCCGTATCCCTCTCCTGCGACACACTCTGCACTTTTTTTTGGGTTCGTCCCTTCTTTCCAGTATGGGGGACCACACCTGGAAAGTATTGGCCAGGGACGATCCGGGAGCCTCCAGTTCCCGAGGTACTCCGGCCTGCTCTTTCCCGGTCCGAAAAGATCAGGGCCTTGAGGACTGCCTCATAGAACTAAAGGAATGTCCCTGTGTTGCCAGCGCTTCGGGATAGTACAAAAGAGTTGTACAAGGCAACCTGCACCAAGTAGACCGCAACTTTTTTGTACCATGCCCGGGTTTTGCGCATGGCGTTATATGGCTTGAGGACTTGATCAGAGAGATCAACTCCTCCCATATACCGATTGTAGTCGACGATACAATCGGGCTTGAGGACCGTTGCCGCGGTACCTCGCACAGGGACAGGGGTTATGCCGTTACCATGATTTGTGGACAGTACAAGGACATCCCTCTTGTCCTTATATCTGACCAGCAACAGGTTTTGACTGGTAAGCGCACGGGTCGCACCCCTGGGGATAGGTACCTGGAGGGGGTGGGCAGGGAGGCCGCGTTGATTTTTCTGCACGGTCCCACAAGCGGACGTGGATCTGGCGGCGAGGGACTGGAACAAGGGGATACTAGTATAAAAGTTATCCACGTAAAGGTGGTAACCCTTATCTAGCAGTGGGTACATAAGGTCCCACACAAGTTTCCCGCTAACACCCAGAGTGGGGGGACATTCTGGGGGTTGAATACGGGAATCTCGCCCCTCGTACACACAAAACTTTTAAGTGTACCCTGAGGTACTCTCACAAAGTTTGTACAGCTTCACGCCATACCTCGCCCGCTTTGAGGGAACATACTGGGGGACAATGAGTCTCCCTTGAATGCAATGAGAGACTCCTCAACCGCGACCTCCCTTCCAGGTACATAGGCCTGTACAAATTTGTCCCCAAAATGATCGATGACCGGCCGTATCTTATACAGACGGTCATAGGCAGGATCACCTTGGGGGGGGGGACATGCTGTATTATATGAATAATGCAGACATTTCCGGATGGCCTCTGTAACGGATCTCCTAGCACCCTGACCGAGTACCTCCGTTGATAGATGCCCCCAGTGCCTCCCGAGGACTCCATGCACTCCGCTCGACAACGATACCACCACAGTAACAGCTCTTACAAGAGCTAGGAGTAATAGCCAGGGGAGTATACACGTATAGCAATCCCCACACACATGAGACGATGCTCTATGTTGAGTGTAAAACAGGGACTCTTTATTGAGGGCTACCCACCCGTATTTATGCAGGTCCCCATCTGGTGGACACTCCCCTAGGGGACCAGATGGAAGACTGTGACACAGGACAGATATGCAGCAATTCAGGATACACAGACACAATACATTCCCACAATGCATCATGGTTTCCTCCTCTCTGCCCTGGAGACACCCGAGGAGTAATTCAATTATCTCTCAGGACAAAGGGAAATCGCCAATCCACATGTGGGGACAACAGGACAGAAATCACCATTTAAACATACAATGTCACAACCCTTACAGTAAACACAGACATTTAACATATCCCCAGATAGCTCAAGTCTGAGTGCATATTATTAGGTGAATGGCACTCAGACTACACAAATACAATAAAATTAGCTACCTGGGTACCCTCACATAACATACAATACAATTCCAAAGACAGATGGTTCTGTCACACACCTCAAAACCCCACATATCCCCATAATGTATAAATCCATGGATAGCTCTGATCTGGGTGAACAACATATCCAAAACTCACTCAGATCCGAGCAGGGGTTCCCGAATTCCATGGAAGTCACATTTGGCCGACCGCAAGCATGGCTTTCCTGCCCAAAACAGTTCCACAGATTTAAGCTGTGCGGCCGGTCTGTCTTCTCCTTTAAAGTTAGTATGGGCCATAATCCTGAGGCAAGAGGCTGGCAAACAGGGCCCTCCAAAACCCAGTGGCGAGGTTATTTTCACCACAGCCTCAAACCGGGAGCGTGTCATGGTCGTACTGTAAAGTGGGGCCTGGTAGAGGACGTCCCCACTCCAGTAATGCCTGACACTAGGTTTCTTGACCAGGCCCATATGCAGCTCGAGGCCCCAAAATGTCCTCATCTCGGCTGCACTGACCGGCGTCCAGCCACCGGGCCTGGCCAAAAAGGAGCCCAGGTGTTGAGCAACGAACTGTTGGGCGTACAGGTTTGTCTGCTCCACCATCAGATTTACCAGTGGGTCACTGAAAAAATTACAAAAAAAGTCATATTCAGTGTATCCCACTTTGGAAATCTGGATTCCTGATTGGCCTACAAAATCAGGAATCACGGGCTCATATCGCTCTGGGGTACACCAGACAGGTTCACCGGCAGTGTGCTCCGGTGGATTTAACTGGTGGGCCGGAAAACTAGTACGAGCCCCAGAGCTGCTCGTACTAGGGTGGGCCACAGGGTCCCTAGCATGGCGGTCCCCTTGCTCCGCCTGGCGGCGTCTACGCCGCCTTGGGGGCTCATCATCATCGCTAGATGAGGAGGAGGACGCGGATGACAACAGGAAAGTGGGGTCATCCTCATCCTCACTGGGACTCTCGGAGTAGGAGGCAAGCTGGGCGTATGCCTCCTTGGCCGAGAACGTCCGGCGGGCCATAGGGGAGTGTGTGTCTGCGTGTGTATGTGCGTTTGTGTAAATCTTTATTTGGTGTGTGTGTGTGTGTGGGGGCACGGGTGTTTGCGGACTTATCCCTAAAACTAACAGAAAAAAAAAAAGACTAACTAAAAAAAGGGAGAAAAATGTGATAAAAAAGTAAAAAAAAAATTCAAAACCGCTGATCAACTGTCTGAAGTTGATCAGCGGTGGGGTGTGCGGTGCGCTAACAGTGGCCGAACGCTAAGAGTTCCGGCCACAGTCATCGTATGCACAAAAAAATAAAATGCCTGCGCCCCAAAAAAGTTGTGGGGGGGAGGGGGGCAAGCAGCAGCAGCACCCCTGGGGGGTTTAGGGTCACACAGCTGTGCTGTGGACCCCAGACACCCTACTTAGGGTGATGCAACCAAACTTTTTTTTACCACTAACTTTCCCTTTTATATCCCTGCCTAGCCCAACCTTTCCCTATACTTTTCCTAATTACCTGATGATAAAGATGGGGGTGCTGGGGCACAGATCGGGTCCTGGGGGCAAGGATGGGTGCTGGGGCACAGATCGCACGTGCAGCAGCAACGCTCCTCTCTCCTCGGGCTCCGGACACAAAAGGAGGAGGAGAGGAGCGCTGCTATCATTTGAAACTGCCGCCGGCCCGCCCTCCTACCAATCAAAAGCGATCCTGAGAGGTGATGTCACCATCACCACTCAGGATCGCAGGATGGTGATTGGTGGGGTAAAATCACACCACCGATCACCATCCTGTTCCGGGTTATCGGGTCCTCAGAGACCCGAATAACCCGGAAACGCAGAAAACCGCAGGTCTGAATTGACCTGCGGTTTTCTGCGATCGCCTACACGGGGGGGTCACAGGACCCCCCGACGCATTTGCCCCAGGTGCCTGCTCAATGATTTGAGCAGGCACCGGGTTCCGATCACCGCCCGCCGTGCGGCGGTGATCGAAAATACACAGGGCGTACAGGTACGCCCTGTGTCCTTAAGTACCAGGACATAAGGGCGTACCTGTACGCCCTATGTCCGGAAGAGGTTAAAGGGGTTTTCCGGGATTAAACTTTTATTTAACATTAAACATGCCCTGGCCATGAGGGACCACTGTGTGTGTGTATATATATATATATATATATATATATATATATATATACACACACACAGTGGTCCCTCAAGTTACAATATTAATTGGTTCCAGGACAACCATTGTATGTTGAAACCATCCGAAGATTTTAAAAAATAAGCAGATAAGGCCTCATGCACACGACAGTATTTTTTAACGTCCCGTAAAACGTGGTTCCGTTGTTCCGTGGCCGTTTTTTCTTCCGTTGTGCTTCCGTGTGTCCGTGTTCCCGTTTTTTTTTGCGGCCCGTCAGAAAACATGGAATGGTTAAAAAAATGATATTTTAATAACTCCACCCAGGATACTGGTATAAATGAAGGGCACCTGAGTATGGTTTTGTGGCCATTTTCTGTAGTCTTTCCAGAGTACAGAGGTTATTTTGGCTGCTTCTTTTTGCTGTATCACCATGTCGGATTCAGAGGAAGAGATCTTACTGCATTGGGTTGTTTCTCGGCAATGGGGACCGCGCACTCCTTTGTTGAATGAGGAACCGAGTAGAAGGCGACGATTTTGGGTCCATCCGATTGTTTCACAACGCTACCGGAAAGGACACTTCCATACCCTCTACAAAGATCTGCGGCTGCATCCTGAGAAGTTCTATTCCTTCTGTCGGATGTCGGTGGGTACATTTGATCGCTTTCTGTCGTCTCTACGTACTGTCCTTACCTTCTTGGACACCAATATGAGGCGCAGCATTTCTCCTGAGGAAAGGCTCATTGTCACGTTGAGGTAAGCAATATTGAACATTTAAAGTTTCACCAGTAATGTGCACTGCTTGTGTCAGGAGTAACATGTGCTTGAAAATGGCTGCTGTGAAACATGTGCTACTGTTTGCTGAATTAACGTTTCTTTGGCCTTTTTTTTTTTTTGGTGTTTTTTGTTTTACCCCTTTAATCCCTGCCACATAAGATTCCATTATTGATGTTTTTTTGGGGTTTTGTGCAAGTTTTAAACGTGTGTTCAGCTAACGGCCTCCAGACACTCCATGAATCCTCAGCACTCGCCAGTAGTTTGTTTTAAATGTTGTTTTAGTCAGTCAGTCAGCCATGTTACAGCAGGCTGTAACCTGCCTGTCTGAGTGAATAATTTAATATTTTTTGTCAATTGCTGAACTGCGCGTTTGATTTTTGTAGCTTCTGTAAGAATTGGGTTCCTCTGTCAGGATCTCTAGATGCGTGCACCACCCTATTTGAAGTCTATATACCAGTCTGTTCCCT
This sequence comes from Bufo bufo, assembly GCF_905171765.1. Classification (NCBI taxonomy): domain Eukaryota; kingdom Metazoa; phylum Chordata; class Amphibia; order Anura; family Bufonidae; genus Bufo; species Bufo bufo. The sequence continues at coordinate 555,850,877 of NC_053393.1, read as the reverse complement.
ATTTTTTAGGATTGTGCTGCTGCCAACCCCTGTGATTTTCAGCTAACGTCCTCATTATGCCTAATGTTCTCATATTTTTGAACTTGCACATGACTATCTGCATTTCAAAGGGGCTAAACACAGTTGATGTAACTTAGTTGTGGTAGTACTGGCCACACCCCAATTGCTGATATTGTTTTGCTCATATACACTTTTTTTGGGAAAGGAAATTTAATCAACCATGTACATGGGGCAGTGATGGCGAGCCATTTTCAGACAGAGTTGCGAATGATCAACCCAGATCCGTACAGTTTAATGCAAAATGTCCACATGTCAATTTAGCATGAATACTGTAGTCCAATAAAGTTTAGCGTTATTGCATTTTAGCATTTTGCCCTAAATGCCTGTTTAAATTCCATGCTGCCTGTCGTTTTCATAGTGTGCCCTGTGCTGATGAATGCTTTGGAAAGTCTAGGGTGTATATTTGTAGACCCTTGTCACGGAACCATGAACCAGACGTACAACAAGGGATAAGTGAAAATAAGAAGGCTTTATTGAAAATAAAGCTGTAAAGCAAAAGTCCAAACGGATGGCGAAACCGAAGCAGAGTCTTGCGAAGCCAGAGGTCAGGAACCGGAAGGGTAGTCAGACGAAGCCAGGATCAGGAACCAGCAGGGTAGTCAGACGAAGCCAGGATCAGGAACCAGCAGGGTAGTCGGACGAAACCAGGATCAGGAACCAGCAGGGTAGTCGGACGAAACCAGGATCAGGAACCAGAAGCAGCAGCAGTCTAGAAGCATGTGAACACAGGAGGACCAAGCAAGGAACTGAAGCCACAGACCTCCTATATATATGAGCTAGGCATCCAGCTCCTCCCAGTGGGAAGGAGGAGCCGCAGGGTGGGAGGCTACAAGGAACCCAGAAACCAAGATGGCCGCCAGCGCATGTCAAACGAAGGAGAACAGCAAGAAGGTAAGACCATGACAGTACCTCCCCCTCAAGGGCCCCTCCTCCGCGGAGTAAAGAACGGTTTCTGAGGGAAGCGTGCGTGGAAGGCTCGGAGCAAGGCAGGAGCATGGACATCTGCGGAGGGAACCCAGGAACGCTCCTCTGGACCATAACCACGCCAATGGACCAAAAACTGCACCCGACCGCGGACCAGGCGTGAGTCCAGGATATTGCTCACCTCATACTCCTCACGATTACCCACTTGGACCGGACGAGGCCGAGGAACCGAGGAAGTGAAACGATTACACACCAGTGGCTTCAACAGGGAGACATGAAACACGTTGGAGATCCGCATGCCAGGAGGAAGCGCAAGGGCATAGGCTACCGGGTTTACCCTGCGAAGCACTCGGAAGGGACCAACAAAGCGAGGCGCCAGCTTGGGAGTGGGCACTCGAAGGTTAAGGTTGCGGGTGGACAACCATACACGGTCTCCGACCTGGTAGGAAAGAGCAGGCGCTCGTCTGCGATCAGCCTGGAGTCTCTGGCGCTGCGCAGAGACCTCAAGGGACTTCTGGATCAGTACCCAAGAAGCACGTAGGACGGAAAGGTGATCCTCCACAGCCGGAATATCCTGGGGAGAGAATACCTCCGGTAACACGGCAGGTTGGAACCCATAATTGGCCATGAAGGCAGACGTCCCAGAGGAAGAGTTCACCGCCGTGTTCCTGGCAAACTCAGCCCAAGGCAGGAGGTCAACCCAATTGTCTTGGTGATCGGAGACATAGCAACGAAGGAATTGCTCCAAGGCCTGATTGGATCGTTCTGCGGCCCCATTGGACTGAGGGTGGTAGGCCGAGGAGAAGGAGAGATGAATCCCCAACTGGGAACAAAAGGCGCGCCAGAACCTGGACACAAACTGACTCCCCCGATCCGACACAATCTCCTTGGGCAAACCGTGCAACCGGAAGACCTCCCTGGCAAAAATCGTGGCCAACTCTTGTGCAGAGGGTAACTTCTTGAGAGGAACACAGTGGCACATTTTGGAAAACCGATCCACAATCATGAGAATGACCGTATGGCCTCGGGATGCAGGGAGGTCCACAATGAAATCCATCCCCAGGTGTGACCATGGGCGCTCCCCGGTGGCTATGGGTTGCAGAAGGCCCAACGGAAGGTGCCGAGGGGACTTACTCTGGGCACAAACGGAGCATGCCGCTACATATGCGGCGATGTCGGAACGTAGGGAAGGCCACCAGAACAGACGTGAAACAGCCCAGGACAGCTGATTCTTTCCAGGATGCCCCGCGGTCTTGGAGTTATGGTAGGTTCGCAACAACCGAGTGCGCAACTCCTCAGGCACAAAACATCTGCCGTTGGGTCTCCCAGAGGGAGCACCAGATTGAGCCGCCAAAATCTGCTCACCCAGGGGAGAGGTCAGGCTGGTGCGAATGGCGGCCAAGATCTGATTCGGAGGTATGACCGAAGTCGGAATCGACTCCTCCCTGGACAGCTCGGAGTACTGCCATGATAAGGCATCCGCCCTGATGTTCTTGGAACCGGGTAGGTAGGAGACCACGTAATTAAAACGTGACAAGAACAGAGCCCATCTGGCCTGACGTGGTGTCAATCTCTTGGCCTCAGAAAGGTAGGTCAGATTCTTGTGGTCCGTCAGGATGAGGACCGGAACCACCGAACCCTCGAGCAAGTGCCTCCATTCTTTAAGGGCCTGCACGATGGCCAATAACTCCCTGTCACCAATCTGATAGTTGCACTCCGCGGAAGACAGTTTCCGGGAGTAAAACCCACAAGGAAGCAGAGGACCCTCTGGTGTTCTACGCTGAGACAGAAGGGCGCCTACTCCCATCTCAGACGCGTCCACCTCGAGGACAAAGGGCAACCCAGGGTTGGGATGCGACAGAATCGGAGCCGACACAAAGGCGGACTTTAGAGCCTCAAAAGCTCGGATGGCCTCGAGCGGCCAGACCTGGGAATTACTGCCCTTCCTGGTCAGATCCGTGAGAGGCTTGGCTAGCATGGAAAAGTCCCTGATGAACTTCCGATAATAATTGGCGAAGCCCAAAAAGCGCTGCAGGGAACGAAGACCACTGGGCTGGGGCCACTGTAAGACAGCCGAAACCTTCTCAGGATCCATGGAGAACCCCTCAGCGGAAATGATGTAACCTAAGAAGGTTACCTGGGATCGGTGAAATTCGCATTTCTCAAGCTTACCGAACAGCTTGTTCTCTCGTAACCGTTGCAACACTCGTCTGACATCCAGAATGTGGGCCTCCATGGATTCAGAATATACCAAGATGTCATCCAAATAGACCACCACACACTGCTGCAACAGGTCACGGAAAACATCGTTGATGAATTCCTGAAAGACTGCGGGCGCATTGCACAACCCAAAGGGCATAACCAAGGATTCATAATGACCGGTCCTGGTGTTAAACGCGGTCTTCCACTCATCGCCCGCCTTGATCCTTACCAGGTTATATGCCGCCCTCAGGTCGAGTTTGGTAAAGACCGTGGCCCCTTTAAGGCGATCGAACAGCTCGGAAATCAAGGGTATCGGGTAAGCGTTCTTGATCGTGATGCGATTGAGACCCCTGTAATCGATGCAAGGCCTCAACTCACCGCCCTTCTTTTTCACAAAGAAAAATCCAGCCCCTGCCGGGGACGAGGATTTGCGAATGTGTCCGCGTGAAAGCGCCTCCCTCACGTACTCCTCCATGGCCTCATTCTCCGCTACCGACAGTGGATAGACTTTGCCACGAGGAGGAACGGCACCATATTGTAACTCTATGGCACAATCGTATGGGCGGTGCGGAGGTAGGGCAACCGCGCGCACCTTATCGAATACATCCCGGTACTCCTCGTATTCAGGAGGCAACAGAGAGTCCGAGGAAGTACACAGCAACTTGACAGACCCATGGATGCAACTAGCCCCACACTGCGGTGACCACGAGAGGATCTCGGCCGATCTCCAATCGAAAGTCGGATTATGCTTCCGGAGCCAGGGGTACCCCAAGACCACCGAGTAGTGTGGAGACGAAATAACCTGGAGGCAGACCGACTCTCTGTGAACGGCACCAATGGCTATCCCCACTGGAAGGGTCTCATGAGTCACGTGTGGCGGCAGAAGGGGTCTGCCGTCTATCGCCTCAAGAGCCAGTGGGGAACCTCGAGCCTGCAGAGGAATGGAATTGGCGGCAGCGAACACATTATCAATGAACAAACCACCAGCACCAGAGTCCACCAACGCCTGGGTCGTCACCGAGCCCCCGACCCAGGAGAGGACAACAGTGATCAGTGGTTTGTCAACACGGGAAACCGGGGACGAGGAGACTCCACCCAAGATCTGCCCCCGACAGGATCTCAGGTGCGAGCGTTTCTCGGACGGTTCGGACATGCCAACCGAAAATGCCCACCGAGACCACAGTACATGCATCGGCCCTCGCGTCTCCGGAGTACCCTCTCCCCCTCGGACAGGCGAGCAAACCCCAGCTGCATGGGTTCACCCCCAGACAAGTCATCCCCAGGAGGCGTGGGAGGAGAGGGAGGCACGGGTGGGACAGCAAACGTGGGCGCCAATCTGTTAGAAAACCTCCGCAGGCTCTCCTTAAAGGAAGGTCTCTCCTTGAGTCTGGTGTCAATCAAAATCAGGAAAGAAATAAGAGACTCGAGCTCCACTGGTAGGTCCTTAGCTGCAACCTCATCCTTCAAGGCATCCGAGAGACCATGAGAGAAAGCAGCGACCAGAGCCTCATTATTCCAGCCCACCTCTGCTGCCAGGGTACGAAACTCAATGGCGTATTCAGCTACGGATCGTGAACCCTGTCTGATGGACATAAGGAGCTTCGCAGCAGAGGCAGCACGAGCCGGCACATCGAATACCTTCCGAAGAGAAGCAACAAAACCGGAAAACTCGGCAACCACCGGATTGTTGTTCTCCCATAAAGGGCTGGCCCAGGCCAAGGCCTTGTCCGAGAGCAGCGAGATCAAGAAGCCCACCTTTGATCTCTCAGTAGGAAAGGCATGTGGCAGCAACTCGAAATAAATGCCCACCTGGTTAAGGAAACCTCGGCACTGAGTTGGCTCTCCCCCAAAGCGCTGTGGAAGAGGGGCAGAACCGGTCATACCCCGAAACACCGCAGGTGCAACAACAGGTGTCGGGGTAGACTCTGGCGCAACAACCGGAGCGGCAGTAGGAGCGGGCCCAGGAGCGACAACCGACCCATCGGCAACGGGAGCGAAATGAGCCGTGCATTCAAGCAGGGTTTGCAACGCCACAGCGAACCGACCCAACAGGTGATCCTGCTGATCAAGTCTGGCAACCAGCGTGGGTAGCGAGGATGGCCCTGTACCGTCAGAATTCATGGCTTGGTCCTAATGTCACGGAACCATGAACCAGACGTACAACAAGAGATAAGTGAAAATAAAGCTGTAAAGCAAAAGTCCAAACGGATGGCGAAACCGAAGCAGAGTCTTGCGAAGCCAGAGGTCAGGAACCGGAAGGGTAGTCAGACGAAGCCAGGATCAGGAACCAGCAGGGTAGTCAGACGAAGCCAGGATCAGGAACCAGCAGGGTAGTCGGACGAAACCAGGATCAGGAACCAGCAGGGTAGTCGGACGAAACCAGGATCAGGAACCAGCAGGGTAGTCGGACGAAACCAGGATCAGGAACCAGAAGCAGCAGCAGTCTAGAAGCATGTGAACACAGGAGGACCAAGCAAGGAACTGAAGCCACAGACCTCCTATATATATGAGCTAGGCATCCAGCTCCTCCCAGTGGGAAGGAGGAGCCGCAGGGTGGGAGGCTACAAGGAACCCAGAAACCAAGATGGCCGCCAGCGCATGTCAAATGAAGGAGAACAGCAAGAAGGTAAGACCATGACAACCCTAGACTTTTCAATGGGTGTGGGTGCCCACAGAGAGGGCCTTGAGTGCCGCCTCTGTCACCTGTCCCATAGGTTCCCGCTCCACTAGACATAGGGTGTTTACAATCATGTAGTGTATACAACATTATACTAGAATCATGAATCTGTTGTTCCTTTAGATTTTTTTGTATTTTGTTTTTCTCAACAGATTCCTTGCCACTGGGAACTCTTTTGCATCACTGCATCTTGAGTTTCTTTTAGGAACCTCGACGATCTAGCGAATTGTACGACACACTTGCCATGTCATCTGGCAGCAACTCCGAGAAACGGTGATGCCGCAGCCCAAGGCGGACGATTGGGTTCGGATTGCTGAGGGCTTCCAAATTTCTGCGCAGTTTCCAAACTGCATCGGGGCAATGGATGGCAAGCACATCCGTGTGAAGAAGCCGCCACACTCAGGGAGCCGTTACTTCAATAATAAACAATATTTTTCGGTAGTGCTGATGGCTGTTGCTGACAGTCATTACCGGTTTATAATGGTTGATATCGGGGCCTATGGAAGCACTGCAGATGCTCGCATCTTTAGTGCTTCTAGAATGGGTGAGCGGCTTCGTGCCAACCAGCTTGCCCTGCCCGAGTCCAGAAGACTGCCCGGATATGCAGGTCCGCCGGCTCCATTTGTCATCGTGGCGGATGAAGGGTTTGCATTGACTCCTCATGTTATGCGGCCCTTTCCAAAGCGTGGTTTGGATGTCAGGAGGCGTATATTCAACTACCGGTTGACTCGTGCCCGTCGGTATGTTGAGTGCGCTTTCGGGATACTCTCTAGCAAGTGGAGGGTGTTTTTGTCATCCTTACAGATGAATCCGGAGAATGCTACCCTGGTGATTAAAGCTTGTGTTGTTCTACACAACTTCACTAGAATTCACGAGGCTTCTTCTTCTGTTGACCTGAAAGATCTTCCTACGTCTTCAGATTTGGGTTTGGAAAGGACCCTGCATAGACGACCTGGGACTGCAGGCATTGCAGTTCGGGAACTCTATGCAGACTACTTTTACAGCCCAGAGGGGTCCGTGCCATGGCAGAGGGACGCTATTCGTGGCAGTTTTTGAAATCTTCTGGGCTCTTTAGTTTTTTTTTATTTTGTAGATAGATTACTAATAATTATTGTGGTAGTTGAGTGTAGGGACTCGCAAGATAATGAGGACCCTTGACGTGGGCTTGCGGGCTGAGATTTTTTGGACATCACATATTTAAATCTGCATATAACTAAATTTAAATGATGCTTTGGTCTAAATGTTAATTGACTCAAACATCTTTATATTTGTAGTATATTGTCCAAAAAAATTTCTAATACCTCATCATCAAAGTACCCCAAAATAAAGGTGTTGTTCATCCAAATAAACTGTTGCTTTGTGAGCTACTGTGCGTGTAGTTTTTTTAAACAATACAATTTTAAAAGGAAAATGTTTTGTGTATTGTGCCAAAAAAAAAAACAGACAAGTTTTTGCACAAACCAAATTTATGAAAACTATTGGGCTTAATGATAGGTTATGTAAGGCAATGGTTTGTACATTATGCACAAAACAATTTCAGAACATAAAACAATAAAAATAAAAATAAAATCACAAATCCAGAAGGTCATGAGGAAAGGAACCCGCTGGAAAAGAGGACCGTGGCCTTCCCTGGGCCTGCTGTGGTGTTCCAGTTTGCAAACTGCCCGGGTAAAGGGGCTGAGCCACACCTTGCATTTGGCCCTGGGGTAGGCCGTACTGGTGGTGTGGGGGGAAAGAAGGTGGTTGGGTGGGTTGGGTTTGAAATTGAAAGGGTCCAGGTGTTTGGTGCTGGCCGGCATTCTCTAAATCAATCTTTATCCGATTCAATTTTCCTAGAATGTCGCCATGATTTGGTAATGCGAACATTTTGAGGACCACTGCTAATGAAGCCAGGCACTCGGTGATGCTCGTTTGGAGTTACCTGCTTCATTAGGGGCCCTAGTCCCCTTAGCATCTTCTCCTCCACACCATCACTCCGCCTCTGGGCAAGAAAATCTATGACGCGTGCGTCAATAACCTCACGACTCTCTTGCCCAGAGGTAGAGGGAGGGACTCTGGGCTGGGGCTGAATGATACGGGATGGACTGGCCAGTGGTAGGGGGGCCTGGGCCAGTGTTGAGTCGTCCGGGTCCTCTGCCGGCGTAGGTGCTGGACTGGTTGCTGGTGAAAAAACTGCAGGGGTTTCACTCCCAGCCGTGTCAGATTCTTCAGAAGGATCCAGACTGTCCACAGTACTGTATTTGAAAGAAACAAAAGTAAAAATTAGATCATTTTATTTCCACATTACAAAAGTACATCATTTATATTAGGTGTAACCAGCCGTGTGTATATAATATATATAAGGAGTGGCAGCATACATCAGATATTTGAGTTTACACAATGAACACCAGCTTCTATGTGAATAGTGCAATTCCTAATTTAATTCCATTTTAAATGCAACGATGGGACAAGTCTTGTAAAGGGCTAATGTTAATGTAATGGGAAACCATTGTTTGCCGTTTGCAGCTGTCCAGCGTCAGAAGAGGATTACTCATTCAAGGGACCAAACCGGTGCGGATATTCAGGCCATCTCGACAGTATGTGGCCTGCTTCAACCATCCAAACATACAAGATATAATGTCAACCTTGTAGAACCTCATTTACGGCTAAAAAAGAACATGTACTAGGCCACACTTGAGCATGGTGAGAGTAGTTGTTTTAAGCCGGATGGTCAAACGTTGTTGGAACATCATTATAATCCATTATCATAGGATTCGGGGATTGTCATTTTATATGAGCAATGTAAGGAATCCATGTTGTGGTTGGTGCTATACCATTAAACCATTAGAAATGACATTGCCAATACCAAATGGGTAACAAATTTCAAAGCTTACAAAAGGAAGATAATAGGTATCTATGTGAAAAATATTACGTCACCCTATAAAACAAAAAATGATACACTATTCTGGATTCCCATAAAAACGGGAGGCTTTAGCACATTTTTTTTTTAAAAACTCACCTATCCAGAGGATATGTACGAAAGAATATATTGGTGTGTCACCAACAGCCGACAAACACGCTGAACATCTGTATGAGGAGATAATGCATGCAGTGCGCACGTGGCATCTCGCATCTCTATTCTTGTTCAGATTGCAAACATCTATGTTCCTGGACCGTCAATGAATTTATTCATCAGGAACAAAACAGAGAGGGGAGGCGCTATCTGCGCACTGCACGTGTCGTCTCATCATAGAGCTCATCAGCGGTGGTGCCTGGTGTGACTCCCCCACAGAAATGATGGAGACAACCAACACCAGGCATGTACAAACTGTTGCCCACCAGCTGATGCACAACTACAACTCCAAGCAGGACTGGTTAGCTTACAGCTATTCTGGCATGCTTGGAGTTTCAGTTTTAAAAGAGCTGGGTGGAGTCAGTTATGACATGGCAGGCCTACTGAAAGTATATGTCTTCAATAGTACAACACAACTCAACCCATTACTTTTGTGTACACTTTAGCTCACCAAGATCCAAACGTAAGTGTATGCAAAATTAGAGATGCAAATAAAAAAAATAATAAACTTACGGCCTCAAATCCATAATAGTTCTTAAAAAATACAACTGTTGAGTGTATATGTAGGGCCGCTTCCTTGAGGTACCCTCCCCACTCCGGCCTTTACTTGAGACCTGCCGCCGGAATTGGTCCCGGCAACTGGCCCAGCGGGTTTTAGTTTGTTTTAGGGCTCTTTCACACTTGCGTTGTTCTGTTCCGGCATAGAGTTCCGTCGTCGGGGCTCTATGCCGGAAGAATCCTGATCAGGATTATCCCCATGCATTCTGAATGGAGAGAAATCCATTGGATGTCTTCAGTTCCGGAACGGAACGTCTTTTGGCCGGAGAAAATACTGCAGCATGCTGCGCTTTTTGCTCCGGTCAAAAATCCTGAACACTTGCCGCAAGGCCGGATCCGGAATTAATGCCCATTGAAAGGCATTAATCCGGATGCGGCCTTGAGCTAAACGTTGTTTCGACGCATTACCGGACCCGACGTTCAGCTTTTTCTGAATGGTTACCATGGCTGCCAGGACACTATAGTCCTGTTTGCCATGGTAAAGTGTAGTGGGGAGCGGGGGAGCAGTATACTTACCGTCCGTGCGGCTCCCGGGGCGCTTCAGAGTGACGTCAGGGCGCCCCACGTGCATGGATGACGTGTCGCATGGATCACGTCATCCATGCGCATGGGGCGCTCTGACGTCATTCTGTAGCGCCCCGGGAGCCGCACGGACTGTAAGTATACTGCTCCCCCGCTCCCCACTACTACTATGGCAGCCAGGACTTTAATAGCGTCCTGGCTGCCATAGTAACACTGAACGCATTTTGAAGACGGATCCGTCTTCAAATGCTTTCAGTTCACTTGCGGTGTTACGGATCCGGCGGGCACTTCCGGCAAATGGAGTACACGACGGATCCGGACAACGCAAGTGTGAAAGAGGCCTTACTGTTAAAAAATGACATAATAAACGATTGAGAGCCAAACAAATTAATTCAGAAAATAATTACAAATAGTATAATTTGAGAAAATATTTTTTTTTTAAAAAGAGGAGAAAGCAATAAATACTCTAAAATGGACAGATTAAACCGCACATGGTACAGTCCAGCAGGTGTGTGGATACTAATGAAGAAGAACAAGATGGAGGAGACTAGTCGTTCAAGCCATTTGGCCAAAAAAACTTTACAATATGTGAAGGTGACAACTGTAAGATGCTCAATTACAAGGACACATGTGTCAGGGAAAAAAAAAAGTGTACAGACATGTGATTATACATGAGTACTGTATACTGTCGCTAAGGGAGGGAAAGCCATTTAAAGATATAAATGGTGTGGTATGCTATTTAATAGACGTCACTATTAGAAACCATGGACAGGCCTTTATGCAAAATGAAGCTGGACCACCACAAAAACAATATTGTGACCTCAGGGAATTTCAAACTAAATATTTTTGGCACACAGAGTGCAAGGACAGCACAACTTCATTGCTATCACGTACCTAATTCAGCCTGGCCTCGGCTATCAGCTTTGGCCCATTCATTTTTGCGCAGGCTCCGGGCCACTTGCTCCCACGCAGCATCCTTTTTTACCCGGTCACCGTAATCATTTGATCGGGAATCCCAGATCACTGGCCTCTCCTGTACCAGGGTGATCAGCTTCTCAACATTCCAGCGAGGCATGGTGCCAGGAAAAGAACTGTAATGGCTGCCTCACCACACAGAGAAGCTTACAGGCACAGATGGCTAGAAATTAGCATAACCTGCGACCTTAAACTTCCTGTACATATTTTTTTTAAATTTTATTGGCACAAGTTTTGCCAGACAGATTGCACATGGCAGAGGAAAGAAATAAAACGGACGCGGACGCGGGCGCGGATGTCAAACGGGTGTGCAACCGCGTTTTTCACGGCCCCATTGACTTGAATGGGGCCGCGAACCGTTAGCCGTGAAAAAAATAGGACAGGTTATATTTTTTTCACGGGCAGGAAACACGGGTCACGGGCGTGGGTGAAAAACGGTGCAGTAGCCAAGTTTTCAACGGACCCATTAAAAGTCAATGGGACTGCAGAAAATCACGTCAAACGGAACAACGGCCGCGGATGCACACAACGGTCGTGTGCACGAGGCCTAACTGAGACATATAAAACAATTTGTAAAAATTCACAATTTTCTAAATTTCTATTTCTTTGCTTTTAAAATAGAAAGTGATACCTCATAAAACATTTATTACTTTACATTCCCCATATGCCTACTTTATGTTGGCATCATTTTGTGGTTGTCATTTTATTTTTTAGGATGTTAGAAGGATTAGAATTTTAGAAGCAATGCTTAAAATGGAAAATTTCCAAAACCCACTTTTTAAGGACCAGTTCAGTTATGAAGTCAATTTGAGGGGCTTACATAATAGAAACCTCCCCATTGTAGAAACTACACCCCTAAAGGTATTCAAAACTGATTTCACAAATGTTATTAAACCTTAAGGTGTTCCACAAGAATTAAAGGAAAAATGGAGATGAAATTTCATAATTTTGCCTTTTTTTACATATTTTCAAGCTTAACACTTGATATGTTAAAAAAAAAAAGATTAACAACCAAACAAAACAATATCTATTACCCTGATTCTGAAGTTTACAGAAACACCCTACATGTGGGTGCAGAAGGGAAGGAGCACCATATGTTTTTTGGAAGGCAGATTTTGCTACACTTTATTTTTTTTAATTTTTTTAGACACCATATCCCATTGGAAGCCCTCCTGATGCACCCCTATGGGGTAAGGTGACAGTTTTATTGGTGTTATTTTGAGGTACATATGGTTTTTGATTGCATTAGATTTTGCTTTTTGTGAGGCAAGGTAACCAGAAAATGGCTGTCTGTTTTTGTTTTTTACAATGTTCATCTGACAGAATAGATCATGTGCTACTTTTTTTTACAGCAGGTTGTTACAGACACAACAATATCAAATATGTCTGTTTAAATTTTACATAATAAAGCATTTCTGAAAAAAAATCGTGTTTTGTGTCTTCATTTTCTCAAAGCCATATTTTTTTTAATTTTTTTGCCAGTCGTCTTGTTTAGAGACTCGTTTATTGCAGGAAGACTTGACGTTTTTATTGGTATCAGTTTTGGGTACATACGATTTTTTAGAATATTCAATATTACACTTTATGCTGCAAGGTGACCAAAAAATGTGTTGTTTTGGCACAGTTTTTATATATATATATTTTTTACATTGACCTTGGCGTGTAGATCATGTGATATTTTTATAGAGCAGGTTGTTACGGACGCAGTGATACCTAATATGTCACCTTTTTTAAAATGTATTTCAGTTTTACACATTAAGAGCATTTATGAAACAAATAGTTAAGGCTGTGTACAGCCTGTAATTGTGGGAGGAGCTCCCTCCCCTATTTATACCTCTCGGTCCAAGCAGGAGGGCGCCCGCTTCATGCTTGGTTCTCACCTCTGCCGATCCGTGATGCCACTTCCGGTTCCGAGTCTTCCATGTGTCCCAGAGCGCGGCGCCAGCGGTAAGTTGGTGCTTCGGCACATCCAGGCGGTCGCGGCCTACCTTCAGCTACAAGCGCTTCTCCCCCTGCTCGTCTACCTCCTGTCCGGACGCTCCCTGCAGCCGAGGTAGGCATCTGGGCCTCGCGCAGGGATTCCGGTCGCCGGCCACGCGCGGTATCACCAGTCTCCTTCTCCTCCAGGTACTCGGGCACCGCCAGCGCAGATGTCGCTACCGGGGGGCGGGGTCAGCAGGTACAGGGGTGGCATCCAGCGCCGCAGCACCATCCAGGGTCGGCTGACCTCGGGCTGTGAATAGGACTCCTTGCTGGCCGATCCGGGCTCCAGCGGGGTCCTGGGTACCGCCTGGGTTCCAGCAGGGGGGGGGGGGGGAGGGGCTCCAGCTGGCCGATTCCATGAGATCCCCAGCAGTTCCCTGTCACCCCAGGGGTTAGTGCAGGTGTCAGGCTGGTCCAGAGAGCCTGAGGGCGGCAGGGCTGGCACCTGCAGCCAGCCACGACCTCTGTCAGCAGGCTCTGCAGCGGGTGCCGCTCTCCGATCCCTGCAGGTCGGCGGCTGGTGTTGTCTGCCTGGCAGTTGCTGCCCTTAACGCCTGCACTGCTGGACTGGGGAAAAAAAAAAACTGTTCTTGTTGCACCCAGGTGTTTGTGTTTCAGAGGTCATGCATTTCCCGGTATCGCACAGGTGGGATGTTTCCCTGATCAGCTCTGGTGTCATGTTTAACCGAATCACAAGGTGTCATGCATTCCCTGAATCGCTCAGGTGTCATGTTTTTCCCGGATTCCTGCAAGTTCAATGTATTCCCTGAATCGCTCAGGTGCAATGTATTCCCTGAATCGCTCAAGTGTATGTATTCCCTGAATCGCTCAGGTGCAATTTATTCCCTGAATCGCTCAGGTGCAATGTATTCCTGATTCGCTCAGGGTCAGATATTCCCTGAATCACTCAGGTGTCACGTGTTTTCTCCTGATTCATTTAGGTGTCATGTATTCCCAAAATCACTCAGGTGTCATGTATTCCCAGAATCACTCAGGTGTCATGTATTCCCTGAATCGCTCAGGTGTCATGTATTCCCTGAATCGCTCAGGTGTCATGTATTCCCTGAATCGCTCAGGCGTCATATATTCCCTGAATCGCTCAGGTGTCATGTATTCCCTAAGCGTCACGTACATTCTGAATCACTCAGGTGCCACGCATTCACGGTATCACTCAGTGTCTGGGTTTTCTGAAATCACTCAGGGGTCATGTATTCTCTGCATCACTCAGGGGTGCGGAATTCGCTCAGGGGTGTTGGTCCGCCCAATTTGCTTTGTTCTACAGGTTGCATGTTTGTCCGGAAACAATCTTGTTATGTATTCCCCTGTTTCACGCAGGTTCAGGTCGGGCCTGAGTCCCTCAGGCTGCGGTGTTTTCCTGGGTCACACAGTGGGTAAGTAGTGGCCAGGTCCACTCAGGTTCAGGACAATGCCCGAAGCACCCAGGTGTCCATCATCTTCCCAAAAAATCTAGGTTCGGCCTATTTCTCTCAAAAATCCTCCGTCGCTTCATTTCAGTGCCTCCAATGCACACCTCTCTCCGGGTCTCGTACCAACGCAGCTTATTTTTCCACGTAAACAGGGCCTCAGGCCACCGGAACTTCAAACCATCCTCAAATTGTGTCGCAGGGCTCCTCCGTCTCCGGTTGCTCCACAGTGCAACTTCAGGTAAGGTCCAGCCGAGTGTCTGCTTTCGCGCTCCACCGCAGCGCAGAGCTTTCCTTCATCACGAGCCTCCATTCCTAGGTCTTCAGCATCGCCAGAGAATTGGCAGCGTTGTCCATTTGACTCGGGTAGGTGGCGATCCTCCCTATTCCATGTTAATTTCCGTCCCCCCTCTGCTCGCGCTCGGTCATTCGGACTCCGCTCGAAAAAATAAAAAAATTAAATAAAATAAATTTATTATTTTTTTTTGTTCGGGGGGGGGGGGGGGAGCGTTTAATCACTTGTGTATATGCTTACCTCTTCCCATGCAGTTTAAGATGTCCCAAGCTCCTGAATCGGATGATAACCTGTCCTTACCCGGGTCTTCGGTGTCGGGGCGCGCCAGTAACCCGTCCCTGCGTAGCTGGACCATCCCAAAACTCATCGCGGAGCTTAACAGGAGAGGAATCCGTCATCCCACGTCTGCTAGGAAGGCGGAGCTCTACCGTCTCCTGATGACAGAGCCAGAGGGTTCTAACGACCAGCCCTCTCTCTCCTCCATCCAGCTGTCCCTGCTGCAGTTGCAGTCCATCGGCAGTCTGGCCGGTTCGGTGGCTAATATCCAAGCCAGAATGGGGGAATTAGAGTTCCGGCCTCCGGCGGCACCAGCCCCTCCTTCCATTCCTTCAACATCCCAGGACGGTCCGTACCAGCCCCCAGATTGCTCCCTCGCACTTCATCCCGGAAAATTTCAAAAGGGATATCCTGGCAGGGAAAGATGTCAACTTGGCTTCTATTCTCATCGCGTCTCAGGACGTGTCTGAGAATAAGATAATCAATTGAGGGGAAGTATCAGTGGTTCTCAGGGCCAAGGACGCCCGTTTGAACCGAAAACGATCCATTCCGGAATTTGTCCTAGCTTTCAGCCTCTACCGAGACACCATCTCCTCCATCCAGCCACACAGGCGTGAGGAACTGGACTCGTACTTGTACCGGGTCACCGACTTGGGGTACAAGTACGGCGGGACCAATTTTTATGATTACCACCGGTCGTTCTCGGCCAAGGCAGCCGCTGCCCTCGCCCAGTTTCAATTCATCACGGACTGGGCGAACCTCGACATGGAGTTATTCTGTCGTCATTTCGCGGGTTAAGGGCTCCCACTTGCGCGGCTTGCCAGTCTATCCAGCACACCGCAGACTGGTGTCCCAACCTTCCCACCCCGGCCCGGGAGGGTTCCCTGCCAGGTCCCTCCAGCGCCCAGCGATTCCAGGCCTCAACCGATAAGCTGGGTAGGCCCATCACGTATTTGGGTCAGAGTCAGGTGTGCAATAACTTTAACGCAGGGGGTTGTGGGTTCAATAGTTGTAGAGCGCTGCATATATGCTCCCTCTGTTTCAGCGCCCATCCTCACCCCAGCTGCCCGAAAAGGCAGCACAAGAACCTATGACTGGCCGACATCAACATCGAGCTCTTGGGCGTTCTATTGCAGGACCATCCCGATCGCCAGTCAGTCCAGTTCCTTCTCGCCGGATTCGAGAGGGTTTTCATACGGGTTTCATTGCCCTCCCTCAAGTTTGCTGGGAGGGAAGGAACTTGCAGTCGGCTACCCAGGAGCCGGCGGCAGTGGCCACCTTATTGAAGGACGAGGTCCGGAAGGGGTTCCTGCTGGGCCTGTTCCAGTCCATCCCCTTCGCCACTTGGAGGGTGAACCCAATTGGCCTGGTCTCCAAGCAGTCCTCAAATAAAAGGTGTTTAATCTATGATTTGTCGGCTCCACACATGTCGCCTATTCCCAGCCTGAACTCCTTGATCCCATCAGAGGAGTTCTCCATCGATGAGGCCATCCAGTACGTCCTGCTGACCGGGGAAGGGGCTTGGTTGGCCAAGGCCGACATAGCGGACGCCTTCAAATTGCTCCCCATCCTTCCCCAGTTATGGAAATATTACGGTTTACATTGGGCGGACGGGTACTATTTTGCCGACCGGCTCACCTTCGGTTCAAAAAGCAGCCCGTGGCTGTTTGACAGATTTGCTTGCGCTTTGCATTGGATCCTAGTTCATCACGGAGGTCTGGACATGGTCATCCATTACCTAGATGACTTCCTGATCATCGAGAGGCCCCAGGGCACCCCCTCGGGGTTGGCGAGCTTGCTCCAGCTGTTCGCCAGCCTCGAGGTCCCCGTGGCGTCTGCCAAGACGGAAGGTCCAGGTACCAGGGTTACCTTCTTGGGCATCATCCTGGATTCGGTCCGCATGGAGGCCAGCCTCCCCGCGGCGAAGCTGGCTAAGATCCAGGCCGCCGTCTCCTCCGCGGCTTCTTCCAGGGTCCTGTCCAAGCGGGAGCTCCAGTCCCTGTTAGGGTACCTCAACTGCGCCTTCAAGATCATGCCCCAGGGCAGGTCGTTCACTTCCCGGCTCCTCAGTCTCCTCCCGTTAGCTCCGGACCTGGACTCCACCGTCCAGCTGGACAGGCATGCAATGGCGGATCTCCAGATGTGGCAGGCTTTCCTGGCCGGGTGGAATGGCATTTCCTTGTTCGTGCCATCCCCGGATGCCGCGTCCCCCACGGTCTTCACCGACGCCGCGGCCTCCCGGGGGTTTGCGGCCATCTTCCATCCGCAGTGGTTGGTCGGCAGTTGGCCGGTGGAACTCATATCCGAGGCCGGGTCCATGAAATCATCCCCGCTATTGGAATTATACCCAATAGTGGCGGCCGCTCGGGTGTGGGGTCCTCTCTGGGCGAACAAGTCGGTGATTTTTAGGACGGACAGTCAGGTACTGGTGGAGGTCATCACAAAAGGGAGGGCCAAGTCTCCCAAAATCATGTCCCTGCTGCGTAGGCTTGTTTGGCTGTCTTTAACGTTTAATTTTCATATTTTCACATTCCATATCCAGGGGGCAAAGAATGTGGCAGCCGACGTCCTATCTCATTTTAATTACGACATCTTTTTTCAGGAACTTCTAGAGGCAGACCCCGTCGATATTCCAGCTCTGCCATTCAGCTCCCTCCTGTTGGACTAGGGCCCCTGATAGCGTCCGCCTGGACCTTAGTCCAGCATTCACTAGCCGCCAACACCGCCAGGAATTATGACGCCGGGTTCAAAGTCTATAGTCAGTTCATAGACACCCATCCGCGGGGGGAGGTGGACGAAGTCAAATTTCTCATGGCATTCATAGCTCATTGCCACTCTCAACGCCACCTGTCATTCAACACCATCAAACTGTATTTGGCCGGCATTCAGCACCATCGGATGCTCGGTGACCCCTCTGCCAAATCCATTTTGGCTAATCAGGCCATCAAAGCCACTCTCAGGGGCATTCAGAAGGTCAGCACGGCGGTCCAGGTGCGCAGGCAACCAGTCTCAGGCGAGCTATTCCGAAAGATTGTCCGTAGCCCTAGACGGTCTCCCTTTTGGGCACTCAGCAAGCATTATCACCAAAGCAGCCATGTACCTGGGGTTCTACGGGTTTCTCAGGCCTGGGGAGTTCACCTGCTGCGCAGTCAACCGTGCGACCTTGCTCAGGCGGCATCTTGCCTGGCATTCAGACCATTTTACACTGTCCATCCCATCTACCAAAACTAATCAGGCAGGTCCTCCCACCGAGGTAGAGTTCTTCCCCACATCCAATTGTTGGTGTCCTATCAAGGTGCTCAACGAGCTTCTAGCCTCTCTTCAGTCACCAGCGTTAGACGGCCCGTTGCTCCCGATAAACCCTAGCACGATATCCGGCACTCCTTCCGCATAGGGGCCGCTTCCGCAGCATCCAGTCATCAGGTGCCGGCGCACGTCATCCGCAAGATGGGTCATTGGCGGTTGTCATGCTACACAAGGTACATTCCCAATCCACAGGTCGAAATCGCCAGAACCTTTTGTTCGTTAGCTTCATAGGTCTCATACTGCTCAATAAATCTGTTGCACCCTACACCGTGCCAGTCCTCATCTTTTGCCCACATATTTAGGCCTTACCTCGTCTCTGGCTCCGGGCACACTCCAGCCAGATAGGTCAGGGCAGTACGTAGGCATGCCTCTTCTGTTCCTCGCTCAGCTCCTACTACAAATAGTTAAGGCTGTGTACAGCCTGTAATTGTGGGAGGAGATTCCTCCCCTATTTATACCTCTCGGTCCAAGCAGGAGGGCGCCCGTTTCATGCCCCTCCCTCCCGTCCCTTTTCTCATTCACTCCTCCTTGGGTGGCCCACATATTTAGGCCTTACCTCGTCTCTGGCTCCGGGCACACTCCAGCAAGATATGTCAGGGCAATACGTAGGCATGCCTCTTCTGTTCCTCGCTCAGCTCCTACTACAATAAAATTATGTTTTATTGTCTCCATTTTCTGAAAGCCATATTTTTTTTATTTCTTTTGTCGATTGTCTTAAAAATAGGAATCAGAAGTGGGCTTTGGTACCGAGGTACGTGCCAGTACCAAACCTGACTTCAGATTCCTATTTTAAAATGTTTTTAAAGACGCAGATAGGAATACTGAAATCATTCACCGAAGGTTCGCGCAACTTCAACAGAGACGAAGCCAGTACATTTTAATGCTGCACGGAAACCGCATTAAAACAGAAGTTTTTGAACAAATTCATTTCGGATCTATGATCTGAAGATTTATTCGCCCAATACTGATTTTTAATAAAGAAATAAACTTACAGGTATCTGTGGGGATTTGAACCCCAAGCCACCTGTACAGCGCCGACCCGTACCTCCCGATTTAGCCGGCGGAAGTAAACTGCCGCATGAGAGGGCTGTACGGGCCGGCGCATGCGCATTAAATGCTCTGCTGCCTCTGCCTATAGTGGGTAATGGAGTGCGCAGGCGTGAAGATTTTGTTGAACGGCGCAGGTGCCGGATTTGTCAATGAAGGGAGGATGGAATCTGAAGAACCTAGGGCAGGCCGGAGGGGTGAAAGGGGAGGGGTTTTCTTTAAAAAGTGCCGTGGGGCATGGGCACCAGCCGCATAAAGGCCGCCCCTGGGCACCTTCAGAAGCTGGTTAGCATATGGAATAAAAGCGTTTTTAAGTGAAAATAGGCGATGGACAGCAATATGAAAGGTAATTATAATATGGGGAATGTAATATATATCATGAGGTTTGTGGTGTAAAATGGTCATTTTAGGTGAAAGACTCCCTTTAACCGCCTCAGCTCCCCTAGCTTAAACACCCTTAATGACCAGACCACTTTTTACAATTCTGCACTACACTACTTTCACTGTTTATTGCTCGGTCATACAACTTACCACCCAAATGAATTTTACCTCCTTTTCTTCTCACTAATAGAGCTTTCATTTGGTGGTATTTCATTGCTGCTGACATTCTTACTTTTTTTGTTATTAATCGAAATTTAACGAAATTTTTGCAAAAAAATTACTTTTCACTTTCAGTTGTAACTTTTTTTTAAAAACTACATTTCTATATAAATTGTTCTCTAAATTTATTGTTCTACATGTCTTTGATAAAAAAAAAAATGTTTGGGTAAAAGTTATAGCGTTTACAAACTATGGTACAAAAATGTGAATTTCCGCATTTTGAAGCAACTCTGACTTTCTGAGCACCTGTCATGTTTCCTGAGGTTCTACAATGCCCAGACAGTACAAACACCCCACAAATGACCCCATTTCGGAAAGTAGACACCCTAAGGTATTCACTGATGGGCATAGTGAGCTCATAGAACTTTTTATTTTCTGTCACAAGTTAGTGATGATTTTTTTTTTTTCTTACAAAGTCTCATATTCCACTAACTTGTGAAAAAAAATAAAAAATTCCATGAACTCACTATGCCCATCACGAAATACCTGGGGGTGTCTTCTTTCCAAAATGGGGTCACTTGTGGGGTAGTTGTACTGCCCTGGCATTTTAGGGGCCCTAATGCGTGAGAAGAAGTCTGGAATCCAAATGTGTAAAAAATGCCCTGTGAAATCCTAAAAGTACTCATTGGAATTTGGGCCCCTTTGCGCACCTAGGCTGCAAAAAAGTGTCACACATGTGGTATCGCCGTACTCAGAAGAAGTTGGGCAATGTGTTTTGGGGTGTATTTTTACATATACCCATGCTGGGTGAGAGAAATATCTCTCTAAAAGTCAACTTTTGCCATTTTTTTTATACAAAGTTGTCATTATAGAGAGATATTTCTGCCCCATCAAGTGTGGCAGGCGGCAGTCCAAACCTCAGGGGGACACCTCACCTGTGACAGTTCCTTTTCATCAAGAGAACAAGCGTGAGTCCTCTCTCCCTCCTACATGGCCTGCCCCATGGCATATACCAGAACACAGTAATTATATTTAATATTATCTGTTTTATCATCCTGTTATCTGATTTATGATGTTATCTATTACAATCACTATCTTTTAACCGACCCCCTGATGAAACATAGTGGGGAAACGCGTCGGGATAGAAACTGACATCAATTGTGTAAAAAAATTCCAAATGTACAGGGCTAGACAGGGGAGGTACGGGGACAGGGTGATCCCACCATCAGGGTTCATCCCTGGGCAGAGGATTATCTTAGGGCGGGTATAGGGAGAGAATAATCCCCAATACCCATAGTAAGGTGCCCAATCCTCCATCCACTCCCCAACCTCCATTGAATGTCATTAATGCCCCTGGAATTTATACGTATCTTATTTATCTAGTTTATTCACCAATTTCACCAATTCACGGTGGTAGCTGGGCAACATCTTGTCCTGTTATTATTTTGGATACCCGATTATCAGAGGGTGTACATTTATTTCTGCTTTTTAAAGTAAATCTAATAAAAGCGACATTTTAAAAGGGTCCAATTTCCAGGCTAATATTCACTTATACAGACACCTACTCTATTATTTATATCGAATTCCTTAAAAAAATTTTTTTTGATATTTCTCTCACTCAGCATGGGTATATGTAAAAAGACACCCCAAAACACATTGCCCAACTTCTCCTGAGTACGGCGATACCACATGTGTGACACTTTTTTGCAGCTTAGGTGGGCAAAGGGGCCCAAATTCCAATGAGTATCTTTTAGGAGGGCATTTGGATCCCAGACTTCTTCTCACGCTTTAGGGCCCCTAAAATGCCAGGGCAGTATAAATACCCCACATGTGACCCCATTTTGGAAAGAAGACACCCCAAGGTATTCCATGAGGGGCATGGCGAGTTCATTTTTTTTTTTTTTTTTTGGCACAAGTTAGCGGAAATTGATATATATATTTTTTTTCTCACAAAGTCTCCTTTCTGCTAACTTGTGAGAAAAAATTACATTTTACATGAACTCGCCATGCCCCTCACAAAATACCTTCAGGTGTCTTCTTTCCAAAATGGGGTCACATGTGGGGTATTTAAACTGCCCTAGAATTTTAGGGGCCCTAAAGCGTGAGAAGAAGTCTGGAATATAAATGTCTAAAATTTTTTACACATTTGGATTCCTTGAGGGGTATGGGGAGTTCATGTGAGATTTTATTTTTTGTCACAAGTTAGTGTAATATGAGACTTTGTGAGAAAAAAAATAAAATAAAAAAATATCAATTTCCGCTAACTTGTGCCAAAGAAATGTCTGAATGGAGCCTTACAGGGGGGTGATCAATGACAGGGGGGTGATCAGGGAGTCTATATGGGGTGATCACCCCCCTGTAAGGCTCCATTCAGAGGTCCGTATGTGTTTTGCGGATCCACGGATCGGATCCGCAAAACACATACGGACATCTGAACGGAGCCTTACAGTGGGGTGATCAATGACAGGGGGGTGATCAGGGAGTCTAATATGGGGTGATCAGGGGTTAATAAGTGACAGGGGGGGTGTAGTGTAGTGTTGTTTGGTGATACTTATTACTGAGCTGCCTGTGTCCTCTGGTGGTCGATCCAAGCAAAAGGGACCACCAGAGGACCAGGTAGCAGGTATATTAGACGCTGTTATCAAAACAGCGTCTAATATACCTGTTAGAGGTTAAAAAAATCGCATCTCCAGCCTGCCAGCGAATGATCGCTGCTGGCAGGCTGGAGATCCACTCGCTTACCTTCCGATCCTGTGAACGCGCGCGCCTGTGTGCGTGTGTTCACAGGAAATCTTGTGTCTCGCGAGATGACGCATATATGCGTGACTGTGCCTGCAGCTGCTGCCTCCAGAACGCGATCCTGCGTTAGGCGGTCCGGAGGCGGTTAAAGCGGGATAAGGCATCGGCCGCGACATTCTTTGCCCCCTGGATATGAAATGCGAAAACATGAAAATTAAATTGCAAAGACAGCCAAACTAACCTACGCAGGAGGGACATGTTATTCTGAGACTTTGCCCTCCCTTTCGTGATGACGTCTACCAACACCTGGCTGTCATCGACTTGTTGGCCCAGAGTGAACCCCAGACTTGGGCGTCAGCCACTATCGGGTATAGCTCCAATAACGGGGATGACTTCAGGGAACTGGCATCGGATATGAATTCCACCGGCCAACTGCCAACCTACCAGTGGGGATGAAATATGGCCGCGAACCCACGGCGTCGGTGAAGACCGTGGGGGACGCGGGATCCGGGGAAGGTACAAACAGGGAAATGCTGTTCCAACTGGCAAGGAATGATTGCCACATCTGGAGGTCCGCCATGGCATGCCTGTCCAGTTGGACGGTGGAATCCTGATCCGGAGCTGAAGGAAGGAGACTGAGGAGCCGAGAAGTGAAAGATCTGCCCTGGGGCATGATCCTGAAGGCAAAGTTTAGGGAACCTAACAGGGACTGGAGCTCCCACTTGGACAGGACCCTGGACAAAGCCGCGGAGGAGACAGCGGCCTGGATCTTAGCAAGCTTCGCCAAGGGGAGGCTGACCTCCATGCGGACAGAATCGAGGATGATGCCCAACAAGGGACCCTGGTGCCTGGCCCCTCAGTCTTAGCTGCCGCCACGGGAACCTCAAGCCTAGCGAATAGCTGGAGCAAGCTTGCCAAGCCCGAGGGGTCACCCTGAGGGCTCTCGACGATCAGGAAATCGTCAAGATAATGGATGACCATGTCCAGACCCCCATGATGAATCAGGATCCAATGCAAGGCGCCAGCGAATCTATCAAACAGCCACGGGCTGCTCTTAGATCCGAAGGTGAGCCGGTTGGCGAAGTAATACCCGTCCGCCCAATGCAAGCCATAATTTTTCCATAGCTGGGGAAGGATAGGGAGCAACTTGAATGCGTCCGCTATGTCGGCCTTGGCCAACCAAGCCCCTTCCCTAGCCTGCAAGATATACTGGATGGCCTCATCGATGGACGAGTACCTCATGGAGAATTCCTCGGATGGAATTAAGGAATTCAAATTGGGAATGGGAGACATGTGAGGACTGAGGAGCAGACAAATCGTAGATTAATCGCCGTTTATTGGAGGACTGCTTGGTAACCAGGCCAATCGGATTGACCCTCCAAGTCGCGAAGGGGATAAACCGGAACGGGCTCAGCAGGAACCTCTTCCGGACTTCCGCCTGCAACAGGGTATCTACTGCCGCTGGGTAGCCGACAGCAAGTTCCTTCCTTCCCAGGAAACTTGAGGGAGGGCAATGAAACCCGTGTGGAAACCCCTCTCGAATCCAGAGAGAAGGAACTGGGACAACTGGCGGTCAGGGTGGTCCTGCAATAGAACGCCCAAGAGCTCGATGTTGATGTCGGCTAGTCATAGGTTCTTGTGCTGCCTTTTCGGGCAGCTAGGGCGAGGATGGGCCCTAAAACAGAGAGAGCAGATATGTAAAGCTCTACAACTGTTAAACCCGCAACCCCCTGAATTGAAATTGTTACAGACTTGACTCTGTCCCAAATAAGTGATAGGTCTACCCAGCTTATCGGTTGAGGCCTGGAACCGCTGGGCGCTGGAGGGACCTGGAAGGGAACCCTCCCGGGCCGGGAAGGTTGGGGCACCAGTGCGGTATGCTGGATTGACTGGCAAGCCGCACAAGTAGGAGCCCTTAAACCGGCGAAATGTCGACAGAAGAGCTCCATGTCGAGATTCGCCCAGTCAGTGATGAACTGAAACTGGACGAGGGCTGCGGCTGCCTTGGCCGAGAATGAGCTGTGATAGTCATAGAAGTTAGTGCCACCGTACTTGTACCCCAAGTCAGTAATACGGTACAAGTAAGAGTCCAGTTCCTCACGTCTGTGCGGCTGGACAGAGCAGATGGTGTCTCTGTAGAGGCTGAAAGCCAGTACAAATTCAGGGATAGACAGTTTACGGTTCAAGCGGGCGTCCTTGGCCCTGAGAACAACCGACACCTCCCCACAATTAATTATCTTGTTCTCAGACACGTCCTGAGACGCAAAGAAAATAGATGCCAGGTTGACATCTTTCCCCGCTAGAATATCCCTTTTAAGTTCTCCGGGATAAAATGCGAGGGAGCGATCTGAGGGCTGGCACAGACCGTACCTGGAGCCGCGTCCTGAGACGTTGAAGGAATGGGTGGTGGAGCTGGAGATGGTGGCGCCACCGGAGGCCGGGACTCCAACTCCCCCATTCTGGCTTGAATATTTGCCACCGAACCAGCCAGACTGCCGATTGTGGACTGCAACAGCAGGGACAGCTGAATGGAGGAGAGAGAGGGCTGGTCGTCTGAACCCACTGGCTCCGTCATCAGGAGACAATAGAGTTCCGCCTTCCTTGCTGATGCGGGATGATGGATTCCTCTCCTGTTAAGCTCCGCGATGAGTTTAGGAATTGTCCAGCTACGAAGGGACGGGTTACTGGCGCGTCCCGACACCGAAGACCCGGGTAAGGACACGTTGTCATCCGCCTCAGAAGCTTGGGACATCTTTATTCTGCATGGGAAAGAGGTAAGCATATATACAAGTAATTTTAAAGACTCCCCCCCCCCCCCAATTTTTTTTTATATATCGAACGGTGGCAGGGTGACCGGGCGAGAGCGGTGAGGGAACAGGAACAAACGTTTCATAGAAAGAATCGCAAACCAACCCGAACCAACAGTCAGCACTGACTAATACTCCGGCGATACTGGAGACCTAGGAATGGAAGCTCGTGATGAATAAGGGAAAGCCCTGAGCAGCGGAGGAGCGCGATGACACCACTCGGTTTTGACCTTACCTGGTACCGTGGAGTGACCGGACACGGAGGAGCACTGCGACACGACTGAGGATGGACTGGAATTCCGGAGGCCTGAGGCCCTGTTTATATGAAAAAACAAGCTTGCGTTGATACGAGACCCGGAGAGGGGTGTGACCTGGTGGCACCGGATTGAAGCAAAGGAGACCAGAATGCAGCCTGGGTGCCATGGCCAACTGATGGATGACCCCGATCTGAAAGAAACAGGGACCGAAGTCGCTCTGCATGAAAAAGACCCGAGCGAATCAGGAATTCAAACATGCGGAATATGAACCGGGTACAAGAACCAATTGGACACTGCTGAAAAAAAACCTGAGCATTTCAGGCAAATACATAGAACCTGAGCGATTCAGGCAAATACATAGAACCTGAGCGGTTCAGGCATATACAAAGAACCTGAGTGGTTCAGGCAAATACATAGAACCTAAGCGATTCAGGCATATACAAAGAACCTGAGCGGTTCAGGCAAATACATAGAACCTAAGCGGTTCAGGCAAATACAGCGGATCTGGCCCTTACCTACACCCTGAGAGAAAAGGGCAAATACCTAAAACCTGAGCGATTCAGGCAAATACCTAAAACCTGAGCGATTCAGGCAAATACCTAAAACCTGAGCGATTCAGGCAAATACCTAAAACCTGAACGATTCAGGCAAATACCTAAAACCTGAGCGATTCAGGGAAACACATAAGACCTGAGTGATTCAGGAAAATACATAAAACTTGAGCGATTCAGGGAAATACATAAAACCTGAGCGATTCTGGGAAAAAACATAAAACCTGAGCGATTCAGGGAAATACATAAAACCTGAGCGATTCTGGGAAAAAACATAAAACCTGAACGATTCAGGCAAATACCTAAAACCTGAGCGATTCAGGGAAACACATAAGACCTGAGTGATTCAGGAAAATACATAAAACTTGAGCGATTCAGGGAAATACATAAAACCTGAGCGATTCTGGGAAAAAACATAAAACCTGAGCGATTCAGGGAAATACATAAAACCTGAGCGATTCTGGGAAAAAACATGAAACCTGAGTGATTCTGGGAAAAAACATGAAACCTGAGCGATTCAGGGAAACACATGAAACCTGAGCGATTCAGGAAAATACATGAAACCTGAGCGATTCAGGAAAATACATGAAACCTGAGCGATTCAGGGAAATACACAGAACCTGAGCGATTCGGTCAAATGCAAGAAACCTGGAGATCCAGGCGAGTATGAACCCGAGTAAATCAGGCAAATACACTGCTCAAAAAAATAAAGGGAACACAAAAATAACACATCCTAGATCTGAGTTAATTAAATATTCTTCTGAAATACTTTGTTCTTTACATAGTTGAATGTGCTGACAACAAAATCACACAAATTAAAAAATGGAAATCAAATTTTTCAACCCATGGAGTTCTGGATTTGGAGTCACACTCAAAATTAAAGTGGAAAAACACACTACAGGCTGATCCAACTTTGATGTAATGTCCTTAAAACAAGTCAAAATGAGGCTCAGTAGTGTGTGTGGCCTCCAAGTGCCTGTATGACCTCCCTACAACGCCTGTGCATGCTCCTGATGAGGTGGCAGACGGTCTCCTGAGGGATCTCCTCCCAGACCTGGACTAAAGCATCTGCCAACTCCTGGACAGTCTGTGGTTCAACGTGACGTTGGTGGATAGAGCGAGACATGATGTCCCAGATGTGCTCAATTGGATTCAGGTCTGGGGAACGGGCGGACCAGTCCATAGCATCAATGCCTTCGTCTTGCAGGAACTGCTGACACACTCCAGCCACATGAGGTCTAGCATTGTCTTGCATTAGGAGGAACCCAGGGCCAACCGCACCAGAATATGGTCTCACAAGGGGTCTGAGGATCTCATCTCGGTACCTAATGTCAGTCAGGCTACCTCTGGCGAGCACATGTAGGGCTGTGCGGCCCTCCAAAGAAATGCCACCCCACACCATTACTGACCCAATGCCAAACCGGTCATGCTGGAGGATGTTGCAGGCAGCAGAACGTTCTCCACGGCGTCTCCAGACTCTGTCACGTCACATGTGCTCAGTGTGAACCTGCTTTCATCTGTGAAGAGCACAGGGCGCCAGTGGCGAATTTGCCAATCTTGGTGTTCTCTGGCAAATGCCAAACGTCCTGCACGGTGTTGGGCTGTAAGCACAACCCCCACCTGTGGACGTCGGGCCCTCATATCACCCTCATGGAGTCTGTTACTGACCGTTTGAGCAGACACATGCACATTTGTGGCCTGCTGGAGGTCATTTTGCAGGGCTCTGGCAGTGCTCCTCCTGTTCCTCCTTGCACAAAGGCGGAGGTAGCGGTCCTGCTGCTGGGTTGTTGCCCTCCTACGGCCTCCTCCACGTCTCCTGATGTACTGGCCTTTCTCCTGTTAGCGCCTCCATGCTCTGGACACTACGCTGACAGACACAGCAAACCTTCTTGCCACAGCTCGCATTGATGTGCCATCCTGGATAAGCTGCACTACCTGAGCCACTTGTGTGGGTTGTAGACTCCGTCTCATGCTACCACTAGAGTGAAAGCACCGCCAGCTTTCAAAAGTGACCAAAACATCAGCCAGGAAGCATAGGAACTGAGAAGTGGTCTGTGGTTACCACCTGCAGAACCACTCCTTTATTGGGGGTGTCTTGCTAATTGCCTATAATTTCCACCTGTTGTCTATCCCATTTGCACAACAGCATGTGAGATTGATTGTCACTCAGTGTTGCTTCCTAAGTGGACAGTTTGATTTCACAGAAGTGTGATTGACTTGGAGTTACATTGTGTTGTATAAGTGTTCCCTTTATTTTTTTGAGCAGTGTACATAAACCTGGGCGAATCAGGCAAATGCGCAGACCCTGAGCGATGCAGGTAATTTACAGAGAACCTGAGCGACCCAGGCAATGCACGGAACCCGAGCGACCCAGGCCAGAGCATAAGACCTGAGTGACTCAGGCAACCGCATGAACCCGGGCGGTTCAGGCAATCAACTAAACCTGAGCGATTCAGGTGACCACATGAACCGATGCAGGACTCAACATGATATCGCACCGACAGGATCTGGGCAATCGTGTAACAACATGACCGAGACTTGACCTGAAGAAATGGGATCCACCCGACCCCCTGCGGAAAGAAAACCTGAGCAGCATAGACAAAACAATAGACCCGAGCGAATAAGGGACCCATGTTGCAATGCAGAGCAGTGTCTGAGCAAAATCGGTAGCAAAGGATGCATGCCACGTGTTTTTTTTTTGGAAGTGTAGGGGTGAAGGACAGTAACTGATGAACAGACAGCACAGTTGCATGCAGCTTTGCTATGTAGCTGGCATACACGCACAGCACAGCTGCATACACCTCTTGCAAACAAGTCTGTTTAAACTTAAGGTAGCTTATTGCAGATCCCAGTTTCCCTATAGCCTCTCCTTTTGGATCCCCATAACTAGAGTTGAGCGAACACCTGGATGTTCGGGTTCGAGAAGTTCGGCCAAACTTCCCGGAAATGTTCGGGTTCGGGATCCGAACCCGACCCGAATTTCGTCCCGAACCCCATTGAAGTCAATGGGGACCCAAACTTTTCGGCACTAAAAAGGCTGTAAAACAGCCCAGGAAAGGGCTAGAGTGCTGCAAAAGGCAGCAGAATGTAATTAAATCCCCTGAAAACAAATGTGGATAGGGAAATGAATTAAAATTAAAATAAAATAAATAAAAATTAACCAATATCAATTGGAGAGAGGTCCCATAGCAGAGAATCAGGCTTCATGTCATAGCAGAGAATCAGGCTTCATGTCATAGCAGAGAATCAGGCTTCATGTCACCCAACACTGGAACAGGCCATTGTCAGATATTTTTAGGCCCCGGCACCCAGACAGAGGAGAGAGGTCCCATAGCAGAGAATCAGGCTTCATGTCATAGCAGAGAATCAGGCTTCATGTCATAGCAGAGAATCAGTCTTCATGTCATAGCAGAGAATCAGGCTTCACGTCACCCACCACTGGAACAGGCCATTGTCAGATATTTTTAGGCCCCGGCACCCAGACAGAGGAGAGGTTCATTCAACTTTGGGTTGCCCCGCAATATAATGGTAAAATGAAATTAAAAATAGTATTGAATGAGGAAGTGCCCTGGAGTAGAATAATATATTGTTAAGGGGAGGTAGTTAATATCTAATCTGCACAAGGGATGGACAGGTCCTGTGGGATCCATGCCTGGTTCATTTTTATGAACGTCAGCTTGTCCACATTGGCTGTAGACAGGCGGCTGCGTTTGTCTGTAATGACGCCCCCTGCCGTGCTGAATACACGTTCAGACAAAACGCTGGCCGCCGGGCAGGCCAGCACCTCCAAGGCATAAAAGGCTAGCTCTGGCCAAATGGTCAATTTGGAGACCCAGAAGTTGAATGGGGCCGAACCATCAGTCAGTACGTGGAGGGGTGTGCACAGGTACTGTTCCACCATGTTAGTGAAATGTTGCCTCCTGCTAACGCGTTCCGTATCAGGTGGTGGTGCAGTTAGCTGTGGCGTGGTGACAAAACTTTTCCACATCTCTGCCATGCTAACCCTGCCCTCAGAGGAGCTGGCCGTGACACAGCTGCGTTGGCGACCTCTTGCTCCTCCTCTGCCTTCGCCTTGGGCTTCCACTGGTTCCCCTGTGACATTTGGGAATGCTCTCAGTAGCGCGTCTACCAATGTGCGCTTGTACTCGCGCATCTTCCTATCACGCTCCAGTGTAGAAAGTAAGGTTGGCACATTGTCTTTGTACCGGGGATCCAGCAGGGTGGCAACCCAGTAGTCTGCACACGTTAAAATGTGGGCAACTCTGCTGTCGTTGCGCAGGCACTGCAGCATGTAGTCGCTCATGTGTGCCAGTCTGCCCAGAGGTAAGGACAAGCTGTCCTCTGTGGGAGGCGTATCGTCATCGTCCTGCGTTTCACCCCAGCCACGCACCAGTGATGGGCCCGAGCTGCGTTGGGTGCCACCCCGCTGTGAACATGCTTCATCCTCATTCTCCTCCACCTCCTCCTCACCCTCGTCCTCCAGTAGTGGGCCCTGTCTGGCCACATTTGTACCTGGCCTCTGCTGGTGCAAAAAAACTCCCTCTGAGTCACTTCGAAGAGACTGGCCTGAAAGTGCTAAAAATGACCCCTCTTCCTCCTCCTCCTCCTCCTCTTCCATCATCGCCCTAAGTGTTTTCTCAAGGAGACATAGAAGTGGTATTGTAACGCTGATAACGGCGTCATCGCCACTGGCCATGTTGGTGGAGTACTCGAAACAGCGCAACAGGGCACACAGGTCTCGCATGGAGGCCCAGTCATTGGTGGTGAAGTGGTGCTGTTCCGCAGTGCGACTGACCCGTGCGTGCTGCAGCTGAAACTCCACTATGGCCTGCTGCTGCTCGCACATTCTGTCCAGCATGTGCAAGGTGGAGTTCCACCTGGTGGGCACGTCGCATATGAGGCGGTGAGCGGGAAGGCCGAAGTTACGCTGTAGCGCAGACAGGCGAGCAGCGTCAGGATGTGAACGCCGGAAGCGCGCACAGACGGCCCGCACTTTATGCAGCAGCTCTGACATGTCGGGGTAGTTGCGAATGAACTTCTGCACCACCAAATTCAGCACATGCGCCAGGCAAGGGATGTGCGTCAAACCGGCTAGTCCCAGAGCTGCAACGAGATTTTGCCCATTATCGCACACCACCAGGCCGGGCTTGAGGCTCACCGGCAGCAACCACTCGTCGGTCTGTTGTTCTATACCCCACCACAACTCCTGTGCGGTGTGGGGCCTGTCCCCCAAGCATATGAGTTTCAGAATGGCCTGATGACGTTTACCCCGGGCTGTGCTGAAGTTGGTGGTGAAGGTGTGTGGCTGACTGGATGAGCAGGTGGAAGAAGAGGAGGAGGAAGCCGAGTAGGAGGAGGAGGAGACAGGAGGCAAAGAATGTTGCCCTGCGATCCTTGGCGGCGGAAGGACGTGCGCCAAACAGCTCTCCGCATGGGGCCCAGCCGCCACTACATTTACCCAGTGTGCAGTTAGGGAGATATAGCGTCCCTGGCTGTGCTTACTGGTCCACGTATCTGTGGTTAGGTGGACCTTGCCACAGATGGCGTTGCGCAGTGCACACTTGATTTTATCGGATACTTGGTTGTGCAGGGAAGGCACGGCTCTCTTGGAGAAGTAGTGCCGGCTGGGAACAACATACTGTGGGACAGCAAGCGACATGAGCTGTTTGAAGCTGTCTGTGTCCACCAGCCTGAATGACAGCATTTCATAGGCCAGTAGTTTAGAAATGCTTGCATTCAAGGCCAGGGATCGAGGGTGGCTAGGTGGGAATTTACGCTTTCTCTCAAAGGTTTGTGAGATGGAGAGCTGAACGCTGCCGTGTGAGATGCTTGGTGACGCAGGTGGTGGTGTTGGTGGTACATCCCATGTTTGCTGGGCGGCAGGTGCCAACGTTCCTCCAGAGGCGGAGGAAGAGGCCAAGGCAGCAGCAGAAGAGGTAGCAGGGGGAGCCTGAGTGAGTTCCTTATTTTTACGGTGCTTACTCCACTGCAGTTCATGCTTTGCATGCAGGTGCCTGGTCATGCAGGTTGTGCTAAGGTTCAGAACGTTAATGCCTTGCTTCAGGCTCTGATGGCACAGCGTGCAAACCACTCGGGTCTTGTCGTCAGCACATTGAAGAACTGCCACGCCAGGGAACTCCTTGAAGCTGCCTTTGGGGTGCTCGGTCCCAGATGGCGGCGGTCAGTAGCAGACGGACTCTCTTGGCGGCGGGTGTTTTTTTGCCCACTGCTCCCTCTTTTGCTACGCTGTTGGCTCGGTCTCACCACTGCCTCTTCATCCGAACTGTGAAAGTCAGTGGCACGACCTTCATTCCATGTGGGGTCTAGGACCTCATCGTCCCCTGCATCGTCTTCATCCCTGACCTCCTGTTCAGTCTGCACACTGCAGAAAGACGCAGCAGTTGGCACCTGTGTTTCGTCATCATCAGAGACGTGCTGAGGTGGTATTCCCATGTCCTCATCATCAGGAAACGTAAGTGGTTGTGCGTCAGTGCATTCGATGTCTTCCACCGCTGGGGAAGGGCTAGGTGGATGCCCTTGGGAAACCCTGCCAGCAGTGTCTTCAAACATCATAAGAGACTGCTGCATAACTTGAGGCTCAGACAGTTTCCCTGATATGCATGGGGGTGATGTGACAGACTGATGGTCTTGGTTTTCAGGCGCCATCTGTGCGCTTTCTGCAGAAGACTGGGTGGGAGATAATGTGAACGTGCTGGATCCACTGTCGGCCACCCAATTGACTAATGCCTGTACCTGCTCAGGCCTTACCATCCTTAGAACGGCATTGGGCCCCACCAAATATCGCTGTAAATTCTGGCGGCTACTGGGACCTGAGGTAGTTGGTTCACTAGGACGTGTGGCTGTGGCAGAACGGCCACGTCCTCTCCCAGCACCAGAGGGTCCACTAACACCACCACGACCATGTCCGCGTCCCTTACTAGATGTTTTCCTCATTGTTACCGTTCACCACAATAAGAAAAAAATTATTTGGCCCAATGTATTGAATTCAAATTCAGGCCTTTTTTTACAGGCAGCTAACACTATCTGGCTATCTATTTAGGTACCGTATTACACTAATACAGGCACAGCAGTAACGACAGATTTAGCTGAATATAAATTGCAGGCCTAGTATTTAGGCCTACACAGGTATACGTTTACGGACAGAATTAAACTTGGAAAAGCACGGTAGCGTGTGTGTGAAGTAATTGAGAATGCCCCTATCCGCACCTTCAATCTAATATACCCTTTTATGGATAGATTTAAAGTAGGCCTGATACAGCAGAAACCACTGATTTAGGGGATTGCTAAGTTGGGAATTGTATTCAACCCAGAACAAAAACTGTGCTTTGGCGGACACTAAATAAATTGACCAGCCTCAGCAATAAACATAGATTTAGCTGAATATAAATTTTAGGCCCATTATTTAGGCGCTGGGTGACAGGTATACGTTTACGGACAGAATTATTTAAACTTGGAAATGCACGGTAGCGTGTGAAGTTATTGAGGATGACACTATCCGCACCTTCAATCTAATATACCCTTTTATGGATCGATTTAAACTTGGCCTGATAGTAATTCCCTAAATTTGTGGTTTCTGCTCTAAGTTGGGAATTGTATTTCAACCCAGAACGAAAACTGTGCTTTGGCAGACACTAAATAGATTGACCAGCCACAGCAGTATCAACAGATTTAGCTGAATATAAATTTGAGGCCTATTATTTAGGCGCTGGGTGACAGGTATACGTTTACGGACAGAATTAGACTTGGAAATGCACGGTAGCGTGTGAAGTTATTGAGGATGACCCTATCCGCACCTTCAATCTAATATACCCTTTTATGGATAGATTTAAAGTAGGCCTGATACAGCAGAAACCACTGATTTAGGGAATTGCATTCAACCCAGAACAAAAACTGTGCTTTGGCGGACACTAAATAAATTGACCAGAATTATTTAAACTTGGAAATGCACGGTAGCGTGTGAAGTTATTGAGAATTACCCTATCTGCACCTTCAATCTAATATACCCTTTTATGGATAGATTTAAAGTAGGCCTGATACAGCAGAAACCACTGATTTAGGGAATTGCATTCAACCCAGAACAAAAACTGTGCTTTGGCGGACACTAAATAAATTGACCAGCCTCAGCAATAAACATAGATTTAGCTGAATATAAATTTTAGGCCTATTATTTAGGCGCTGGATGACAGGTATACGTTTACGGACAGAATTATTTAAACTTGGAAATGCACGGTAGCGTGTGAAGTTATTGAGGATGACACTATCCGCACCTTCAATCTAATATACCCTTTTATGGATCGATTTAAACTTGGCCTGATACAGCAGAAAAAATATATTTAGGGGATTGCTAAGTTGGGAATTGTATTCAACCCAGAACAAAAACTGTGCTTCGGCAGACAGCAGACAGTATTACAATTGGCTAGCCACAGCTGAAACACCAGATTTAGGGTACTGCTATTTTGGCCAATTGTATATTTCACCCCTCAATAAAATAGCAAGCACAGCCAAGCCCCTGATGTAGGATATAGCAAAAAAATAACCACACTATTGATGGTTAAATGGACTTAGTGGCAGCTTGTGCTGGCGCACCACAAGACACAAAATGGCCGCCGATCACCCAAGAAAAAAGTGACATAAAAACGCTCTGGGCAGCCTAAAAACAGTGAGCAATTAAATAGCAGCAGTTCAATGATCCACAGCTGTAGATCGATCACTGAATTAAGTGTTTTTGCAGAGTTAATCACTGTCTAATCTCGCCCTAACAGCAGCTGCAACCTCTCCCTACACTGATCAGAGCAGAGTGACGGGCGGCGCTACGTGACTCCAGCTTAAATAGAGGCTGGGTCACATGCTGCACTGGCCAATCACAGCCATGCCAATAGTAGGCATGGCTGTGATGGCCTCTTGGGGCAAGTAGTATGACGCTTGTTGATTGGCTGCTTTGCAGCCTTTCAAAAAGCGCCAAGAAAGCGCCGAACACCGAACCCGGACTTTTACGAAAATGTTCGGGTTCGGGTCCGTGTCACGGACACCCCAAAATTCGGTACGAACCCGAACTATACAGTTCGGGTTCGCTCATCCCTACCCATAACCTATTTCTCACTTTACATTCCTATGAAGTCCATATGAAGCCCTCTCGTATATACACTGCTCAAAAAAATAAAGGGAACACTTAAACAACACAATGTAACTCCAAGTCAATCACACTTCTGTGAAATCAAACTGTCCACTTAGGAAGCAACACTGAGTGACAATCAATCTCACATGCTGTTGTGCAAATGGGATAGACAACAGGTGGAAATTATAGGCAATTAGCAAGACACCCCCAATAAAGAAGTGGTTCTGCAGGTGGTCACCACAGACCACTTCTCAGTTCCTATGCTTCCTGGCTGATGTTTTGGTCACTTTTGAATGCTGGCGGTGCTTTCACTCTAGTGGTAGCATGAGGCGGCATCTACAACCCACACAAGTGGCTCAGGTAGTGCAGCTTATCCAGGATGGCACATCAATGCGAGCTGTGGCAGGAAGGTTTGCTGTGTCTGTCAGCGTAGTGTCCAGAGCATGGAGGCGCTACCAGGAGACAGGCCAGTACATCAGGAGACGTGGAGGAGGCCGTAGGAGGGCAACAACCCAGCAGCAGGACCGCTACCTCCGCCTTTGTCCAAGGAGGAACAGGAGGAGCACTGCCAGAGCCCTGTAAAATGACCTCCAGCAGGCCACAAATGTGCATGTGTCTGCTCAAACGGTCAGAAACAGACTCCATGAGGGTGATATGAGGGCCCGACGTCCACAGGTGGGGGTTGTGCTTACAGCCCAACACCGTGCAGGACGTTTGGCATTTGCCAGAGAACACCAAGATTGGCAAATTCGCCACTGGCGCCCTGTGCTCTTCACAGATGAAAGCAGGTTCACACTGAGCACATGTGACAGACAGGGGCGTAACTAGAAGTGACTGGGCCCCACAGCAAATATTTGTAAGGGCCCCCCCAGCGCGCTTCGCACCTCCCTCCTCCTGTGTAAACCCCACTCCTTTGGCACAGTGTAGCGATATACTGTATATTGTGTGGCACAGTGTAGCGATATACTGTATATTGTGTGGCACAGTGGATGCTAAATGTGTATAACAAACATATTTCACATGAACACTTACAGTTACTTGGCCCTTGGGGATCTCGGACGCCACTTCAACACTTGGCCGGGGGCTCGGCGGAGCTGATGTTGTGCTTTATCCTAATGAGAAAGATTTCATAATAAGGATTTGGAGAAGGGGCAGAGGAATAGCAGAGCAGGGAGAGGCTGGTGCGGCTACTAGGGGTCATACCATGGGGGAGTAATAAAGCCCACCATAATGCCCACCCCCCAGTAGTAATAATTCTCCTTATAATGTGACAGTGCAAAAATACCCCCTTTTAATGCCCCCAGTTGAGCTAATGTCCCCATAGTGCCCCCATAATGTACCAGTATAAAATACCCCTATATAGTGCCCCCAGTAAATTCCCCCATAGTGCTCCTCTCCCCCCTTCCTGCTAGTGCCCCCCCCATAATGTACCAGTATAAAATGCCTCATATATAGTGCCCTAGTAGATGCCCCTCAGTGTCCGGCCTCTGATAGGCTGCCGGCCTAGTGTCCCCCATAATGCCCCCTAATAATGTGCCAGTAAGTGTCCCCATAGATGCCCCCCCATCATGTGCCAGTATCAAGTGCCTCTCTCCTCCCCCCCCCACATGTCCCAGTATCATAGTGCCATCTCCCCCCCCCCCACAAAAAAAGTGCCAGTATCAAGTGCCTCTCTCCCTCCCCCCCCCCCCATGTGCCAGTATCAGGTGCCAACCCCCCCCCCTCCCTCCCCAGGTGCCAGTATCAGGTGCCAACCCCTCTCCCCCCCATGTGCCAGTATCAGGTGCCCCCCCCCCCCCATGTGCCTATATCAGGTGCCAACTCCCCCTCCCACCCAGGTGCCAGTATCAGATGCCTCCCCCCATGTGCCAGTATCAGGTGCCTCTCCCCCCCCATGTACCAGTATCCGATGCCAACCCCTCCCCCCCAGGTGCCAATCCCTCTCCCCCCCATGTGCCAGTATCAGGTGCCAACTCCCCCTCCCTCCCAGATGCCAGTATCAGGTGCCTCCCCCATGTGCCAGTATCAGGTGCCTCTCTCCCCCCCCCATGTACCAGTATCCGATGCCAACCCCTCCCCCCCAGGTGCCAACCCCTCTCCCCCCCCATGTGCCAGTATCAGGTGCCAACTCCCCCTCCCCCCCAGGTGCCAGTATCAGGTACCTCCCCCCATGTGCCAGTATCAGGTGCCTCTCTCCCCCCCCCCATGTACCAGTATCCGATGCCAACCCCTCCCCCCAAGGTGCCAGTATCAGGTGTCAACCCCTCTTCCCCCCCCCCATGTGCCAGTATCAGGTGCCCCCCCCTCCCCCCATGGCAGTAACAGTCGGGTATTAAAAAATAATAATAAACACCTCTACTTACCTCCATGTCAGCGATGCGATGCAGCCTCTTCCTGTGTCCCGCCCTGTATGTCCATATATGGAGTCTGTGCTTGTATTTCAGAAAAGGTTTCTGCTGGGATTCGAACCCACGACCTTCTGCATCAGAGGCAAAGCATCTAACCACAAGACCATAGAGATGCCTCGCTGCTGATTGAAAAAATATTCAGACTTCTACTGTTATAGCTGGCTAAGTGTACATCTATACACATGACAGCTGCTCATATATAGAGATATAGCAGAGCTGAGTGTGCTGGGACAGCTGTCATATAGAGATATAGTAGTGCTGGGTGTGTTGGGGCAGCTGTCATGTGTATAGATGTAGCAGAGCTGGGTTTGCTTGGGCAGCTGTCATATATAGAGATATAGTAGAGCTGAGTGTGCTGGTGCAGCTGTCATGTGTATTAGATGTAGCAGTGCTGGGTGTGTTTGGGCAGCTGTCATGTGTATACATGTAGCAGAGCTGGGTTTGCTGGGACAGCTGTCATATAGAGATATAGTAGTGCTGGGTGTGTTGGGCAGCTGTCATGTGTATAGATGTAGCAGAGCTGGGTTTGCTGGGGCAGCTGTCATATATAGAGATATAGTAGAGCTGAGTGTGCTGGTGCAGCTGTCATGTGTATTAGATGTAGCAGTGCTGGGTGTGTTAGGGCGGCTGTCATGTGTATAGATGTACACTTAGCCAGCTATAACAGTAGAAGTCTAATTTTTTTTTCAATCAGTTGTAATGCAGCCTTTATGGTTGTGAGGGCAAATGCTTTGCCTCTGATACTTTGGAGGTTGTGGGTTCGAATCCCAGACACATCAGAAGACTTTAGGAGACAGTAAGATTAGATCAGCTGCTGTGAAGGGGCCCTGAACAGTAAGACATCGATATTTAACGAACTTGAAAATAAACTGTCACACACGCTGCCGGGACGCTTCCCCGGTAGTTACGCCACTGGTGACAGAGTCTGGAGACGCCGTGGAGAACGTTCGGCTGCCTGCAACATCCTCCAGCATGACCGGTTTGGTATTGGGTCAGTAATGGTGTGGGGTGGCATTTCTTTGGAGGGCCGCACAGCCATCCATGTGCTCGCCAGAGGTAGCCTGACTGCCATTAGGTACCGAGATGAGATCCTCAGACGCCTTGTGAGACCATATGCTGGTGCGGTTGGCCCTGGGTTCCTCCTAATGCAAGACAATGCTAGACCTCATGTGGCTGGAGTGTGTCAGCAGTTCCTGCAAGACGAAGGCAATGATGCTATGGACTGGCCCGCCCGTTCCCCAGACCTGAATCCAATTGAGCACATCTGGGACATCATGTCTCGCTCCACAGACTGTCCAGGAGTTGGCAGATGCTTTAGTCCAGGTCTGGGAGGAGATCCCTCAGGAGACCGTCCGCCACCTCATCCCTCGTTGTAGGGAGGTCATACAGGCACGTGGAGGCCACACACACTACTGAGCCTCATTTTGACTTGTTTTAAGGACATTACATCAAAGTTGGATCAGCCTGTAGTGTGTTTTTCCACTTTAATTTTGAGGGTGACTCCAAATCCAGACCTCCATGGGTTGAAAAATTAGATTTCCATTTTTTTATTTTTGTGTGATTTTGTTGTCAGCACATTCAACTATGTAAAGAACAAATTATTTCTGAAGAATATTTAATTAATTCAGATCTAGGATGTGTTATTTTTGTGTTCCCTTTATTTTTTTGAGCAGTGTATACACTCACCTAAAGAATTATTAGGAACACTATACTATACTTGCCTTCAGAACTGCCTTAATTCTACGTGGCATTGATTCCACAAGGTGCTGATAGCATTCATTAGAAATGTTGGCCAATATTGATAGGATAGCATCTTGCAGTTGATGGAGATTTGAGGGATGCACATCCAGGGCACGAAGCTCCCGTTCCACCACATCCCAAAGATGCTCTATTGGGTTGAGATCTGGTGACTGTGGGGGCCATTTTAGTACAGTGAACTCATTGTCATGTTCAAGAAACCAATTTGAAATGATTCGAGCTTTGTGACATGGTGCATTATCCTGCCGGAAGTAGCCATCAGAGGATGGGTACATGGTGGTCATGAATGGATGGACATGGTCAGAAACAATGCTCAGGTAGCCCATGGCATTTAAACGATGCCCAATTGGCACTAAGGGGCCTAAAGTGTGCCCATAAAACATCCCCCACACCATTACACGACCACCACCAGCCTGCACAGTGGTAACAAGGCATGATGGGTACATGTTCTCATTCTGTTTACGCCAAATTCGGACTCTACTATTTGAATGTCTCAACAGAAATCGAGACTCATCAGACCAGGCAACATTTTTCCAGTCTTCAACAGTCCAATTTTGGTGAGCTCATGCAAATTGTAGCCTCTTTTTCCTATTTGTAGTGGAGATGAGTGGTACCCGGTGGGGTCTTCTGCTGTTGTAGCCCATCCGCCTCAAGGTTGTGCGTGTTGTGGCTTCACAAATGCTTTGCTGCAGACCTCGGTTGTAACGAGTGGTTATTTCAGTCAACGTTGCTCTTCTATCAGCTTGAATCAGTCGGCCCATTCTCCTCTGACCTCTAGCATCCACAAGGCATTTTTGCCCACAGGACTGCCGCATACTGGATGTTTTTCCCTTTTCACACCATTCTTTGTAAACCCTAGAAATGGTTGTGCGTGAAAATCCCAGTAACTGAGCAGATTGTGAAATTCTCAGACCGGCCCGTCTGGCACCGACAACCATGCCACGCTCAAAATTGCTTAAATCCCCTTTCTTTCCCATTCTGACATTCAGTTTGGAGTTCAGGAGATTGTCTTGACCAGGAGCACACCCCACTAAATGCATTGAAGCAACTGCCATGTGATTGGTTGACTAGATAATTGCATTAATGAGAAATAGAACAGGTGTTCCTAATAATTCTTTAGGTGAGTGTATATGAATATGTGTTGGGCTGCTGAGACCCCACCCCTAGGCAGGTAGGACCCATCCGCCGGCCGCGAGAACCCACGGGTTAACCCCGTCTGGCTGAGCGCCAGGTTGCCTGGAGGGGAAGCCGCCTGGACGTGATCGGACCGACCATCCGGTGCTGGAGGCCCCCCAGGCTGCAGAGCGCGTCCGGCCATGAAAACGAATCGGCAGGAGGTGGAGCGCCCGGTAGCTACGGGGAGGCTGAGGCAGGATGGAAGCGCCGAAGATCTCACTTACCGCGGGCACCGCACGCTGCAGGGACCAAACCGGAAGTCGCCTAAACCGGAAGCGACGTCGCGATCGTCTGCCGAGCTGGAACAGAACACAGGAAACGAGCGCCCTCTGCCTCTAGACCGCTGAGTATAAGTAGGGGAGGTAGCTCCTCCCACAATTACAGGCTGTACACAGCCTTCACTATATATATACACAGTGGTCCCTCAAGTTACAAAAATAATTGGTTCCAGGACAACCATTATAAACTGAGTAATCGGTTTCGAAGTCTGAAAATGTCACCCAACATAAGAGAAAATGAAGATAAAAAAAAATAAGCAGATAACTGAGACATATAAAACTATTTGGAAAAATTCGCAATTTTCAAATTTTCTATTTCTTTGCTTTTAAAATAGAAAGTGATACCTCATAAAATATTTATTACTTTACATTCCTCATATGCCTACTTTATGTTGGCATCATTTTGCGATTATCATTTTATTTTTTAGGATGTTAGAAGGCTTAGAATTTTAGAAGCAATTCTTAGGACCAGTTCAGTTATGAAGTCACTTTGAGGGGCTTACATAATAGAAACCACCCATAAATGACCCCATTGTAGAAACAACACCCCTCAAAGTATTCAAAACTGATTTTACAAATGTTGTTAACCCTTTAGCTGTTCCACAAGATATAAAGGAAAAATTTAGATTGGGTGGGCAGGGCATAGGAGGTGCTAGTCGGCGCTGACTGATTCACGCGCATAACAAAACACAAGGTGCATATTAAAATCTATAACACTATATAAACTGACTAGGCTCTCTGCTGCACTGTACCGTATTTTTCGCCCTATATAAGATGCACCTAGGTTTTAGAGTAGAAAAATAAGAAAAAAATATTTTTCATTACACCTCAGGTCAGACCCCCAATGCCTCAGATAAACCCCCCAACCTTTAGCCATCTATCAGCCCCCATGTCAGCCATCAGTCCCCCCGTCAGCCATCAGCCCCCATGTCAGCCATCTGTCCGCCATCAGTCCCCCCGTCAGCCATCAGCGCCTTATATCAGCCATCAGCCCTTATATTAGCCATCAGCCCCCCATGTCAGCCATCAGCCCCTTATGTCAGCCATCAGTCCCCCCGTCAGCCATCAGCCCCCATGTCAGCCATCTGTCCGCCATCAGTCCCCCCGTCAGCCATCAGCCCTTATATCAGCCATCAGCCCCCCATGTCAGCCATCAGCCCCTTATGTCAGCCATCAGTCCCCCCGTCAGCCATCAGCCCCCATGTCAGCCATCTGTCCCCCCGTCAGCCATCAGCCCTTATATCAGCCATCAGCCCTTATATCAGCCATCAGCCCCCCATGTCAGCCATCAGCCCCTTATGTCAGCCATCAGCCCCTTATGTCAGCCATCAGTCCCCCCGTCAGCCATCAGCCCCCATGTCAGCCATCTGTCCACCATCAGTCTCCCGTCAGCCATCAGCCCTTATATCAGCCATCAGCCCCCCATGTCAGCCATCAGCCCCTTATGTCAGCCATCAGCCCCCCATGTCAGCCATCAGCCCTTATGTCAGCCCCCAGTGCAAATAAAATAAAAAAAACACTTACCTCTCCTGCTCCTGGTCACCATCGTGATCCTCTTCATTCTGCTGTTGGCTGTGTATCGCGGCGCACAGTGTGAGGTCACAGTGCGCCCTCACGCTGTGCGCAGCCATGCACAGCCGATAGCCGAGCCGAGGACCAGGAAGCGGTGAGTACAGATCCTTCACCGCTTCCTGGTCCTCCTGTACTAATGAAGCGCTTCCATAATGGAAGCGCTTCATTAGTACCGCGTTAAAGACGGCCCTGATCGCCTCGACCCGGCAAACAATCTTCAAGGGCCCGGTCCTGGGCCGCGGCCCGGCGTTTGGGGACCGCTGTTGTGGATGACTACAATATGGGATGACAGCATAGATGATGGGATTGGGGAGCTAGTAGAAATGAGTTGAGTAAGGCCAGGAGGTAGGGGGAGAGTTCTGATTCAAATGTTTTGTAGTACAGGTCTGTGAACCCATCAGGTCCTGGGGATTTGCCTAGGGGGAGAGCTTTACTCACGTCC
Organism: Bufo bufo; assembly: GCF_905171765.1. Lineage (NCBI taxonomy): Eukaryota > Metazoa > Chordata > Amphibia > Anura > Bufonidae > Bufo > Bufo bufo. The sequence goes on along the minus strand of NC_053393.1, from coordinate 555,807,912 downwards.
CTGAGTTCCTCGGCTGAAATGGGGCTGTTCAGAGAGGCGACCGCCTTTGGGGAGAGCCTGGGCAATTTACAAGAGGATAAGTAATTCCGAATGCGGGGTAGGGGGGGTGGGTGTAAGTGTTTATCGGCAAGATTATAAAGTTTAGAGTAGTAATCATGAAAGCATCAAGCAATCGCGTCAGGGTGGTATTGGGGACAGCCAGCTGTGTCTTTCACAGCCTGGGGAGCACGCTTGGAGGCAGCATCCCGTAATTGACGGACCAAGATAGTGTCGGCTTTATTTCCCTTTTTGTAATATCGCTGCTTGGAGTAAAGCAGAATGCGTTCCACTGTATGCATGAAGGTATCTTTTAGTTTTGCGCGGGCCTCCACTAGCTCCCGGAGAAGGGAAAGACTCGTCCTATGGCTTAGTCGGGATTGTAGCAAAGTCAATTTGTGCCGTGAGTTCCCGAACTCGGTGTGTTCTATTTTTTTTTTTTATTGCGAGGCCAGTGCAATACATTGGCCCCAAACTACCGCTTTATGGGCTTCCCAGAACACAGCCCGGGACGAAACCGAGCCAGTGCTTTCGCTAAAAGCGTTAAAATTGTTTAGGCGCCAATGACAGGTGCTTTGTGGTACAGGTTGAGAAGAAAGGGTGAGGGCGACGGGGGCGTGATCTGACCAGGAGATAAGTCCAATGGAAACATCACACATTATTTTCAAAGTCTGAGCATTGCCAAAAAAGTGATCTCGGGTGTGCAGTTTATGGGGGGGGGGGGGGGGGGAATAGGAAGTAAACAATCTATTTGATGGGATAAAAGACCTGAAACCGAGCTGGCCACAAAGGAGGAACACCACTGATTGCCCCTGTATAGTTGGAGGGAAAGGGTTAATAAGTACTACTGGGTGTCACGGCCTATGTTGTGCACTGTGACATTTTCCCTTCACTTGCGGTTGCCTGCGGCAACCTGTTGTTTGTGTGCATGTGCTGGCAGTGTCTCGGCCTTCTGGCTGATTCCCAGGACATGGTTGCCACGCATGCCGTTGCCGGCGGTAACAGGTGGAGTGTGATGTTTATGGGTGTTTTTCCCTTTAAGTGGTTTCCGTTCCTTGCCTGGTGTAGGAAGGGTTAACTCCCTTCTTTGTGTGTGAACACTGGGTGTGTCTGTGTGTGGCTACTTGGGCTATTTAGCCTCTGCTGGATCCCTGTAGCTGAGGGGTACTTCAGCCATGCCTTGCTGGAGTCATCCTCCTGCTCTTATATACCATCTGTCCAGTGAGGGCCACCCTTGTGGTCATAAACTAGATGTTTGATGTTAGAAGATGTTTTTATGGTCTATCTGTTTATTGCAGCTATGGATGTCCTGGTTACCTGTGTGATATGTGTTGTGTGCTGTGTCCCTTAGTGTTGTGTGGACATCAGTAGTCATGCACGGGTTCCAGTCAGCGTGTCTGCGGCAGGTAGGTTTGGAACTGCTTTAGTTCACCTGCCATATCCATATGTTGTTTTTGTTCCCCTTTCCTTGCAGCTTGGCCTGTGAGACTCCTGTTCGTCCGCATCTAGGAGGAACAGGTCGTCTTACCCTGCTCCTAGTCCAGGGCTACCCCGAGGGCTAGTAGGGACCCTAGGTTCCGGAGTATGAGCCCTCCTACCATCAGGGTTGGCTCATACAGCTAGGAGTCAGGGTCAGAATTAGGGATGTAATAGGAGGTGACCTGCTTCCTGTCCTGGCCAAGCAGCGACCAATATATTCTGTCATCGCACGGCTAAGGGTTTCCCCCACCCTCAGCCGTGACACTGGGTGAATTAGCACAGCTCTGCCCAGATAGGATTCTGTCCGTGTGTAGAAGGACCGCACTGGATATAGAGTAACATTGGGGTGGTCTCTCTTGCGTAGGAAACCAGACGACCCGGCTGACCTTACCTAATTATAGACAGCGGTCCAACCTCTATAGGACCTGTATGTTAAGTATATGAATCCTAGTACTTGAAAAGTTTATGCCCGGAGACTGTGGCACATACGATCGTGTAACTATATAACTTACTTCAAATGTTCTGTGCCGAGAGTCTCTAGGACGCAGCAGTCAATGAAGTCTCAGAGGAATCCGATAGTTCAATGAGTAGAAGAGATATTCTGTTTCCTCTACCAGCGCGCACGGTCCCGGCCGGTGACGCGCGAGGGAAACTACGCTGACCGCTTTGAAAAACGACAGTTCCGTGACTGCTGTACAACTTTGGCACACCTTGGACGGATGCCTGCTTGGATCATCATACCTCTGACGTGTTTCGGAATTCACGAATTCCTTCCTCAGGGATGGTCAGTGACCGCTTCAATGTAGGTATATATAGGCCTCCGTCTCCATAGTTACCAGGTCTTCCGATTACTCATGATATACTCCATTAACAACATAATAATGAATTATAGTCATATTTCCCTAAGTGACTCTACAAAATACAACATACACGATACACGGGGGAGGGAGGAGGAGATAAGTTATCTGTATATAATCTTTTCCTTAGAATCTTCCAAAATTGCGCACCCTCACAGGCTATAAAAAAGGCTAATAATTCTATCTCCTGGTTAAGTCCCTTTGGAGCGAGAGTATCTAAGTTATATATCCATTTGCTTTCGTTTTTTGACATTAGTTTAATATAGTCGCCCGCTCTTTGGTCCGGTATGATTTTTTCTATCGCTCCAAAGGTAGATCCTGAAAACTGCCGGCATGCTTATCCGCATAGCGGTATGAGAGTGGATGCCCTTCTAACTTCTTTTTAATATTTCTTATATGTTCTTTTATCCTCGTTTGGAGGCTCCTTTTTGTCCTCCCTACATATCTTTTGGCGCACGGGCAATTTATAAAGTATATTACGCCAATCTTATGGCAAGTTAAATGGATATCTATTTTGTACACCTTATTTGCACATTCTATTGTTTCTATTGGTCCACTATGTTTAACATGTTGGCAAGCTTTACAGGTTTTACATGGGGAGGAAAAAAACTTTTTTTCCATGAAATCTCTGAATTCTTATTTCTTTGGATTTTGACAGAGGGGGCCACCAGATTACCTAAATTCTGTGCCTTTTTAACCACTTCAGCCCCCCTAGCTTAAACACCCTGAAAGACCAGGCCACTTTTTACACTTCTGACCTACACTACTTTCACCGTTTATTGCTCGGTCATGCAACTTACCACCCAAATGAATTTTACCTCCTTTTCTTCTCACTAATAGAGCTTTCATTTGGTGGTATTTCATTGCTGCTGACATTTTTACTTTTTTTGTTATTAATCGAAATTTAACGTTTTTTTTGCAAAAAAATGACATTTTTCACTTTCAGTTGTAAAATTTTGCAAAAAAAACGACATCCATATAGAAATTTTGCTCTAAATTTATAGTTCTACATGTCTTTGATAAAAAAAAAATGTTTGGGTAAAAAAAAAATGGTTTGGGTAAAAGTTATAGCGTTTACAAACTATGGTACAAAAATGTGAATTTCCGCTTTTTGAAGCAGCTCTGACTTTCTGAGCACCTGTCATGTTTCCTGAGGTTCTACAATGCCCAGACAGTACAAACACCCCACAAATGACCCCATTTCTGAAAGTACACACCCTAAGGTATTCGCTGATGGGCATAGTGAGTTCATAGAACTTTTTATTTTTTGTCACAAGTTAGCGGAAAATGATGATTTTTTTTTTTTTTTTTTTTTTTCCTTACAAAGTCTCATATTCCACTAACTTGTGACAAAAAATAAAAACTTCTATGAACTCACTATGCCCATCAGCGAATACCTTGGGGTCTCTTCTTTCCAAAATGGGGTCACTTGTGGGGTAGTTATACTGCCCTGGCATTCTAGGGGCCCAAATGTGTGGTAAGGAGTTTGAAATCAAATTCTGTAAAAAATGACCTGTGAAATCCGAAAGGTGCTCTTTGGAATATGGGCCCCTTTGCCCACCTAGGCTGCAAAAAAGTGTCACACATCTGGTATCTCCGTACTCAGGAGAAGGTGGGGAATGTGTTTTGGGGTGTCATTTTATATATACCCATGCTGGGTGAGAGAAATATCTTGGCAAAAGACAACTTTTCCCATTTTTTTATACAAAGTTGTCATTTGACCAAGATATTTATCTCACCCAGCATGGGTATATGTAAAAAGACACCCCAAAACACATTCCTCAACTTCTCCTGAGTACGGGGATACCAGATGTGTGACACTTTTTTGCAGCCTAGGTGGGCAAAGGGGCCCATATTCCAAAGAGCACCTTTCGGATTTCACTCCTCATTTTTTCCTGAATTTGATTTCAAACTCCTTACCACACATTTGGGCCCCTAGAATACCAGGGCAGTATAACTACCCCACAAGTGACCCCATTTTGGAAAGAAGACACCCCAAGGTATTCCGTGAGGGGCATGGCGAGTTCCTAGAATTTTTTATTTTTTGTCACAAGTTAGTGGAAAATGATGATTTTTTTTTTTTTTTTTTTTTTTCATACAAAGTCTCATATTCCACAAACTTGTGACAAAAAATAAAAACTTCCATGAACTCACTATGCCCATCAGCGAATACCTTGGGGTCTCTTCTTTCCAAAATGGGGTCACTTGTGGGGTAGTTATACTGCCCTGGCATTCTAGGGGCCCAAATGTGTGGTAAGTAGGTAAATGACCTGTGAAATCCGAAAGGTGCTCTTTGGAATGTGGGCCCCTTTGCCCACCTAGGCTGCAAAAAAGTGTCACACATCTGGTATCTCTGTATTCAGGAGAAGTTGAGGAATGTGTTTTGGGGTGTCTTTTTACATATACCCATGCTGGGTGAGATAAATATCTTGGTCAAATGCCAACTTTGTATAAAAAAAATGGGAAAAGTTGTCTTTTGCCAAGATATTTCTCTTACCCAGCATGGGTATATGTAAAATGACACCCCAAAACACATTCCCCAACTTCTCCCGATTACGGAGATACCAGATGTGTGACACTTTTTTGCAGCCGAGGTGGGCAAAGGGGCCCATATTCAAAAGAGCACCTTTCGGATTTCACAGGTCATTTTTTACAGAATTTGATTTCAAACTCCTTACCACACATTTGGGCCCCTAGAATGCCAGGGCAGTATAACTACCCCACAAGTGACCCCATTTTGGAAAGAAGAGACCCCAAGGTATTCGCTGATGGGCAAAGTGAGTTCATGGAAGTTTTTATTTTTTGTCACAAGTTAGTGGAATATGAGACTTTGTATGAAAAAAAAAAATAAAAAAAAAATAAGCATTTTCCACTAACTTGTGACAAAAAATAAAAAATTCTAGGAACTCGCCATGCCCCTCACGGAATACCTTGGGGTGTCTTCTTTCCAAAATGGGGTCACTTGTGGGGTAGTTATACTGCCCTGGCATTTTCCAGGGGCCCTAATGTGTGGTAAGTAGGTAAATGACCTGTGAAATCCTAAAGGTGCTCTTTGGAATATGGGCCCCTTTGCCCACCTAGGCTGCAAAAAAGTGTCACACATGTGGTATCGCCGTATTCAGGAGAAGTTGGGGAATGTGTTTTGGGGTGTCATTTTACATATACCCATGCTGGGTGAGAGAAATATCTTGGCAAAAGACAACTTTTCCCATTTTTTTATACAAAGTTGGCATTTGACCAAGATATTTCTCTCACCCAGCATGGGTATATGTAAAATGACACCCCAAAACACATTCCCCAACTTCTCCTGAGTACGGCGATACCAGATGTGTGACACTTTTTTGCAGCCTAGATGCGCAAAGGTGCCCAAATTCCTTTTAGGAGGGCATTTTTAGACATTTGGATACCAGACTTCTTCTCACGCTTTGGGGCCCCTAGAATGCCAGGGCAGTATAAATACCCCACATGTGACCCCATTTTGGAAAGAAGACACCCCAAGGTATTCAATGAGGGGCATGGCGAGTTCATAGAAATTTTTTTTTTTTGGCACAAGTTAGCGGAAATTGATATTTTTAATTTTTTTCTCACAAAGTCTCCCGTTCCGCTAACTTGGGACAAAAATTTCAATCTTTCATGGACTCAATATGCCCCTCACGGAATACCTGGGGGTGTCTTCTTTCCGAAATGGGGTCACATGTGGGGTATTTATACTGCCCTGGCATTCTAGGGGCCCTAAAGCGTGAGAAGAAGTCTGGAATATAAATGTCTAAAAAATTTTACGCATTTGGATTCCGTGAGGGGTATGGTGAGTTCATGTGAGATTTTATTTTTTGACACAAGTTAGTGGAATATGAGACTTTGTAAGAAAAAAAAAAAAAAAATTCTGCTAACTTGGGCCAAAAAAATATCTGAATGGAGCCTTACAGAGGGGTGATCAATGACAGGGGGGGTGATCAATGACAGGGGGGGTGATCAATGACAGGGGGGTGATCAATGACAGGGGGGTGATCAGGGAGTCTATATGGGGTGATAACCACAGTCATTGATCACGCCCGTGTAAGGCTTCATTCAGACGTCCGGATGCGTTTTGCGGATCCGATCCATCTATCAGTGCATCCGTAAAAATCATGCGGACATCTGAATGGAGCTTTACAGGGGGGTAATCAATGACAGGGGGGTGATCAATGACAGGGGGGTGATCAGGGAGTCTATATGGGGTGATCACCACAGTCATTGATCATGCCCCTGTAAGGCTTCATTCAGACGTCCGGATGCGTTTTGCGGATCCGATCCATCTATCAGTGCATCCGTAAAAATCATGCGGACATCTGAATGGAGCTTTACAGGGGGGTAATCAATGACAGGGGGGTGATCAATGACAGGGGGGTGATCAGGGAGTCTATATGGGGTGATCACCACAGTCATTGATCATGCCCCTGTAAGGCTTCATTCAGACGTCCGGATGCGTTTTGCGGATCGGATCCATCTATCAGTGCATCCGTAAAAATCATGCGGACATCTGAATGGAGCTTTACAGGGGGGTAATCAATGACAGGGGGGTGATCACCACAGTCATTGATCATGCCCCTGTAAGGCTTCATTCAGACGACCGGATGCGTTTTGCGGATCCGATCCATGTATCAGTGCATCCGTAAAAATCATGCGGACATCTGAATGGAGCTTTACAGGGGGGTGATCAGGGAGTCTATATGGGGTGATCACCACAGTCATTGATCATGCCCCTGTAAGGCTTCATTCAGACGCCCGGATGCGTTTTGCGGATCCGATCCATCTATCAGTGCATCCGTAAAAATCATGCGGACATCTGAATGGAGCTTTACAGGGGGGTAATCAATGACAGGGGGGTAATCAATGACAGGGGGGTGATCAGGGAGTCTATATGGGGTGATCACCACAGTCATTGATCATGCCCCTGTAAGGCTTCATTCAGACGTCCGGATGCGTTTTGCGGATCCGATCCATCTATCAGTGCATCCGTAAAAATCATGCGGACATCTGAATGGAGCTTTACAGGGGGGTGATCAATGACAGGGGGGTGATCACCACAGTCATTGATCATGCCCCTGTAAGGCTTCATTCAGACGACCGGATGCGTTTTGCGGATCCGATCCATGTATCAGTGCATCCGTAAAAATCATGCGGACATCTGAATGGAGCTTTACAGGGGGGTAATCAATGACAGGGGGGTAATCAATGACAGGGGGGTGATCAGGGAGTCTATATGGGGTGATCACCACAGTCATTGATCATGCCCCTGTAAGGCTTCATTCAGACGTCCGGATGCGTTTTGCGGATCCGATCCATCTATCAGTGGATCCGTAAAAATCATGCGGACGTCTGAATGGAGCTTTACAGGGGGTTGATCAATGACAGGGGGGTAATCAATGACAGGGGGGTGATCAGGGAGTCTATATGGGGTGATCAGGGGTGATTAGGGGTGATCAGGGGCTAATAAGGGGTTAATAAGTGATGGGGGGGGGGTGTAGTGTAGTGTAGTGGTGCTTGGTGCTACTTTACTGAGCTACCTGTGTCCTCTGGTGGTCGATCCAAACAAAGGGGACCACCAGAGGACCAGGTAGCAGGTATATTAGACGCTGTTATCAAAACAGCGTCTAATATACCTGTTAGGGGTTAAAAAAAACACATCTCCAGCCTGCCAGCGAACGATCGCCGCTGGCAGGCTGGAGATCAACTCTCTTACCTTCCGTTCCTGTGAGCGCGCGCGCCTGTGTGCGCGCGTTCACAGGAAATCTCGCGTCTCGCGAGATGACGCGTATATGCGTGACTGTGCGCAGCGCTGCCACCTCCGGAACGCGATCCTGCGTTAGGCGGTCCGGAGGTGGTTAAATATAAAACACAGGTATTGCGGGATTTTATCCCCTATAACTTTATCCTGTTTTAAAATATCCCAATGGCGTTTGATAATTCTTCTAAGAAGAAATTCTCTTTCATTATATGGCGTAATAATGGGAATTTTAAAAATAGTGGTCTCATCTTCGTTATTTACACCTGTTATTGTTTTTTCCTTTTTTCTATGAAGGAGGGTTTGTCTATTTGTGCTATTTCATATTTCATTTGCTCCAATTTATCCTTTTTATAGCCTTTCTCTTTAAATTTATTCTGCAAGGTATTGGCTTCCTTATTGAATTGTGCCAAAGTTGTACAGCAGTCACGGAACTTTCGTTTTTCAAAGCTATCAGCGTAGTTTCCCTCGCGCACGCGTGCGTCACCGGCCGGGACCGTGCGCGCTGGTAGAGGAAACAGAAGATCTCTTCTACTCATTGAACTATCGGATTCCTCTGAGACTTCATTGACTGCTGCGCCCTAGAGACTCTCGGCACAGAACATTTGAAGTAACATAGTAACATAACATAGTACATAAGACCGAAA